>NC_064628.1:303805006-304434172 GCF_023864275.1 Schistocerca cancellata | reverse complement strand
TCTTGTGGTGTTGTACACTGTGGACGTCCCGTACTGTAGCGCCTGGACACGTTTTCTGTCTGCTGGAATCATTGCCATAATCTTGAAATCACACTTTGTGGCACACGGAGGGCCCGTGCTACGACCTTCTGTGTTTAACCAACCTCTAGTTGCCCTAGTATTCTACCCCTCATAACGTCATCATCAATATGTGGTCTTCGAGCCATTTTCAAGACACACGTCTGCACACTTACTCGCTGCACCGTACTCTGACACTCACCAACACACTTCTGCGTAAGTGGACTGTTGCCAGCGCCACCGTGCGACGACTACAGGTCAAATGCACTGCATGGTCATACCCCGAAGTGATTTAAACCCGCAAACCGCCCACCCGAGCGTTGTTTCACCATGTATCAGCATTATCCTTAATTTATTAGCATGAGTGTATATTTTAGCAAAGACAAAGCTCGGTTTCCATATGTTAATCTAAAAAGTTCATATCCGAATGAAGAAGCTTTATTTCATACTAAGTTCTTTTGCACTAGGTTACATATCCACTGAGTCATATTTTTTTCTTATTTCAATCAATGTTAGCCCCAACTATAGAAAGCGTATATACTCCTAAGTGGTTTCCAGTCCTTAGCACACATTTCCACACACTTGTAAGCCGCTAAGTATTTGTCCACTTTCAAAATATTTATGGAGTGAGAAAACTACTGGTCAAATTTATAAAAATGTTGTAACATACTCGAGGTTACTGAACGACTGTTTGGTAGCTTTTCACATAATCTGCACTGCGAGACACCTACTGATTTATCTGAAGCTGGCTCATAAACACAGACAACTTTTCCCTTTCTGGACTTGGGCTCTGTTTCTTACCTGATATATATTCCCCAATTCTGCTCAGTCTCCTTTAACTTTCGTTCCTTCATTTGACGGATACCATCATTATGATAAATGAGCTGCACAGAAACTACTACGCAAAAGTATACCTAGCCATTCTGCAGCCACGTTGGACTGGTAGCGCAACCTATTGTCTGGCGAAGGAGGCTGAACGGGTCCCGCAAAGTTTGCCAGGCTTACGGAAACTCAGGCTGGCGTGATATAACCACTGTGCTCCAGTACACCTGTAATCTTCTTCTCTGTTTGCAGCAGGTTGAGCTGCTTCAGTGGTTGCGGCAGAGATAGGGGCAGGCAGGATGGAAGGAGAATTTTACACTTCTGACTGCGGTCGAGGTAGCACAACCGCGCCGGGCCGTCTATGATGCTCGGCGGTGTGACTCGATGCAGCCACTGGAAAATCCGAGTGCGATGTCAATACGACGTTGCACCACCTCGTCCATCACGGCACAAACATTTCAGCCTGAACAGCTGAACAGGACTAAGGTGACTGAGTAGCCAGTGGCAAGTCATCCATAGATGATTTATTGCTGATCTCCGAAAGCGTTGCTTTCCCAGAAAGTTCATGATGATGATGGTGGATCGCGTCTTCCTTCCTCCTGCACTAATAAGAAGTCAAGTACGTCTCTATGTCACTTGGATAACTCTGATAATGTGCTTGTTCAGTTAGTGTCGTCCTGTTGCAGTGGATTAGTGTAGAATGGAAGGCAGCGAGAGGGATAAGCCAGGAGTGTCGTCAAATATCCTTTTCATTAGTGGCAGAGCAAGAGAACATTTTAGTCACCATCCACAAAACGGAGTTTCTGAATTGTAAAATTGCGCACAATGTGTCGATCAAGAAGTATAAGCCGCCTCCTGTCTCCTCCTACCCGGCCTAATTGTAATGATGGCCGGCCGGTGTGGCCGTGCGGCTCTAAGCGCGTCAGTTTGGAACCGCGTGACCGCTACGGTCGCAGGTTCGAATCCTGCCTCGGGCATGGATGTGTGTGATGTCCTTAGGTTAATTAGGTTTAAGTAGTTCTAAGTTCTAGGGGACTGATGACCTCAGTAGTTAAGTCCCATAGTGCTCAGAGCCATTTGAACCATTTTTTGTATTGATGAGAATACATCAGTCGCATGTTAACCGCCTGTCCCCAAGTCGAGCGCCACTCCACAAACACATTTGTGATGCAGGCTACTGAGACGAAATCAAATACGGAAGGGCAACTACTGGGAGTATAGATTCGACCTCGCTGTAGGGCATAGTCTTAATGTGCCGCGGTACGTTTATAGAAGTTTCCTATCTTCGGACAGCGCTTAGTTGTGAGTAAATGCGAAAGCTGCCTTCATGTTATGCTATGTTTTTATTATTCTTTTTCATCAAATTCTGATAGGGATCCTTAAAGAAAATTGGTGAAACTCGCTTAAAAAGAAGATATCAGCGTTTCCTCTCACCCGATTTATTTTGTTTTATAGACTTAATAAACGTTTGTTTGGGTTGCAACCACAAAAATGTGGATGATCATGTGAACCGAAGGCTCAGGCATCCGAATACTATTAAATAAAGCTTTTATACTGGGAAAAATTGCTATTGTCAGAAATAATGGCTGTAGTTGTTCGCATTTGCAGCCGGAAAATCGCGTTATCGGACGAACACAAAACGAACCCCTGTGACAAGAAGTATTGTGACTCTTAAAATAAACAGAAACCAATTCACGGTCAAATAATCTCACTATTACTAGGTAAATAGTGGCAAGTAGCAGAAATGACAACAGTGAGAAGCGTATCGTTAGGATTGGGTATCATGAAGTAGACGAAGTTAAGGAATTCTGCTGCCTGGGAAGAAAATAACGTATGATATACGAAGCAAGGAGAACATAAAAAGCAGACTAGCACTGGCAAAAAGGACATTCCTGCCCAGGCGAAGTCTACTAGTATCAAACATAGACCTCAATTTGAAGAAGAAATTTCTGAGGATGTATGTCTCGAGCAGAGCATTTTATAGTAGTGAAACGTGGCTTGTGGGAAAACCGGAACAGAAGAGAACCGGAATATTTGAGACGTGGTGCTACACATGAAAGTTGAAAATTAAGTGGACTGATAAAGTAATGAATGAGGAGGGTGGCCGAAGAATTGGCGAGGAAAGCAATATACAGAAAACACTGACAAGAAGAAGGGACAGGATTATAGGACATCTTTTAAGACATCAGGGAATGACTTCCATGGAGATGTAGAAGGAAAACATTGTAGAGGAAGGCAGAGATTAGAATACATCCAGAAAATAATTGAGCACGTCGATTGCAAGCTAGCTGTCACTCCCTTCCGCGTCCGACGTCTCCCATATCTTATCAGCAGGTCCTGCAAGTGTCCTTCTATCATCCCTCCGCCCTGTGGACGGAAGTTCGTTGGTTGATTTGGGGGAGGGGACCAAACAGCGAGGTCATCGGTCCCATGGGAATCGGGAAGAACGTGCCCTTTCAAAGACCCATCCCGGCATTTGCCTGAAGCGATTTAAGGAAACCACGAAAAACCTAAATCAGGAGGGACCAACGCGGGTTTGATCTGTCGTCCTCCCGAATGCGAGTCCAGTGTTCTAACCACTGCGGAAGACTAGCGATGCCAACTCCCCGGGGTAAATTATTTGTCAAACCTGGCGTGTCCTACAAGCACGCAAAAATATTGATCCATGCGGAGAAAGTCGATCTTTGTAGCCAGAGGTATGGTATAGATGTCCGGCCTGCAAACAATCGTCTGCTGTACGACAAACGAGGTTGCTGAGTAGAAGGCCAGCTTAAAGGCGTCAATTTCGTAATTAAAAGGTCACAATTATAAAAGGGTATAAATCGGGGACGCTGCAATTGCACATCTCATGTTTGCGTCCAGAGAGAGATTTGAACGGCACGCTTCTCCTGTCTTCGTGACAACAATGACGGCAGATGCTGAGGAAAGATATGCATCAGCCGTGGAGCTCCAGCGTACGCAGCACGTTCTTTTGTTTAGGAGCTTACAGCAGACACTGGCGTCTCCTTTGATCGTAAGAATAGCTTGTCACCGCTGTCGAGGCCAAATGTGCCTGACAATGGAGCCGTCGCGCGGTGTCCATGTGTCCGTGAGCAGCTGGTGGCGTCAGGAGGTGCAATGGACCATCGAGGCGGCGCCCACGGAATTCTGACGAGGCTCTCTCCCCGAGACGCAGCCTCACTGGCGCACGTTCCCAATTCGTTCTGTTGTCGCGGCGAAAGTCGTGCGCCCCGCGACGCGACGTCCCGTCCAGCCGACACCCGGTATCACGTGGCCGGCTCTGGCGGACCGGCGGCGGCTACAAAGGACCGGATGCGAAGGACGGCGGAGGGCTGCCAACAGCCGGACGAGGCTGCTATTGCTCTCCCGCCTCCTCGCAATATAAGCGGCAGCTGACAACAGGATCACAGCCCGACAGTATAAACATCCCGTGGTAAAAGAGAATCTCTGGCCCTCTAGTCCATCCCATTCGCCCCCCCCCCCCCCCCATCTCACTGCCTTTCTGTTCCTATTCGCCTTTGTAATCAGAAGCGCAGATGGGTCCTTCACTGAAACGACCTGGTATTTCAGAGCATATGAGTAGTGCTCACAATTATATTTCCTGAATGTTTCTATGAGAAACATCTACACGCTGCAAGCTACCTTACGGTGCGTAGCGAAAGCTTATTTGCGTACTATTATCATTTCTATCCCTCATCCATATTACTGTTTCTTTACCGACTGGTGAGCTCAAAAAACAACGCTATGCAAGCTACGATGTGAACTCGAATTGGAGGAAGTAAAGTCGTACGGCCCGTTTGGCTCTTGGAGCCCGAAGCGCAGATTCATCCGGACAGGTTTCTAGCTCTTCTAGAGACTTCCGGGCTGATAAGTCTCGGTCGGTGTATAAATCTCTCCCCTGACGTTTCGTCTCGAAATGCGAGAGACATTCTCCGAGGTAAAGCGGCGAACTGCAAAGCTAACTCGAGGAAACACTGATTATATATGTGGTGTCACCGCCAGACACTACACTTGCTGGGTGGTAGCCTTTAAATCGGCCGCGGTCCGTTAGTATACGTCGGACCCGCGTGTCGCCACTAACAGTGATTGCAGACCGAGCGCCGCCACACGGCAGGCCTAGTCTAGAGACACTCCCTAACACTCGCCCCAGTTGTACAGCCGACTTTGCTAGCGATTGTTGCCTGTCTACATAAGCTCTGATGCTCTCATTTGCAGAGACGGCAGTTTAGCATACCCTTCAGCTACGTCGTTTGCTACGACCTACCAAGGTGCCATATTCAGTTACTATTATCTTCAAGAATGTATACTGAACAAATAATATTGTGAATCATGTATCGTCAAGAGCGACGTTCATCATTAATGGATTAAAGTTAAGTATCAAACTAATTAGGTCCGCTTTCTAAATTCTCATTCCTTATCATGTTCCAGACCTCACGTCAGTATAGTTCTTCCCTCCTCACGCCAGCCTGCGTGAGCTAAAACGCGTGCATTTCGGCCTCCACTCGTAACACGGTGTTGGCTCCTCTGCCAACACAAAAATATAGCCAGTGCAGAGGGCGTCACTGTCCGTCACGTGGCGTAGGCTATGAGACTGTCTCTATTAATGCCAACATTCTCGATTGAAAGTAATCGATCGTCACGCTTTCAACCAAGAAATTGGCATTACTAGAGACAGTCTCATAGCCGACGCCACGTGATGGACAGTGAGGCCCTCTGCACTGGCTGTATAATCAGCGCTTCCTCGAGTACTTCTTGCAGTTCGCCGCTTTACCTCGGAGGATGTCTACCGCAGCCGGAGACGAAACGTCAGGGGAGAGTTTCATAGATCGACCACGGCCTATCTGCCCGGAAGTTTTAAGTAAACACAATACCGTCCGTGAAAGCCTATATTGTATGATCTAGAAAAGTTTTCTCACGTAATTTTAACAGTTATGCTATCCTTCTACCTTTGTGTTTTATTATGTAGTTATTTTAATTCCTTGTCTGGAGACATTTTACCTACAGTGTTCCATACCTAATCGGTAGAAACAGTACCCTTACAGGATCATTTTGTTGTCTGTCTGTCCGACTGCCTGTCCGACTATGGAGACGCCTTTTCTTCTCAGGTACCGGTACACGTAGCAAGTTGAAATTTATGTCACATACTAACGCCTATTGTGCCTCAGCGATGTAAACAACTTAAGCTCGTAAGCCAATGTAGTCAAAGAAACGGTTGTTTACGTCACTACATATTTTGATATCTCGACAGTGTCGATATGGATAACTGGCAAAAATTGCCTAAATTTTCGGTTCCCGGGATGGATGAACTATGTGTTGTGACTTGGCAAGACAGCCAAGCCACTGTGATTGGTAGCCGAAAGGCACGCGTTAAGCTCACGCAGGCTGGCGTGAGGTCTGGAACATTTAAGGAAGTTAGACTTTAGCAAAAAAGGTCGTAGCTGTGGGAATACTTAACTTTAATCCATAATTGGTGAACATCGGTCTGACGGTACATGCATCACAAGATAAATACCAATGATAATGGCGCCTTGCTAGGTCGTAGCAAATGACGTATCTGAAGGCTATGCTAACTATCGTCTCGGCAAATGAGAGCGTAATTTGTCAGTGAACCATCGCTAGCAAAGTCGGCTGTACAACTGGGGCGAGTGCTAGGAAGTCCCTAGACCTGCCGTGTGGCGGCGCTCGGTCTGCAATCACTGATAGTGGCGACACGCGGGTCCGACGTATACTAGCGGACCGCGGCCGATTTAAAGGCTACCACCTAGCAAGTGTGGTGTCTGGCGGTGACACCACACAATGTACACACATAATCGAAACGCTAAGTGTGCGAGTCCTACTCGGAATTTTATTTGAGACCGTGTAGACTTTCTCTGGTTTGGGACGAGGAATAAGGCACACAAATTCACACCGTCGAGGATAGCAAACTGGAAAAAACAATCTCAATAAGGATTAATTTATATCTACTTCTGAACGCCGCACTCCACATTGGGGTTCCCGGCGGAAGGTACTTAGTGAACACTGTCCCTTCCCCTTATTCCTCCTCCAGTGGCGAATGGCTAGCGGGAAGAATGATTGCTGAGAAGCCTCCACTGGCCTCGAGTCTACACTACTGCCCATTAAAATTGCTACACCACGTAGATGCGTAGGTGCTACAGATGCGAAATTTAACCGACAGGAAGACGATGCTGTGATGTGCAAATAATTAACTTTTCAGAGCATTCACACAAGGCTGGCGCCGTGGCGACACCTACAACGTGCTGACATGAGGAAAGTTTCCAACCGATTACTGAAACACAAACAGCAGTTGACCGGCGTTGCCTGGTGAAACGTTGTTGTGATGCCTCGTGTAAGGAGGGGAAATGCGTACCATCTCGTTTTCGACTTTGGTAAAGGTCGGATTGTAGCCTATCGCGATTGTGGTTTATCGTATCGCGACATTCCTGCTCGCGTTGGTCGAGATCTAGTGACTGTTAGCAGAATATGGAATCTATGGGTTCAGGAGGGTAATACGGAACGCCGTGCTGGATCCCAACGCCGTCGTATCACTAGCATCGAGATGACAGGCATCTTATCCGCATGGCTGTAACGGATCGTGCACGTCTGAGTCAACAGATGGGGACGTTTGCAAGACAACAACCGTCTACACGAACAGTTCGACGACGTATGCAGCAGCATATGCTATCAGATCGGAGACCATGGTTGCGGTTACCCTTGAAGATTCGTCGCAGACAGGAGCGCCTGCGATGGTGTACTGAACGACGAACCTGGGTGCACGAATGGCAAGACGTCATTTTTTCGGATGAATCCAGGTTCTGTTTACAGCATCATGATGACTGCATCCGTGTTTGGCGACATCGCGGTGAACGCACATTGGAAGCGTGTATTCGTCATCGCCATACTGGCGTATCATCCGACGTGATGGTATGGGGTGCCATTGGTTACATGTCTCGGTCACCTCTTGTTCGCATTGACGGCACTTTGAACAGTGGACGTTACATTTCAGATGTGTTAGGACCCGTGGGTCTACCCTTCATTCGATCCCTGCGAAACCCTACATTTCAGCAGGATAATGCACGACCGCATGTTGCAGGTCCTGTACGAGTCTTTCTGGATACAGAAAATGTTCGACTGCTGTCCTGGCCAGCACATTCTCCAGATCTCTCACCAATTGAAAACGTCTGGTCAATGGTGGCCGAGCAACTGGCTCGTCACAATACGCCAGTCACTACTGTTGATGAACTGTGGTATCGTGTTGAAGCTGCATGGGCAGCTGTACCTGTACACGCCATCCAAGCTCTGTTTGACTCAATCCCCAGGCGTATCAAGGCCGTTATTACGGCCAGAGATGGTTGTTCTGGGTACTGATTTCTCAGTATCTATGCACTCAAAGTGTGTGAAAATGTAATGACATGTCAGTTCTAGTATAATATATTTGTCCAATGAGTACCCGTTTATTATATTCATTTCATCTTGGTGTAGCAATTGTAATAGCCAGTATTGTAATTTTATCATATTGGTCTTTTCGCGGTGTGTATATAGGAGGAAGCAGTGTATATGTCGATACTTCCGGAAACCTACACGCTCGGAAACTGGAGCCGGCCGCTGTGGCCGAGCGGTTCTAGGCGCTTCAGTCAGGAACCGCGCGACCGCTACGGTCGCAGGTTCGAATCCTGACTCGGGCATGGATGTGTGTGACGTCCTTAGGTTAGGTAGGTTTAAGTAGTTCTAAGTTCTAGGGGACTGTTGACCTGAGATGTTAAGTCCCATAGTGCTCAGAGCCATTTGAACCGTTTTGATGACAGTGAACCCAATGCGTCGGATTGTTGCGATGTCACAGCTCTCGTGTCTGATCGGGCATTGTCATGCTGAAGAAGATTGTGTGGGCGAAGTCTTCGGATTCGTCCTGTCAGTTGCCTGAGCGTTGCGTAATACCACGCAGAGTTTATGGTGATGTCTTTAGTCATGAATTCCAAATACACCATACCGTGAACGTACCAGAATATGTGAACATAACTTTGCCTGCTGATGCCATGGTCGTGTACTTCTTCTGCTTGGATGGGCCCTGTCACACATGCTGAAGTTAACACCGTTTCCTTTATTACGGTCACGAACACCCCAACGTTGCACACTACTGATGTCGAAACGTCACTGTACACATCTTTCATTCTTCTGTGGATTTCAATCTGAGGCACGTTTTCTGTGGTTAGGGGCTCGATTACAGCACACTGATTACCAGGCACCGATGTAGTTATATTACACGCCGCCGTGTTACACGCTAAAATTTTAAGCCCTCTAGCAGCAGAGGGTTGCAGCTTGCACCAGGTTAAAAAATGGTTCAAATGGCTCTGAGCACTATGGGACTTAACATCTGAGGTCATCAGTCCCCTGGACAGAACTACTGAAACCTAACTAACCTAAGGACATAACACACATCCATGTCCGAGGCAGGATTCGAACCTGCGACCGTAGCGGTCGCGCGGTTGCAGACTGAAGCGCCTAGAACCGCTCAGCCACACCAGCTGGCCTTGCATCAGAGAAGCGGAAAAGTAGACCAAGTAATATGCATGATGTAATATCTCAATCGATTTTGCGAACATTTCAAAAAATTCGGAGATATTACCTTTCAGCACACCCTCGTACTACATTGTGACCTTCTGTGAAACAGTTTTGGAAAATGGTGTTTCCCGTGGTGTACTCCGTTTCGATACCATTATGATTAAAAAATGTCTCGACAGATAGCTTCGACTCGTTTACTGTTTTAAAAAAGACAATTATTCTATTAAATTTGCGGACAGAATTTTACTTTAGAATAAACCAAACGCACATTGCTCTCCCTACACTAATTTTGGCATTATCTGATTTGTGTTTGTCCGAGAGGATTCGGCTACGTTTAGGTTTGCCGTGAAACTCTCTTTGCTATCGCGGTAGCATTCTAAAACAATTGTCGAACCTCGCCGGGTCTTTTCCATCCCTCCCAGCGCGTAGCTGTCTAAAGAGTATTGTGCAGTGTTCTTGAACTTTTTCCATTGATACTCAACGTTGTTAGTGCTGCAGATAAAATTTTCGTGCTGGCCACTCTTTCTCTGTATTTCTGTTTACAGCCGTATTTAGTAGAGCCGTGCTAATGGAGTCGAAAAGTTTGGGCGTGTTTGTCACCAGCATATCTAAAGTGTTATCTGCAAAAGTGGGTTATACGGTTAACTAACGAAGGTAATTTTCGGATAAAGCGTTTAGAACAATTTATCACGATTCCCGGTCTCTACCGTCCACCCTAATCGCTTGTACCTGCCACTCTATAGCTGGTATATTGAAATCTCCACCTAATACTACAACGTGAAATATTCTCCAAATTTCCCCTCAAATGTCCCGCTAATACTCTTCCTCTTGCAGAGGGTTTACAAAAGCATTCGAAGGCCATGTTTGATTCACCTTTAACGCTAGTTTTCACCCAAATTATTTCGCATTCGGAATTTGTATTATTGTCACCAGATATTATCGTATTTTTATGACTATAAACACCCATACACCACCAGCGTTCAAACTGTATTTGTGATATATACTGCAGTCAGTGCTGTTGAAATCTGTTTTGAACCCGTTTTCCTTCCCTAATACTATGTGGTAACTGACACTGTTTATAAGCAATACTAGTTCCGGGACTTCTGCATAGATGCTCCTGCAGTTAACTAACACTATATTAACATTTTTATTTCCTGAACTGCTATGACGAACGCAAACCTGTTTGAAATCAGAATGCATCTCATCGGGACTGTGGTGGGATTTCTCTGTCTTAATAAAATATCATCTACACGCCAAACATACTCCGCTATGCTAGTAGCCACTTCCTGCGTTCACTGCACGCCTGACTTATTAAGAGGGGTATGGGGGGTGGGGAGGTCCTGCTCGAAAAATGCACATCCAAGATCGTCACAGAATTGTCTGAGACCAAGGTTTAAACATTCCACTCCTAATCAGAGGACCACAATCGGTTCTTGGAACGCTGCTGCAATTCGATAGTTCTGCTTCCACCCCAAAGGCTGGGTTAGCTGTCCTCATCGAATCATCCAGACTCCAGTAGGATGGCGTTTGAATCCAGGCTCCAGGCGTCATTCGTACTGACACGCGCCGCGATTTGCCGCCAGTTGCATCCAGAGTCTATTAATAATGTCCAGCAGACACTGATAAGACGTTAATGATAGCGTTTAATTTATCACATATCCTTCCTCGCAGGCATGCGATTAGATATTGGTAATTTCGTCTAAAAACTAATATTACAGATGTCAGCCAGTCCACAAGCTTGCGCGTAATTTCATTAAATACTAATATTACATATGCCAGCGTGTCTGTAAACTTACACGCAATGGCCAATTATAGATTCCATTTATTAAATTACTGCCAATGGCGGAAGGGTAGAAGAAAGCGTCGTATCTGTTTTAACGGAATACTACAACTAACGATCTATTATCATCGTCTTCGAAAATAGGAGGACAAAAGATAATATTCTCAGATTACTATTATCATTATCATTATTATTATTATTATTATTATTATTATTATTATTAAGTTCTGTGGCCTATGTAATCATATATTGTATTTACTCATTGCGAATAGCTTTATTTGTAAATCACTAATTTGTTTATTAATCACCTTGGAGGCGGAAGATAAAGAGATATTAACAGCAAATTTTCCCATGATGACCAAGGCTGCCACTGAAGCTGGAATATGATATCTCTGACTGTCTTGCTCTTACTAGACGAATCCAGTTCGACAGGCCGATATTATTTGGATTTTTTAGTTTCCTTTCGTCGCCCTATCTGGTAAAGATTCAAGATTTGTGAGCCAATCAGGCCGACGAGGGTTGTGTGAACTACATCTTTCATGCCTGAATGACACTTCCTAAGAATTAACCGAAACAAATCAATCATCTGCAAGTCATCTGCAAGCAGTTCTATGTGGTCTTGTTACTTCAGATATTTTCGGATTCATACTTCTACGTATTTTACGCTTTTTACTGTTTCCACTGATCGATCATCCATCGTGTTTTCGAAACATAAGTAGCATTGAGGTCTCTATAACCGGGATAATTAAACTCGAGGTCAACGGTCAATCCTTGTACCGATTTCAACAGCTAGTCCTGCATTTCGCTAGAATTTTCTGGCGTTCCGTTTATACTAAATATAACAGCATCATGCGAGAATAGTTACATGGAGTTTCAGGCGCTATCATTTATATGTATCACGAAAGGTAACGGCCCCATAACACTCCACTGTGGCGCTTCAGAAATTACTTTTACATCTGACGATTTCGCTTCGTTGAAAGCAACGTATTAAAATTTAGCCTGGTAGTCTCAATATTGGCTCAGTGTTCAGTATGTTTATGCTTTATATCCTAGGTAACAGCTTGGAAATGCATGAAATGCATTCCGAAAAGTGAAAGATGCCAGTCAGCCTGACGACCAAGCTGGTTTCCGGATCTCATCGACTACTGAGTTTCAGAAGACCTCTGTCTGCGACAGCCACGTTTGTAACGTTCTCCAAATAATTTCTCTTAATAAAAATAATGCTTTTTCTGATTATTATGAATGAATGTCTACATAACAAATATATAATTTTCTTAAAATAAATTTTTGAATGAATGTCTGAACTGTGGAATCGGTACCGAACTCGAATTATCGTGTAGCGTGTTGTGCAAGTGGTGTGCTTATTCTGTGTTATTGTCAGCAAAAACTTTGTACAAACTGACTGGGCAATGCAACTCCCAATACTGGTAAATAAATACAGTCACTGCAAAATACATTCAGCCCCTTAGGCACTGAATCATCTGGCCCTGTTCAAAGCTGGTAACTTTGGTCCCTGCACAGATAAAAAATAATTTGAATTCTCCTACCTCTAAAGTAGTAACGGAGTAACGCGATATATTCTGGTCTCTCACAAAAAATATAAATATGCTAGCTACTGGCTCAGAGGTGTGCAATGTTGGCTATAAAACTTTGAAATACAAATGAACTTTTTTCGGCTGATAAATGAAAAATCCAACTTCTTTGAAAAAGTATAGGACTTGGACTGAGAGGCGGTACTGATTACGGTGAATTACTAACACTGAGTTTTTTAGATAATTTTTATTGCAAGTTAAGTTTGCCTTTTCAGAAACATTCGACAACTGAAATTACATTACTCGTAATTGATTCACAAACAATGAGAATTAAACAGCAAGTATTATATAACTTCACTAATCCAACATAAATGCAAATCCTCAAATTACGTATAGATCTGTTAACAAATCTTAGAAGCATTAAAAAGTGAAACATCTAACTAGCCTTTTTATAAAATCGGTTTACATACGTTCTGGGGTTACTCATCAATTACAAATTATCAGCCAACTCATCTATATTAAAGCGTTGGCAAAAAAATCATAATTATTTAAGATTTTTACCTTGCTTGCATGAAGACTTCTACTTCCATGTTCAACAGCATTGACATGCCTACATTAATCTCAGATTTGGTGGCTTCACACAGCACACCACAAAAACTGCCTACTCCGTCGTCTTTCGCTCAAAGACAGCTACCTACAACTGTGTACCAAGCGCTCTATTACTCTAGCACTACTATCTCAGATCAGAAACAGTATCTTTGGCTCTGCAGCCGTGCACAGTCAGCGATCCGCATTATAAAGCCTGTCAGAGACATACATCGTTTACAATATTCTAGTTTCATTTTAATTTACGTTAGTATTATTGTCATATTCGGGTGCCACATACAAGTGTGCCCCGTCGACTCCTTTCACGACCCTCCAGCGGGGTTTAACAAATTTGACACATATTTGGAAGTAAATTGTACAACAAATGTGTGGTAAATTTATCACATTACTGATGAGTAGAAATCTTGAGTAGTACAAAACATGTCATGATCGTGTAAAAAAATCTAACTGTATAGCATCATTTAATTTGAAAGAATTTATAGTGCCCAAATGCACAAGTATCAATCATAATCTGGTTATAATATGAGTAAATTACCTCATAAACAAGGTTGCTGGCAAATAAATCATGTAAACCAAAATCAGTTCAAAAATGGTTCAAATGGCTCTGAGCACTATGGGACTTAACATCTATGGTCATCAGTCCCCTAGAACTTAGAACTACTTAAACCTAACTAACATAAGGACATCACACAACACCCAGTCGTCACGAGGCAGAGAAAATCCCTGACCCCGCCGGGAATCGAACCCAGGAACCCGGGCGCGGGAAGCGAGAACGCAACTGTACGACTACGAGCTGCGGACCCAAAATCAGTATACACTCCTAATCGGCAAGATAATGGCTTAGGGTTGGACAAGGAAAAGGAAGAATCATGGCTGAAGCCTATGAGCATGTTTAAGTGACTTCATCACAAAGTCCATTTCTTTTTTTTTTTTTGTGCAGGTTCAAGAACTTAGCAGTGACTAATGTGGATTGCATTCACTGTACCACGACATTTGAACTCCGTATTATGTTTCCTAGTCATGTGCAGAGACACAATAGGTAATCAGCAACAAATTACCAACAACCACAGTGGCCAATTATCATAATATCAGTAATGTGATGACCATCATCATCACTACTCTTCATAGTGGAGAATCTCCTGAGATTCAAACGACATTGAAGTATGAATACCAGTAATAAACTGCACCAATACCATGAACACAGGAAGGAGACTGGATAATGGAAGGTATGAAAAAGTAGCAAAGGTAAGGTGATGGAACATAACCATTTCTGCCTATGTCAACGTCAGGCAATCTATCTGATCAGAAAAAGTTCAGTATCCTAATGAAATTACAGCCTGGATGAAGCAACAAAGCTTTACATCAGAGTGAATAGGCTAAACTGAAAGTGAACTCTGAATAAGAAAAATTAATAACTGTGGTATTTGGCTGCCAATTAGACATTGAATAACCGAACATGACAGACAACATCACTGATTCATAATATTATACTGTGGCTCTCAGTAGCCTTGTATACGCAATAATGAGACATAATTACTTAAGAAAACCTAACAGTAAAGTAAAGAATTGATTTGCTTCAGATAGCCTTGTACTTGGAAACCATGCAAATCTTAATAACTAAAATAATTGTAGAGAAAATATCAATCAGAGGCTCCAAGTGACATTTCCACATATGTAAATGTTGCTTTTAGTAGCTATAAAATGTTTGGGGCTCCATGTGGCCTTACACTTGAAGTATATGCAAATCTTAATATCTAAACAAGTGAATAGAATATTTCAATCAGAGGCTTCAAGTGACCTTTCTACTTATATAAATGCTGATCTTAGTAGCTAAGAAAGTGCAAAATGTCTAAACAATGCGCAAACTGATTAAATCCCGAACTTTACTATTCATCTGTTTAGTTAAACAAAGTAGCCCCTTTGGATGAACTGCCTAATAATGCTGTTCACGAAATGATCCTTGTACGCTGATAATTTTCGTAGCAGACTGATCCTGAATTGAAAATATCTTACCTCGTAATGTAATTGCCTGGAAACGTAGTGCTTGCTGCTCTTTGTGCACCAGCTGCAGATCTCTAACTTTGGTTGGAGGCAACAAGTAAACTATTTTATACAAATCATTGAGTGAGACATTCTTTAAATAAAAGTGATTTGGATCGAGGATGTGGATAATGCTCTTAGGTGAAATACTTCCTTGATAAATTGTTACTAAATTATCTCATATATTATTGCTTGAATGCAATTCATGTTACAACACTCATTAGCATTGACAAAGGACAACATTGATATCAAACTCTTACTCTCAGAAATGTTAGACAAATCATCAATAAACATGAGACATCCAGAATGAGATAATCACTCTGCAGCGGAGTGTGCGCTGATATAAAACTTCCTGGCAGATTGAAACTGTGTGCCCGACCGAGACTCGAACTCGGGACCTTTGCCTTTCACGGGCAAGTGCTCTACCAACTGAGCCACCGAAGCACGACTCACGCCCGGTACTCACAGCTTTACTTCTGCCAGTACCTCGTCTCCTACCTTCCAAACTTTACAGAAGCTCTCCTGCGAACCTGGCAGAACTAGCACTCCTGAAAGAAAGGATATTGCGGAGACATGGCTTAGCCACAGCCTGGGGGATGTTTCCAGAATGAGATTTTCGCTCTGCAGCGGAGTGTGCACTGATATGAAACTTCCTGGCAGATTAAAACTGTGTGCCCGACCGAGACTCGAACTCGGGACCTTTGCCTTTCGCGGGCAAGTGCTCTACCAACTGAGCTACCGAAGCACGACTCACGCCCGGTACTCACAGCTTTACTTCTGCCAGTACCTCGTCTCCTACCTTCCAAACTTTACAGAAGCTCTCCTGCGAAGGTTCGCAGGAGAGCTTCTGTAAAGTTTTAATCTGCCAGGAAGTTTCAACATGAGACATACCTTACAGTGAAAATTATTCAATCTCTATTGAAAAATCTAAAGTTCCCTCTAATGGAGGTCTCATTCAACAACTACGCATGACTGTAGTACCACTAAACAAAAATATTATGTTAATTCCTCTTCATACTCTTCTCTAATCTCACTACATCTCATTTCATTTTAAATCACTAATCAGATCTTTCTCCTCTGTTTCACAATATTCAAACACAAATAATTTTACTTGAACAGAGATGCACGCAACTTTACGTTGTAAGACGTCATGGTCTCCTGACCATCATTGCTTACATATTCCGCCCTCACAATCATATTCCGCACATCAAGACGCTTCATTCGAACCCAAACTCGATAAGATAAAGTCAATGTTGTATGAATTCATGTAAACGATAAGCAAATAACAATTGCACACCAGGGCTGAGATACTCGAGGCTGGCATACACACACACATGCAAGACATGACGGCCACAAGAGCCTTTAGTTCGGGAGAGGCCAGCCGCACGCCGAGAGGCCGGTCCCTTCAGAGGACTATTCAGCCTATCTACGTCGGACAGTGACTGCCCATGGAGCGGACAGCGTTTGCCCAAGTGAAAGGGGAGAACGACCCCATGTTTGGCTTAAAAGCAAATTCCGCTACATTGTGTGGGGGCGCCCAGCCTACGCATTCTTTACAAACATAGCACGCAGTTTCAGAGGTTTTCACAGGTAGACAGCAATCGCCAAATACCGATGCTACAGATTTCCAGATTGGTCGCCTTAAACTAAACGTCATTCTCCCGTTTTAGGAGAGCAATGCTGATTGGCAGACGATATTTCTGACGCCTTGAACTGAAGGAGTAATGGAAGAGACTGAAAGATATACCGCTTCACGTCTTGCATGGAGAAGGGCCGTTCCGTTGTCGCTCTTGGAGCGAGAACACGTAACGAGAGTGTGTGCACTTGAACGTGTACTCAAAGAGCGAGGAACAAGTCCCTCCTCAGTACTTCAATGGGAGAGCGAATCAGAGTGCAACTCTATATTGAGTCCTTGCGATTAAGCGTTGTTCACTGTGTTGGCCACCACACTTATTGTGTGGTGTGAATGGACAGAGTTATAGTTAAATGCCTGCGAGCGAATTCTGAGAGGCATCACGGTGGACTGGTTGTCTGACCAGTGTACCACGCCAATAGTTAGACTAGGGACGAATAGGAGTCCTTGACTTCATCAAGGCGTAGGGAGACTTTGATTGGCAAAGGTCAATCCAGATAGAACGAGAGATATCTTGTTTGTCAGCAGTGATCGGCGCAGACAGCAGTCATCGCAGTTTATGCTATTGTGTGCTACAGCTCTTGCGAGCCCCATATTTCCTCCACAACTGTACACTTCACTGCATTTCACACACGACAGCCTCGACCGTACCTACCAACATTCTAACGGATAATTATTCAAGTTGAGTAGGCGTGGCTCTCAGCCTTTCTGCCAAGTCAATAACAATCTTAAACTTTTTATAGAAATTTTATTAGCGAATCCTATCCTTAAGAGGTAACTTCACATTCCGAAAAGAACGCGGAAATAGCTTGTTTAGTTCCTAACTAAAAGTGCCATTGTGATTTCCCAGAATTTTTGCAAAATAAATAATAATTTTCGTTAGTTTCACGTTTTTCTTACACTAACTAGCACTACTCCAGTACCCAGGTATCCCACTAGTTATGTAAGAACTTTTGTGAATTTTTGTGTCATCTCTTTACAGCAGACTACTCCAGATGATACACTCCTGGAAATTGAAATAAGAACACCGTGAATTCATTGTCCCAGGAAGGGGAAACTTTATTGACACATTCCTGGGGTCAGATACATCACATGATCACACTGACAGAACCACAGGCACATAGACACAGGCAACAGAACATGCACAATGTCGGCACTAGTACAGTGTATATCCACCTTTCGCAGCAATGCAGGCTGCTATTCTCCCATGGAGACGATCGTAGAGATGCTGGATGTAGTCCTGTGGAACGGCTTGCCATGCCATTTCCACCTGGCGCCTCAGTTGGACCAGCGTTCGTGCTGGACGTGCAGACCGCGTGAGACGACGCTTCATCCAGTCCCAAACATGCTCAATGGGGGACAGATCCGGAGATCTTGCTGGCCAGGGTAGTTGACTTACACCTTCTAGAGCACGTTGGGTGGCACGGGATACATGCGGACGTGCATTGTCCTGTTGGAACAGCAAGTTCCCTTGCCGGTCTAGGAATGGTAGAACGATGGGTTCGATGACGGTTTGGATGTACCGTGCACTATTCAGTGTCCCCTCGACGATCACCAGTGGTGTACGGCCAGTGTAGGAGATCGCTTCCCACACCATGATGCCGGGTGTTGGCCATGTGTGCCTCTATCGTATGCAGTCGTGATTGTGGCGCTCACCTGCACGGCGCGAAACACGCATACGACCATCATTGGCACCAAGGCAAAAGCGACTCTCATCGCTGAAGACGACACGTCTCCATTCGTCCCTCCATTCACGCCTGTCGCGACACCACTGGAGGCGGGCTGCACGATGTTGGGGCGTGAGCGGAAGACGGCCTAACGGTGTGCGGGACCGTAGCCCAGCTTCATGGAGACGGTTGCGAATGGTCCTCGCCGATACCCCAGGAGCAACAGTGTCCCTAATTTGCTGGGAAGTGGCGGTGCGGTCCCCTACGGCACTGCGTAGGATCCTACGGTCTTGGCGTGCATCCGTGCGTCGCTGCGGTCCGGTCCCAGGTCGACGGGCACGTGCACCTTCCGCCGACCACTGGCGACAACATCGATGTACTGTGGAGACCTCACGCCCCACGTGTTGAGCAATTCGGTGGTACGTCCACCCGGCCTCCCGCATGCCCACTATACGCCCTCGCTCAAAGTCCGTCAACTGCACATACGGTTCACGTCCACGCTGTCGCGGCATGCTACCAGTGTTAAAGACTGCGATGGAGCTCCGTATGCCACGGCAAACTGGCTGACACTGACGGCGGCGGTGCATAAATGCTGCGCAGCTAGCGCCATTCGACGGCCAACACCGCGGTTCCTGGTGTGTCCGCTGTGCCGTGCGTGTGATCATTGCTTGTACAGCCCTCTCGCAGTGTCCGGAGCAAGTATGGTGGGTCTGACACACCGGTGTCAATGTGTTCTTTTTTCCATTTCCAGGAGTGTATTTATTGCTGAAAGTTTTTCAGGCATTTCTTTTCAGAACGTTAGGAGCGTCTGTCTGACTTCTGTAGTAGTATGGGGGTGAAAGTTGCATCTTACAGGAGCCACAGGGTAAAGGGTACATCTCAGATTAATCCGTTGCGCAGAATTACAGAATAGCACCCACACGCTCACAACGTCTACATTGCCACGAGTCGTCTGCTCGGCGTCTCTCGCACTACCTCACCAACGATAGCTCTCCCGCGCTCCTCGCTATCAAGCAGCGATGATAAAACAAACACATCTTCCAGCGACACAGCTACTCTGTCCAAAGACTGCCCTCCAATAATCAGCAACTTCAAAATTGTCGCCTAACGTTTGAGACATCCAAACTATGTATAAGTTCCAGAAATGCAAACAACATTACTCCCAAAAGACCTCTTTCAATGCAGTGATTCCGTATTAAGATCTTTCGCAGTGGAATAATTTCGGAAGACTGAATCCAGTAGTTGGAACTTCTCCGTTTGAATCTCTGTTTATGTTCAATACAATGTGCCCGAGGAGGAATAGTCAATATACGGCAGGAACGATCATTCGTGGCAAGTAAGCCTAACAAATATGGGCTCTAAATGCATGCCTTACGAACTATGAGCACTTCATCTGCGATACTGTGAAATAAATCTCTTCTGCTGCAAGGTCCTTGCTTTCCCTATTTTGGGAGCAGGTTGTACGGGCTAAAACAAGTTAAAAAATGGTCTAATAAGCGTGGGCTCCAAAATGCTTATTTTAAGAGCTATGAGCACTTCTTCAGCAGAAGAGATATGTTTCACATTAACAAAGATGAACAAGTGCTCTTAGCTAGTAAGGTATGTGTTTTAGAGTCTAGGATTGCTAGACATTTTTTCTTGTTCTGACCCATGCAACCACCCCTCAATATATGGAAAGCCAAGAGCATGCAGTAGAACAGATTTGTTTCACAGTCTCACGGATGAAGAAGTGCTCATAGCTCTTTAAAGTACGCAGTTTAGAGCCAGTGTTTACTAAAATTTTTTCCTTCAAATGGTTGTTCTTGTCATATCCCTGAATACTAAGCATTCCTCCTGGGCACCCTTTATGACTTTTCAGAGACTGTACAGATGATTTTGATCACTGTGTACAATGGCCCCATGGTAGCTGTAGGGTTAGTGTGGCCGAAGGGGCTCAGATTCGATTCCCGGCCGGGTTGGAGATTTTCTCCTCTCGCGTGTGAATGTTATGTTGTTCTCATCATCATTTCATCATCAGTGAAGCGGAAGTCTCCTAAATGGCATCACATTAAAGGGATTGCCCAATGGCGAGCCGCCACACGACAGAGAGACTATGACCAAGACGAGAAAATCACAAAAATTATAGCTCATATTGCGTCTTATTGGAGGTCGTTCACACTAAGCACAGTTCAAGAAAAGAAGAGAAAAAAATGGTTCAAATGGCTCTGAGCACTATGGGACTTAACATCTATGGTCATTAGTCCCCTAGAACTTAGAACTACTTAAACCTAACTAACCTAAGGACAGCACACAACACCCAGCCATCACGAGGCAGAGAAAATCCCTGACCTCGCCGGGAATCGAACCCGGGAACCCGGGCGTGGGAAGCGAGAACGCTACCGCACGACCACGAGATGCGGGCAAAAGAAGAGAAAGAAAGGAGGTAATAATTGTACCAGAAGTGCCATTACACATTGTAAGGCGGCCTTCAAAGTACTGATGTACGAGGGCAGTTCAATAAGTAATGCAACACATTTTTTTTCTGAAACAGGGGTTGTTTTATTCAGCATTGAAATACACCAGGTTATTCCCCAATCTTTTAGCTACACAACACTATTTTTCAACGTAATCTCCATTCAATGCTACGGCCTTACGCCACCTTGAAATGAGGGCCTGTATGCCTGCACGGTACCATTCCACTGGTCGATGTCGGAGCCAACGTCGTACTGCATCAATAACTTCTTCATCATCCGCGTAGTGCCTCCCACGGATTGCGTCCTTCATAGGGCCAAACATATGGAAATCCGACGGTGCGAGATCGGGGCTGTAGGGTGCATGAGGAAGAACAGTCCACTGAAGTTTTGTGAGCTCCTCTCGGGTGCGAAGACTTGTGTGAGGTCTTGCGTTGTCATGAAGAAGGAGAAGTTCTTTCAGATTTTTGTGCCTACGAACACGCTGAAGTTTCTTCAATTTCTGAAGAGTAGCACAATACACTTCAGAGTTGATCGTTTGACCATGGGGAAGGACATCGAACAGAATAACCCCTTCAGCATCCCAGAAGACTGTAACCATGACTTTACCGGCTGAGGGTATGGCTTTAAACTTTTTCTTGGTAGGGGAGTGGGTGTGGCGCCACTCCATTGATTGCCGTTTTGTTTCAGGTTCGAAGTGATGAACCCATGTTTCATCGCCTGTAACAATCTTTGACAAGAAATTGTCACCCTCAGCCACATGACGAGCAAGCAATTCCGCACAGATGGTTCTCCTTTGCTCTTTATGGTGTTCGGTTAGACAACGAGGGACCCAGCGGGAACAAACCTATGAATATCCCAACTGGTGAACAATTGTGACAGCATTACCAACAGAGATGTCAAGTTGAGCACTGAGTTGTTTGATGGTGATCCGTCGATCATCTCGAACGAGTGTGTTCGCACGCTCCGCCATTGCAGGAGTCACAGCTGTGCACGGCCGGCCCGCACGCGGGAGATCAGACAGTCTTGTTTGACCTTGCGGCGATGATGACACACGCTTTGCCCAACGACTCACCGTGCTTTTGTCCACTGCCAGATCACCGTAGACATTCTGCAAGCGCCTATGAATATCTGAGATGCCTTGGTTTTCCGCCAAAAGAAACTCGATCACTGCCCGTTGTTTGCAACGCACATCCGTTACAGACACCATTTTAACAGCCCCGTACAGCGCTACCACCTGTCGGAAGTCAATGAAACTATACGAGACGAAGCGGGAATGCTTGAAAATATTCCACAAGAAATTTCCGGTTTTTTCAACCAAAACTGGCCGAGAAAAAAAATGTGTTGCATTACTTATTGAACTGCCCTCGTAGAAATCGATACGATGTAGGTCAGTATATTATTTTTATATACGATTCTAATTCTTAAAGGTTTTGTCGGAACAGTACGCAAGATTATACTTTACAATTTACTAAACACTTTTCATGTGGCTCTCTTCATTTTGGGTTATTTAAGCTATTATTTGTAATCAAGGCACTAAATTCTATTACACTGTGTAACATAAATGTTAAATATCGCTATAAATTATTAATTCACTTTATTCTGCTACTTCGTGGCTATTTTAGTGAGAATACTGAAGCTATGTACTTGATAATGTAGCCTTGTACCCTCCACATTGGGGTGGCGTGTTGCCAGAAACGTCTCTATCGCCTTTTTTGTCGCAGAAAGCAACCTGTGGACTCATTACGTGAAGAGCGCCTTCTTGGACAATTTTCACGATGACCAATCGTGAAGACACTGCTTAAGCCTAGCATCAACTTCGTGTTTGAAAACGGGTCTTATGTACGCAAAAAGGAGGAACTTATGCGTGCTTCCACTGCTTTCTCACGTATTCAGCAACAATTCTCGCCTGTCACCTTGACAAGAACATAGAGTCGTCCCTTTCATGTCGATTTTTTTGGTATGGGGAGTTGGGAAAGAGCAAGTAAGCAAGAGGGGATTCGGTGGCCGCCTCCCATCCAGAGAAGCAATTTGGAGGGATTGGGTCCTAGAAACTGTCTGTGCTGATGGCACAGTTTGCTGCTCTTAAGGAAATGTGCTGTAAGTTCTCAATCTGCGGTAGTGCAATCTATATTCTGAGCTGCTAGCTTACATGTATGTTTTTAATGTGTAACTTTCCGATTTGATTTATTGTGAACTGCACTTTTGGAGTCTTTAACTTAGACTCCGCGAAATGATTATGATCTTGGTGCTGTATTCTTTACGTAGTCTTCCACGTAAATTTTGGTTTAGTGTTAGCGTCATTCTTGGTCAGTTTAACTTAATATTCAGGTAACTTTTATCTCTCTCAATTGATTATTAATTTCTTGAAACATACAGAGAAAATAAAATAATATTATAATCAGACTTGACTAAAATTTCAAGATCCTTTAACTTGTCCTACAGCTTTTCCCTGTTAGCTGACTCATTAAAAATAAATATAACTTCTTACACAGCCAGTTGACTAATTTCACTCTGTCGACGTTGTCATAGTACCATGAGCAACTGTTCTTGCTCCAACGGCGGGTTAAGGAGGTGTCCTTCTGCTGGGTGCTGGTCATGTAGGAATATGGGGCAATGAACAGGCCGATCGGGCTGCCAAGGAGGCCTGCAGAGAGCAGGATATGGTCCAGTGTCCTATTCCCCTGCAGTCTGTCATCTCTGCACTCCACAAGAAGTGCATGGAGTTGTGGGAGAAAGAATAGCTGGCTGTGACGACCAATAAACTGCGGTCGGTGAAGTCAACAACTCGGCCGTGGCGTGGCGTTCCTTCTGCCGGTTGCTCAGGTGGGAAGAAGTGGCCCTCTCGCGTCTTCGGATTGGGCACTGTCCTCTCACACATAGATTTCTACACTCCTGGAAATGGAAAAAAGAACACATTGACACCGGTGTGTTAGACCCACCATACTTGCTCCAGACACTGCGAGAGGGCTGTACAGGCAATGATCACACGCACGGCACAGCGGACACACCAGGAACCCATCGTTCTACCATTCCTAGACCGGCAAGGGAACTTGCTGTTCCAACAGGACAATGCACGTCCGCATGTATCCTGTGCCACCCAACGTGCTCTGGCCAGCAAGATCTCCGGATCTGTCCCCCCTGTCCCTCATTGAGCATGTTTGGGACTGGATGAAGCGTCGTCTCACGCGGTCTGCACTTCCAGCACGAACGCTGGTCCAACTGAGGCGCCAGGTGGAAATGGCATGGCAAGCCGTTCCACAGGACTACATCCAGCATCTCTACGATCGTCTCCATGGGAGAATAGCAGCCTGCACTGCTGCGAAAGGTGGATATACACTGTACTAGTGCCGACATTGTGCATGCTCTGTTGCCTGTGTCTATGTGCCTGTGGTTCTGTCAGTGTGATCATGTGATGTATCTGACCCCAGGAATGTGTCCCCTTCCTGGGACAATGAATTCACGGTGTTCTTATTTCAATTTCCAGGAGTGTATTACGGCGGGACGATCCCCCGTTTTGTAATGCTTGTGGTGTGCATATGTCTGTCCGCCACATTTTAACAGACCGCATTTTATACCGTGATGCAAGGGCAGAAGCACAAGTTGATGGGGATTTGCCCTGTGTTTTAGCTAATGGTGAGAAGGGTGTGTCTAGGGTTTAAAAGTTTTGTGATGTGTCTGGACTGTGGCCTAAACTTTTAGGCTGGGGGTTTTAGTGTATTGCAAAGTGGCTGGTTCTTCCCTTTTTTCCTTGCGGTCAGCCAGCCACTTCCATCTGCTATATTGTATCAGCTCCCTCTACCACTTTCTTCCTGTGTTGTCCATGTCTTACTGCTGGCGGCATGCTTCGTCCCACGCTTCGGTGTGGGTAGGCACATATTTTTCCAAGATTGTTACCTGTGTTTTACGTTCTCTTTTATCTTACTGTTCTGAGTCTTTTCTAGACACCCGTCTCTGTTACTGAGCGGGTGCTGAAGACCTTGCCGTCGTGCGCCCATACAACCCTCTCCATCCATCCACATCCATCCATCCATGGCCAAGTAAAAGAATAATATACATATGACATTGTGAAATCAACGAGCATCGCATTCTCTTGTCTCTTATCAGAATGATTTAGTTTTACTTATTATTGTGTGACATCAATGACAACTTGTATTACTACGATTTGGTATTATTATCTATGGTCCATTTCCCATAGAGATAGAAGTTGGTTGTGCGCCAGTAACTGCCAGACTAGAAACTTTCATTGTGATGAAAGATCCCTCTGATTTCACTACAGTTTGCTAACATATCTATTAAAACCATGGAGGGTACTTAACTTCCTCCAAGCGGTTGCTAGACATATACCCGGTGGTTATAATTAAAGTGCAGTTACTCACAGAGGTCCATCGTGGGCTGTAATTATCGTGTGGCTGCGAAACGTGGTATACATTCTAATGTGTTAACGTGGAACCGATTTACGCTGGGGAAAAATTAGTTCCAGTTTTGGCCAACAGTTGCAAATCTGCAACTTATATCTTGTCGATATCTTTGGTGCTCATATTGAATAAACTGTGTAAGTGGCTGTTGATTACATCAATATTACACTTTTCTCACTTACTTAACCTTTACTACCCGTACCTCCATTACACATGGAAATATTTCTATATGTCGTTCTTCCATTCACAGTGTCAGATTTGAGCCTGGTGGACAAAATTGGAGCAAATTTATTCCAGCGTAAATCGGTTCCGCATTAACGCATTATAATATCTACATGTTCTGCTGCCATACGACAGTTACCCCTAACATCGGTCTGCTGCAGAATCCTTGAACATATTCTCAGTTCTAGTGCAATAAATTTGCTTCGGACTGAGGAGCTAATGGTTTTAGAAAGCATCGTTCGTGCGAAACTCAGCTTGACCTTAAGTCAAATGATATACTATGAACTATTAATGAAGGGCAACAGGCAGATTCCATATTTCTGTATTTTCGGGAAGCATTAGAGACGGTGTCCCACTGCAAGCTGTTAAAGAAGGCACGAGCTTATGCAATAGGTTTAAGACTTCTTAAGCTGTAGAACGCAGTATGTTGTCCTCTACGGCGAGTGTTCAGTCAGAGACAAGTGTATCGTCAGGAGTGCCCCAGAGAAGTGTGATAGGACCGCTTTTATTCTCTTCATACATAAATGATTTGTTGACAGGGTGGGCAGCAATTTACGGTTGTTTGTTGATGACGCTGTGTTGTACGGTAAGGTCTCGACGTTCAGTTACTGTAGGAGGATTCAAGGTGACTTGGACAAAGTTTCTAGCTGGTGTAACTCTAAATGTAGAGAAATGTAAATTAATGAGAATGAGTATAGCATTAGTAGTTCCTGATTGACAAATCGTTTAATTAACTGGGCGTAACGTTGCAAAGCGATATGAAATGTAACGAGCAGATGAGGATTGTCGCAGGGAAGGCGAATGGTCAACTTCGTTTTACTGGGAGAATTCTGGGAAAGTGTGCTTCATCTGTAAAGGGGAACGCATATAGAACGCTTATGCGACCTATTCTTGAGTACTGTTTGAGTGTTTGGGATCTGTACCAGTCTGATTAACGGAAGACAACGAAGTAACTCAGAGGCAGGCTGCTGGATTTATTACTGTTAAGTTAGAACACGTGCTTAGTGAATACAAATGGGAATCCCTTGGGGGCTAGGGGGGGGGGGGAGGCGACATTCTTTTGGAGGAACACTATTGAGAAAATTTGGAGAAGCAACATTTCAAGTTGACAGCAGAACGATTGTTTCCTCCAGCATACATTGCGGGTAAGAACCTCTAAGATAAGATATGACAAATTAGGGCTCATACTGAGCCATATAGATAGTCGTTTTTCCCCCGTTGTATTCGCGAATGGATTCAAATGGCTCAAATGGTTCGAAGCATTATGGCACTTAACATCTGAGGTCATCAGTCCCCTAGACTTAG
Organism: Schistocerca cancellata; assembly: GCF_023864275.1. Lineage (NCBI taxonomy): Eukaryota > Metazoa > Arthropoda > Insecta > Orthoptera > Acrididae > Schistocerca > Schistocerca cancellata. The sequence goes on along the minus strand of NC_064628.1, from coordinate 304,407,084 downwards.
AACTATGTAAACCTAACTAACCTAAGGACATCACACACATCCATGCCCGAGGCAGGATTCGAACCTGCGACCGTAGCAGCCACGTGGTCCCGGACTGAAGCGCCTAGAACCGCTCGACCACAGTGGCCGGCTCGCGAGTGGGACAGGAAAGGGAATGGGGAATGACTGGTAGTGGTACGTGGTACCCACCACTACGCGCCGTAAGATGGATTTCGTAGTATTGATGCAGATGTAGATGTAGATCAGAGTGTCTTCTGTATCGTATCTCTCTGCCGCGTTAAGATTCGCGTTGACCAGTCCTCCAGTCCGGGTCTTACCCATCGCAAGCAAAGCCGTTGCGTTTCACAGCCTAGGGTTTGTTCCGAAAACGAAACTCATTCTCTACAAAGGGAACGTACCTTGTGCTGAAGCCTCGTGATATTTAAACAGTGCTACCTCTCAGAATTGCTAGCTCAGCAGTACGTAGGAGGACAGTTACATAAAGAACGAAGTGCCGCAGAGGTCAAGATACTGGTCTCACATTGGAGGGAGTTAGGCTGAAATTCCTGTCAGACCATCAACATTTAGGATATCCAAGGAGACAGTCTAAACATAGATTAGTGCGCAAAATTGAAGGAGGAGGTAATTTTTGCGTGGTTTGTCACAGCCAAGTAATATAGCTCGATGAAACTTGGACCATATATAGAAAAAACTGCTACCGTGTAATACAGAAGGCAACTCAAAGAAATTTGCAACGATAAGAACAGAAATGAAATTTTATGCAGTGACCGAGATTTTTGATGGTCCACCAGACATGATTCTTAACGGACAGCTATGCATGCTCTGCAACTTGCTCCCGTGCTGAGCTCAAGGTTGGCAAGAAGCTTTTGTGGGAGGGCGTTCCATTCATCCACCAGCGTGGTTGACATCTGCAGGACGGTCGGGTCGTTGGTCCCGTTGGAACACGTCCCCCCAACGCATCCCACACGTTCTCTGCGGGACTGAAGTCGACGGAACGTTCAGGCCAGTCAATTGGGCGAATATCCTCTTTTTTCAAGAGCACCTCTACTTGCACTGTTTGATGCAGTCGTCCATTGTGACCCAAAAACATGAATTCAGCGCCCATTGCATCCCTGAAAAGACGTACATGGAGAAGAAGTACAGTTTCAAAATAATGCTGACCCGTAGCTTTACCGTGTTCAGAGATCTGGAGGTCAGTACGTCCACACTACGTTATGCCTCCCCACACCAAAATTGTTGAACCATCGATACGATGATATCCGACATTGCTGGAAGCACCCTCACGTGCAACAGGTAGGAACACGTAATACAGTAAGAAAAATTGTCGAACATTATCGGCCGGCCGATGTGACCGAGCGGTTCTAGGCGCTTCAGTCTGGAACCGCGGTACTGCTACGGTCGCAGGTTTGAATCCTGCCTCGGGCATGGATGTGTGTGATGTCGTTAGGTTAAGTTAGGTTTAAGTAGTTCTAAGTCTGGGGGACTCATGACCTCAGATGTTAAGTCCCATAGTGCTCAGAGCCATTTGTGACAGTGTACTCCTTCCCGATGTGTGTCTTTCAAGGTGATCATTCGGCAGTGACTTCATTTTCGAGGTTCTGTACCTCTGTCCGTAGAACCGCAAACTTTGTAGGATCACGTTGTTGTCCGTCTGTCTGTGTGGCCTTTTCCTCAGGAGCGGACTGATGTATCTTGTTGAAATTCATGTCAAATACTAATGTCGACGGGTCATTGTCCCTGTAAACAAGATAAGCTTATAACTAAATACAATAAAAAGACACGGTCATTTGTGTCACACATTTTGATAGTCCGAAACTCACTCATCAGAACTTGTAGATCAACTATCGATATATACTATTACGTTTCTATAGAACCCTCACAGCGATGGTCCTATTTGAAGTTGGCCTGTCAATGAAATGTCGTGTGACGAGGGCCTCCCGTCGGGTAGACCTGTTCGCCTGGTGCAAGTCTTTTTCTAAATTGTTTTGTGGGTGTCAGTGAGCAACTTCATCCAAGACCGCAGGCGGAAGAGCTCTTGGAAAAAAGGATATTTAGCGAATCGACTGGCCTGCCAGTTCCCAGGACTTAACTCCCATGTAGTACGTGTCCGTTGGGGAGACATTTCAGCATGACCCCATGCCCCAGTGACCATCCAATAGTTTTCAACCGCGTTGGTGGAGGTCAGGGACGGCGTATAACAAGAAATCATTCCCAACCATGTGTCCAGCATGGCAGCATGTAGCAGGGCACACACGGTCGTCCGTGGTGATTACACACCTGATTAAAAACCATGTCCCGCCTTTTGTAATGTCTAGAAGACCATCCATAAATCACGGTGACTTCAGTGTAATTATTGTCTTTGAATAAAAGCATCAGTGTCTTCCTCTGCTATACTGTTGCAGTATTTTCTCCGTATGGTAGAACGTATTACGCAGTTACAATTAGTCGCAGATTTTTTGTTGCCTTGGACAAAAATATGACTCAAAAGAACCTTTAGTGAAATGATTCACGCTAGCCAAACTCTCATTCTAACAACAACAGATTACTAATCTTAACCAAGAGCAACGTAATGAAAATTGAATCGTCCCCTTTGGAAAATTATAAATTACTGTGCTGATAAACCTCTTACGTTATCTGATTTTCAAACAGCTGAGCAAAACTGAACGTCCTCAGGCATTGCTCTCTTTACTTATTCTGATCAATAAACTGACACAATATTTTTAGAGTAACGCAATCTGACTTCCAATAATCCCTACAAAAGAATGGCCCTGACTAACAATAACCTATACCTTTCATGAATCGCTTACCTCACAATAATCTTTGTTACTCGAACTACTGCAATATAGCGAGCGCCAATACTGCCAGTTAAATGAAAGATTCTAACTACCGAAGGCACTAAATGCTGATAGGCATAGTCAGCAAATGAAAGATTTTGATAGAGAACAAACAATGTATTTACCTTAATAATGTTCAAAAATCATTATATATATATCACGTCATGACATCCAGTCTTAAAAATTTCGGTTTTCTGACGAACACATGTCCAGATCGTCCGCTCTGAAAATTCTGCCATCTCTCCCCCACATCCACCACTGCTGGCGGCTCACCTCTAACTGCGCAACGCTACGCGCAGTGTTGCCAACTCTAAAAAACCCGAGTCGCTAGATTCAGTATCAAAAGTCGCTAAAACTGATTTTACTAGGGGTGTACTGAAAATTTCGTGCTGTGAATGGTGCAATAAGCCAGTGGGGAGGGGGGGGGGGGGGTTAATGAAATATTAATAAAAATTGTCTCGTACCTAATTGCTATATTGTCTTAATTAAATGACGCATCGCTTGCAACAACATACATATAAAATACACTAACGTTTAATTAAACATGTTATCATAATTGACGCAACACATAAATTGTTGTTTCAATCACAGTAGTCAAATATACTAGAAATATACAGCTATATTTGTAACAAAAGAAAGCAAGAATTCAAATTAGGTTACAAAATATATATATATACCGGTATGTGAGCTATTCATCGTCGACACTCAGAAGATCGAATAACTCTTCTGTTTCATGCTCTGACAGAACTGTAGTTGGTATTCACTGAGGCGTGCGAAACTGCAAGCTGAAGAGAGTGACAAATGCAACGGATCACTACCAAATGCTTCAAACCATATTATCTCTTGAGATGTTCGTAAAGCCCATTGTTTATTCCAACGATTGCAGAAGCAATATCTGTGCCATTTCCTATCATATTAGCGATTGGAAGTTTGCGATCTTTCAAAGAATTCACAAGAACAGCAGCCAGATTTCTTGCGTCTGCAGTTTCTACTACAGCGAGTTTGATAAATGCTGATCTAATGGTTTGGTTGTTTACACTATAGTACCCTACAACGATATCTAGCATTTTAGATACTGATACATCTGTGGATTCATCTATTAGTACACTGTATTTTTGGTCACTTATATCTTCAACCAATTAGTGTGTAAAATATGGAGCCAAAACTTCAGTTATAATGTTAGTGCACTTTGTATGATGTAATTGCATGTTTTATCACCGGAAAACACCTTCTTGCACAGTATTGCTAAATGATCTACAGCTAAAATAGAACAATATTCAGCAATAAATAAAGAAAGGGCGGCTTCCTCTCTGCTTGCTATTCTAACTGTAGTTTTCGGAACAATTTTCACAGTAAGGTGGTTTGTGTTTTTTTAAATCAATTTTTTGTTTATGCTTAATAGTTTTCGAATGCTTTCTAATATCACACAATTTAGCATAAAACTCTGTTGGACATACTTGACATCTTGTCTTGGATAAGTCTCCAACGACTGGTTTCAGCCACCCATTGAATTCTGGTTCTGCTTCCCACACATCCCGATATTTTTGAGCGTACTGCTTCTTCTTCTGCGTTAAATCCATTATGTAAGCCACCACAACATAAGTTTCACCAATTTATAATCACTGAAAATACATTCAAACTCAGGCGAACTAGAGGTCATGAAACAATCTACTCACTCGGTAACTCGATATCAGTCCTACTGTTCATTGTTTAAAACGTAATAATGTCTGAGATACCCCCACCGAATTGTTCTTGCATTACCACTGTGCATGTGTTAATAATTTGACTGCGAGTTAACACTTCGAAAAATTAGAGATTGTTGGACAAAAATGTATTTTATTATACTTAATATTATGTATGTTTTTTGTCAATTCGAAAAATAAAGGGAGTTCAAACGTTGAAGAATTATAGATCGATACGCTATCGACGATAACAGGCTAGTGGGTAATGAATAATGAATTGTTCTATAGTCAAGGTTTTCTTACTCTATAGGCGATTCCGACATTCAGGTTTATTAAATGCTGAACAATGCTACATGATCTGCTAAGAACTTAATTTAACTTAGTAAATCCAGTAACCACCAAAATGTGTAATCAGAATCCTAAACGGCACTCAGCCAAAATTAAATACTGAAGTGATCTGTGAACAGTCTGACTGCACAGTGTGCCACTCACAGAATACGGCGCGAAAACCTCACCGAAACACCTAAAAGTTAATACCAACAGGTAACAAATGTTTGGATACTAAACAGTAAAACTCACCGTTTATTGGTTTGCGTTGTTCCTTCTTTCCGTACTACAAATATCCACAAGCAGCACAGCGTAATACAGGCAAATTAGCAAACGACACACGCTGTACTTGTTGCACCTGTTGACCTTTAGAGAATCCAGGCAACACGGTGCATAAACAGCTCGTAATCTCGACGGAAAACTAGCTGACCTACCGAGCATAATACTTTCACACCAATGTTCGATTTAGACTCGAGGAATAAATTCAAACTCCACGTAAGTTTAAGGTGACACTGCGAATAAATAATGTCACCGAGCTTCCCTACGCCGCCCTCGTGCCATGAACTCCACGTGCACACGGCTCCCACGCTGTCCTACAAGACTCACTAACACTGTCATCCACTGGAGGTGGCAAGACCATGAGCCAGTCCGCGTACGGCACTTTATAGCCTCATAGCTCTACTCGCTTCCGCCTAGCGTTACGCCGACGTCGTCGTTGCCTGGAGACGCGGCCTCGGTATCTTTGGATGTCAATAGTTGACTGGGTTGGGTTGGGGTTGTTTTAGAGAAGGAGACCAGACAGCGAGGTCATCGGTCTCATCGGATTAGGGAAGGACGGGGAAGGAAGTCAGCCGTGCCCTTTGAAAGGAACCATCCCGGCATTTGCCTGGAGCGATTTAGGGAAATCACGGAAAACCTAAATCAGGGTGGCCGGACGCGGGATTGAACCGTCGTCCTCCCGAGTGCGAATCCAGTGTTTAGCCACTGCGCCACCTCGCTCGGTCCTAGTTGACTGGCTCAGCGTCGCAAGATTCGAGGCATCACTACAGTCCTGTTCACCCCAGTCATTTGCACATGGTTATAATCCACCTCTGGGACGAAGCCCTTCACCCTGCGTTAGACGCGGCCGTTTCCCATCGCGCCGTAGCCCTCGTCCGTCGCCGTATAGAGGTACCAGCCTCTCGACTACCTGCCGAATACAGGAAAGCTAAGCGAGGCGACGCCACCGCAGATGAAAATACTCCATGGACGACAGTTACTAAGAAAGTTCATAGAAGTTATCATAATCGTCCAACCTGTCTGGTCTGCAGTCAACTCAAGAGCTTTTATTCTGTGATGTCGAATGCTTATCGTCTCTCGCTAAAGACTATGTTCCGTGATAAGAAAGTAGCAAATAGGGAATACGTTCAGCCGATAAGAACTTTCTTTAAGAATGACTGTCAACGAAGGACCATAGCCCTTGCAGTTCGACGTTTTAATGTAATTTAGTCATTCTACAGAGGGTCCAAAAAAATGTATCCACTGTTTAAAAGTCCATAACTTGCGAACTAATTGACGCAGTTGTCTCATTTTTGGTGAAAGTGCAGCTTAAAGTCCAACTTAAAGATATCACTGTAGGTGTTCGAAATGGTCACCATTAACATCCACACACAAACGATGCGGCCGAACTGCAGCACGAGCTACTGACTGCAACGTGTTCAGTTGGATATCTGCACACGAATGTGCAATGAATTCTCGAAGATCATCCAATGTGCGTGGCTTTTGTCGATAAACGACGTGCTTTAGTGTTCCCCACAGGTAAAAGACCAAAAGACCAAAGGAGTTAGTTCTGGGGAACGTGGTGGATGCTCCACAGCACCTCTACGGCCTATCCATCTTCCTGGGAGATTTTCGTCGAGATACGCCCTAACACGATTTTGGTAGTGAGCTGGGGCACCATCTTGTTCAAAGCAAACTCTCCGTCTCGGATGGCGGGTAAAGTGAATGTCTGAAGCTTCTGAAGGTACACCTCACTGGTAACTGTGCCGTCAAAGAATAATTGCCCTATCAAGCCCCGGTAAGACAACCCACGCCACACATTTACTCCTGGCAAATTCACGGCTTTGTCTACATGGACGTTTGGCTTTTCGGCGATCCAGTAGATTCAATTTTGGCGATTTACTGTGCATTGAGTTTGAACTCTGCCTCATCAGATCACACATTCATCTCTGCAAACTCTTCATCGCTGCGCATCACTCGCAGTACTCCATTCTACGATCTGGGTCGTCCCCGTTCATTGCGTCTAGCAATCGTGGGATGTAGCACTTCCACTTTGCTGTCTTCAAAATTCGCCCAACACTTGAGCGACTCTCTCCAGTTTCACGGGCACACTGTCTCACAGATTTCCGTGGTGAGCGAGTGAATTGTTGTAACACACAACGGGAGTTATCTGGACTTGTTACTGTTGCAGGTCGTCCAAATCTTTGTTTGTGTACATCTTTAACACAGCCTTCAGCTTTAAATTTGTCTCGAATGCGATGAATCGTTAAACGTATTTGTGGCTCTGTTTGATACTCATTTCGCCATTTGCCGTTGAACCACATTAATGTTTTCGTACTTAAAATACCACTTCAAAACTGACTTCCTTTCATCAAATGTAAGCCTTGCGCCAGCTATGTTTACTCGAGTAACTAGGTGCAACTAAGAACAAAACACTATCTGGCGACTGTCATCTGACAAAACAAAACAACGCAATACAACGATTGTGTGTCGATTGCCGGAACTACAAACTACTATACTAACAAAGATTAGACAACTCCATCAATTAGTTTGCCAGTTATGGACTTTTAAACAGTGCATACATTTTTTTGGACCCCTCTGTATTGCTCTCAGAAATCACTTTTTGCAAGTACTGCAAGTATCCTCAGCTGTAGAAGATAAGTTTCAGGTTAAGGAAGCTATTACAACAAGCACACATTGAAAGACGTATACATTGCCGGCGATGGGCGAGGCATGACAGAATCTCTGACCAGAGAGTAGTTTATCGTTAGTTGTTGCTAGTCTGCGCTTGACTGCGCGAGTCGACAGTAGTAGTAGTCAGTCCGGTAGTAGTCTCTAGTCCGTGCTAGTAAGCTGTAGTCGACGGGAGTCGACATGCGTCGGCTGTGTGCTCTGCTCGCGACTCTGGTCAGGACTCTGGAGGATGAGTATTGTTGTAGAAGGTAAAGAAACAGCCTTGCGCATATTAAATAATGTATGTTAATTGTAATTTAATTTGTTCCAAAAAAATTCCCCAATAATAATTTTTATAATATAAAGCAACTCTTTTAAAGAAAAGCATTCATTTTAATTTAAAGAATATTTCAAATGCCTGATCATTCCTTCCAATAACAAAATATATATATATATATATATATATATATATATATATATATATATATATATATATATATATATATATATATATACGCCAGCATTGCACGAAGCTGTGTCGAAAAATTCCAACTTAAGAGCAGATATAATTGCAGTTTTTATTGAGGTAAGAATTTTTGCTTTTTTTTATTCAGAATACAGGGCCGAAGGGCAGCGCTGCTGTCCTCATAAAATTCATCAGGTTACAAAACTTTTAATTATTTAGGTGTTTAGGAATTGAATTTTGTGGTTACATTAAATGTGAATGCATTTCAGCATAGAGATTATAAATGGGCGCCAATTTTGTTCAGAGGTTACAATATTTAAAATTCATTTAATTATTATTCTTTGGGGAGATTACACTTGGTTCATTTACATTTTCATTGTCATAATTTGTGTGTGGAGGTTACAACACTACAAATTAAATAGAAAATGGTACAGCAGTCAGTTGCAACTAATGTTTATTGCACTCCCTTATTTCCGTCACTGTGTGGCCAGCTTCAGAGCAGTAAATGTATGGTAAAACATTAAAACGAATTACATGAGTTACACGCAGAGATAGGACTAGGTGCACATATATAGAATGGCTTTAACATTTTACCTTAAATGTCGATATAGATGTAGATGTCGATGTACTGCAGTGAAGATGGCAGCACAGTTGCCGACTGACTGATGTATTCTTTACGGCTTGAAATGAATACAGTCGCCGTGCGTCTCTGCTCCCCCATGGAACCAAAGCTGTTACACGTAATAAAGGTTGCTCTGGGCACTATTTGCTATAAAAGACATTGTCATCCCGCCTTCATAAGGGACGTGAATTCCATATGTTAGTCTAGATACTCAGTTAAACTGTGAAGCTTTTCTCGATTACAAACAGTTTTTCTAGCTCACAAAATAAATATGGTATCAGTGATTATAATAAGCATTGCAGCTAGCCTAAGAGAACCATGGATCAGTAATTGCCGCGAGCAGGCGCTGTTTATCACTGAATCTATGTGTGCAAGGATAAGCGAACCAGTCCTGGACGGGCTGATCAATGCCATTAACGAAGAGTCTGCTCCGCTTCCGCTACAGACAACATAGTGGAGGCAGCTGTTATGGAACTCAAAATAGAACCGACCCAGACAGAATATTAATCTCAGCAATTGTTAGCCATTTTGCTCCAGTTTTCTAATGCTTTCTAATCCGAGTTGGTGAAATGAGAGATAAAGTGGCCCATGGTAAGACACCATATCAACACCGGGGTTCATGCATCAGACAGCCCTCGTATAGATTGTTGCCAGCTAAACGACGCATTATTCAGGAGGAAATGGAGAAGTTGCTCTGATACCACTGAATTTTCAAAAAAATGGTTCAAACGGCTCTGAGAACTATGGGATTTAACATCTATGGTCATCAGTCCCCTAGAACTTAGAACTACTTAAACCTAACTAACCTAAGGACATCATACAACACCCAGTCATCACGAGGCAGAGAAAATCCCTGACCCCGCCGGGAATCGAACCCGGGAACCCTGGCGTGGGAAGCGAGAACGCTACCGCACGACCACGAGATGCGGACTACTGAATTTTCAGAGAGTTCTTGATTCACTCCTGTGGTCCTCGTGAAGAGGAAGATCAGCACTCGTCGTTGACTAGTGACGACTGAACAGAATCAAGATAAAAAAGAAGTAAACCCATTGTCAGACTCTGATGACACCCATGAATGCTTGAAAGAAGCAAAGTATTTCTCAATTATGGACATGTAGACAAACTACTGTAGAATAGAGTTTGATGAGGCTGACCGAATAAAGACTGCCTTCATAACATCTGACGGCCTTTATGAGTACAAAAGTGTGTCGTTTAGACTATGTAAAGCTCCATTGAGCATATGATAGACAACCTGCTTCGGTACTTCAAATGGATTATATGACTTTACTGTCTGGATGACGTTGTCATTTTTTCGAAGACATTTGAACATCTAAGTCACCTGACAGTGGTGTTAAAATGTGTTCAGAATGCTTCTGCTTGAATGCAAACTATTCTACAACCGAGAAATAATTCCTTGAACCTGTTAGTGCCATCAAGAATTTCCGGCTGCATTTATTTAGCAAACTGTTCACTACTGTGACTTTCCGCCGTTCTCCATTCTGGCTATTAGCCCAAAGGATTTGTCAACTCGACTGGTGAGATGGACACTGAAGTTTCAGGAGTACGACAGTAGCGTACATATACAGAAGGACGTCGATTGCCTTAAAAGGAATGCTTGGAATGCTTTAGCGGAACGTAGTAAAGGGGCGAATTCTCAGTCAGAGAGATTACTGCTCAACAGAGAGAAGATCCAGCGCTGCTGAAAACCACAAAACCTTGAACGAGGAGGAACCAACCAGTGGATAATTTCAGTCACCGAACTAACAATGTATAAGAGGAACTACGCCCCATTGCTAAGGAAATGGTTGCTCGGCATTGCAGCTCATCTGTTGTAAGCTATCCTGAAATACTTTCACGACTCCCAACATCTGGTCACGTGGCATTCGTGAACACTCTAGACAGAATAAGATGCAGGTACCACTGACCAGGTCTCTAGTGATCCGTTGGATATTATGCGAGCCACTCTGAGGAATGACGACGATAGAAGCACGCACAGCAGTTACCTCTGGGGGCATATCTGATACGATTTCCGCCTACAGCAGCGCAATTCCACCGGATTGGAATAGACTTCTTGGGGAAGTTTCCAAATCTAAAAAAAGGAAAGAGATGTACAATAGTCAGTACTGACTACCTCAACCTCTACGATGTCACCAAAGATTTCCAACCGACGTAACTTTTTTTCCTTGCAGAGGACATCATTTTTAAGGACGTAGCATCCGGTGTGATGATTCCTTAACAAACTTGAAGTACGCTTATTAAAAATAATAATCAACAAGTTAGAGTGGATGAATAAGGTCAAACGCAAGCTAGATAGCCAGTGCTCAATTCAGAAGTAGGCAAAAGTTAATATCTAATACAACATAAAAAGAACAAAATTCTCTGCTACTCAGGATACCGTTAGCTGTAAAAAAAAACAGAGGGCACAAAGCAATATACCAACACATCACAAATAATTATTCAAGCTGTCAAGAAGGAAATACAGTAATCAAATATACACAATATACCGGGTGATCAAAAAGTCAGTATAAATTTGAAGCCTTAATAAACCACGGAATAATGTAGATAGAGAGGTAAAAATTGACACACATGCTTGGAATGACATGGTGTTTTATTAGAACAAAAAAAAAAAAAAAAGTATTGGTAGACGCGTGAAAGATATCTTGCGCGCGTCGTTTGGTGATGATCGTGTGCTCAGCCGCCACTATTATTGGCTTTGTGGTTACCTGAAGTCGCAAGTGTATCGTGATCGACCGACATCTCTAGGGATGCCGAAAGACAACATCCGACGCCAATGCTTTACAGACATGCTTTACAGTGCTGTTCACAATATTATTCCTCGACTACAGCTATTGTTGAGGAATGATGGTGGACATATGGAGCATTTCCTGTAAAGAACATCATATTTGCTTTGTCTTACTTTGTTATGCTAATTATTGCTATTCTGATGAGATAAAGCGCCATCTGACGGACATTTTTTGAACGTTTGTATTTTTTTGGTTCTAATAAAACCCCATGTCATTCCAAGCATGTGTGTCAATTTGTACCTCTATCTACATTATTCCGTGATTTATTCAGTTTTCAAATTTATACTGACTTTTTGATCACCCGGTACAACAAATACCACAGCAGACGCCAACAAACCAAAACCCCAAACTAAAACTAACACAGTCAGTTAGCAACACATTGAGCTAGACTACCCACTGCCGACCGCAGGCCACAATAACTGCGATCCATAATTCAGCCAATGCCAGTGGTAAAAGAACAGAAAGTTTGTTGAGCACGATTAACAACAAGACACCGATCCTTTAGGGTTTAACACACCAGGCCATGTAATAACGTCGCCGTTATGGCAATTAGATGACTATCAAAATAGCAAACTAGTGACTGGATTAGAACTGGCGATCCGCAGCGTGCCAGCTAGTGATGATCACCGCTAGTCCACACTTCATGCAGCACTACACGCTGCATTGTCCCTCTCCTAGAGAAACAGTGACTGCTATTTCAGGCCTCACTGGAAACACAACAAGACACAGGCGTCTGCACTACCGACATTTTGCACCAAAAACAACTTCACTAACTCTTCTAACTCTGTCATGACCGAGCACACACCACAGCTAATGTCAGCCTGCATCTGGCCAGAAACGTCTTCCCTGGATCCAAGACCCCAAGCACCGTCTGTTTGCCCACACGAGATCCGATGACCCGAACCGGCAGCAAGCAACAGACCTCAGGTTTCGCCAGACTGCCTTCCTGCACCGCTTCGTCCAACTGGAGCCTTCTAAAGTACGCGCTTCCTGCAGTGCCTTCTCGCTGGCCGCCTTCATCCTGCTACATCACCTGTGAGACTTCAAACAGCTCACGCGTGGCGGTGCTAGCAATCGGCCGCTGTTGTTATATTGTTGCTACCATTATTAATATTACGGTACGGGACAAGGAGAATTACAATGATTTGTAGAACATGTCAAAAAAGAGCACGACTCATTTACACACAGAAAGGAATACACTGACGCAGAATCCGGTTTCCTGTTAGCTCTTTCGAACTGCTATTCAGCTGAGTCGATTGACGATATTTGGGAGTTTTTTGGTAAAGTTTAATTCGAATCCCAAATTCGATGTACTGGGTGATCAAAAAGTCAGTATAAATTTGAAAACTGAATAAATCACGGAATAATGTAGATAGAGAGGTACAAATTGACACACATGCTTGGAATGACATGGGGTTTTATTAGAACCAAAAAAATACAAACGTTCAAAAAATGTCCGACAGATGGCGCTTCATCTGATCAGAATAGCTATAATTAGCATAACAAAGTAAGACAAAGCAAAGATGATGTACGCCGACCGCGGTGGCCACGCGGTTTAGGCGCTGCAGTCCGGAACCGCGCGACTGCTACGGTCGCAGGCTCGAATCCTGCCTCGGTCATGGATGTGTGTGATGTCCTTAGGTTAGTTAGGTTTAAGTAGTTCTAAGTTTTAGGGGACTGATGACCTCAGATGTTAAGTCCCATAGTGCTCAGAGCCATTTGAACCATTTTTTGAAAAGATGATGTACTTTACAGGAAATGCTCAATATGTCCACCATCATTCCTGAACAAGAGCTGTAGTCGAGGAATAATGTTGTGAACAGCACTGTAAAGCATGTCCGTAGTTATGGTGAGGCATTGGCGTCGGATGTTGTCTTTCAGCATCCCTAGAGATGTCGGTCGATCACGATATACTTGCGACTTCAGGTAACTCCAAAGCCAATAATCGCACGGACTGAGGTCTGCGGACCTGGGAGGCCAAGCATGACGAAAGTGGCGGCTGAGCACACGATCATCACCAAACGACCCGCGCAAGAGATCTTTCACGCGTCTAGCAAAATGGTGTGTTTTTTTTGTTCTAATAAAACACCATGTCATTCCAATCATGTGTGTGTTTATTAAGTTTTCAAACTTATACTGACTTTTTAATCACCAGGTACATTAAGAGAGGCTACAGTGTTTCACAAAAAGCTGGGTTTCACTCCTAGGCCCGACACCAATTTTCAGGTTCAAAATTTTCTCGATATGCGAGTCACTTTGAGCTTTTGATGTTTCACACGGTTGTTTATTTACCACCTACTCTTCTTCCCAGTGCCACGTTCAGACCTTTCTGTAACTGACCATATGTAGAGTCTCCAGTATATCCCTAAATAACTTCATGTGAGGGCGTGCTGAAAAGTAATATCTCCCATTTTTTATGTGAAAACTCGTAAACCTTCTTAAATAAAACAAACATTCTTAACATTCTACATCTTTTTTCTTCATGTCTACGAATTAGCGTCTCTCTGTCGCTAGAGAGCTCCAGATTGTAACATGGCAGTGTGTAAGGCAACTAAGTCGGTGCGTGAGAAACAGCGTGCTGTAATCGCATTTCAAATTCGAAGAACTGATCCGCACATGGAACACCCTCTCCTTCAGCATCACAGTGCCAGACCGCACACGAGAGCTGCAGAATCTGCAAAAATTCCATGTCTTGGGTTCATTGTCATCAATCAACCTCCGTAGAGTCCTGACTTGGCTCCATCCAGTTTCTATATGTATTTCCAGAACCTGAACACCCTCGATGACTTGACTTTCATAGCGATGGAGCGGTGCAATCAGAGGTGATGTTGTGGCTCCTTCAATAAAATCAAACATTCAACGGTGACGGTATCAACAAACAGGTCTCTCTTTGGAAGAAATGTGATCATCGCCACGATGAGTTCTTCTTCTTTATTCATATGAAGTGTTGAGTGCTATTGACAAGGGATTTCAGGCCGATTCCGTATTTCTGGATTTCCGGAAGGCTTTTGAATCTGTACCACACAAGCGGCTCGTAGTGAAACTGCCTGCTTATGGAATATCGTCTCAGTTATGTGACTGGATATGTGATTTCCTGCGAGAGGTCACAGTTCGTAGTAATTGAGTAAAACAGAAGTGATTTCTGGCGTTCCCTAAGGTAGTGTAATAGGCCCTTTGGTTCAAAAATGGCTCTGAGCACTATGGGACTTAACTTCTGTGGTCATCAGTCCCCTAGAACTTAGAATTACTTAAACCTAACTAACATAAGGACATCACACACATCCATGCCCGAGGCAGGATTCGAACCTGCGACCGTAGCAGTCCCGCGGTTCCGGACTGCAGGCCCTTTGCTGTTCCTTATCTATATTAACGATTTTGGAGACAATCTGAGCAGCCGTCTTCAGTTGTTCGCAGATGACGCTGTCGTTTATCCATTAATAAAGTCATCAGAAGATCAAAACAAATTGCAAAACGATTTAGAAGAAACATCGGAATGGTGCGAGAAGTGGTAATTGACCCTAAATAACGAGAAGTGTGAGGTCATCCACATTAATGCTAAAAGGAACTCGTTAAACTTCGGTTAAACAATAAATCAGTCTAATCTAAAAGCCGTAAATTCAACTAAATCCTAGGTATTACAATTACGAACAACTTAAATTGGAAGGAACACATAGAAAATGTTGTGGAGAAGGCTAACCAAAGACTGCGTTTTATTGGCAGGACACTTAGAAAATGTGACAGACATACTAAGGAGACTGCCTACACTACGCTCCGTCCTCTTTTAGAATACTTACCAGACAGGACTGACGGAGTACATCGAAAAATTTCAAAGAATGGCAGCACGTTTTGTATTATCGCGAAATATGGGAGAGAGTGTCACAGAAATGATACAGGATTTTTGCTGGACATCATTAAGAGAATGGTGTTTTTCGTTGTGACGGAAACTTCTCACGTAATTCCAATCACCAACTTTCTCCTCCGAATGCGAAAATATTTTGCTAACACCGACCTACATAGGGAGGAACGATCACCAAGAAAAAATAATGGAAATCAGAGCTCGTACGGAAAGATATAGGTGTTCATTCTTTCCGCGCGCTATACGAGATTGGAATAATGGAGAATTGTGAAGGTGGTTCGATGAAACCCCTGTCAGGCACTTAAATGGATTTGCAGAATATCCATGTAGATGTAGACGTAGATATAGATGACTTTGTTGAGAAATAAATATGTAGACGTAAAGAATGGAGATGTAGAATGTGAATAGAGTTTGTTTTATGTAAAAAGCTTTAAGCAATTTCACATAAGAAATTCGGAGGCACTATGTTTCAGTACGCCCTTGTTGAAGGTCACGGCCAATTTGTGTCTAGGCTTAACCTTACCCATTAGGAGCCTGTGCACCGATTCTATCTTGGCGTTAAATGGACTTTACAACCGACAAATCTTCCTTCCATATTCCTTGACTCGAGCCTTGTCTAAGTCTGCTGTGGCCCCGACCCTGATATGGCTGGCAAAGACAAGAAAGGATTGAAGATGAAAGTTTATAGCCCCTTCGATGACGAGGTCAGAGTTTGAAGATGGATGTCAACAATACAGCGAAAGCTTGCTTACAGATTTTCAAGAACCAATAGTAAGCGAGGAATCTAGAGACAGAGAAGACAGTTTAAGCACAGAGCACACGTAGACATTTGAAATAATGCTTTCTGTGTTCCATAGTGAATGGAACGAAAAGAAATCATAATGCTAACCAGTTGCGATGGGAAGTATAAATTGTTGTGCATTTCACAAAGGTCTACGAAGTATGGCTCTAGGTGCAGATATAGAGACGGAGCGCAGAATCGGATAGGACAAGGATGGAAAAGTCGACGATCGTGCCCTCTGTGAAGGGATCATCCAGGACTTCACCTTAATAGATTTGGAGAGACCACGTGAACTATAAATCAGTATAGCCGGATGAATATTTGTACACCATGCTTCTCAAATGCAAAGTCAGTGAGCTATTCACACTACCATCTCGCTCGGATCAAATGAGAAATCAGCCGCTAACAGATAATAGTGATATCAATTGTCTTCTTGGTTTGATATAACTGTCCACCCCTGTGGAGCATCTGTGCTACGCTACACTTCACTATGCCGATCTCAGTTGGAGGCATCAGTTTCAAAACTGCGACTAAAGGTATACAACTGTAAATGTGTAAAAAAGGAGAGAAAAAATAATTGTATAGTCGGGTTATAACAAGAACTAATCAGTTAAATCGACAAATGAAATGGTTCTTCCTTCAGTTCGTTTTCTTCATCTGTATCGGAGTGGTGACTGGAAGGAGAAATGTCGTCGGGGAAGCAAGGGGGTGGGGGGGGGAGGGGAAGAGAGATCGACAGTGAGAGGGGAAGGGGAGTAAAAGAGAGTGATAAATAGATGAATGCAAATGAAATATTCAACAACAGTAAGAGTCCTTCTCACGAGACAGAGAGAGTGATTCGATGAGTAAGACAATTTGGAAAGTATTTCCTTGACTAAAAGACTACAACTCTGTTCTCTCTTTTACATAACCATTCCCGTTAGCCATAGCAGGAAAGGTCAAGCATCACACGTCCCACAGCGAAATCATTCATCACACGCACTGAAGGTAACAGCAGTACAGTGAATAATAAGTTGTCCCGCGCTTGATCTAGAGTTAAGCGCCCCTTGTCACATGGACATAAAACACGCTGACATTAACTGACGCTGTGAACAATGAGCTCTTTGTAAAGCCTCTCGACTATTGCTCGGCTCCTTTTGCTACTCGCTGTTCACCGGAAGGCTAAGGTCTAAATACCCCTCTCACCCCCTCCTCACCGTTTACGACCAGATACTAATATTCAGATCTGGGGGAATGAGCGTGCAAATACATTGACAAGAAGACGGGATAGGATGACACAATCTCTATTAAGACATTAAGGAATAACTGCCACGGTACTTGAGGGAACCGTAGAGGATAACAGTTGTAATTCATCCAAAAAATTGAGGATTTTGGGTGCAAGTATTTCTCTGAGATCTAATGGCTGGACAGGAGAGGAATTTACTGTGGGCCACATTAAAACAGTCAGACGTCTAATAACATTCAAAAGCGGTTGGGGCGCTACAGAACACTGATTAGAAGCAGGTGGCTGAAAAACACGAAGTAGTAACGTGTTTTCAAGCGTCTTAATAACAGAGCTACTCAGAAAGGAAGAAATCTCTGACACGTCTGATGACCCCTCCAAGAAAACCTCATGGTGCTCCTACCCACCTTCTTGTCGAGGAGTCGTTAAAGAACCGTCCGCCGCTGTCGTCCGTGCTAACCATGTGATGCACGAGACATATGTTTTGAGACATCAGGGTCAGTCGTGTTCAAGCTGTTGAGGCGACAGTGGGCGCTCCAGTCGGTACGGGCGATGATTGGGATAGTCCGCTGTGTCACACGACTAAGCTGTTAGATCTTACACTGGCTGCCCTCCGACAGTCGAGTACAGGATGGGCAAACAGGTGAGGCGAGTGCATTCGACCGTGTCCAGAAGATGAGTGCCCCACACCTCAGACAGTGCTCGGGGATTTTCACATGTCAACGTGTCAGTAACGTACCATACCTCGATTGCTAGAAAACCACCACCGTCTGAGTGGGCTGCGGTGGTCAACAAAACGACGATACAAAAGAGTGCTTTTGACTATTATGAATTATAACAGAGGATAGACGAACCCGTGAAGCAAATTACTCTAATTAACGATTGGCTAGTGTAGCCTTACGCCCACTGCCACTACTTTGCAACAAAACGGAGTAGCCACTGCGTATAACATGTACTTCTGCTCACCATAGAGATTACAATAGACGCAGAGATACCGCTCCAGGTATGAAAAAGAGTCATATGAAAAATAGTCACCTGGACAGGTGAGTCTCGGTACGTGATACACGGCGATGGAGTTGCACGTGCAAATCAAAACCACATGGTAAGCCGCATCACCCTCGCCTTAGAACGCTACAGGAGGTGCAGGTATGCTGCTGCAGCGGATATGTACTGATACGTACGCCATCGTCTCTTGGGTTGGGTTGTTTGGGGAAGGAGACCAGACGGCGAGGTCATCGGTCTCATCGGATTAGGGAAGGATAGGGAAGGACGTCGGCGGAAAAGGGAAGGATGGGGAAGGACGTCGGCCGTGCCCTTTCAAAGGAACCATCCCAGCATTTGCCTGGAGCGATTTAGGAAAATCACGGAAAACCAAAATCAGGATGGCCGGACGCGGGATTCAACCGTCGTTCTCCCGAATAGGAGTCCAGTGTCTAACCACTGCGCCACCTCGCTCGGTGCCATCGTCTCTCAACAGCGAACTAAACAGGAGTCTACTATCTGAACACTTGCATCATTTGTGAGACCTGAGTTTCTCTTGGCGTATACAATTTTCAAACAACTTACGGGAATTCAGCCAGGTAATACACTCCTGGAAATTGAAATAAAAACACCGTGAATTCATTGTCCCAGGAAGGGGAAACTTTATTGACACATTCCAGGGGTCAGATACATCACATGATCACACTGACAGAACCACAGGCACATAGACACAGGCAACAGAGCATGCACAATGTCGGCACTAGTACAGTGTATATCCACCTTTCGCAGCAATGCAGGCTGCTATTCTCCCATGGAGACGATCGTAGAGATGCTGGATGTAGTCCTGTGGAACGACTTGCCATGCCATTTCCACCTGGCGCCTCAGTTGGACCAGCGTTCGTGCTGGACGTGCAGACCGCGTGAGACGACGCTTCATCCAGTCCCAAACTTGCTCAATGGGGGACAGATCCGGAGATCTTGCTGGCCAGGGTAGTTGACTTACACCTTCTAGAGCACGTTGGGTGGCACGGGATACATGCGGACGTGCATTGTCCTGTTGGAACAGCAAGTTCCCTTGCCGGTCTAGGAATGGTAGAACGATGGGTTCGATGACGGTTTGGATGTACCGTGCACTATTCAGTGTCCCCTGACGATCACCAGTGGTGTACGGCCAGTGTAGGAGATCGCTCCCCACACCATGATGCCGGGTGTTGGCCCTGTGTGCCTCGGTCGTATGCAGTCCTGATTGTGGCGCTCACCTGCACGGCGCCAAACACGCATACGACCATCATTGGCACCAAGGCAGAAGCGACTCTCATCGCTGAAGACGACACGTCTCCATTCGTCCCTCCATTCACGCCTGTCGCGACACCACTGGAGGCGGGCTGCACGATGTTGGGGCGTGAGCAGAAGACGGCCTAACGGTGTGCGGGACCGTAGCTCAGCTTCATGGAGACGGTTGCGAATGGTCCTCGCCGATACCCCAGGAGCAACAGTGTCCCTAATTTGCTGGGAAGCGGCGGTGCGGTCCCCTACGGCACTGCGTAGGATCCTACGGTCTTGGCGTGCATCCGTGCGTCGCTGCGGTCCGGTCCCAGGTCGACGGGCACGTGCACCTTCCGCCGACCACTGGCGACAATATCGATGTACTGTGGAGACCTCACGCCCCACGTGTTGAGCAATTCGGCGGTACGTCCACCCGGCCTCCCGCATGCCCACTATACGCCCTCGGTCAAAGTCCGTCAACTGCACATACGGTTCACGTCCACGCTGTCGCGGCATGCTACCAGTGTTAAAGACTGCGATGGAGCTCCGTATGCCACGGCAAACTGGCTGACACTGACGGCGGCGGTGCACAAATGCTGCGCAGCTAGCGCCATTCGACGGCCAACACCGCGGTTCCTATCTAACAGAATTCCTTACCCTCGTCTAATAACTTCTACCTAATTTTGATGTTAAGTTTATCGTTTCTCTTACTTCTCGTTACTTTCGTCTTTCTTCAGTGAATTATCAACCCATAGTGCGTGAACGTTAAACTGTTCATTCCAACTAATAGATGCTACAATTCTTTGCCACACTCAATCTTTACTTTTGGTTTCGAAGCGAGTTAACAACCTTGCCTTGGTATCTAGCTATTCGGACGACACAACAGGGACTGTACGGAGGAGGATCGATGGTAATGACTCCAAGGCGTAGGATTCTTGCAGATGTTGCAGCGTTCGTGTTTGTTCTGACACTGACGCGCCCAAGGAGAGGGTGGTCCATGTGTGGACGAACTCTTCGAAACTCGATAACAGCTGGTTCTCACGCGCCGTCAAGTTGGGTTACACACCGCCAGGATCCACCCTACAAATGCGAGATCTCTAAGGGCAGAGAGGTGCAAATAAGTAAACATGAAGAATAAAGATATAGAATGTTAATGACGTTCGTTTCATTTAAAAGTCTTCGAGAGATTACACAGAGAAAAATTCGGAGGCATTACTTTTCAGCACTTCTTATATTTCCGTCGTTACTTGCTCGATCTGCAGGTTCAGCACCAGGAGCGGAAGACTACATCCGCAACTTACACTACTGGCCATTAAAATTGCTACACCAAAAAGAAATGCAGATGATAAACGGGTATTCATTGGACAGATATATTATACTAGAACTGACATGTGATTACATTTTCACGCAATTTGGGTGCATAGACCCTGAGAAATCAGTACCCAGAACAACCACCTCTGGCCGTAATAACAGCCTTGATACGCCTGGGCATTGAGTCAAACAGAGCTTGGATAGCGTGTACAGGTACAGCTGCCCATGCAGCTTCAACACGATACCACAGTTCATCAAGAGTAGTGACTGGCGTACGTTGACGAGCCAGTTGCTCGACCACCATTGACCAGACGTTTTCAGTTGGTGAGAGATCTGGAGAATGTGCTGGTAAGGGCAGCAGTCGAACATTTTCTGTATCCAGAAAGGCCCGTACAGGACCTGCAACATGCGGCCGTGCATTATCCTGCTGAAATGTAGGGTTTCGCAAGGATCGAATGAAGGGTAGAGCCACGGGTTGTAACACATCTGAAATGTAACATCCACTGTTCAAAGTGCCGTCATTGCGAACAAGACGTGACCGAGACGTGTAACCAGTGGCACCCCAAACCATGACGCCGGGTTATACGCCAGTATGGCGATGACAGATACACGCTTCTAATGTGCGTTCACCGCGATGTCGCAAAATACGGATGCGACGATCATGATGCTGTAAACAGAACCTGGATTCATCCGAAAAAAAGACGTTTTGCCATTCGTGTACCCAGGTTCGTCGTTGAGTACACCATCGCAGGCGCTGCTGTCTGTGATAAAGCGTCAAGGGTAACCGCAGTCATGCTCTCCGAACTGATAGTCCATGCTGCTGCAAATGTCGTCGAACTGTTCGTGCAGATGCTAGTTGTGTTGCAAACGTCCCCATCTGTTGACTCACCGTTCGAGACGTGGCTGCGCGATCCGTTACAGCCGTGCGGATAAGATGCCTCTCATCACGACTGCTAGTGATACGAAGCTGTTGGGATTTAGCACGGCGTTCCGTATTACCCCCCTGAACCCACCGATTCCATATTCTGCTAACAGTCATTGGATCTCGACCAACGTGAGCAGCGATGTCGCGATACGATAAACGGCAATCGCAATGGGGTGCAATCCGACCTTTATCTATGTGGGAAACGTGATGGTACGCATTTCTCCTCTTTACCCGAGGCATTACAACAACGTTTCACCAGGCAACGCCGGTCAGCTGCTGTTTGTGTATGAAAAATTGGTTGGAAACTTTCTGCGTGTTAGCACGTTGTAGGTGTCGCCACCGGCGCCAGCCTCGTGTGAAAGCTCTGAAGAGCTAATCATTTGCATATCACAGCATCGTCTGTCGGTTAAATTTCGCGTCTGTAGCACGTCATCGTCGTGGTGTAGCAATTTTAATGGGCAGTAGCGTATATCTTTCCTAATACGAGTACTTCCATTCAAATATTTCCATCTTGTACTTGCTGTATATTATCCGTCTCTCCCGACAGAATACACCTGGTTTCCTGACTTTTCGACCATCTGTCATCATTTTGTCGAATACTTGTCGTAGCGTAGAAAATAAAGGCAATGACAACGGTAAACAAGCATACGGACGTACAGAGGGCGCCGGCGGCAGCACCGCTCGCTGGGTGGGCGCGAGGGCCCCGCAGGCGCCGAGGAGGCGGTCGCACGTGCGTCCGGACGCGGCGACCCGCTGACCGCCACGCGGCCCGCCACGTGTGGCCACTCCGCCGCTGCTGCGCGGCTGCCTGGCCACTCACTGTGTCCTCACACCAGTACCATTGTTGCTCACTCGTCTGCTAGGCTTGTAGGCGGCGAAAAGGCGAACGGTCCCTAATTACAACTTCTCACATCTGTTGCAAGCCTCCATCACCTTGGTGAACTATGCTGCAATTATACAGGGT
Source organism: Schistocerca cancellata (assembly GCF_023864275.1). Classification (NCBI taxonomy): domain Eukaryota; kingdom Metazoa; phylum Arthropoda; class Insecta; order Orthoptera; family Acrididae; genus Schistocerca; species Schistocerca cancellata. The sequence goes on along the minus strand of NC_064628.1, from coordinate 304,384,112 downwards.
GTTACAAAAAGGTTAGGCCAAACATTCAGGAAACATTCCTCACACACAAAGAAAGAAAATATGTTATGTGGACATGTGTCCGGAAACGATTACTTTCCATGTTAGAGCTCATTTTATTACTTCTCTTCAAATCACATTAATCGTGGAATGGAAACACACAGCAACAGAACTTACCAGCGTGACTTCAAACACTTTGGTACAGGAAATGTTCAAAATGTCCTCCGTTAGCGAGGATACATGCATCCACCCTCCGTCGCATGGAATCCCTGATGCGCTGATGCAGCCCTGGAGAATGGCGTATTGTATCACAGTCGTCCACAATACGAGCACGAAGAGTCTCTACATTTGGTACCGGGGATGCGTAGACAAGAGCTTTCAAATGCCCCCATAAATGAAAGTCAAGAGGGCTGAGGTCAGGAGAGCGTGGAGGCCATGGAATTGGTCCGCCTCTACCAATCCATCGCTCACCGAATCTGTTGTTGAGAAGCGTACGAAAACTTCGACTGAAATGTGCAGGAGCTCCATCGTGCATGAACCACATGTTGTACTTGTAAAGGCACATGTTCTAGCAGCACAGGTAGAGTATCCCGTATGAAATCATGATAACGTGCTCCATTGAGCGTAGGTGGAAGAACATGGGGCCCAATCAAGACATCACCAACAATGCCTGCCTAAACGTTCACAGAAAATCTGTGTTGATGACGTGATTGCACAATTGCTTGCGGATTCTCGTCAGCCCACACATGTTGATTGTGAAAATTTACAATTTCAGCACGTAGCAATGAAGCCTCATCCGTAAAGAGAACATTTGCACTGAAATGAGGATTGACACATTGTTGGATGAACCATTCGCAGAAGTGTACCCGTGGAGGCCAATCAGCTGCTGATAGTGCCTGCAAGAGCTGTACATGATACGGAAACAACTGGTTCTGCATTAGCACTCTCCATGCAGTGACGTGGTCGACGTTACCCTGTACAGCAGCAACTTCTCTGACGCTGACATTAGGGTTATCGTCAACTGCACGAAGAATTGCCTCGTCCATTGCAGGTGTCCTCGTCGTTCTAGGTCTTCCCCAGTCGCGAGTCATAGGCTGGAATGTTTCGTGCTGCCTAAGATCAATTGCTTCGAACGTCTTCCTGTCAGGACAGCTTCGTTCTGGAAATCTTTCTCGATACAAACGTACAACGCCACGGCTATTGCCCCGTGCTAATCCATACATCAAATGGTCATCTGCCAACTCCGCATTTGTAAACATTGCACTGACTGCAAAACCACGTTCGTGATGGACACTAACCTGTTGATGCTACGTACTAATGTGCTTGATGCTAGTACTGTAGAACAATCTGTCGCATGTCAACACAAGCACCGAAGTCAACATTACCTTCCTTCAATTTTGCCAACTGGCGGTGAATCGAGTAAGTACAGTACATACTGACGAAACTAGAATGAGCTCTAACATGGAAATTAAGTGTTTCCGGACACATGTCCACATAACATCATTTCTATATTTGTGTGTGAGGAATGTTTCCTGAAAGTTTAGCCGTACCTTTTGTAACACCCTGTATAGTTCTTTATTTTCCTCTGCGGTTCTTCGTAACCACACTTCTTCTCAAGGATAGACGAGGTAAAACTGAAAGTCTTAATTCGTCGTGCCTTGTCCGTCAACGTTTCTAACGTAGGTTTCACCCAACTTTTTAACTTATAAGTTTCACCTGACAATTTTCCATTTAATCTCTAATAGCTTTCTACAGCTGCCATAGCCCTTCTCTAGGAGAAAGTTACAGCATCTTTACCTTCTCCGTCTATAGCTATGTACACGTCTACATCTACACCCATACACTGCAGAGGGTACTTACAGCTGTATCAGTTATTAGGGCTCCTCTCACGTGTTGAACACCCGAACAGATACTAACCGACAAGCCTCGCTGCAGTTAGTCTAATATTGTTTTTGCGATCCTTATGGGAGCGATTCTTAAAGGGCTGAAGTATTGTATAATCCTAGTTCATCACTTAAATGCTTATCCTTAAAACTTCAAAGGTACGCTTTGCTTCAAATGGCTCTAATCACTATAGGACTTGACTTCTGAGGTCATCAGTCCCCTAGAACTCAGAACTACTTAAGCCTAACTAACCTAAGGACATCACACACACCCATTCCCGAGGCAGGATTCGAACCTGCGACCGTAGCGGTCGCTAGGTTCCAGACTATAGCGCCTATAACCGCTCGGCCACCCCGGCCGGCAGGTTCGCTTTCTCGGAATAGTTTCCATCTATCTTCGATCGTATGTTTATACATTTCTTCATCGTCTCCCTGACACCTTCTTATGAGTCAAACAAAGTTTTGACCTTTTCTGCTGCCCTTCTCTGTATTCTTTCAATATCTCCTGTTACTTATTTTTGGTAAGGGTCATACGCACTTGCGCAGTATACTATGATGTCTCGCTCGAGTGTCTTCCTTGTAGACTGATCTCATTTCTCAAGCATTCTACCAATGAGCCAAAAGTCTTCCACCTACTTTACCTATTACTGAGGAATGTTACAGTTGCACTACAAATCCCTACAAATTGTTACACCCAGGTATTCGTACGTGTTGACCGATTTTATGACTCCGTTCACTAGTCGGAAGATCCGTATCTAAGGACTGAAAAGCTTCATAGGTCAAACTAATACTTAAGAAAGAAAATGCGAGTAATCCGATGAGTTACAGACCCGTATCACTAACGTCGATTTGAATTGGATTTAGCAGTATCTGTTGCGTTCGAACGGTATGAATCACCTCGACGAAAACGATTTATTGAATACTCAATACGAATTTAGAAAATATCTTTCTCGCGAAATATAACTGGCTCTCTATTCTCAAGAACTTCTGAGTACTATCGACAGGGTATGCCACATTGTTTCCGTATTTTTAGATTTCCAGAAGGCTTTTGACACCGTACCTCAGAAAGGGGTTATAATCAGTTTGAGTACGTACGGGGTATCAGTGAGCGTCTGGATACGTGATTTACTGTGAGAAAGGTCACAATTCGTAGTGACTGCTGGAAACGCAGCAAGTAAAACGGAAGTAATATCTAGCGTTCCCCAAGGGAAGCGTTAAAGGCTCTCTGCCGTCACTGGCCTATAAACGATTTTAGAAGTAGTCTAACCAGCCCTCTTACGTTGTTTACAGATGATGCTGTCATTTACCGTCTTGTAAAGTATCACATGACAAAAAAATTGCAAAATAACTTAGACGAGATGTATTATGGTGCCAAATGTGGTAGTTGATTCAAATTAATGAAAAGTGTAAAATCGTCCGCATGAGTACGAAAAGGAATCCTCTAAATTTCATTTACACCATAAATCATACAAATCTAAGGGCTGTGTATTCCTCCATATACTTTGACATTTCAGTTATGAATAACTTAATTTACAACGATCATTCTGGGCTTTCTGGGGAAAGCTAACAAAAGTCTGCGCTTTATTGGCAGAACACATACAAAATTCATCAGGTCTACTAAAGGGGCTGCCTACACTAAGCTTGTACTTCCTCTGCTGGAGTACTGATGCATAGTGTGGCATCCACATCGCATAGGATTGATGGAGGACATTGCAAAAATTCTAAGAAGGGCGGCTAGTTTTGTATTATCGCGAAATAGCGCAGACAGTGGCACGGATATGATACACAAACTAAGGTAGCAATCATTACAACAAAAGTGTTTTTTTTGTTGCGACGAGGTACCCTCATGAAATCTCAATCAACAACTTTCTCCTCCGAATGCGAAAATGTTTTTTGGCGAACCCCTGCGTAGAGAGAAATGATCATCATAGTAAAACAAGAAAATCAGAGCCTGTACGGAAAGATTTAAGTTTTCGTTTTTCGCGGTCGCTGTTTGAGAATGGAGCGGTAGAGAAATAGCTTAAGGTGGTTCAATGAACCCTCTGCCAGGCACTTAATTTTGAATTGCAGATTAATCATGAAAATGTAAATGTCGATTTCTCGATACTGTAGGCATACGGCACATTTTTGTCTTCATATAACTTGCCCGGTCGCAGGGTATCTTTTCATTCGACCTGTACCGATTATTTTTTTAAAACTTTTTTGTTCATTTCTTATGTCATACGCATCCATTTCTACGAAACTATCGCAGTATGTCCTCTTTATGTACTGAGAATTCGGGTGTGATTCCAAATGCTTCCGAGAGATTATTCATTGCTGGGAAGACTCATCTTGACTGCAATTTGGTTTCTGTCTTGAACTTGTAGACCCACATTATACGTACAATAAGAAATCAACCCAAAAATTCCGTCAAATTCTTTTTCAGGCTATCTGTCAGTACGAAATCTTCCCATTCTCTATATTTACACCTACGGTTTGAGTTTTGCTAGCCGGCTCGAGTGGCCGTGCGGTTCTAGGCGCTACAGTCTGGAACCGAGCGACCGCTACGCTCTCAGGTTCGAATCGTGCCTCGGGCATGGATGTGTGTGATGTCTTTAGGTTAGTTAGGTTTAATTATTTCTAAGTTATAGGCGACTGATCACCTCAGAAGTTAAGTCGCATAGTGCTCAGAGCCATTTCAACCATTTGAGTTTTGCTACGTCCTTCACTTTGTTTATGTTCATGAGAACTATGTCCAGATTTAGAATTAGCCAACCTATTTCTTAATCGTTGAAGATGAGCGAGCACTCTTCTATTTCTTCACTAAGCATAGATGAATCTGATTATGCGAGAAACCAATCGAAGTAAATTCTACATCTTACTTAAATTACAGAAGTAGGTGGGAGAAGGGAAAGGAAAAGGAAAGAACTGTTGATGTCAGTTGCATCGGCACTTGACGCGGAATCAGTGGCGACGAGCGAAAATGTGCACTGGACTAGGATTTGAACCCAGGACCTCCTCCTTCTTTCTAGTCAACCACTGCGCCACCCGGACACAGTGTTTATCGCAATTGTACAACCCGTCTTGGTACAAGCCCCCCCCCCCCCCCCCTCTCTCTCTCTCTCTCTCTCCCGACCCATATTCCCACTTAGCACCGCCTATCGGCCGTCTTCCGTCCATGTCCTCCATGTTCGCTATTTGAGATTCCCACAGTAGGTCGAACGTAATTGTACATCTGCACTGAAGGTGGTGGATTCATTGCTATCGAGGTGAATCAATTGTGTGAATGAGTAGTGTCTGCTCTTTCGTAAACACCACGCGTTCATATAAATTCCACGTCGGCACGTCGTTGTAGGTGGTCTATGTGAAAGATATGTACACAACTTCGAAAAGCTGTTCAAACTGAAGTACTGAATGGTCGATCTGACACTTGACTTACGATGCCACTTTGTGGTCATACTGGTAGACTGAACTATCTGTGGCCACATTTGGCAAAATGTTCTAAATGGTCACAAAAATACGAAAAACTTATTACTTGAAACTGATTACGAAGTGTTTTAACTGCCATTTGACTGCTGGGCTGGCCACTCAATTCATTAGCTTTTCTTACGTTCGTGTTTCGCAATTGCGAAAATGTAGTAACTTCAGTTCCTCTCCTTTCTTTGTTTGCTATTTTTTCCAGTACGCTTCGCCTTCTCCCCACAACGTTCTTTCGCTGCTTCTGTTCAAGTTGTCCCCGGTTTCTTATTTCTTCTAACTTGAAAACATTCTAATTTGAGTATTTTATTCTTAAAATGGTTTCTTTATATCGTTTCCGATTATTTGATATTGTTCCTTTTATAGTCGTTTCCTTATTTCTGTAATAAATGGTATAGTCCATTCCTTTCTCCAGAAATACAGTATGTATGTTTCACTAGTCTGTTCTAATTCATTCGGTACAGATGTCCAAAGAAGAATCTTCTCTTTGTCATTGATGATGATAATGATGATGATGTCCCATACTCCGTAACAGAGCGTAGGGGAACGATGCGGGAGACCCGCACCGCCGTACTAGGCAAGGTCTTAGTGGAGGTGGTTTGCCATTGCCTTCCTCCAACCGTAATGGGGATGAATGATGATGATGAAGACGACAACAACACCCAGTCATCTCGAGGCAGGGAAAATCCCTGACCCCGCCGGGAATCGAACGCGGGACCCCGTGCTCGGGAAGCGAGAACGCTACCGCGAGACCACGAGCAGCGGACCTTTTGCCATTACTTTTGCTAATCTAGACATATGTACGTAGTCCTGTTGTTTACCTCTCATTTTCCAACCATGTGTAGTTCGTATGGCACACATTATGTTTCCAATAATCCGTCTTTGAAGTCCGCTACTCTGTCGAGCTTTCAGTTTATCGTTAAGCTTTCATATGTATCGGGTGGTTATAATTAAACTTTCCCTGTTTAACACGTTATTACACGGAAACTATTTACCGTATGAGTACGAAAGTTGGTAGCATTAATGTCCAGAGTATGGGGTGCATGATTTCCATGCGTCATAGCGCCACCGTCCAGTTCCAACTATGGTCATCAGGTGCCGTGATCAGTCATCGTGGTTCATAGTCTCACACACCAGACCAGTCGCGGTGCACTTGTTGACGTGTTAACATAAGCTTGGACAAAAGGAGCAGGGCATTATTGGTGAGGCTCTATTATCAAAACAACAGCTGCAGTACGAGATTATCGCTGGCTGAAAGGATTACGAAAGGGTCCTCTTTCTCCACCTGCTGTGCGGAGCACGATGAGGAAGTTCGAATCAACTGAAGAAGAGGGCCTCGCTCCGGGAAAAGACCGATTACCGATTGCATCTTAGGTGGTTGATGAAATCGCTGTTGCTATGGCAGACAACGCTACAAACAATTCCCGATCGTCAGGCAGTGCGCGTGCTGTATCACGACAGTTGAACATCCCGTGGTCCACTCTACAGAAGGTGCTTCGAACCATTCTCAAATGGTGTCCGTACAAAATCCGTATCGTACAGCAGCTTGCACCGCATGACGCACAACGACGTGTTGACTTCGCTGTCCACTTTCTCATAACGACTGAAGTAGACGAGGGCTGTCCCTGGACTATCCTAGGGACAGATGAAGCTCATTTTTCTCCACCGGGTGAGGTAAACACACAGAATTTCCGAGTGTGAGGATCTTCACCTCCAGTCACTGTGCATGAAGTTCCTCTGTATGGTGAATGTGTCACCGTATGATATGGCTTCACGGCATCATTGGCCCATTCTTTTTTGAACAGGTTGGCACTCAAGGACCAAAGATTCGCAGTGTGACTGGCCGGCGTTACTGCGATATGCTTCGCCAGCGTGTCATACCCGCCCTACAGGAAAGAGACGGATTTAACTCAGCCGTTTTCGTTCAAGACGGCGCCCCATCGACATCGATCGTGAAGTTCACCTGCTTCTCCGAAACACATTCGGAAACTATCGAATTATCAGGGGAACATTCACACATGTGCTGATCTGAAGCGCAGCAGATCAAGAGACGTAGCCAGCATACCTACGGACATGCTTCGTTCTGCTGTGCACAATGATATCCTGCGCTTTCAGACTCTTCGGGACACTATTGTCATATTGCGCCCCTTTTGTAGAAGTAGTAGTACTGGTATGTAGCGGTATGATGTACCGTAGCAGTAATATTATAAGTGTTTCGATTGAATTGATTCTGCATTATTTGTCTTCCCCACGTCCTTCGCATTAATCGTACCAAATTGGACCTTGGCGGTAATTAGTTTCCGTGTTAAATAGGGTTCAAATGGTTCAAATGGCTCTAAGCACTATGGGACTTAACATCTGAGGTCATCAGTCCCCTACACTTAGAACTACTTAAACCTATCTAACCTTAGGACGTCACACACATCCACGCCCGAGGCAGGATTCGAACCTGCGACCGTAGCAGCGCCTAGAACTGCTCGGCCACAGGGGCCGGCGCTAAATTGGGAAAGTTTAATTATAACCGCCCGTAACATAAACATTACGGCAAGAAAAAAGAAATAAAAATGAGATAGTGTGAAACGTCCCCTTTCAACAACTATACATGACTGTGCTTAAACTGACACACAATATTTTTTTAGCGCAACGCAATCTGACTTTCAGAAATCCCTACAAAGGAATGGCCCTGACTAACATTAACCTGTACCTTTCACAAATCACTTACCTCACCAAAAATCTTCGTTACTCGAACTACTGCAATACAGCGAGCGCCACTACTGCCAGCTAAATAAAAGATTCAAACTACGGAAGGCACTAACTACTGATAGGCATAGTTAGCAAATGAAAGATTTTAATAGAGAACAAACAATGTATTTACCTTCATATCATCAAAAGTCATAATATATGTAATTTCAAAACTCCGCCATTTCCTTCCACACATCCACCACTGCTGGCGGCTCACCTCTAACTGCGCAACGCTATGCGCTGTTAACATCCAGCTGCCCAACACTACAATGGCAGACAACAATGCAAACTAACCACAGACTGCACACAGCACAGCCTTTTGGTGAGGTAAGTGATTTGTGAAAGGTACAGGTTAATGTTAGTCAGGGCCATTCCTTTGTAGGGATTTCTGAAAGTCAGATTGCGTTGCGCTAAAAAAATATTGTGTGTCAGTTTAAGCACAGTCATGTATAATTGTTGAAAGGGGACGTTTCTTATGGCGACCCTGCCAGGATACCTCACTGGAATCTTCTGATTTTTTCTTGTAGTTTGTGTAATTAGTGAAGATTTTGTTTATTGCTAGTGCATAATTGTAGAGAGAATCTCCTTTGTAATTGCAGTCTTTCATTGTTGTACAGTAAAACAGTTGTGGCATGCATGTAGATTTGCACCAAGTATTTCGCAGCTGCGCTTGCAATTAACTAGATATTATTTTCAGTGCTATGTTAATGTGTTCCCCTATTTTTGCTCTTCAAATTGTGTTTTTCTGTGTTGTTGTGTGAAATATTGTGACAATAATGGCGTGTGAAAAACGTAATACTACGCTCCAAAGTAAACTGAGAAATAACAGTGAAGACGAAAGCAGTGTGTTAACGCCACCATGTAATGAATTAACAAATATTCAAAGTAGGAATTTGGTAACTGTGCATAGGGAAATGGAGCGGGCGTCAAATAATGGAGTAAACAGTGAAACAGGTAGTGAACAGGGAAGCATTATCGACCGATCGCTTGGCAACAGCTCGCCTCAGGAATTCGAAATGACAGGACACAATTTTGCAAATACTGTAGATTCAGGTTTTGCGTCCTCACCGTTTTCTCAAATAAGTCAAGACACATTTTCTGCTTGTCAAAATGTGAATGTTGCCGGTGCAAATGCGCTGCCGAAAAGCGTAGAGGAACAGATTCCAGACACTAATGCATTGTTATTACAGGTAATGCAACAAATGGAACAAAATCAGAGACAAACACAGCAACAGTTAGACACAATGGAACAAAATCTTCAAAAGTTAGACACAATGGAACAAAATCAGAGACAAACACAGCAACAGTTAGACACAATGGAACAAAATCTTCAAAAGTTAGACACAATGGAACAAAAGCTTCAAAAGTTAGACTCAGTGGAACATAAGCTTGAACAAACACGTGAAGATTTAACTACTGAGTTACATAACATTGAATCGAAATGTCAAAAAGTGTGTAATGATGTAAAAACACAAATTTGTGAGCATTTTCAACCTATTTTTACGCGGCATGAAAATGCATTACAGAATCACAAAGCAGCCATAAAAGAACTGCAAACTATTGTTCATGAAAATCACGACACCTTGCAAGCTAAAATTGACTCAGTTGCATCTGCCGATTCGGTTACACAACTTACAAAAACTCAGGAAAACTTAAAGGACGCAGTAGATACTCTGAAAATTGGTTCAGAAAGACACATGGAGGAAATTAGTTCATTATCAGAGAAAGTAGTTGAACTTTCGGATCAGCTAAATAATTTATCTACAAAGGTAGATGATAATCTGAATGACACAAAACCGGTAGTCTTTAATGACACAGAAGAGTGCGAACAAATTAGGAAACTGAAACAAAATCTGAATCAAATTAATACGCAAGACCAAAGAGAAATCCAGGAAGTACAAGATCAGCTGACACAGGTAATACAAGAATTACGTATATCAGAGGACACTCGCGCCCCAATACGGGAAGAGGGACATAGAAATACGGAACAGCCACAAAATAATAACACAGGGCACTTCGGAAATTGTGAAAGAAATTGGCAAGGTACACCGAATTTTGAGATGGAACCGCCGACACGACGTAACAATGACCGATATGCTACTCACTGACACGATGATTTTGACTATAAGCTGTTCATTACTACACGTAAATTCAAAACGTTTATGAATTCTGCCAACGACATTCATCCACAAGCGTGGCTCCATCAATTCTCTCATTGTTTTCCTCCCAACTGGTCATTGGAGCACAGGTTAGAATTTATGTGTGGCTACTTGGAGAATGAACCAGCTGTAAGAATGCGATCGGTCATTCACGATTGTCACAGTGAAGGAGAATTTTACCATGCCTTCCTCTCAGCATATTGGTCTCAAGCTACACAAGACCGAGTAAAGCATAGCATCATAATGATGAAACATTTCGAACAATCTGAATTTTCCAGTCTTGTGAAATATTTTGAAGACATGTTGCACAAGAATCAGTACCTGTCAAACCCATACAGCCCCTCAGAACTCATACGCATTTGCTTAATCAAATTACCTGAACATTTACGACATATTATTCTGGCATGACGTTGCAAAGACGACATTGAAGCTTTTCAGGGACTGTTACAAGAACTGGAAATTGACACTGACAATCGCGGAACACGAAAACAGGAGCACAACAATTACAGATCACATCCGTCACAATTCCGCGATGACAGAAATAATATACGACAAGGCTATTCTTTCAACGTAACTCGTGACCGAAACAGACACCACCCGTATGACAACCGTTGGCAGAGTAGTAATAAATACAGGGAAAGATCACCTCTCCGCGGTAATGCCTATCACAGAGACAATCAGAGAAACAGACAATATGGGAACCAAAATAATTATTATCAAAGGAGACAGAATAACTTCAGATGCAACGGTCCAGCGCGCAGTTACGATTCAGGGAGAAATTCTCCACCACGTGACCGACAAGAAAGAAACTATGGAATCTACCGACATGACGACAGACGATATGATCATAACGACAGACCTGAACTGCATCAGAACTGGCGGGATTCAAACAGAGCAGAGCCCTCTCGACAAGATGAATTTGTAGACGTTAGGTCTCCAAATCCCAATAACGATGCGTGCCAACAAAGACACAATAGGCAATGACTCATACCTCTGGCAGCCACAAAACGTACTTATGAAACTGACGACGCAGCTGCCGTAGCTAGTAATTACGTAAAAATGGAAGACATTAGGGACATCTTACTCCAGGAACACGACGTAAAACATAACAACATTGCATATCCTGTGATTCACATTACTGTAAATGACGTAAAATTTACAGCAGTACTTGACTCTGGCAGTCCCATTTCAGTAATTAGTGAAACAGCTTTTAGCAAGTGCACAAATCGAACGATTGCCCCACACTTCCGTTACGTAAGATTAAATTACAAGGTGCAATCTTTGGAAAAAGTGTAGATGTACGCCAACAAACCAATTTAGAATTCTTTTGCCAAAGCCACAGCTTCTCTATGAACTTTCTTATTGTTCCATTATTGTCGACGGAAATTATACTGGGAGTAGACTTTTTGAATGAATACAAAGCAATCTTGAGCTTTCACGATGCTGAAATAAGTTTAGAGAAAGAAGGTAAGTCAATAGCTTTGAAATTTGAAGACTGGCTCTCAAACCATGATGAGGATATTAATCGGCTTTACCTTCTGTTAGACAACAGTTCGGAATTTTCTACGGAACTAGACACTAACAATCACTCTGCAAGTACTGACAGGGATGATATCGACAGCATATTTGAAACTAATGAGTTAATTCAGAATAAAACTCAAACAATTGAGAATTGTAATGACACTGATAGTCAGGGCCATTCTTTTGTAGGGATTTTTGAAAGTCAGATTGCGTTGCGCTAAAAATATTTGTCAGTTTAAGCATAGTCTTGTATAATTGTTCTAAGGGGATGCCACTACTGCCAGCTAAATAAAAGATTCAAACTATGGAAGACACTAACTACTGATATGCATAGTTAGCAAATGAAAGATTTTAATAGAGAACAAACAATGTATTTACCTTAATATCATCAAAAGTCATAATATATATAATTTCAAAACTCCGCCATTTCCTTCCACACATCCACCACTGCTGGCGGCTCACCTCTAACTGCGCAAAGCTACGCGCTGTTAACATCCAGCTGCCCAACACTACAATGGCAGACAACAATGCAAACTAACCACAGACTGCACACAGCACAGCCAGTGATTTTCATACAGAGCGCTACGTAACGTTGCCAATAAGAAAACATAAACAGCCTACTTACAAGTGTTAATACTTTCATCCTTCTTTACCTCCTCTGCATTACTGCAGATGACGTGACACTGAGCACATTTGTGCTGTGCATGCAGTACACGTGAGGTGCCTAGTTGTTTCCACTGCCCTGTGTGGAATACATAAGTTCTTGTACACTTCACTAACCTGCTGTCTTCATGATGATGATGTCCCCAGCGCAGAAAACAGCACGCAGGTCGTGGATTCTTTTTCTTGAGGCTGAAATTAACTTCGCAAGGAACTGCTGCTACGAATAAACTATAACTCATTTGGGATGCCACTCGCGTTTTTATTGATGTAGACAGGAGAAATTATTCTTGATCACAACGTATAGAACATATCTTTCCACGGTCATTATATCTGGCTAAAATAACATGAAATACATCCTGCCACAGACAACATGTCTGTCTACTGGAACCGTCAGAACTGGAGAATAAAATCACATGAATCAAATACTACTATTACAGACAACATGTCTGTACCTAGCGACGGTCGGAACTGTAGTAAATAAAATTGCATGAAACAAATACTGCTATAACAAATGGCTCCTAGCACAATGCGACTTAACTTCTAAGGTCATCAGTCGCCTAGAACTTAGAACTAATTAAACCTAACTTACCTAAGGACATCACACACATACATGCCCGAGGCAGGATTCGAACCTGCGACCGTAGCGGTCGCTCGGCTCCAGACTGTAGCGCCTAGAGCCGCACGGCCACTCCGGCCGGCACTGCTATAACAGACATGATGTCTGTCTACTGGAACGGTCAGAACTGGAGAGCCGGACTGCCCGAGACACTTCGCGCGCCAAGCCAGCAAGGCGTGACCCGAACGCCACCGAAGTGCATCGGCAGCAATATCGTCAGTCTTCTGTTTTAGTAATACTTTGATTTTAATAATTTTGAAATGACTGATTGATAGCTGTCTGTTGAGAGATGTTTATTTAAAAAGAAATGAAGTAATTTGAATGACAGGTTTAATTAATAATAGCAACTAAAGTTTAAGGTTTTGGCGCCCTACCGCCGAACACAGCAGCCAATCACGGAGCAGCAGCATCATGCAGGCGGTCTTTCTCACGGGAATGGTACCGAATCTAACATCTGTCACCGGTACCTCATCCCACATTGCGTCATTTCTATGCTTCTTGCATCTCCGCTGCCCTGGGAATAGCTTCGTGGAGCCTAATATGATGGCTGAATAAGCCAGAAATATTACAACATTCTGACCTTACCACTGTGGTATAGTATTCTAGTTTTGTTTTCTAGATGTGCTTTCTTGTCGTAGATATATTTTGTCAAACCGTATCCTATTTCCATTTTAACTCTAACGTGCATTATAAATTTTTCAGGTCCATTGTGCCGTACAGTTTCTCGAAGATATTTAAATTTACCTTCCCATATGTTACTAAAAGTTGACCATACAGACACACACACACACACACACACACACACGCACACACACTAACTTAGCGGCCACTGAAATAAGTTGTGCTATGGTCTGTCACCTTCTACTGCACACGCTCCGCCTCGCAACGCTCTTATTCAAAACGTGCAGAAGTTCGACTGCCTCCCAATCACTTTTCAACTGCGACGCCTTCTGTACTGAACCGAACGCCGGCCGCCGCCAGAGAAAGCGTTGGACGAGGAGAGAGGCAGCGCAGGCCGGTGTCAGGTGATAGAGCCGGCGCCGCTCTCCAGCGGCCGTGAAACAATCGTTAAGCGGCGTTAACAACCAGGCCGCCCTGCGCTGCTCCGTCCTGTCCCTCCCTCCCCCTCCCCCCCTCACACCAGTGGACAGTAGGAAGTGCAGGGCGCTGCGCTTACACAACGCGGGCCTATCTCGGCGCGTGTCGCGGCCGTCAGCATCTCCTAGCTGGGATCGCGCACACAGCCTCTGTGGTACCTTTTCTGGGTCTGTTACTGAGTAGAAGCACCCGGCTAGTAAACTCCTCAGTTAGTCTACACTGGGTATTTGTTTGTTTAGTTATTTCACTTTCCACGATAGGTCAGGCCCTTTCTTACATCTAACGAGAGATGGTTAGTCAGAGTAAACATTGTAAAATGCGTAGTACATGAATAGTACATAATAACAATGATAATAATGAAACTAGTTTCAAATGGCCCTAAGCACTATGAGACTTAACAGCTGAGGTCATCAGTCCTCTAAACTTAGAACTACTTAAACCTAACTAACCTAAAGATATCACACACATCCATGCCCGAGGTAGGATTCGAACCTGCGACCGTAACAGCAGCGTGGTTCCGGACTAACGTGCCTAGAACCGCTCGGGTACCGCGGCCGGCTATGAAACTAGTTTCGAGCGATTAAATATTACTGGCACATAATGAGTACATTCATACTGTCGGTCCATTTCATACACACTCGCAGTTTGCCAACCTAAGTTGGTCACATCTGAGCCCTGGTTCACTGTGACACGGCTAAAACATTCGTAGCTCGTCTCAGGGTACTGGGTGAGAGTTTGAGACGCCAGTTTTAGATGTGTGACGGAAACGTAACTGCGTCTGTGAATGAAAACTGCACCTAAAAGTACCTGTTTGGACCTCCTTGAAGAGAAAAGTATGACAAGTACATGCATTAGTATAATTTCCTCAGTTTTCAACTGTGCACTAACAGATCTGAAAGAAAGAGGAAAACAGGAGGAATCCATTATCGTAAATCTGTTGCTGATAGGCTGACTGCCCCACATGACAAAAGAGCCATATGTTGAAATAGTCGCTTTACAGCTGTCCATGGCAGGGGGAATGTAGTCATTCATATTGATTAATGGCTGATGGCTCTGTGCACTATGGGACTTAACATCTGAGGTTATCAGTACCCTAGAACTTAGAACTACTTAAACCTAACTAACCTAAGGACAGCACACACATCCATGCCCGAGGCAGGATTCGAACCTGCGACCGTAGCGATCGCGCTACTCCAGACTGAAGCGCCTAGAACCGCTTGGTCACCACGACCGGCATTGATTAATGCAGTTGTTAAAGTGCTCATATGCTAAAAGTCATCGTGAATGGCACAACAGAATGCTATCATCAGCTTTTTTTTGTCCATTGCCGCTTAAAGCTGAACTCCATCTGAATATACTGAAGTGCCACTAAATAATAGGCTTGTAAATGGAGCAGACTTTGAGAAGTTTTGGAAAGCCAATAAGCACACCGCTGATGTTACACATAACATTGCCACAACCATAAGGGCAGTTTGTCTAAAAAACCAATACAGGAGAATGATACCCCAGAAACCAGAGGATAGCCGGCAGGAGTGGCCGTGCAGTTCTAGGCGCTACAGTCTGGTGCCGGGCGACCGCTATGGTCGCAGGTTCGAATCCTGCCTCGGGCATGGATGTGTGTGATGTCCTTAGGTTAGTTAGGTTTAATTAGTTCTAAGTTCTAGGCGACTGATAACCTCAGAAGTTACGTCGCATAGTGCTCAGAGCCATTTGTACCATTTTTTAGACCAGAGGATGCCATCCTTGTGTTGATTAGGCAGAATGAATTAACAGGCCATATGTCGGACGTTACAAGGGTTATTCAGAGTACCGACACTTCAAAGTATGTCCACAACCTCTTCTGAAAGGTAGAGTTAAGACACCATCAGCAACAGCCAAAGTATTCAATGGAAAGCTGGCCTCATGAAGTCATCATTGCCTCGCAATAGTAATGCACACAAGACAATATTACTCTTATCCAGTGGTTTGATTTACTTGTCCTCAGTCTGCAGCTGACAGATCTGTGTCACTCTGCTAATAATCTCTGATGGAACAGCGAGTCCTGCCAAGGGGACTTCACCACTTCAAGCTGCAGTGCTGCATTTCAAATTGAGACTGACGGGAAGCTGTGGGCAACATGCACCACCAGACCTTCCAGAGGCTTAACTAGTCGGTTAGAGGGTAGTCACTAATCGTCATCGTGAAGAGGAGTGTCACAGCCACTACAGCCCTTCCATACCTGCAGTGTACTCTGATGCCGCTGGTGTTACTACTGTCGGATGCTGCACTCTCACTCAGTCCAATCTCACACACTCTGTGTAGGGCCAATGGGCGCTTCCTGGAGCAAAGAGAGCACTGCGGTAACCCAATGCCCCATACTGCTAACGCCAAAGGCAGCACAGACAACACCAGCCAAGCTGCGGCCAAGGTGCTGTGACGTCACCGTGAGCTGTGTACGCAACTCCACTGCTGCAGTGGCCGAGACTGCACAGCACAGGTGGGTATCAGCACATTCGACGAAGCAAGGGCCCTGCTGCCTGCTGCTGCTGGTAACACTGAAAAAAGACGCAGTGTACCTTGTGAAAATAAAAGTTTGCTTGTTAATGATGTTTTATGAGCACATCAGCCACAGGGCAGGCCATCGCCCCCCTAGCCAAGGGTCACGCATGCCAAAGGGCGACGTTCCAACCCCATCCTGTCATTCATGACACAATAACATCACCTATGTACCGACCAACACCGATAGAAAACTAAATTAAAAGCCACAGCTAGTGATGTAACGGTAGAACATTGTATGAGTATGATCAGAGGAGAATCCATTCTGAGAACTTTAAGTAACGTGTAAACAAGTAACAGCAAAAACAAAACAAAAAAGAAATTATGAAAAATCCCGCTGTTGTACACTGCACATACATTAGACCCAGGTGTGAATAATATGCTGTTGTCAATGGGAAGGATGTAACGCCAGAAAAGTGAAAAGAAATGCAAGAAGACAGTGTTACTCAAAGTATACTCCGACAAACTCTATGAGCGGCAAACTTGGGTAGAATAGATGAAGATGTACTGAGTGTTGTGTTAGTGGTTTTACCACTCATCCCTCCCCCACTCTCGATTCTTTAAAGAATCGAATTGCCATGTACAAAACAGCTTAAAAAGTCTAATTACATGTCAATTAAAATGTTCAATATTTTGTGATTAACATGTAATTGTTTTATAGCTGAAGATGCGAAACTTTAATTATATTCATTAAAAAAAAATCGGCTTAATTACCCATACACTAATGAAAAAGTCAAAACCAAAACTGGTAAACCGGAAGAGCGATAATCTCTATATATGTTGATGTAAGACATTTTTGTCAAATAACGCATAGAGTCAAACCATTTATTTTATATTTGCTCATAGCAAAAATAAGTTATAAAACCTAAGTCATTAAATTGCAATTTAACAATTCAGTTTCTTGGAAGAATGTGGTCTCGGTAATTTGCTCACTGTGTTAAGAAAATACAGGTTTTCACACGTGCTTATGTCGTAATGTTTGCTGAACTATATGTTGTAAAATGATATACTGTTGCAGATACGGTCAGAAGTGTATGAAGAAAGTGAATACAAAATATGTTGCAAACAAAGATAGTAACTAGTAAATTAAAACGTCATGACTGCTGCTTAAATTTTGTTACAAGAACAGCAAAATTGAGGTAAGCATAAAATTTTTCCCTTTCGTTATTTCGAAGATGTTTAAAATTATGTGTAAATTATGTTGAAACTCGTTGTGCTCTCATTCTAACATACTGGGCGAAAATAATCTGGCTAACTGGCACGGCGGAAATGTGCTACCCGAAGACATACGCACAGTTCTAACATTTACTGTGCTATACCTTTAATGTAGTATTACACCACTTAATGAGAAGATTGTGACAAAGTTTTAAATTTCGCCAGTTTTATGAAATACTGAAAGTGAAAGTTTTGTTGTGTCTGGCAGCTTCTAGACATGTGATAATAGTGTAGCTGTATTGATTATGACATCATCGATGACATCACCACCCAGTGTTGCTCAATTCCCCCTCCTCATACCCCTTCTCCTTCCACCTCATTCCCTTCACATCTTCCACCACTCCTACGATATAATAGACACATTGCCTTTTTTATAAAATAGCGGAAAATTAAAAAATCGAGGGTGCTGGACCTAGCCGAAATTTCCCAAGCATAAAATCCAAGATGGTAGGTATAGGCCACTTGTTGCACTGGAGTTTTTGTAGCCCCATGACATCAGAATTCACAATAGCAGACCTGGGCATACTGGGCCAATCTGCATGGTTACCAAATCACTTAAATCCAGAAAGGTGATGCAAGGTAGCCACTGGTTTTCACCCAGTTCTATGATGTCAAAATACAGGATGGCAGACTTGGGGATACCGTTTCAGCCTGCATGTTTGTCAAAACACTTGTGCTAACTATAGAATCAAGGTGGCAGACCTATGAATACTGGTGTAGTGTACATGGTTGACAGATCACTTGTGCTAAATATTGACTCCAAGATTGGAGTCTTGTCATCACTGGTGCCTCTGCACACATTGGAGAGCAGGTATACAGAGGTGCAAATGCTATTCCACTCATGCTGTTCCACTGGCCAAGCACGTACACCTGGCCATCTGTACTGGCCTGGTAACGGACGCGTCCACAGACCGGCGACCATGGTCACACCGTCGGCACTGTGTCTTGGCTACCCAGAGGCGTGACTTGGAATGACTTTGTGGCTGCAGCAGCAGCCGAAGCCCTATTGGACATCATCAGTGTCGCCGCACATGACTAGTCACATTCCCCAGTGCGATTCTTTTATGGACCCACAGGACGCTATACCATAACGTACATCTTGGAATGCTTACACATGCCCATCACCTGTTGTCCACCGTGGTGAGAGTGCTCCTACAACAGCCACCAAGCTGTAAGACTACACGATATCGCACATAACCCTGCTCTAATTTTAGAAATGCACAGCAGCATTCTATTGTGCTGCATAA
The DNA here is from genome assembly GCF_023864275.1 of Schistocerca cancellata. Taxonomy (NCBI): domain Eukaryota; kingdom Metazoa; phylum Arthropoda; class Insecta; order Orthoptera; family Acrididae; genus Schistocerca; species Schistocerca cancellata. Next base: position 304,364,980 of record NC_064628.1, on the reverse strand, counting down.
ACTGATTCCAGGTTTGGTTCATTACATTTTACGTGACGATCGGTGCTCATAATTGCAGCACCGTGTTCATTGTGCTGCTCCACGCCACTGCTAAACACTCCCTAGAGGAATCTTTGAAACTACTTTTACACCTGAACTCTCCTCTGCATTAACAATAGCGTGCTATTTGCTAGAAGATGTTTAACTTAATTATAAATATGATCTGACATTCAGTGCTTTGTTCATGTGGTGACAACGCAAAACTGTATCGAACGCTAACGAGAAGGAACAGGCTATCAACCTAGGCTCTGATATCTACTGTTACTGGGCTCTCAAAGACGAACAGAGAATGCTGAGTTTCACATAATCATCCTTTAATAGGTGCCTGTTAATATTCTGTTTCTATAAAAGTTATAATATGCGAGCATAAGGTGTTTTCCAAAATCCCGCAGTCAGCTTTTGTTACCGAAACATGCATGTAGTTGTATGTGCCAGCTTGGTCAAACTTTGGCTCACAATTCAATGGTGATTCTACATGACGCAAGTTCATGGTAAGTTTATGGAGGTATCCCATTTGCGATTTTTTCAGATATTCCATAAGAATGACCTCGGGGAATTGGAGAATGGGTCATTAGTGAAATGTGTTTCTTGGAGAGCAGCATAGAGAGCAGAACAGGAGGAAGGTTGGAGGGATGAAACCCCCGTGCCGTGGCTGCATAAGGAAAACGTGCTCATAAAGTTTCATTAAGACATGTGATTATTGTCTACATCTACATCTACATGGTTACTTTGCAATTCACATTTAAGTGCTTGGCAGAGGGTTCATCGAACCACAATCACACTATCTCTCTACCATTCCACTCCCGAACAGCGCGCGGGAAAAACGAACACCTAAACCTTTCTGTTCGAGCTCTGATTTCTCTTATTTTATTTTGATGATCATTCCTACCTATGTAGGTTGGGCTCAACAAAATATTTTCGCATTCAGAAGAGAAAGTTGGTGACTGAAATTTCATAAATAGATCTCGCCGCGACGAAAAATGTCTTTGCTTTAATGACTTCCATCCCAACTCGCGTATCATATCTGCCACACTCTCCCCTATTACGTGATAATACAAAACGAGCTGCCCTTTTTTGCACCCTTTCGATGTCCTCCGTCAATCCCACCTGGTAAGGATCCCACACCGCGCAGCAATATTCTAACAGAGGACGAACGAGTGTAGTGTAAGCTGTCTCTTTAGTGGACTTGTTGCATCTTCTAAGTGTCTTGCCAATGAAACGCAACCTTTAGCTCGCCTTCCCCACAATATTATCTATGTGGTCTTTCCAACTGAAGTTGTTCGTAGTTTTAACACCCAGGTACTTAGTTGAATTGACAGCCTTGAGAATTGTACTATTTATCGAGTAATGAAATTCCAACGGATTTCTTTTGGAACTCATGTGGATCACCTCACACTTTTCGTTATTTAGCGTCAACTGACACCTGCCACACCATACAGCAATCTTTTCTAAATCGCTTTGCAACTGATACTGGTCTTCGGATGACCTTACTAGAGGGTAAATTACAGCATCATCATCATCTGCGAACAACCTAAGAGAACTGCTCAGATTGTCACCCAGGTCATTTATATAGATCAGGAACAGCAGAGGTCCCAGGACGCTTCCCTGGGGAACACCTGATATCACTTCAGTTTTACTCGGTGATTTGCCGTCTGTTACTACGAACTGCGGCCTTCCTGACAGGAAATCACGAATCCAATAGCACAACTGAGACGATACCCCATAGGCCCGCAGCTTGATTAGAAGTATCTTGTGAGGAACGGTGTCAAAAGCTTTCCGGAAATCTAGAAATACGGAATCAACTTGAGATCCCCTGCCGATAGCGGCCATTACTTCGTGCGAATAAAGAGCTAGCTGCGTTGCACAAGAACGATGTTTTCTGAATCCATGCTGATTGAGTATCAATAGATCGTTCCCTTCGAGGTGATTCATAATGTTTGAATACAGTATATGCTCCAAAACCCTACTGCAAACCGACGTCAATGATATAGGTCTGTAGTTAGATGGATTACTCCTACTACCTTTCTTAAACAGTGGTGCGACCTGCACAATTTTCCAATCTGTATGTACAGGTCTATCGGTGAGCGAGCGGTTGTATATGATTGCTAAGTAGGGAGCTATCGTATCAGCTTAATCTGAAAGGAACCTAATCGGTATACAATCTGGACCGGAAGACTTGCCCGTATCAAGCGATTTGAGTTGCTTCGCAACCCCTAAGGTATCTACTTCTAAGAAACTCATGCTAGCAGCTGTTCGTGTTTCAAATTCTGGAATATTCCATTCGTCTTCCCTGGCGAAGGAATTTCGGAAAACTGCGTTCAATAACTCCGCTTTAGCGGCACAGTCGTCGGTAACAGTACCATCGGCACTGCGCAGCGAAGGTATTGACTGCGTCTTGCCGCTTGTGTACTTTACATACGACTAGAATTTCTTCGGATTTTCTACCAAATTTCGAGACAGTGTTTCGTTGTGGAACCTATTAAAGGCATCTCGCATTGAAGTCCGTACCAAATTTCGCGCGTCTGTAAATTTTAGCCAATCTTCGGGATTTCGCGTTCTTCTGAACTTCGCATGCTTTTTCCGTTGCCTCTGCAACAGCGCCGGCCCCGGTGGCCGTGCGGTTCTAGGCGCTGCAGTCCGGAACCACGGGACTGCTACGGTCGCAGGTTCGAATCCTGCCTTAAGTAGTTCTAAGTTCTAGGGGACTGATGACCTAAGGTGTTAAGTCCCATACTGCTCAGAACCACCTCTGCAACAGTGTTCGGACCTGTTTTATGTACCATGGGGGATCAGTTCCATCTCTTACCAATTTATGAGGTATGAATCTCTCAATTGTTGTTGCTACTGCATCTCTGAATTTGAGCCACATCTCGTCTACATTTGCATAGTCAGTTCGGAAGGAATGGAGATTGTCTCCTAGGAAGGCTTCTAGTGACACTTTATCCGCTTTTTTAAAAAAAAAATTATTTTGCGTTTGTTTCTGGTGGATTTGGAAGAAACGATATTGAGCCTAGCTACAACGACCTTGTGATCACTAATCCCTGTATCAGTCATGATGCTCTCTATTAGCTCTGGATTGTTAGTGGCTAAGAGGTTAAAGTGTGTTTTCGCAACCATTTACAATTCGCGTGGGTTCGTGGACTAACTGCTCGAAATAATTTTCGGAGAAAGCATTTAGGACAATCTCGGAAGATGTTTTATGCCTACCACCGGTTTTGAACAAGTATTTTAGCCAACATATCGAAGGAAGATTGAAGTCCCCACCAACTATAACCGTATGAGTGGGGTATTTATTTGTTACGAGACTCAAATTTGCTCTGAACTGTTCAGCAACTATATCATCGGAGTCTGGGGGGGCGGTAGAAGGAGCCAATTATTAACTTAGTTCGGCTGTTAAGTATAACCTCCACCCATACCAATTCGCATGGAGTATCTACTTCGACTTCACTACAAGATAAACCACTACTGACAAACACAAACACTCCACCACCAATTCTGCCTAATCTATCTTTCCTGAACACCGTCTGAGGCCGGCCGCGGTGGTCGTGCGGTTCTAGGCGCTGCAGTCCGGAACCGCGGGACTGCTACGGTCGCAGGTTCGAATCCTGCCTCGGGCATGGATGTGTGTGTTGTCCTTAGTTAGGTTTAAGACCTAAGATGTTAAGTCCCATAGTGCTAAGAGCCATTTGAACCATTTGAACCACCGTCTGAGACTTCGTAAAAATTTCTGCAGAACTTATTTCAGGCCTTCTGTACCTACAACGATTTCAGCTTCTGTGCTTTCTATTAGCACTTAAAGCTCAGGGACTTTCCCAGCACAACTACAACAATTTACAACTACAAATCCGACTGTTCCTTGATCCAAGCACGTCCTGTATTTGCCATGCACCCTTTGAGATTGCAGCCCACCCCGTACTTTCCCGAGGTCTTCTAACCTAAAAAACCGCCCAGTCCACGCCACACAGCCTCCGCTACCCGTGTAGCCCCCAGTTGAGTGTTGTGAACTCCTGACCTATTCAGCGGAACCCGAAACCCCACCACCCTATGGCGCAAGTCAAGGAATCTGCAGCCAACACGGTCGCAAAACCGTCTGAGCCTCTGATTCAGACCCTCCACCCGGCTCTGCACCAAAGGTCCGCAGTCGGTTCTGTCAACGATGCTGCAGATGGTGAGCTCTGCCTTCATCTCGTAATCAAGACCGGCAGCCTTCACCAAATCAGATAGCCGCTGGAATCCAAAGAGAATTTCCTCACATCCAAAGCGACACACGTCATTAGTTTCGACATGTGCCAGCACCTGCAGCTGGCTGCACCCTGTGCTCTTCATGGCATCCAGAACGACCCTATCCACATCAGGAATGACTCCACCCGGAATTGTGGTGCACTCACTTAGATAGTAGTAGCTTCATAACACGGATTTACAACAGATTACGAACTAGCTGTAGTAGTATTAGGTAACAGGTTCAAACAGATTCTCAGGTAGCTGTACCACAACGATCACACACCTTTATTTATAGGCGTTAGTATTATTATTTAACTGATACGGATTTTCGCTGTAGACAGATGTTTGTTTGGTAGAAATTTGTAATTACTAATACTTCGAGAGAGTTGTAGATGACGAGTGTAGCTAGCGGTGCAAGCCAAAGGATCAGTATAGCATTTGTTGCCATTGGTCAAAGCGTTCATTTCAGGAGTATCAGTACTTCGTATTTGGAATGTTGCTCGCTGTTAGTACGTGAAATGTCTGTGCTAAGAGGACCGAGACCTACGACCTTTGGCCAAAGCGTTTTAAGAAGCCAGTTATCGAAATATTGGTAGCAAATCGGAATCATTTTGCAGAATTACGGTATATTGAAAATTTTTTACTTTTGGACCGTCTATCTACAACTCAATGAAGCACAATTTTCGTACCATACGGTTTCGCCTTTATTCTCTGCATGACATCTTCAGTGTCCTGGAATATGTACATATTTTTACTATTTGGTTTACATTTGGGGGCAATGTAGCTTAGGCTATAAACAGTTCTGGTGGTTGGCTTTCTGTGACGTAGTAGTATTCTAAATTCTACATACAGGTTGCGTCCGCGATTTTCTACATATTATGTTTTTATTCCACTTTTGGTGCTGTTCCTCTTCTTATAAATTTCAACATGTGGAAAACAAAACAATTATCAGAATAGGAACAGCACCAAAATTGGAACAAAAAGTAACATGTAAAAATCGTCCATGCAACCTGTTAAGTAGAATTCAAAATATTACTGCGCTATAGAAAAACCAATCGTCAGAACTGTTTATAACCTATAGGTACGTTGCCCCAAAACGTGAACTAAATAGTAAAAATATGTACATATTCCAGGTCACTGAAGATGCCTTACAGAGAATAAAGGCCAAACGCATATGGCACGAAAATTTTCATTCAGTTGTAGCTAGACCGTCCAAAAGTAAAAATTATCAATATACCGTATCATTACATGCAACGAGGAAGACAGGATTACCAAAGTTGAAGACTTTTGTGCTGAAATCTGATAACATATTGCATTTACTGCCCTGAACGTTAATCCAGTATACTGACCACAAAGGCAGGAGGAATCCGGCCTCATACATAAGGTGGGAATTTAAGGAGATGGGACCTGGATAAACTGAAAGAACCAGAGGTTATACAGAGTTTCAAGGAGAGCGTAAGGGAACAATTGACAGGAATGGGGGAAAGAAATACAGTAGAAGACGAATGGGTAGCTCTGAGGGATGAAGTAGTGAAGGCAGCAGAGGATCAAGTAGGTAAAAAGACGAGGGCTAGTAGAAATCCTTGGGTAACAGAAAAGATATTGAATTTAATTGATGAAAGGCGAAAAATTAAAAATGCAGTAAATGAAGCAGGCAAAAAGGAATACAAACGTCTCAAAAATGAGATCGACAGGAAGTGCAAATGGCTAAGCAGGCATGGCTAGAGGGAAAATGTAAGGATGTTGAGGCTTATCTCACTAGGGGTAAGATAGATACAGCCTACAGGAAAATTAAAGATACCTTTGGAGAAAAGAGAACCACTTGTATGCATATCAAGAGCTCAGATGGAAACCCAGTTCTAAGCAAAGAGGGGAAAGCAGAAAGGTGGAAGGAGTATATAGAGGGTCTAAACAAGGGCGATGTACTTGAGGACAATATTATGGATATGGAAGAGGATGTAGATGAAGATGAAATGGGAGATACGATACTGCGTGAAGAGTTTGACAGAGCACTGAAAGACCTGAGTCTAAACAAGGCCCCAGGAGTCGACAACATTCCATTAGAACTACTGACGGCCTTGGGAGAGCCAGTCCTGACAAAACTCTACCATCTGGAGAGCAAGATGTACGAGACAGGTGAAATACCCTCAGACTTCAAGAAGAATATAATAATTCCAATCCCAAAGAAAGCAGGTGTTGAAAGATGTGAATTTTACCGAACTATCAGTTTAATAAGTCACAGCTGCAAAATACTAACGAGAATTATTTACAGACGAATGGAAAAACTGGTAGAAGTTGACCTCGGGGAAGATCAGTTTGGATTCCGCAGAAATGTTGCAACACGTGATGCAATACTGACCTTACGACTTATCTTAGAAGAAAGATTAAGGAAAGGCAAACCTACGTTTCTAGCATTTGTAGACTTAGAGAAAGCTTTTGACAATGTTGACTGGAATACTCTCTTTCAAATTCTGAAGGTGGCAGGGGTAAAATACAGAGAGCGAAAGGCTATTTACAATTTGTACAGAAACCAGATGGCAGTTATAAGAATCGAGGGGTATGAAAGGGAAGCAGTGGTTGGGAAGGGAGTGAGACAGGGTGGTAGCCTCTCACCGATGTTATTCAATATGTATATTGAGCAAACAGTAAAGGAAACAAAAGAAAAATTCGGAGTAGGTATTAAAATCCATGGAGAAGAAATAAAAACTTTGAGGTTCGCCGATGACATTGTAATTCTATCAGAGACAGCAAAGGACTTGGAAGAGCAGTTGAACAGTGTCTTGAAAGGAGGATATATGATGAACATCAACAAAAGCAAAACGAGGATAATGGAATGTAGTCGAACTAAGTCGGGTGATGCTGAGGGAATTAGATTAGGAAAAGAGACACTTAAAGTAGTAAAGGAGTTTTGCTATTTGGGGAGCAAAATAACTGATGATGGTCGAAGTAGAGAGGATATAAAATTTAGACTGGCGATGGCAAGGAAAGCGTTTCTGAAAAAGAGAAATTTGTTAACATCGAGTATAGATTTAAGTGTAAGGAAGTCGTTTCTGAAAGTATTTGTATGGAGTGTAGCCATGCATGCAAGTGAAACATGGACAATAAATAGTTTTGACAAGAAGAGAATAGAAGCTTTTGAAATGTGGTGCTACAGAAGAATGTTGAAGATTAGGTGGGTAGATCACGTAACTAATGAGGAGGTACTGAATAGGATTGGGGAGAAGAGAAGTTTGTGGCAAAGCTTGTGGCACAACTTGACTAGAAGAAGGGATCGGTTGGTAGGACATGTCCTGAGGCATCAAGGTATCACAAATTTAGTATTGGAGGGCAGTGTGGAGGGTAAAAATCGTAGAGGGGGACCAAGAGATGAATAAATTAAGCAGATTCAGAAGGATGTAGGTTGCAGTAGGCACTGGGAGATGAAGGAACTTGCACAGGATAGATGAGCATGGAGAGCTGCATCAAACCAGTCTCAGGACTGAAGACCACAACAACAACTACACATAAGCACATAGTCATTCTCCCCGATCTCTTTTTACAAGTAGAATATGATCAAAATTAACGAATATTCTATAGAAATCAATGAATATTGTACATAACTCACAGATTTTTTTGATATCCCAGAATTTTTGCTTTGAAGCGAACGAATTTTAATTGTCAGCATTAATGAATTTGTCCAACAGCCGTGTAACTTTGGTGTTATTTTAGTTTGACTGGAACTAGTTTTGGCATTCCATTATGCCATCTTCTGGTCCTATAAGCAGCTTTCAAAATAAATGAAAATGCCATAGAGTGCCATATATCCCTGTGTTTCGTGAATTCAGGCCGTTTCACAAGTGCTTCACCCGAAGACTTGATAGCAACCCAACTAATATAACATGATTCACACCTTGTATTGCAGACACGCGTTCTGCTGTCAGTATTATTCATACCTACAATGAATTTAATTCACCTGTTTAATTACAGTGGTACAGTAGAACTTTACGAAGAGAACTCTTAAAACTGGCTGTTATTAATACACAGCTCACTGGGCGATGTGATGTAAATAAGCTCATTGGTGGGAATAGGGACATACGCATGGGTTCCAACATTTACCATTAACTAAATATTAGTGCATCTGTAGTTTTTTCAAGTATGTTCTCTGTGCAAATTCTTTTGAACTGACAAATCGAGATGGCGCAGTAGTAATTCACTGGACCCATATTCTGGAGGATGGCGATTAAAACCCCAACCTTGACGTTCAAATTTATGTTTTCCATGATTTTCATAAACTGCTTAGGGTAAACTTTGAAAGAGAAGAGTCAAACTTTTTTCTCATTTTTCTGTAATCTGACCAACTTGCACTCCATTTGTATTGTCCGTATCATCGACAGGGCAATCTTAACACTGAACTGAAGCCTTTACTGCATTGATCTGAATGTCGTATATTACTTAACTGCTTTATTTCGTTCTCTCTGTTCTATTAATTCTGCATCCATCCATGTCATCTAATAAACACATCGCTGACCTATTACTCATACACAAAGTCGCCCACACAATACATACTAGCTTCAAACTACTTAAAAAGTCAAAGGAGGAAAATGGCTAATCATTGCCCGAGTAATATAGTATTACTAGATTGTCCTCCACATTGCACTTTCAGCGATGTGTGTGGCGGGCACGCGCGCGCGTGCATGTGTGTGTGTGTGTGTGTGTGTGTGTGTGTGTGTGTGTGTGTGTGTGTGTGTGTGTGTGTGTGTGTATGTATGTGAACGAAAACCAGTTATCGATTTGTTTACCTTTTCCACAGTTGGCAGATGACTGCAGTCAATTACTGACCTGCCCCTTACGTTTTTTTATTGGCATGGAACGTGTTACGAACTCTTCTCTCTTTTGTCTATCTGGAACTCTAGCTGTACTGATTTGTATCATCTGAACATTTGAGAACCTTATCTGGTTTTGTTACAGTAAGACACAATGTATTCTTTGCTGACTGTCTGCATATCAAGTAGTCAGGTGGCGCATTTGCGTGTAGCTCCTGCTCGTAAGATCTCTAATGGAAATGTTTCTGTCGATTACACATGCGTATTACGAAACTGATTACACACGTTTATTACGAAACAACTAAGTACGACGCTATACTGAGGAAGAACGTTACTTATCAATTAGTACCTGGAAGAACATGTACCTTCTACCTTGCTGTCGTGTGTAAAGTTACTGCCTGATCTTGAATGTTGAGTGTTCTATGTCTCTTCCTCTCTCCTTTTGTTCGCTTTGTCCTTGTTTCCTGGTTTCCCGCAAGAGCTGAGATGTCGTTGCACGGTTGAGAAGTGCAATTCATGAACACACAGTTCACTAGGCGTAATTTGGTGGTATACTGTTGCATTCCTCTGACTTCTCGAACAGCTAACTGCTCTAGTTACAGGGACACCTGAGGTTTAACATGGAATCTGTATCACAATGCATCTTGGAATGTTTAATATAAACAAAGCACCAAAACGGCTGAGCGTGACTTCAAATCCCAGATAAAAATTGGAATCAGTTGTAGAGCAATAAATTCTATATTAGTTGCTCGATATTTATCCAATCAGCCAACAAATCAAGTTGCTTTGTGTTTAATCACTGAATCAATACACAGAAAATTAAGCCAACGTTAAGTCCTCTCTTAGTGTTTCATCTATCTTTAAATCTCTTTTTTATTACTTTGTCAGAAGCTTATGCTACATCACACATGAGTTTACTTTGGATCGTTTGTACAGTTGAGATAAATTAAATAACACGTTACTGAAGAATATGTAAAAAACCAACTCCATTCCCTACCTGAAAAATATGTTCAAATGTGTGTGAAATCTTATGGGACTTAACTACTAAGGTCATCAGTCCCTAAGCTTACACACTACTTAACCTAAGTTATCCTAAGGACAAATACACACAGCTATGCCCGAGGGTGGACTCGAACCTCCGCCGGGACCAGCTGCACAGTCCATGACTGTAGCGCCCGAGACCGCTCGGCTAATCCGGCGCGGCCTTCCCTGAAAACCTGAGAGACCGCAGCATATGGAGCAGTCCTCCTAGACCATAAACAGAAGATAGAGTGGAGTTCAAGAACAGCCCACACTGTTGCTGGATTTCTGGAACCCACTTTCTCTTATGACTTCATCCAATTTTCCCACATTTCCCCCCTACCTGCCTCTCTAACGTCACAATCCAAAATGGCGAAAACAGCCCACCTGTCCTGAGTTCAAAATGGCGGGAAATGGTCTTGTACGATGTTTAAGATGGCATCGCCATATTAAATTTCGACATATTTCATGTTTAAGCAATCAACCTATTATTTTTAATGTTTAAACAATTATCCCCAGCCCAGACTACCGTATCCACAGTGGTCCATCATTTTTATTTAAACACAGCATTTTATTTAAACAGTTACGGTGGTTACTGCAGTGAGTATGTAGTAAGATGGATTGGAAGGAAGAACATTTTTATTTATATACACAATCGAGGTCGTCTGTAGGTCGGCCACAGTGTGCTGGATTGTATCCACTAGAGATGACTGCTGGAACAAGACTCTGTGCCTTGTGTCGAGTGAACGCACGACACCACGTGCGTGATTCAAATGCTATTGTCACCTGTCCAACCACAGGAGTGTGTGATGTAGGGCGGTACACGCTAGTCGAGGGTGCGTACCTGTATCTGAGTTACTCTAAGTGACACTGACTGCTACCTGCAGTAATCATGGTTATTCGTAGTGGGAAGCACTCTACATATCCTCAGTGGCCACAAAAACATTCCATAAAAAACTTTCGAGCTATTTCTGATGAAGATCTAAGTTTCTGGAGACTGTTATTCAACTTTCTGGGAATGCTCTCAGTCAATAGTATTTCAGGCATACATAAAAAAAAAAAAAAATTCTATCGAGACTCGGGACCAACCTGGCACAAACATAGTCAGATTATGGTTTGGCAATTGTGATTTTTCATAGTATCAGTCCTATCATTCTGAGGTTTTAGACTGCAGAGAGCTGTCAACCGTTTTTATAATGTGGCACAACCTTTCCATATTGGAGGGTCACATGTGGAGTGAATAGAAACTGTGACCACGACCTTCAGCCAACCGCCCCATTTTAGAAGAATATATCAGTTTGCACCAGAAAATACGTCTTCTCTGTCTTCTCCATGAGTGGTGAAAGTATTATTCTTCAACAGATGCTGAATTTTGTTGTAGGCAGGCTTCTGATGTGAACGAAGAACGAAATATAGTTACTTGATGGTTTGATACTGCATCTATATAATATTCCAAAACACATCCTGCATCACTTGGAAAGCGGTACAGTGATATAGTGATATAATAGCTTGGTAATGTCTACAAGCAAAGTTCTTGGAACAAAGGATGGCAAGAAGTAATGACCCAGACAGCAGCTTTTTTTTTTCTTTTGCATGGACTACCATGCATACCTAACTTTATTGCCTCAGCAGCCTTGATCAACAAATGTTGTATAGTTTGGGCTTTTTGTAGGGGCATATTTCCCGTAGATAGGGAGTATAAAACCTATGATACTTTTGAATGGGATCTGTCTGACCTAATGTATTGACATTCAAAATCCGTGGGACACTTACATGCAAACTATGCTTCGGAAACAATTTGTGCTAATGACTAAGTGCATCGACGCAAAGCGGTTTGTTTTTACAACTAGCAATTGAAGGCCACGGTGCTAAAGCATTATTTCTGAGGAGTGTATTGCATGCTGTGAACAGAGAATGCAATGTGGCACTCATTTCTGTGCGCTAATACTTTTTCACAACGCATACTGCTACATTCTACACCGCGGAATTCGAAAATGTGGCTGAGTAACATTGCATTTAGCAGCAGGCAGTATCAATGCGCACACGTCAAGAGTATCAATACTGATGTGCACTGATGAGCTAAAACATTTTAACCACCTGATTAGAAGTTTGATGTACCAACTTTTGTACACAATAAAGCAACGTCGGTACGTGGCATAGACTGAGCAAGCCCTTGTTAAGTTTCCAGAGGTATGCGGTATCAGACATTTGCACAGTTCTTGCAAATTACGGATACAAAGCCGACGTCCAATACCATTCGTGACATCAACATGAGTGCAGCTAAAACCACTGTAGTGTGATTCTGAGCTTTCACCATGGACTGTTATCCTGCTGGCAGATATCAGGAATAAAGGGATTCAGATATGGCAACTTTCAGAAGAGTACATCAGGAGGGACATCAACCGAAATGAAGAAATACATCAACCGTAGGGGTGATTCCAACTAAAGAAACCACAAAAAACGGAATGGATATATACCGCGTGGTGAATATATACTGCGAATTTTAGTACAAATTAATGAAATTTTGTTACTTGTTTTGTAGATGAATTTTATTATTTTTCTTATGTAATTGCATAGGTATTGTAATAAGTGTGTACACAGAACTTCACGTAGGAAAGTCTCAAAACTGGCTATTTCAGTAGGCAGTATGCATATGGTCGCAAAACGAAAGGCCAATAATGGAGGAGAAAAACTGAAATAGATTTTTTGGTACAGTTTCTCGTAGTTCCATTCAACAGCTCGCCATTGTGGAGTATCTTGATTTACCTCCTCCCCATCCATTCATGACAAAACAGTTGTTCGTTGCGAAGTATCAGCGAATGGAGGAGAAACCAAAAGAAAGTAAGCAACATATACACTCCTGGAAATTGAAATAAGAACACCGTGAATTCATTGTACCAGGAAGGGGAAACTTTATTGACACATTCCTGGGGTCAGATACATCAAATGATCACACTGACAGAACCACAGGCACATAGACACAGGCAACAGAGCATGCACAATGTCGGCACTAGTACAGTGTATATCCACCTTTCGCAGCAATGCAGGCTGCTATTCTCCCATGGAGACGATCGTAGAGATGCTGGATGTGGTCCTGTGGAACGGCTTGACATGCCACTTCCACCTGGCGCCTCAGTTGGACCAGCGTTCGTGCTGGACGTGCAGACCGCGTGAGACGACGCTTCATCCAGTCCCAAACATGCTCAATGGGGGACAGATCCGGAGATCTTGCTGGCCAGGGTAGTTGACTTACACCTTCTAGAGCACGTTGGGTGGCACGGGATACATGCGGACGTGCATTGTCCTGTTGGAACAGCAAGTTCCCTTGCCGGTCTAGGAATGGTAGAACGATGGGTTCGATGACGGTTTGGATGTACCGTGCACTATTCAGTGTCCCCTCGACGATCACCAGTGGTGTACGGCCAGTCTAGGAGATCGCTCCCCACACCATGATGCCGGGTGTTGGCCCTGTGTGCCTCGGTCGTATGCAGTCCTGATTGTGGCGCTCACCTGCACGGCGCCAAACACGCATACGACCATCATTGGCAGAAGCGACTCTCATCGCTGAAGACGACACGTCTCCATTCGTCCCTCCAATCACGCCTGTCGCGACACCACTGGAGGCGGGCTGCACGATGTTGGGACGTGAGCGGAAGACGGCCTAACGGTGTGCGGGACCGTAGCCCAGCTTCATGGAGACGGTTGCGAATGGTCCTCGCCGATACCCCAGGAGCAACAGTGTCCCTAATTTGCTGGGAAGTGGCGGTGCGGTCCCCTACGGCACTGCGTAGGATCCTACGGTCTTGGCGTGCATCCGTGCGTCGCTGCGGTCCGGTCCCAGGTCGACGGGCACGTGCACCTTCCGCCGACCACTGGCGACAACATCGATGTACTGTGGAAACCTCACGCCCCACGTGTTGAGCAATTCGGCGGTACGTCCACCCGGCCTCCCGCATGCCCACTATACGCCCTCGCTCAAAGTCCGTCAACTGCACATACGGTTCACGTCCACGCTGTCGCGGCATGCTACCAGTGTTAAAGACTGCGATGGAGCTCCGTATGCCACGGCAAACTGGCTGACATTGACGGCGGCGGTGCACAAATGCTGCGCAGTTAGCGCCATTCGACGGCCAACACCGCGGTTCCTGGTGTGTCCGCTGTGCCGTGCGTGTGATCATTGCTTGTACAGCCCTCTCGCATTGTCCGGAGCAAGTTCAAAAAAATGGTTCAAATGGCTCTGAGCACTATGGGACTCAACTGCTGTGGTCATAAGTCCCCTAGAACTTAGAACTACTTAAACCTAACTAACCTAAGGACAGCACACAACACCCAGCCATCACGAGGCAGAGAAAATCCCTGACCCCGCCGGGAATCGAACCCGGGAACCTCCGGAGCAAGTATGGTGGGTCTGACACGCCGGTGTCAATGTGTTCTTTTTTCCATTTCCAGGAGTGTAAAACCCTTATGAAATATATTTCACGGTGTGACTTTTCTGGAATTTAAACAGTTATGATATTTAGCCAATTACTGATGTGTATATGTAACAGGATGGGCGGCGGGAGCAGCGAAGTTTTCATTTATTTGAACAGCTGGGTCGAAATGACGAATGCGGGGAGAGGCGAGTTGAGCAGTTCATAGCATGTTCTGGCTGACCCGATGAAGACATAATGGCGAAAGCGAACTACTTGGCAGAAACAGACGCACACAGGTAGGGTGCTCGCAGATCTCCAGTTATAATAAAGTACGCAGACAATGTATTATTGCAAACCACAACACATCCTTTGTCGTGTGATTGCGTGGTTTTCCTGTATCCTTATTTGAGCCAGTATCCGATTTTTTAAAAGCACTTAACCTAGAAGAAATAAATTATCTCGTTTCATTATAACTTTCATAATTATTTGCTGTTATAATAATATTTTTAAGTTTCTTACAGCAGTCCTATTATGCGAGCAATTCAGAAGTTCTGAAAGGAATATCAGTTAATGAAAAACTCCATACTACACCTACAAGCTTCTCAGTGCAGTAGAAGACGAAATATTCAATTAACTGGTACCGCAGCAATATTTTCATTTAACCGTTCTTTTATAAGCTTTAAATCAGCGTGTATTGCATACAACCCAATTGGCCCAACGATATATGCAAGTATACCGTCTGTAAGCTTCGTTTGTACTGTATTTCTTTTTTCAAAGGAATTTACAGATCACGTTTCTTAGTTAAAGAAACGTCAAAATTAAACACAACTGCTTGAAACGCACAACAAAATTCTGTTTAAAATCTGTATCAATAGCGATAGTTCATTTTAATAACAACTAAGTTTAGATTGTGATCTTAAAGTTTCTAAAACTGCCTTCGAAAACCACTGACCACATTAAAATTTAGAAACCAAGATCGTATTGTAAGAACGTAAGAAAATTGCAGAATTGGCAGACAGGTGGTAGTGTCAACACAGGTACCCAGACACAAAACTGCTGTTTATTTAACTTTAATACACTTACACAGTCTTGTACAGGGTAAAAAGTAAATAAAAAATAAATAAATAATAAAACACTACCGATTTACCAATGTTCCCTGTTAAGATATTCACCTGCCTCTTGGTTGTAAGATGGAAACTCTTCCCCATATTTTAGTCTTTTAAGTCTTACAATTTTAGCAGATGAATGGCTGTTAAATATCGTTGTTCCATAAGTTTTTAAACTCCCCTAATGGCTTTTTTTTATTGCTGGCTGCAGAAGTAGAGAGCACCTCATGTTGTTAAAATATAACAAACAGGTGAGGAGTTTTATAAAAATAGTTTTTCGTGTATCTTCTAACATAGCAAATGTTTATTGATTCTATGGTTTTTGTGAGTACTGCAATGTGTGACGGCTTTCCATTCGCAAAAGTTTTAGCAACTAAACACAGTGTTTTTATACATCAGATTGTTGTAACAATATGTGTTTTATGAAGTTCTCACTACGCCAGACCATTCACAACAAACTCCCAAAGTTTGACGAGAAACTCAAAGCCAGCTCGATAGAGACTGAAGCTGCATGCGAGATTCTTTGGACAAAGCTCTGCAGCTAGCATGCACATAAGTTTGTAACTGGATAACTGGATATTTATATAGACTGCCAGACTCACTCGCAGATATAATCAGTGGCGTTGAGGGACAGCCACAATTCTTGAAAGTAAATGAGTCTCTAGTGCTTGCTGGGACCTGTATCAAATTCCAAACAAAAGATGCAGGTGGGCTGGTTTCTGGTTTAACCATAATGTACCATAGATCACGTGAACAAAATCACTGTGCTCAGTGATTGGAAGAACCAACATATCATACCTACCTACAAGGACAGTAGCAGTGGTTTCTTAGATTTTGCTGTACATTATTTATATTTCTGTATTGGGTGTTTAAAAATATAGACTTCTATAGAGCAAACAGGTCAAAGATCTTGACAGCCATCTTACTGACTTCATAAATGCTTTGATGTACATCTAAGAGAAACTTTCACATCCTCCCTAACTGAAGAACATGGTATTACCAGATTGGAAGCTGTGATTTATAAGTGTTTGTTCGCATCCATGTAAAGTACAGGGTAGCTTTCAGAACAGTTGTTGCGTTGCGTTCCACAGTGTTCTACAATATATGCATGAAAGCTGACAAGCAAATCTAGCAAGCAAGGCCAAGAAGAGATTCTGTGTTTCTATAGTTTTAATTCGTTACCTGTAAACTACGTAGAAATCTTTCACAAAACATGCACATATATTACCAGAAATGTTGCTTAACAATCACCATGAATTCTGTACCTCTGCTTCTAAATGGGCTGTATCATGTGTACTTAGACATAAAAGAAAATGAAAGTTGAGGGCTACAGCCATTTCACCACTGGTACGCTCGGAAGAGAATAACAACCAAAAAAACAAACAAAAAAAAAAAAAAAATTATGAAAACTGAGTGAAAATCCAGCAAACTCTGAGCAACAGTGTTTGTTGCTAATCCTAAAAAGTCATGGATATTAACGCCTACAAAAATTTATGTACTCAGGAGCATCTTTTAGTACTTTGAACTCTTCCATTTAATCATGGCTAAAAGTGAGTGTCGACTCCAAAAAGTCCGTGTTTTCATGAAATTCTTGAGTCCAATCATTCTAAATAATCTAGAATGAACTATTTCAGGAGTTGTCAGTACGCAGCGGGTGAAAGACTGTATATTTGATAGTTCTAACGAGAAAATAAGGGTTACTGCTTTTACTTATGTCTTGTTTTAGAGAGTTAAATCTAAAAAATATTCGGAGTCTGCTTTCTTCAAACTTCTGACAACTTACAACAGGGCGACATAATTTGAATGCAGCTGACTATTGTTTATTTTCCAAAACAATTGATCCTCTCTTTATGTGATATTTCGCACAGCTTTCAAAGGTTACCTCAAGTGTTTCAGAATGGTGTGTTTATTTCTAACTATCAGTGTATCAATAAACTGATGGTCCTCCTCTTATTAAACTGAGCTATAGAGGTTGTAAAAAAAACGAACTTTCAAACGAATTCAAGTAGAGAAAGTTGTAAGAGTAAGTGGGATGGGGCTTGTTGCAAGTGTTGCACAGTGTCAGTACAGGTGGATGGCTCTGCAGTGGGGGGCGGTAGAAGGGTTTCTGCAGTCTGAAGTTAAATGATCATTGTAGCTGAGGCATTTATGGCAACAGCAGGCTTGGATTTGGGAAGGCTCAACTTTGTATTGATGGTGATAGGTGAAGGTTCCATTCTGAAGGAATCTGTGGGTGAGGGATTTACACCTTCATCAATACCCTGCAATCCACCTTAAGGCGCGTGACGGAAGGTATCCCACACCAGTACTAGTCATGTTCTTTCCTGTTCCACTAGCAAACAAAATGAGGATAAACGACTTTCTAAATGCCATTGTATGAGCACTAAGTTCTCGCATCTTCGATTCGTGGTTCTTACGCGAAATGTATGTCGGAGACAACAGATTCGTTCGGCAGTCAGCTGAAAATGCCGGTTCTCTGAATTTTCTCAATAGTGTTCTTCGAAAAGAATGTCGTCTTCCCTCCAGGGATTACCATTTGAGTTCCCGAAGCATCTCCGTGACACATGTTGTTCTAACCTACTAGTAACAAATGTAGCGTCGCCCCTCTTAACTGCTTCAATCATCATCATCATCATCATCATCATTTAAGACTGATTATGCCTTTCAGCGTTCAGTCTGGAGCATAGCCCCCCTTATACAGTTCCTCCATGATCCCCTATTCAGTGCTAACTTTGGTGCCTCTTCTGATGTTAAACCTATTACTTCAAAATCATTCTTAACCGAATCCAGGTACCTTCTCCTCGGTCTGCCCCGACTCCTCCTACCCTCTACTGCTGAATCCATGAGTCTGTTGGGTAACCTTGCTTCTCCCATGCGTGTAACATGACCCCACCATCTAAGCCTGTTCGCCCTGACTGCTACATCTATAGAGTTCATTCCCAGTTTTTCTTTGATTTCCTCATTGTGGACACCCTCCTGCCATTGTTCCCATCTACTAGCACCTGCAATCATCCTAGCTACTTTCATATCCGTAACCTCAACCTTGTTGATAAGGTAGCCTGAATCCACCCAGCTTTCACTCCCATACAACAAAGTTGGTCGAAAGATTGAACGGTGCACAGACAACTTAGTCTTGGTACTGACTTCCTTCTTGCAGAAGAGAGTAGATCGTAGCTGAGCGCTCACTGCATTAGCTTTGCTACACCTCGCTTCCAGTTCTTTCACTATGTTGCCATCCTGTGAGAATATGCATCCGAAGTACTTGAAACCGTCCACCTGTTCTAACTTTGTTCCTCCTATTTAGCACTCAATCCGTTTATATTTCTTTCCCACTGACATTACTTTTGTTTTGGAGATGCTTCAATATCTTCCTGTAATCTCACCTGGTAGGGATCCCAAACTCTCGAGCAGTACTCAAGAATAGGTTGCACTAGGGTCCTAAATGTGTTCTCCTATACAGGTGAAGCACACCTTAGTAGAATTATCCCTCTACACCGAAGTAGACTATTCGCCTTTCCTACTACAATCCTGACATTGTCGTTCCATTTCCTATTTGCTCTGCAACGTTACGCTCAGAGATTTAACCGACGTGACTGTGTCAAGCAGGATACTACTAATGCTGTATCCGAAAATTACGGTTTTTTTCCATTGCTGTCCTCTCTGTCAGTCAAATCAATCATGTATACAGAGAATAATAGCGGTCCTTTCACGCTTCCTTGGGCCACTTCAGGAACACAGCTTTGTCTCTGATAAATACTTACCATCGAGGATGACATGCTGGGTTCTGTAACTCAAGAAGTCTTCGAGTCACTCGCATATCTGTGAACCTAATCCATATGCTTGTACCTTCTTTAGCAGCCTGCAACGAGCCACCGTCTCAAACGCTTTCCGAAATCTAGAAATATGGTATCTGCATGTTGTTTCTCATCCATACTTTGCAGTAAATCATGCGACAAAAGAGCAAACAGTTTCGCACGAGCGATGCTTTCTTAAGCAATGCTGATTGGTGGAAATAAGCTTCTCGGTCTCAAGAAAATTTATTATATTCAAACTGAGAATATGCTCAAGGATTCTGCAGCGAACAGAAGTTAGGTCTACTGATCTGTTATTTGGCAGATCCGTTATTTTGCCCTTTTAATACACAGGAGTCACCTACGTTTTTTCCCAGTAGCTTAAGACTTCGAGCTGGGAGAGAGATTTTCGATAAACGCAAGCTAAGTAAGGGGCCAATGCCGTAGAGGCGTCTTTGAAAATCCGAAATGGGATTCCATCCACATCTGGTTACTTATTTGTTTTCAGGTCCTGCAGTTGTTTCTCTACGCAAACGATGCTTATTACTATGTCGTCCATATTGGAGTCTGTTCGATGGTCGAATGACAGTAAGTTTGTACGATTCTCCTGCGTGAACGATTTCTTGAACGTGAAACTTAAAACTTCGGCTTTCATCTGGCTATTTTCAACTTCATTATCAGACAGGTCAACATGTGACTGGATGCAAACCTTAGACCCACTTAACGATTGTACACATCACCATAATTTTCTCGGGTTCTCTGCCAGATCTTTTGCTAAGGTATGACGGTGGCAGAAGTTGTAAGCTTCGCGCATACATCTTTTCACAGAAATACGAATCTCAGCTAACTTTTGCTTGCCATCATTTGCGTGTTTCTTTCCAACCGAGAGTGCATCTTCGAAAAAGAGTCAAAGGTGGTGTGTAGGACCAGAAAGATGGTGTATTCGAAGGTCTTTTCAAATGTGAGAGTAGGGTTTTTAATTTAGGTCCCATAAACTTCCCTGTTGTGAACTCGTGGTCAGACTCTTTGCCCACAGGAGTCAAAGTTGGAGTGCAGCGGGGGGTTTGGGGTCATCTGGCTCGTGGTGGAGCGAGTGGCAGTAGGGAGGCACTTAGACCACAGTTGATGGAAAGTAGTCTTTTCTGTAGGTGGGCCTGGAAAGTAGGATCAGAGGACTTCATAATTATGGCGTCTTTGAGGGGTATGAGTTGCGAAACGTTGAGATTTGGGAGATACTGTTTTATTTCGAGGAGAGCTCTTTTAGGACTGAGGAATTTGACATCGGGATGTGATGGAATGAAGCGAGTTGTTGGAGCAGGTATACAGGGTGCGATGAGAGAGGACTCTGTAGGTTCTGGTGTGTGGGGCTGGAGGGGCCAGTTGGGCATCAGATATAGGTGTGATATCTGATCTAGGGGGGATGCAGGGATCGTTTTAGGATGACATGTCGGAGGATATGGACTGCGGATTAGAGGGGTGGTGTTATAGGTACATGCTCAAACAAAAGAGGGATGCCAAGGTTACTGACTGACAGGTCCTTGAAAGAGTCAGTGAGAAGGTAATGTTGTGGAATCCAGCTGTCAACAGAAAAGTGCGACTTATTGGCCACCTAATGTGACATGAGGTACTCTTGAACACAGTAATAAAGGGGAATGTTAAGGAAAGGGACCCAAAAGAAGACCAGAACTAAGGCACACAGACAAAATTATGAAAGATATGGGATGTAAGACCTACAGAGAAATGAAGAGGAAATCGAAACATCTGAAAATCTGAGATCTGGTGTCAAATGCTGCCAATCAAATCTCGGCTTGATTAATACAGAAAGAGAAGATATCGTATACAACGAAAGTAGCTTACAAAAACTAGTCCCACTCTATAACCAAGCCGCAAACGACATGGTACGTTAAAGTCCGTTCTCAACCCCCTTTACCTTCTTCTTTTCATTTTGGCTATCTAATGACAACGTTAATCCACACCATCTTCGCTTCAGATATATTTTGTCCTTTTAATTCTAATAATTTGCAATTTTCTTACCTCTTCTACCCATTACACTCCGATCCTGAATGTAATTCTCTCTTGGAAACCAGAGGAAACCTATGTCATGAATGTCATTTTGTTTGAAATATCTGTTTACTGAATTATCATTTCTTCCAGATCAGTTTCTACCGCTCAGATCCATTGTATTTCGGTTCTCGTGTTCATAACAAACTGCATTATCTCTCCTGATTCATTCTAAGGATGTGTCCGAGGAAAATAGTACTTTTCCTGAAGATGTTCAAATTCTCTCTATCCAGGTGTACATGGAAGAATCTTGGAGATACTAAAAGGTATCAGATAGATTATATAATGGTAAGACACAGATTTAGGAACCAGGTTTTAAATTGTAAGACATTTCCAGGGGCAGATGTGTACTCTGACCACAATCTATTGGTTATGAACTGTAGATTAAAATTGAAGAAACTGCAAAAAGGTGGGAAATTAAGGAGATGGGACCTGGATAAACTGAAAGAACCAGAGATTGTACAGAGCTTCAGGGAGAGCATAAGGGAACAATTGACAGGAATGGGGGAAAGAAATACAGTAGAAGAATAATGGGTAGCTTTGAGGGGTGAAATAGTGAAGGCAGCAGAGGATCAAATAGGTAAAAAGACGAGGGCTAGTAGAAACCCTTGGGTAACAGAAGAAATATTGAATTTAATTGATGAAAGGAGAAAATATAAAAACGCAGTAAATGAAGCAGGCAAAAAGGAATACAAACGTCTCAAAAATGAGATCGACAGGAAGGGCAAAATGGCTAAGCAGGGATAGTTACAGGACAAATGTAAGGATGTAGAGGCTTATCTCATTAGGGGTAAGATAGATACTGCCTACAGGAAAATTAAAGAGACCTTTCGAGATAGGAGAACCACTTGTATGAATATCAGGAGCTTTTATGGAAACCCAGTTCTAAGCAAAGAAGGGAAAGCAGAAAGGTGGAAGGAGTGTATAGAGGGTCTATACAAGGGCGATGTACTTGAGGACAATATTATGGAAATGGAAGAGGATGTAGATGAAGATGAAATGGGAGATATGATACTGCGTGAAGAGTTTGACAGAGCATTGAAGGGCCTGACTCGGAACAAGGCCCCGGGAGTAGACAGCATTCCATTAGAACTACTGGCAGCCTTGAGAGAGCCAGTCCTGACAAAACTCTACCATCTGGTGAGCAAGATTTATGAGACAGGCGAAATACCCTCACACTTCAAGAAGAATATAATAATTCAATACCAATGAAAGTAGGTTTTGACAGATGTGAAAATTACCGAACTATCAGTTTAATAAGTCACAGCTGCAAAATACTAACGCGAATTATTTACAGACGAATGGAAAAACTGGTAGAAGCCGACCTCGGGGAAGATCAGTTTGGATTCCGTAGAAATGTTGCAACACGTGAGGCAATACTGACCCTACGACTTACCTTAGAAGAAAGGTTAAGGAAAGGCAAACCTACGTTTCTAGCATTTGTAGACTTAGAGAAAGCTTTTGACAATGTTGACTGGAATACTCTCTTTCAAATTCTGAAGGTGGCAGGGGTAAAATACAGGGAGCGAAAGGCTATTTACAATTTGAACAGAAACCAGATGTCAGTTATAAGAATCGAGGGGTATGAAAGGGAAGCAGTGGTTGGGAAGGAAGTGAGACAGGGTTGTAGCCTATCCCCAATGTTATTCAATCTGTATATTGAGTAAGCAATAAAGGAAACAAAAGAAAAGTTCGGAGTAGGTATTAAAATCCATGGAGAAGAAATAAAAACTTTGAGGTTCGCCGATGACATTGTAATTCTGTCAGAGACAGCAAAGGACTTGGAAGAGCAGTTGAACGGAATGGACAGTGTCTTGAAAGGAGGATATAAAATGAACATCAACAAAAGCAAAACAAGGATAATGGAATGTAGTCGAATTAAGTCGGGTGATGCTGAGGGAATTAGATTAGGAAATGAGACATTTAAAATAGTAAAGGAGTCTTGCTAATTGGGGAGCAAAATAACTGATGATGGACGAAGTAGAGAGGATATAAAATGTAGACTGGCAATGGCAAGGAAAGCGTTTCTGAAGAAGAAAAATTTGTTAACATCGAGTATAGATTTAAATATCAGGAAGTCGTTTCTGAAAGTATTTGTATGGAGTGTAGTCATGTATGGAAGCGAAACGTGGACGATAAATAGTTTAGACAAAAAGAGAATAGAAGCTTTTGAAATGTGGTGCTACAGAAGAATGCTGAAGATTAGACGGGTAGATCACACAACTAATGAGGAGGTATTGAATAGAATTGGGGAGAAGAGGAGCTTGTGGCACAACTTGACTAGAAGAAGGGATCGGTTGGTAGGACATGTTCTGAGACATCGAGGGATCGCAAATTTAGTATTGGAGGGCAGCGTGGAGGGTAAAAATCGTAGAGGGAGACCAAGAGATGAATACACTAAGCAGATTCAGAAGGATGTATGCTGCATTAGGTACTAGGAGATGAAAAAGCTTGCACAGGATAGAGCAGCATGGAGAGCTGTATCAAACCAGTCTCAGGACTGAAGACCACAACAACAGGTATATTCTTGTTTAACTCGTCTTTTAAATTCATCGTTTCCTGTCTTTTGGAGCCCAACATCCTCCTGTGAAGCCTCGGTTCCACAAGTGCTAGTATCCTATTTAATCCTCTTTTACAAGGTTCACTTTTAACTCCATATAGTATTTTAGGGCGGATCACTACCTGACAGCGACTTCATTTTTCATTCATCAAAAGATTCTTCTCCTTGTAGATAATCAGACTGACCCTGTCTGATCATTTACCTTGTTTATTCATATTTCCACGGCTTCTTTCTTCTGTTCAGTTTCCACCCATTCTCCTAGATTTTCAAATCCCTTTGCTTACTGAACTTTCCTTCTCTCTAATGTGATCCTTCTAGGAGCTGGTTTGATATCTGTAAAATAGTGTGTCACGCCGATAGAGATCTGCAAACCTGCTTTAGCCGCGTGTGTCTGAAATTGGTAGTGTAATTAGTCACCTGTTCTTACGGTGCCTTCTACGAAATGGAAGAAAGTAAGGTCTCAAAAATATTACCTTAAAGACTTTTTATTGCTTACTTGCAAGATACCTTTGGGACACTGAAAATGTACTATCCAAAAAAGTGGAACATTGTGCCTACAGAAGAGAGTAGTATACAGAGTAACGCAAGGTCTTTTATGTGTGTAAAAGAGTGTTATCGGTCTCCATTTTGGGAGACAATTTGCTGTACGCCACGGCGGCTGCATATTAGTTTCAGTCTAAGGATAAAATCGTATTGGTGATAGTATTAGTTGCCCTCCTACACCATAAGGGATAGGTTCTGTAATCGTTTTGTAGAAGTGGCTGCGCTACGCTGGTTGGTGGTCGACAGCTGTAATAACTTCATGGCTGTAGAGACTTGAATTATAGGGGGTTGTATGACCCTGTCGTCGTAAACGTCTATACTTGCAATGCTAATAAAAGGAACAAAATAAATAGATTCCGATTTTTTTGTTACACGACTGTATGTATAAGCATGTCAATTAACGTCAGTGCAAATATGCAGTCTTGCAGAGAGTGCAGATTATAAAATAAAAACAGAGAACTGCAGATAGCAAAGAGGATATGTGTAACCGAGGAGCGCGTGCAGTTTCAAGTTACAAACAGCTTCGTACACTCACTCCACGTAGTGCACATTATGAACGTCCCTTGCAAATCACTGCTAGGTACCAAAACATCACACTTTTTATGTACCTTAGACTAACTTTCTTCCAGTTCCACTAATAGATGGAGCATGGGATGGATTGCAGCTCACATATACGATAAAATCTTCTCGATTTATCTTATCACATTAGGCTTGAGAGAAACGTCTTCCTCCATCCTCATCATCGACAACTGATTGTTGTAAATGATACTGCGATGCTTCTTTATCTCGAGATGTCATTCAATAAACGCATTAAACGCATTAGAGAAGTCACGAATAAAGCCAGTAGTTTACTTGTGATGTCAGCACATATATCGACGTCTGCGACCTAATTTATGGTAGCATTTGGAAACATTCTCGCTTCTTATTCAGCAGTTTTTTCCGACGTACGAGGGGTGGTGGAAAAGTCCGTGCAAAATAAAAACTACTTTCGTCTTTGGAGTAAACCTTTTTTATTTTTCGACACAGTCTCTTTTTAGACTTATGCACTTCGTCCAACGCTGTTCTAATTTGTTGATCCCTTCCGAATAATAGAAATTGTCCAAGTCTGCAAAATAGCTATTATCTGCTGCAATCACCTCCTCATTCCAATAAAATCTTTGTCCCACCAGCCATTTCTTCAAATTGGGGAACAAATAGTAGTCCGAGGGAGCCGCGTCTGGAGAATAGAGGGGATGTGAAACGAGTTGGAATTCTATTTCCATTAATTTTGTGACCACAACTACTGAGGTGTGTGCTGGTGCATTGTCGTGATGGAAAAAGACATTTTTGTGGTCCAATCGTCGGCGTTCTTCTTGCAGCTCGGTTTTCAGACGATGCAGTAATGATGAATAATATGCACCCGTAATAGTGTTACCATTTCCCAGATAGTATGAGGATCATCCCTTGCGAATCCCAAAAGACAGTAGCCATAACTTTTCCGGCCGAACGAATGGTCTTCGCCTTTTTTGGTGCATATTCTCCCTTAGTAACCCATTGTTTAGATTGTTTTTTGGTCTCAGGAGTATAGTAATTTATCCATGTTTCATCCACAGTGACGAAACGACAATTAAAGTCCTGCGGATTCTTCCTGAACAACTGCAAATCATCTTTGCAGCACTTCACACGATTCCGATTTTGGTCAAGCGTGAGCAATTGCGGAACCCATCTTGCGGATAGCTTTCTCATGTCCAAATGTTTACGCAAAATATTATGCACCCGTTAATTCGAGATGCCCACAGCACAAGCAACCTCATGCACCTTAACTCTTCTGCCATACATCACCATATCATGGATTTTATCAATGATTTCTGCAATCGTAATCTCCACAGGGCGTCCAGAACGTTCAGCATCACTTGTGCCCATATTGCAATTCCAAAAATTTTGAAACCACTTATAAACTTTTCTAATCGAAGGTGCAGAGTCACCGTAATGTTTATCAAGCTTCTCTTTAGTTTCCTGAGGCGTTTTGACTTTCATAAAGTAATGTTTAATCACCACACGAAATGCTTCTTCGTTCATTTTTTGACGATCACTGGACTTCCTTGATCCACACAAATGCCAAACACAAAGAAATAGACCAAAATGGCTGAAACTTGGTGTGCGTTCTTTTAAAGGATGCTACTAACTAAACATGACCTCGATACGCGTCTGTGGTGCCATCTCACGGACTTTGCACAGACTTTTCAAATGCCCCTCGTAGTTGATGACAAAATAATTCAATAGTGTTCTGCCGGATCTCAGTGGCCAATCCCAGAAAACGACTATGTTATCATTTGCAGGTGCGATGAAAGATGCAAATTTAACTTAGTTCAAAAATTTATAACTTCCAAACGCACAAGGCAATAGAAAAAAAGGCGACCACTGACAGAATTTGATCAGCACTAGCGAAAGACAGTATCAGATCATTTGTTAACTAAATGTAGCTGAGACAAAGAGCCAAAATGTTGATTCCGATTCTTTAAAACTAATTTGTTGTTGTTGTGGCCTTCAGTCGAAGAATGGTTTGATGCAGCTCTCCACGCTTGTCTACCCTGGGTAACCTCTTCGTCTCTCAATAACTACTACATACAACCTAACCTATTTCCAGCTGCTTTCTGTATTCATCTCTTGGTCTTCCTGTACAATGAAACCCCCTCCACCCCCACACACACACGTACTCTCATTTCCCTCCATTACGAAAGTAACTATTCACTGATGCCACAGGATGTGTCCTACCAACCGATGACTTCTTCTAATTTAGCTGGACCGTAAATTGCTTTTCTCCCAATTCTGTTTTGTATCTGCTCGTTATTTATTCTATCTGTCCAACGAGTCTTTAACATTCTTCTGTAGCACCACGTTTTAAAAGCTGCTATTCTCTTCATGTCTGAGCTGATTATCGTACTCATTTTGCTTCCGTACAAGGCAACACTCTGGGGAACATTCAAATTTCTGTTAGA
Source organism: Schistocerca cancellata (assembly GCF_023864275.1). Taxonomy (NCBI): domain Eukaryota; kingdom Metazoa; phylum Arthropoda; class Insecta; order Orthoptera; family Acrididae; genus Schistocerca; species Schistocerca cancellata. Next base: position 304,337,447 of record NC_064628.1, on the reverse strand, counting down.
TGTCACGAAAATTCCTATTTTCTAGCAATGCCTTCCTTGCTATAGCCATTCTGCACTGTACAATAACTTCTCTACTTCAACCATAATCGATACTGCTCTGCCCAAACAGCAAAACTCATCTACGATTTTCGTGTCTCATTTCCTAATCTGATTTCCTCAACCTCGTCAGATTTAATGTGAATACATTCTGTCACCCTTGTTGTATTTTTGTTGATACTTACAATGTCATTCCAAGACAATATCCGTTCCGTTCAACCGCTCTTCCAAGCTCTTTGACATCTCTCACCGAATTACAGCCATAGGAAATCGTCGAAATTTACATTTCTCCTCCCTGACTACATAACTAGTTAAAATGTAGGGTCAGTAACGCCTCGCGTGTTCTAACATTTCTCCAGAACCAAATCGACTTTACAAATTTCTTCAGTCCACTGTAGATAATTCGTAGAAATATTTTGCAACCATCGCATATTAAACTGACAGTTCAAGTAGATTGCACACCTACCAGTACCTGCAGTTTGGGAATTATAATTATTATTTTCTTCTTGATCACTGATTGTATTTCGCTTGTCAGCTACACAGGATGAAGCGAAATTTGCGCACTCGGGCTTCGCAGCAAGACTCCTCACATGCCAGCGAAAAAAAAAGTGCTCTCAAGATTTTGTCCGGCGAGCACATCCCGCAGAAAAAGGACGTTAAAGAGTGGCAATCTGGCAACAGTGAAACCATATGTATTGTAACTACCGCTGTCGGCACATGCTAATGCTGCTGTACAGTTGGTGCAGTGGATAGAATCTTGGGTTAGCATGCAGGAGGTCAAGGGTTCGATCCTGGGTTGGGGCGCACTTTTGTACTCGTTAATTTCATTGTGACATTTAATACTATAATATACACCGTTTCTTAGGTCACAAATAACCTAAATTTACAACATTTTGTAACGCTGATCACAACAAATACGTGGTTAGACAAATAAGAAATAGACAGATGAAACAAATTACCTGTCACAGGACAGAATAACTACAAAAACAATATCAATTTCCACGTCCAAGTCATTTCCCTGGAAATCTTCTGCCCAAATAATGTCGCACATTATTTCCAGAGTGGGGAGGTTCACCATCATGTTGGAACCATATGCTCTGCCTAACATGTAGTGGAACGTCTTCCAGAGCATCAGGCAGAGAGTTTGAGAAGAATGCATGATACTTTCATGAACTCAACCGGTAAGGCAACATGTAGGGGCCCAGACACCTGTTGTCCGCAGCTCGTGGTCGTGCGGTAGCGTTCTCACTTCCCGCGCCCGGGTTTCCGGGTTCGATTCCCGGCGGGGTCAGGGATTTTCTCTGCCTCGTGATGACTGGGTGTTGTGTGATGTCCTTAGGTTAGTTAGGTTTAAGTAGTTCTAAGTTCTAGGGGACTGATGACCATAGATTTTAAGTCCCATAGTGCTCAGAGCCATTTGAACCATTTTTTGATCCAGACACCTGTCGCCCATTATTCCGGCCTAGACGTTGATACCAAAACGAAGTTTATGTCCAGGGTCGTGGGTGATGTGTGTGTTAACCTCACACCAATGGTGGACATTGCGCATATTGAAGACACCCTCACAAGAGAATGCTGCTTCATCTAACCATATTATGGTGTTAACGAATTCATCGTTGGCTTCACGTTGTTGTTGGAAACATTCACAGAACTGCACCCGCTGATGCCGATTTGCAGGATGCATGTGTTGTGTGAAAGCATAATGACAGGGGTGTTGCCCATGCTCGTGCGGCACGTTAAAGGCCGTGCGTTGCGAGACACGCAGCTGTCTTGCTACGCCACGTGTACTTCGCTGAGATTCTTGGTGTATCACCTCCAGAATAGCTTCCTCAGTACCTGTGGTACCGCAAGTACGTGGACGACCTCAGTCACTCGGTGGTGGAAGGAGAGAACCTGACTCCTGAAGGTGCAGCTCCAGACGACGAAACACATATTCACCTGGATGGCGTCGACGAGGATATCTAGCAGCATATTCACGAGTGGCAACACCAGCCCGGCTATGAGATACACCAAGGACCAGAAGCATATCCACAAATTCACCGTTTGTGTACGCCATACGCGCTGTTCCACCTAACGCGCATTACCCCTCTGATATTTATTGTTTTGCATGATTTATCCCGACACCGCTAATTGTGAAATTTCGGTTTCGAATTACACTGTTTCCCTAATGGTAACAGTCGTGATGTTTTCACAACCCCATCGATAGAATAATAATAATAATTGTGATGATGATGATGATGATACTAATAATGTATTGAGGTATGTACTAAACAGCATGCAGTTACCAGAATCAGTGTTGGAAGATGTAATTAATGGGACCATGGCTATAACACATACAAATAGCACGTTGCTAGTCCTACTGGTAAAGGCCTAACGAAATGTAATGGACCTGAACGAGGCAACAATAATAGTTGGTACTAATCTGTGGGACTGTTGGAGGAGATACAAAGAAAACAGGTTTCGCATCTAGTAGATGAAGTGGTACGAATAAATTCAAGCCCACGACGTGGAAAGGGCTTCTTTCAAAACTGACCAATCTTGCATTTCTACGTTTGTAGTATGCAAGTAAAAATGTTTCGTAGACGACCCACTGCAACCGTCGTTGACGATTATTTACCAAATAAAATACATAATCCTCAACCCATGATCGAACGATCGATCTCCTGCCTGCTAACCCAAAACTCAGTCAACTGTACCAACTGTGTAGCACGACTAATATACGTTCGTAGTTGCCATATATGGGATTACAGTGTTGCCAGATTGCCGCTCTTTAGCGTCCTTGTCCTGCCGGATGTACTCGCTGGACGAAATTTTGTGACAGACTTTTTTTTATCACTGGCATGTGAGCAGTAGCGTTGTGAAGCCCGAGTACGCAAATTCCGCTTCATGCTGTATATCGCACAACAGGTGGAACAGTTCCATCGTGGCTGGCTTTTAAGAATCGCAAAAATCTGTAGGAACGTCGTCTATTCCAGGGCCCTTACTCCTATTTACGTCTTTCAGTGCTCTGTCAGAGTCTTTTCTCCCCATGAACCATGTACCTTGTTGATGTGGAGGTAGCTTGCGTACCTCAGTGATACCGATAACTGTACCCCAGGTGCCACCACAACGAGTGGGTATATGTGGTGGGGCCAGGATAACCCATTGTCCCCGAAGAGGGTGGCAGCCTTGTCAGTAGCTGCAGGGGCAACATAATGATGTGACATTGTAACATTAGCTCACAGGGCATTTCTGTGGAGGTACTGCAAACGGCTGAAAGCAATGAGAAACTATAACACTAATTTTTCCGAGGATGTACTGCTCTGCTGTATGGCTTAATAATGAAGGCATCCTCGTGGTTAAACTATTAGGGAGGTGAAATACTCCAGGGCTGCACCGGTTGGGGACTACTCAGGAGGATGTCGTCACTAGGGGTAATGAAATTTGCGGTCTATGGGTCGGAGCGTAGACTATTAGAGCCCTTAATCGATAGGTAAGTTAGAGAATTTAAAAAGAGTGGTGGTTAGGTTCAGGTTAGATAGTGGAAAATAGTGAAGTGCGGTGTAGGAAAAACAGGACTTCTGGTCAGGTGAGAAGAAGGCTATGAATATAAAATCAAATAGGCGTACGTGTAATCAAGAAAAACAAAAGAAGAATACGGGTAAGCTACTATGAACATAGTGGACGCATTGTCATAGCCAATATAGACATGAAGACAACATTCACCACAGTGGCGCAATATCTCCGACACGATGATCATAAATAAGTTGCAGCTCTGGAGCACTTTCCATCGATAGTATTTTTATTTTCGGTGCAGGCCTCTTCTCATGTTTTTTATCGTTCAGTTGGTTCATAAGGTAAACGTAGTATTCATCTTTACTGTCCTAGCACGTTCACGCATAAAAATTTCACAGAATACTGCTCATAACATTTCTAACAGATAAAATCGACTTCACTTAGGAGCATGGCCAGTACATTTCTTTGGTTGACATTGTGTTTATGCAGTTTCGACCACATGAAAAACAGTAGCATAAAACGCGTTGGGTAATATCTTGATCATTTGTGTGCATGCCGTTTTCTCATTGATTTTTCATCAGTAATGACAAATGTTGCAACTACCTTGCACAAATCTTTCTCAAAGTTCACTACAGTAATATTTTACTAGAAATGTATTTTTCACTCTACAGCAGAGCGTGCAATGGAAACTTCCTAAAAGATGAAAGCTATTGCTGGATCAGGACTCGAAACAGAAACCTTTCCTATCGCGAGCAAAGCTCTTACCGACAGAGCACGGCTCACGACTTGCCCCCAACAGCCTGAGTTCTGCCACTGCCTCCTGGTTAGGATCCAAGCTTCGCAGGTGGTCTCCGGTATATTTTTAACTACTTGTTTCCGGGATAGCATCTCGCTCAAAAAACAGCGCAGTATGCCCGATTTCGAAACTACCTGGCAGATTAATAATGGAAAAAAAATTACCGCTATCGACAATATCTCTGTGCGTAGTTGAGCCCTTTTTGTTTGTGGCGAATGACATAGTCAGATCACAGTTACATCCACTATGGATTATGTATTGAAAGCTGCGACAATTAATTAAAATGAAAAAGGTGTATGTGACAGTCGAACAATATACTGTGTGAAATAAAAACTTCCTACATCTACATTTACACTCACTCACTGCAAAACCACTGTAAAGTGCATGTCGGGGGGTACTGCCCACTGTACAAGTTATTGTGGTTTCTTCCTTCCACTTACTTATCGAGTACGAGGATAACAATTGCTTAAATACTTCTGTACGCGCTGTAATTACTCGGACGTTGTCTTCGCGATTCTGTGTGAGCTGCAGTACATTCCCAGATTCATCACACAAATTGTTTTTTGGAACTTCATCAGTAGGCTCTCCTGGGAGGGTATGTGTCTCTCTACAAGGGTCTTTCAGTTCAGTTTTTTCTGTATCAAAAAAATGGTTCTGAGCACTATGGGACTTAACATCTGAGGTCATCAGTCCCCTAGACTTAGAACTACTTAAACCTAACTAACCTAAGGACATCACACACATCCATGCCCGAGGCAGGATTCGAACCTGCGACCGTAGCAGCAGCGCGGTTCCGGACTGATGCGCCTAGAACCGCTCGGCCACTTCGGCCGGCTTTTTCTGTAGCTCCGTGACGCTTACTCCTGGGTGAACCAACCACGCTGACCTCCTTTGTGTACGTTCAGTGTCCCGTGTTAGTGATATTTGGCACAGGTCCCAAATATTTCGGCAATATTCTAGGAAGTGTCGCTAGAATGATTTGTAACCAATCTTTTTTATAGACAGATTACATTTCCGTAGCTTTCTATCAATGAACAGTCTGCCACATGCTCTGCCTACGACTGAACCTATGCGATCGTTCCATTTCATACCACTGCTAACTGTTGTACTCAGCTATTTGTATAAATTGATCTATTCCAATTGTGACTCGTTGATATTGTGGTTACAGGATACCATTTTTTTCTGTTTTGTGAACAGCGCTATTTTACTGACCTGTACATTTAAAGCGAGTAGCTAATCATTGCACTATTTTGAAATCTTACAAGCTGGCCGCACGAACTCCTCAACACCGATTTCGTCCGTGTTTACGGTATACCCAGGACATAGCCAAAAATCAAAGTGACGGAAGTGGAGGCTTCAGATGGCCAAGCGTTCAGGAAAAAAAAAGTCAATTTTGACGCGGATGGGGCGAGATATGAACCATTTATGTTAGCGTCCTTTTCAGACAGTGGATGGCGCAACGGAAAGAATACATAATGGTAATACGAGAGGCGTAGGGACGGCTCCAAGTGGAACTTTTTTCTATTAATTTCAGTTTTTACATTACTTTCACTGTAAATAAACTGAAATAATGCTCAGTACGGTATGTTTCATAATATTGTTGCGAAAAGGCATGAAAGAGAAAAGGAAAAGAAAACTTGGGATTGCATATATTTTTCAAGAGGTGATTGTACTCACAATGTCCACGAGGACTCTGGAAATCACGCTCCAAGAAGTGACTGCAATTAAAGCGTACAGGCCTTCTGTTAGTTTCATTTTGATCTTTGAGCAGTAATTGACAGATGCGCGCGAACAATAGATTCCCCTATGGAAATTTACCTGCTATCCGAAATTTTCGTTTTCCTTTCCTTTGCATGCCTTTTATAAAACAATTATTAAGTACCATGCATCGAGCATTATTTCAGTTCATTTGCTGTATAAGTAACGTAAAAAGTGAAAATAAAGAAAAGAAAGGGAAGTTTCCACATAGGGATTCGGTTCGTCATCCTGTGCGTGGAATCTGCGCTGGCATAAAATTGCTCACTACTCGCCCGACCCTCGCCTAAGACTTATATTATTCTATATGCTTGGCCATCTGGAGCTCCCACTTCGATCACTTTCAGTTCTGGCCCAGCTCTACGTATACCACAAATTTTAACGAAATCAGTGATGAAGAGTACATGCGGTCCCCTAGTTAGCAATATCGCTCTGCAATTTTCTGCATCTTTCTTTCAGATGTTACTTTCTTATCGGTAACTGCATCATCTACAAGAAGTCCGAGTTTACTATTAATGTTATTGGAAAGGTCATTAACACAAAGTGAATAGCAAGGGTCTTAACACACCTTCCTGGTGCACGGATGAAGTTATTTCTACATCTGTCGAAGTAAATTCAGGTGTGCTCCTGGGATGTGTATTAAGATAATTGCTGTTCATGTTATGTATTAATGACTTTACAGACAACTTTAACAGCAACTTTTAATTTTTCGCAACTGATTTGGTTATATATAATGAAGTACTACTTCAATGAAGCTGTAGAGAATTACTTTCTCAAAGTCAGAAGTATCTTTCGCCATAGGGGAGAGTGTTGACATGGGAACACTTTTCAGACAATCGTCTTTATCGAACACTGTAATAGCAATTTCATATATTTTCTTATTCCTCTTTGAAACGATAGCATTATAAACTTCATGACTGTTGCAGTTTTTCTGAAATTACAAAAACGAGTCCAGAAAAGTATGTTTTCTATTCAGACATGAAAACTGTTCCGAGGTATAACGTGGTTATGAACCTTGGAACAAGTACTCTATTCAAATTTAAAGTTTTTCAGTTGACAAACTATTGTCAGTACTGTATTTGGTACTCATTGTGTTACATTGTTGATCTACTATGCACCAATAATAAGTAAGTGAAATCAAATTAAGATTAAGTATTACCTAAATTAAGTTACTAGTTAAAAATATTTTGAAATAGAATCAGTTGGAAAGTAATATAAATTAATATTTTCGAGGCAGGTCAATCTGATATGACTTAAAAGTCAACATGTTACGTGACTAGTTCAGTTAGGTACACCTTCCACAGATCATATGAACGAATTTATCGAAATGGTCTGGAATTAGTCAGTTTGCAGGATATTTATATGTGATTAGTGTTAACATTAATGAACACATTTTTATTTTAGTCATACGCAACTAAACTTAAAAAAAAAGGTTTACTTTTATTTTTTTTTTTTACTGGCTACCAGTTTTTAAGTAGAAATCCATCAGTGGAATAAAAGGAGTTGTACAGGCGAAACGCTTTTAAGGTACTTTTAATACTTGTTTTGCTACCTATCAAACATTTTATACTATTTGGAATTTGCCAAAAAAATATTGCTGTATATTGAACTCCTTTCTGAACCACAGACCCCTTTAACAAAGGGTAATAAAGGTCATTTTCCCCTGCATTGTTGCAGGTATGACTATCAATCTCCTCCAGTTGTGATGAATTATTTATGACGAATTTCATTTGCGAATGTGTGTATTGTGACGGCGCAGTTAAAATGCCTAGCTCCTCAAAGAGGCACCTACATGACTTCTGTGGCTGAACACGACGTGTTATTCTTACTGCTCACTTTTCTGAGATCAATACTTTCTTTCTGCGTGATGAGTGACTCCAAATCGTTTCTTAGTAACGCATTTTTGAGTGGAAGTGTGCAAAACATGTCAGGTGGCTGATTCGTGTGTTCCCAGGATTAGCAATTACACGAAGAGCAAAAGTAGTTGAAATTAAATGTTTGGGGAACTCAGTGATATTGTACTTACAGTTCAAAATTTTGATCAGTATGTGCACACAAAAGTTTGAGCGTTCCAGCCTGTTTACTGTGTAAGTAGACTGTTTAGGTTAATATGTTGGTAACGTCACGTAGCGCTCTGTATGAAAATCACTGGCTGTGCTGTGTGCAGTCTGTGGCTGGTTGGCATTGTTGAAATGTTCAGTCCTGCTCAGCTGTTTGAAAATCAAATAACGTAAGGGGTTTCCCAGCACAGTAACTCATAAATTTTTATAAGGGGAGATTTCAACAGATTCATTCTCAAATGCTACGCCAGTTGTTGATATGGTTCTATTTGTTGTACAGAACAAAATATAGTGAGATTTTTCGACATGTACAGTGAATCCGTTTTCTCTGAACCGTTATATAATTCCCTGGAAAATATCATTGGCCATCTCTTCTGCAGCTTTCTCTCTAATGGGATTTCTTACAACACTAGTATCTTCCGACAAAAGTACCAGTTTTGCTTGTTGAATGTTAAGTCGGGCTAAGTCATCAATTTCATGTAAAAAAACTGAATTTTATGCACCATAAAACTCTGTAACTTTAGAATTAACAGTATCGTTCAGACAGCTGTAACACTTAATACACCACTTGAATATGTAGACTCGTAATACACTACTGGCCATTAAAATTGGTATACCAAGAAGAAATGCAGATGATAAACGGGTATTCATTGGACAAATATATTATACTAGAACTGACATGTGATTACATAATCACGCAATTTGGGTGCATAGATCCTGAAAAATCAGTACCCAGAACAACCACCTCTGGCCGTATAAACGGCCTTGTTACGCCGGCATTGAGTCAAACAGAGCTTGGATGGCGTGTATATGTACAGCTGCCCATGCAGCTTCAACACGATACCACAGTTCATCAAAAGTAGTGACTGGCGTATTGCGACGAGCCAGTTGCTCGGCCACCATTGACCAGACGTTTTGTATTCGTGAGACATCTGGAGAATGTGGTGGCCAGGGTAGCAGTCGAACATTTTCAGTATCCAGAAAGGCCCGAACAGGACCTGCAACATGCGGCCGTGCATTATCCTGCTGAAATGTAGGGTTTCGCAGGGATCAAATTAAGGGTAGAGCCACGGGTCGTAACACATCCTAAACGTAACGTCCACTGTTCAAAGTGCCGTCAGTGCGAACAAGAGGTGACCGAGACGTGTAATCAATAGCACCCCATACCATCACGCCGGGTGATACGCCAGTATGGCTATGACGAATACAAGCTCCCAATGTGCGTTCACCGCGATGTCGCCAAACACGCATGCGACCATCATGATGCTGTAAACAGAACCTGGATTCATCCAAAAAAAGGACGTTATCCATGGTTAATAGCAGTACATGTACACTCCTGGAAATGGAAAAAAGAACAAATTGACACCGGTGTATCAGACCCACCATATTTGCTCCGGACACTGCGAGAGGGCTGTACAAGCAATGATCACACGCACGGCACAGCGGACACACCAGGAACCGCGGTGTTGGCCGTCGAATGGCGCTAGCTGCGCAGAATTTGTGCACCGCCGCCGTCAGTGTCAGCCAGTTTGCCGTGGCATACGGAGCTCCATCGCAGTCTTTAACACTAGTAGCATGCCGCGACAGCGTGGACGTGAACCGTATGTGCAGTTGACGGACTTTGAGCGAGGGCGCATAGTGGGCATGCGGGAGGCCGGGTGGACGTACCGCCGAATTGCTCAACACGTGGGGCGTGAGGTCTCCACAGTACATCGATGTTGTCGCCAGTGGTCGGCGGAAGGTGCACATGCCCGTCGACATGGGACCGGACCGCAGCGACGCACGGATGCACGCCAAGACCGTAGGATCCTACGCAGTGCCGTAGGGGACCGCACCGCCACTTCCCAGCAAATTAGGGACACTGTCGCTCCTGGGGTATCGGCGAGGACCATTCGCAACCGTCTCTATGAAGCTGGGCTACGGTCCCGCACACCGTTAGGCCGTCTTCCGCTCACGCCCCAACATCGTGCAGCCCGCCTCCAGTGGTGTCGCGACAGGCGTGAATGGAGGGACGAATGGAGACGTGTCGTCTTCAGCGATGAGAGTCGCTTCTGCCTTGGTGCCAATGATGGTCGTATGCGTGTTTGGCGCCGTGCAGGTGAGCGCCACAATCAGGACTGCATACGACCGAGGCACACAGGGCCAACACCCGGCATCATGGTGTGGGGAGCGATCTCCTAGACTGGCCGTACACCACTGGTGATCGTCGAGGGGACACTGAATAGTGCACGGTACATCCAAACCGTCATCGAACCCATCGTTCTACCATTCCTAGACCGGCAAAGGAACTTGCTGTTCCAACAGGACAATGCACGTCCGCATGTATCCCGTGCCACCCAACGTGCTCTAGAAGGTGTAAGTCAACTACCCTGGCCAGCAAGATCTCCGGATCTGTCCCCCATTGAGCATGTTTGGGACTGGATGAAGCGTCGTCTCACGCGGTCTGCACGTCCAGCACGAACGCTGGTCCAACTGAGGCGCCAGGTGGAAATGGCATGGCAAGCCGTTCCACAGGACTACATCCAGCATCTCTACGATCGTCTCCATGGGAGAATAGCAGCCTGCATTGCTGCGAAAGGTGGATATACACTGTACTAGTGCCGACATTGTGCATGCTCTGTTGCCTGTGTCTATGTGCCTGTGGTTCTGTCAGTGTGATCATGTGATGTATCTGACCCCAGGAATGTGTCAATAAAGTTTCCCCTTCCTGGGACAATGAATTCACGGTGTTCTTATTTCAATTTCCAGGAGTGTATATTATACTAGAACTGACATGTGATTACATAATCACGCAATTTGGGTGCATAGATCCTGAAAAATCAGTACCCAGAACAACCACCTCTGGCCGTATAAACGGCCTTGTTACGCCGGCATTGAGTCAAACAGAGCTTGGATGGCGTGTATATGTACAGCTGCCCATGCAGCTTCAACACGATACCACAGTTCATCAAAAGTAGTGACTGGCGTATTGTGACGAGCCAGTTGCTCGGCCACCATTGACCAGACGTTTTGTATTGGTGAGAGATCTGGAGAATGTGGTGGCCAGGGCAGCAGTCGAACATTTTCAGTATCCAGAAAGGCCCGAACAGGACCTGCAACATGCTGCCGCGCGTTATCCTGCTGAAATGTAGGGTTTCGCAGGGATCGAAAAAAAATGGCTCTGAGCACTATGGGACTCAACTGCTGTGGTCATAAGTCCCCTAGAACTTAGAACTACTTAAACCTAACTAACCTAAGGACAGCACACAACACCCAGCCATCACGAGGCAGAGAAAATCCCTGACCCCGCCGGGAATCGAACCCGGGAACTCGTCGCAGGGACCGAATGAAGGGTAGAGCCACGGGTCGTAACACATCCTAAATATAACGTCCACTGTTCAAAGTGCCGTCAATGCGAACAAGAGGTGACCGAGACGTGTAACCAATAGCACCCCATACCATCACGCCGGGTGATACGCCAGTATGGCTATGACGAATACAAGCTCCCAATGTGCGTTCACCGCGATGTCGTCAAACACGCATGCGACGATCATGATGCTGTAAACAGAACCTGGATTCATCCAAAAAAAGGACGTTTTGCCATTAGTGCACCCAGGTTCGTCGTTGAGTACACCATCGCAGGCGCTCCTGTCTGTGATGCAGCGTCAAGGGTAACCGCAACCATGGTCGCCGAGCTGCAAACGTCGTCGAACTGTTCGTGCAGATGGTTGTTGTCTTCCAAACGTCCCGGTCTGTTGACTCAGGGAGCGAGACGTTACAGCCATGCGGATAAGATGCGTGTCATCTCGACTGCTAGTGATATGAGGCCGTTGGGATCCAGCACGGCGTTCCGTATTACCGTCCTGAACCCACCGATTCCATATTCTGCTAACAGTCATTGGATCTCGACCAACGCGAGCAGCAATGTCGCGATACGATAAACCACAATCGCGATAGGCTACAATCCGACCTTTATCAAAGTCCGATACGTGATGGTACGCATTTCTCCTCCGTACACGAGGCATCACCACAGCGTTTCACCAGGCAACGCCGGTCAACTGCTGTTTGTGTATGAGAAATCGGTTGGAAACTTTCCTCATGTCAGCACGTTGTAGGTGTCGCCACCGGCGACAACCTTGTGTGAATGGTCTGAAAAGCTAATCATTTGCATATCACAGCATCTTCTTCCTGTCGGTTAAATTTCGCGTCTCTAGCACGTCATCTTCGTGGTGTAGCAATTTTAATGGCCAGTAGTGTATTTAAAACGCTGCATAAAACACAACGTTATGTCTCATAACAACAAAAGCAACAGACAGTGCTGAAAACTGCTTACGGTGGTTTTCAGTGTGCGTTCCTTCGTGTGATTCTACAGTCAGTCACTAGACTGAAACACCGACCAAAAGACATTACGTGTTCCTAGGTACACTGTCCACAAGGTACAAGACCCTCCCCTAAGCTGTAGTACTTTTGCTGTAGAACGCCTTATCTGCACATAAAGGGATATCACAGAGGCAACGCCTCTCGCTGACACAGTGCTCGGACCTGCAGTATACAGCAGTTCCACGGGCGGCGACTCGCCGGAGCCGGCCACCCATCCGTCGCGGGCGGCCGCGCCGCGTATAAAGATGTCAAACTCGTTGCCGGGACGCCCCGCGCGGGCGCCCGCGCTCTCGCTGTCCTGCGACTGCAGAAAGATGTTATCCGCCAGCCGCGGGACACTCTCCGTCTAGAGGGCAGAGAAACAGGACAGGGCGGCCGCCGCGACGCCTACTCTCGCTGCTAGCGCGAAACACCCGCTTCGTCTCTAATTTACAGGTGTGTTCGGTGGTAAATTCCGAAGCATTTATTGCCGCGAGCTTATCTCGCGACGAGACGTAAAGTTTGTTCGAATAATAGTGACAGACAGCAGCAGCTCGGCTGCGTCCGCCCAGCGCCGATGCTCGCTCACGACAGGCGACTGGCTGGTCGAGAGGACTCAGATGCGTCGATAGCGGGTCCGGCTTACGTGGCCGCGTGTTGTTGCCTGTAGCTCTGCCGCCGTGGAAAGCGAGCCGGTGCGTCCTCGAGGGCAGTCGCGGACCGACAACAGACGCGCGATCATCGAAAAAGGGAGGAAACTTAAACAGTGCATCGATGTCGAGGTGATTAGAGCAGAGTGTAAGACGTGACCTTCAACAGCGAACTGAAGTACTTGACAGAGTAATTTTGTATAACATCATGATCTGTCTGCTACCGAGGCACTCTATCCGACAACAGTCAAGCATCATGAAAATTTTTATTGTTACAGGCTCCGTGGTCGAGGTCGCTAAAGCACATTTGTGCGTTGGTACTCCACTCATAGGTACCCGGTTCGAGTACTGCTGGAGGTCAAATTTTCACTGCCAGTATTTCGGTCTGCGAGGTGCAGAGAGATGGTGGCGTAAGGTTCGTGATCACCAGTCTTTGCTACAGTGTTCTTGATTACATCCAAACATTTCCACAGTGTCTCATGAAGTGATCACATCTGACACTGTTGTTGGTGATCCATCCATTGAGTTCGGCGGGCCGTTTGTGCAATTCAAGAGGACTAGGGTATGTACTGGCACTATCTTTCACTTCTTCCCTTCTGTCAGCTTTATGAGACAATAGAACACTGCACTACACAAGCATCCATTCCACTCAGGTAGACTGCATAAATACACATACGACGCAACTCTCACATAACTGCAAGGGAAGACGCCATTATATGCGGAGCAAAGACACTCTTTCCGACGGCCGAGCCGGCCGCGGTGGCCGTGCGGTTCTAGGCGCTCCAGTCCGGAGCCGCGCTGCTGCTACGGTCGCAGGTTCGAATCCTGCCTCGGGCATGGGTGTGTGTGATGACTTTAGGTTAGTTAGGTTTATGTAGTTCTAAGTTCTAGGGGACTAATGACCACAGCAGTTGAGTCCCATAGTGCTCAGAGCCATTTGAACCAACCGACGGCCGATGAACCCACACCTTGGGAAATCCCAGCGAACCATGCCATACGACATTTACATCTTTTACATTACACCAATAGCGTCAATTGTGGTGTCACCGCCAGACACCACACTTGCTAGGTGGTAGCCTTTAAATCGGCCGCGGTCCGCTAGTATACGACGGACCCACGTGTCGCCACTGTCAGTGACTGCAGACCGAGCGCCGCCACACGGCAGGTCTAGAGACACTTCCTAGCACTCGCCCCAGTTGTACAGCCGACTCTGCTAGAGATGGTTCACTGACAAATTACGCTCTCATTTGCCGAGACGATAGTTAGCATAGCCTTCAGCTACGTCATTTGCTACGACCTAGCAAGGCGCCATTATCATTTGCTATTTATCTTGTGATGCATGTACCGTCAGACCGATGTTCACCAATTATGGATTAAAGTTAAGTATTCCAGCAGCTATGTATTATTTTTACTAGATTCAACTCCTTTAACTGTTCCAGACCTCACGCCAGCCTGCGTGAACTTAAACGCGTGCCTTTCGGCTACCAATCATAGTGGCTTGGCTGCCTTGCCAAGTCACAACATCAGTAACAGCAGTAAACAAAACCAGTGTCAGGGTCTCTGTGGTAGAGAGGATAGAGCCAAAGGGAGAGTGAAGTGATGTTGTAAAATTCTGTTTATTTTAACAGAACACACTGTGCTAGAGTTATTAAACATCCATTGGAAAAACACTTCCTGTGGTATTGACTACTAAGAAACAGAATAATTCAATCATAAAACTGTACCAGATTGATTAATAGCAAACAGATTAAATACAAGAATAAAAACTGCAGCAGTACAAGGAAAGGGTTAATAATTCTTTCTCGAAAGAAGCTGTAAGACTTACCATTCAAAATAGAAGTACATTCCGCAAATAAACACCACATAAGGATATTACTTTATCGCGGAGGTGCACAAGGCACGCAAGAGAAATACACAGACAAAACTGAAAAACCAACAGTTCATATAAGGACTAAGATTAACAACCATTTAGTTGGCCGAGCCACACTTGCATAAATACGTTTAGGTAAATAAATCTAGTAATTAAAAAACTAGCGAATTACCCGGTTAACACTTCAACAGTTTACACGAACTACAAATAAAAAAATAAAATATAAGGAGAGCTGCAATGATTAAGACACACATAAATACGTCGACGTGCTATACAACCCTGTCTCGGCAAGGCGTAGTGGGATCGGGAAGACCAAGTGGTGCAGGGCCACCTGCGCCCGCCTGGCCGTTCGGTAGAGCGCAGATTTGGCTCCGCTTGCGGACGCTGCGCCTGCTCTACCAGCCAGGCAGATTTCACACAAGTTCACCAAAAGAAACACAAATGGTAGCCTTATTAACTGAGTAATACAGAACTGGGCCAGATGTCTACCATAGACCGAACACCTCCGCACGACATTCAAAATTACATTAGTAAGAGAAACAAATAAATAATTTTTAATGAGTTATCAGAGTCAAATCAATGAAACTTGTAAAGCGGCCAAAATCGAAACACAGTTACCGAGCAGAAAGTTCGACTGCCAACCATAAATTGCACCAAATCCGCGACTTGTTGGCGCGGGTGGAAACAAGTAACTGCACGCTGAGGAGAGCACTATACCCTAAGCAAACGCGTTCGGTTGGCTAAATAACCCCTGACTAACAGTACCCCGACTGACGGTAGGTAGGTCATAATCTTTTGAATAACCGTGTATGAGATAGCCGTAACAAAATCAAAATAAAGTTGTCACTGAGAGAGAGAGAATTAATAATTAATAAAAAGATTTCGCCCTTACAAACAACAAAAAACACTGTCAAACATGGAAGAATAAACGCCCAATAAGACTTCAGTAATAGTACACGCAGGGCGTGGCTCATGAAATGAACCCACTTAATATATAAATGAGCGCCGCCACAAATCCGACGCCTTACAGCATCCAACTACGAAGTTGAGGCGGAACTTCGCAAAGAAACTCAGATTAGAGAAATAAATAAATAAATAAAGCTAGTAGTTTAGTAGGAGTGAAATCGCAACTTTCCTTCCTAGAGATAGAAGGGGATCAGTAACCAGAAATCCGTTATGGAACCGGACATGAACCGCAAACAAACAACCAGGAAACTACCGAACCAAACAGTTACAGTGCTGGTACAGGAAATTACAATTACAGCTGTGGTTACTGCCGATGCACGTCTAACTCTCATCCGATAAACCAAATCGGAAGCTCACGAGGCGTATCCATCCGTAATACGATCGAGGAAGGACAGCGAGGAGCCGACACATAATTTCAACACAACGGCCTTCTGCCGTCAAGCTCATCTGTCGCTGAAGTAAATAACACGCTCCTTCCCTCGGTATGCGCCTCACAAATCCTAATTTGTACAGTCAGCCGGCTAATAATGGTTCGCAATCCAGGAACACGCCTGAGTGCCTCTTCCTGTTATCGCTGCTACGCTCAGAGCCGGTGACTGTTAACTGCCGAACTTCTAGCAGCTAGCAACTGCCGGCACGCTTCTCGCCTCGCCTCCAGGTTCCAACTCGGGTGCCTCACTCCGAGCAAACTGTCTTACCCCCCCCTCCCCCCGCCCCCCTCCTCCTGATCTCATTGACACTGCCTCCGATCTCTGCGCGACCCACACCCTCCTAAGGTAAAGATGTTCTACTTGAGACCAAGGCGCAATCTACAGATAGCACAACGGTTCAAATAGAACTAAAATTATACAACGAGTAGTCATGAACTTTTAATTTTCACTTCGATACAATAAAGTTTCGCAATTTGCTCTTTGTCTGCACGTACACTCCTGCAGTAATACTACACAATGAAATTTCTCTGCCGCAGTACGATACCGTAGCACACCACTGGTAGCAGATAAAACGAAGTAACGAATCGTAACGAATCTAATCTCCACTTTTTCAGTGGGTTGGACCAACCTTATGGTGCCACTAACGACATGCTGTGGTACTGTAGCGCAGATATTTCAATGTGTACCAATTTACAGACTTTTACCTATTAACAAACAATAAAAATATCAGTTTCGAAGTACAGATTAAAACTTTATGACTAATCCTCGTAAGAAGCCATTTTAATTTTATCATTGCCTATACATCAATTACGATACAATACAAGCTACAATAACAAAAAAATACGCAGCCGAAACAAAGTGCAACAACCTCAACTGCGAGGCTATTTTATTGATAAGTGAGGTGTCAAATAGTCAAATAGTCCATCATTGTAGGAGTATATTATAACAGATTCATGTCACAGTAAAGGGTGCCCAAACAATCGCATCAGTACACGGTGTATCTCCGCTGGCGGCTACGCAGAATTGTATTTTCGCATGCAAACGGTCTTAAAGGTGCCAAATGGCATCCTCCGATAAACTGTGCTTGCATGTTGCGCTATTTTTGCAGTTCAGCAATGGTTCTTGCACACTCTGGAGAACAAGTAAGTTCCCACATCATCACGTCCCATACGTATTCAATTAGCGAGGCACTTAAGTGTGAACTGCAGAGTAACCATGTGAATGTAGATGTAGATCTAGTGATACTGGTGGTCAGGACAGTTGCTGTAGACCACGAGCAGAACGTTGCTTCCCAATAGTCGCATTTGGGCGTGCATTGGCCAGCTGAAGAAGCACATCACTTTCCTGTTGAGCAAATGGCAGTAGCTAGGGGACAAAAGCCTGTGTAATGTAGCAGGCCCTAGTTACTTTACCCCACAGAAAGACCTAACGTGACTGGGAGATGTAACTGATGGCCCCCACACCATAAGCCGGGGTGGCACCACTTGTGTGTCATGAGCGTATGCATTCTGGAAGAGGCACCTCACCATGTCTACGCCATACATACGCATGTCCACGATTCGCGTAGGCAGAACCTACTCTCATCACTAAGGAAAACAGAGCGCCGTGGCGCTGTCATGGTGCCATTGGTAACCTGGTTATACGCACATGTCATCTTAAACCTGCTGCAAGCAGACGGTTGCGAAAATGCCCGGACGTCGTCCCTGGATAGTGTTCGCACGGCCAATGCTGGTCGCTCAGTGCGTCGATCTTGACGTGTGTCACTACTACGCTGACGTCCAGAACCTGATCTAGGGCCGTCCGGAGTGGCCGAGCGGTTCTAGGCGCTACAGTTTGGAACCGCGCGACCGCTACGGTCGCAGGTTCGAATCCTGCCTCGGGCATGGATGTGTGTGATGTCCTTAGGTTAGTTAGGTTTAAGTAGTTTTAAGTTCTAGGGGACTGATGACCTCAGCAGTCCCATAGTGCTCAGAGCCATTTGAACCATTTGAACCTGATCTAGGGGTGTGGCAATGTTCCACAGACCACTGTGGAAAGCAGCGACGCAACACGTGCACCAATCCTTTGATACGTCCATTCAGCTTCCAGCAGGCCCACATTTCAATCTCGTTTAAATGGTTAAAACTTTTCAACGAGAGTATACACTCGCTGTATGGGGCTGGTTGGATCCTAGAATAATTATTGCAAACAATGTTCACATGTAAACCTTCAGAGTCAACAGGGAGCGAGCACAGACAGGCATCTAGGTCGTCATCTGATCGACAGTGACCTTGATGACAACGAATCACTGACACTACAACGCCACAGCATTCACATATTATACCCTGGTGGCACTGAACATCTTTTCTTTCAAGATGTTGCATTTTTTCCAGCAGTGTATTTATGTTGCAAGATGAAGGCAGATAGACTTTCTTGATAGTAAATAAAAGTTTTATTAGTAACTCACGGTGACTGAATGATTTGAAATTTTTTTTTCCACATTCACATTAATTTGAAAAGAAATGATCGATTTCGGCCGTCGTCGGTCACCCTCAGATCATAAAAGACAGATAGCAGACTGCAGATAGGCAATGTTGGTCCTGCAGTAATGGGATTCAACCACGGTATGTACTTTATGATCTGAGAATGGTGGATGATAGCCGAAGTCGGTTACTCAAAAATGTTCAAATGTGTGTGAAATCTTATGGGACTTAACTGCTAAGGTCACAAGTCCCTGATCTTGCACACTACTTAACCTAAATTATCCTAAGGACAAACACACACACATATCATACAATGAAGGCTTTCACGACCGGATGGTACTGTTGTTGATAGTTCTTCCGGGTTATATGGCCGTGGTCCATGGAATTCTTCTATTCCTAACGTTTCGTCCAATACTACGTTGGATATCTTCAGAGGTATGGGTGGTCCTGCTGAATCCTGCCGACAGGACTCTGCAGGACCAGCCATACCTCTGAAGATGTCCAATGTAGTATTGGACGAAACGTTAGGAATAGAAGAATTCCATGGACCACGGCCATATAACCCGGAAGAATCATCAACAACACACACCCATGCCCGAGGGAGGACTCGAACCTCTGCCGGTATCAGCTGCACAGTCCATGACTGCAGCGCCCCAGACCGCTCGGCTAATCCCGCGCGGCGAAATCGGTTACTTTCTTTGAAGTTGGTGTGACTGTCGCGGATAATATACTATTCTCAAAAATGACATTTTCAGAGATTTAATAGCTGCAGGATATTGCCTGAACAGTCCAGAGGATATTGGCAGAGCAAGTTAGAAAGTGGGCCAGATAATAAACGTAAAGTAATGTTAAATGTGTACATCGAAAAGGAAGTAGTGGAAATTAACGATAAAGTAACAGAACCGGTTTTGTAAGTCGTACAGTTGAAACCAAGTACTATCTGAACAAGAACAGAAACTAATAAAACAGCAAAAGTCTCGTGAACTGTATTCGGTAGACTAAATTAGGTTCTCGAAACTGTGCTTTTGATGTATCTGAAACTTACAATTTACAATTAGTGTGCTCCCTGCCGCCGTTGGATAAGCAGCTGCAGCAGCAAGTCGTATACTCCTAGCTCACTCATTTGTTACACAGTTTAATTCTTAATTTCTTTGCGTGTTTTTGGTACTTGCATTGTTTAATTCATAAATTTCGGGCGTATTATAGTATTTGAGAGTTGTAGCATCGCGTTTTAGTACCTGAATAGTGTAAAATCGCGTAGTCTCCTTCCGCCGCCGAGCAGTGTGTCAGCAGTGCACAAGTGGCAACATTACTGCATTTACTAGGCAATCTTGTATTTTAATAACCGTTTAAATTTTGTGTCGATTTGTTTGCGCTCTCTGTAGACGTTCTTTGCACAACAGTTTTTAGGATGGATAGGGACTGCAATTGCTGTGTTCGGATGCAGGCTGTGTTGGCATCCCTTCGCTCCCAGCTTCAGGCAGTGTTGGCTTCGGTCACACAGCTTGAGGCTGTTGCCAATGGGCATCACTGTGGGGGTCCGGATGGTGGTTTGTTGGGGACGGCCAGCTCGTCCCACGCATCCCCCGATCGGAATACGACTGTGGTTGCCCGGGATACTGCCCGCATTGAGGCTGATCCCTCACCTGTGGTAGAGTGAGAGGTCGTCTCAAGGTGTGGCAGGGGGCGAAAGACATTCCGGAGGGCTGAACGGAAGGCCTCTCCAGTTTGTCTGACGAACCGGTTTCAGGCTCTGTCTCAGGCTGATACTGATCTTCGGCCTGACATGGCTGCTCGTCCTGTTCCAGAGGTTGCCCCTCAGTCTGCAAGATCCGGGCAGTCGCAGAGGGTGGGCTTACTGGTAGTTGGGAGCTCCAACGTCAGGCGCGTAATGGGGCCCCTTAGGGATATGGCAGCAAGGGAGGGGAAGAAAACCAAAGTGCACTCCGTGTGCATACCGGGGGGAGTCATTCCAGATGTGGAAAGGGTCCTTCCGGATGCCATGAAGGGTACATGGTGCACCCATCTACAGGTGGTCGCTCATGTCGGCACCAATGATCTGTGTCGCTATGGATCAGAGGAAATCCTCTCTGGCTTCCGGCGGCTATCTGATTTGGTGAAGACTGCCAGTCTCGCTAGCGGGATGAAAGCAGAGCTCACCAACTGCAGCATCGTCGACAGGACTGACTGCGGACCTTTGGTACAGAGCCGAGTGGAGGGTCTGAATCAGAGGCTGAGACGGTTCTGCGACCGTGTGGGCTGCAGATTCCTCGACTTGCGCCATAGGGTGGTGGGGTTTCGGGTTCCGCTGGATAGGTCAGGAGTCCACTTCACGCAACAAGCGGCTACACGGGTAGCAGGGGTTGTGTGGCGTCGGCTGGGCGGTTTTTTTAGGTTAGATGGCCTCGGGCAAGTACAGAAAGGGCAACAGCCTCAACGGGTGCGGGGCAAAGTCAGGACATGCGGGGAACAAGCAGCAATCGGTATTGTAATTGTAAAATGTTGAAGCTGCGTTGGTAAAGTACCGGAACTTCAAGCGCTGATAGAAAGCACCGAAGCTGAAATCGTTATAGGTACAGAAAGCTGGCTGAAGTCAGAGATAAATTCTGCCGAAATTTTTACAAAGGTACAGACGGTGTTTAGAAAGGATAGATTGCATGCAACCGGTGGTGGAGTGTTCGTCGCTGTTAGTAGTAGTTTATCCTGTAGTGAAGTGGAAGTGGATAGTTCCTGTGAATTATTATGGGTGGAGGTTACACTCAACAACCGAGCTAGGTTAATAATTGACTCCTTTTACCGACCCCCGACTCAGCAGCATTAGTGGCAGAACAACTGAGAGAAAATCTGGAATACATTTCACATAAATTTTCTCAGCATGTTACAGTCTTAGGTGGAGATTTCAATTTACCAGATACAGACTGGGACACTCAGATGTTTAGGACGGGTGGTAGGGACAGAGCATCGAGTGACATTATACTGAGTGCACTATCCGAAAATTACCTCGAGCAATTAAACAGAGAACCGACTCGTGGAGATAACATCTTGGACCTACTGATAACAAACAGACCCGAACTTTTCGACTCTGTAAGTGCAGAACAGGGAATCAGTGATCATAAGGCCGTTGCAGCATCCCTGAATATGGAAGTTAATAGGAATATAAAAAAAGGGAGGAAGGTTTACTGTTTAGCAAGAGTAATAGAAGGCAGATTTCAGACTACCTAACAGATCAAAACGAAAATTTCTGTTCCGACACTGACAATGTTGAGTGTTTATGGAAAAAGTTCAAGGCAATCGTAAAATGCGTTTTAGACAGGTACGTGCCGAGTAAAACTGTGAGGGACGTGGTACAACAACAAAGTTAGGAAACTACTGCGAAAGCAAAGAGAGCTTCACTCCAAGTTTAAACGCAGCCAAAACCTCTCAGACAAACAGAAGCTAAACGATGTCAAAGTTAGTGTAAGGAGGGCTATGCGTGAAGCGTTCAGTGAATTCGAAAGTAAAATACTAGGTACCGACTTGACAGAAAATCCTAGGAAGTTCTGGTCTTACGTTAAATCAGTAAGTGGCTCGAAACAGCATGTCCAGACACTCCGGGATAATGATGGCACTGAAACAGAGGATGACAAGCGTAAAGCTGAAATACTAAACACCTTTTTCCAAAGCTGTTTCACAGAGGAAGACCGCACTGCTGTTCCTTCTCTAAATCCTCGCAGAAACGAAAAAATGGCTGACATCGAAATAAGTGTCCAAGGAATAGAAAAGCAACTGGAATCACTCAACAGAGGAACGTCCACTGGACCTGACGGGATACCAAGTCGATTCTACACAGAGTACGCGAAAGAACTTGCCCCCCTTCTAGCAGCCGTGTACCGCAAGTCTCTAGAGGAACGGAAGGTTCCAAATGATTGGAAAAGAGCACAGGTAGTCCCAGTGAGCAGATGCGCAAAAATATAGACCTTTATCTCTGACGTCGATCTGTTGTAGAATTTTAGAACATGTTTTTTGCTCGAGTATCATGTCGTTTTTGGAAACTCAGAATCTACTATGTAGGAATCAACATTGATTCCGGAAACAGCGATCGTTTGAGACCCAACTCGCTTTATTTGTTCATGAGACCCAGAAAATATTAGATACAGGCTCCCAGGTAGATGCTATTTTTCTTGACTTCCGGAAGGCGTTCTATACAGTTCCGCACTGTCGCCTGATAAACAAAGTAAGAGCCTACGGAATATCAGACCAGCTGTGTGGCTGGATTGAAGAGTTTTTAGCAAACAGAACACAGCATGTTGTTATCAACGGAGAGACGTCTACAGACGTTAAAGTAACCTCTGGCGTGCCACAGGGGGGTGTTATGATTTTCACAATATATATAAATGACCCCGTAGATAGTGTCGGAAGTTCCATGCGGCTTTTCGCGGATGATGCTGTAGTATACAGAGAAGTTGCAGCATTAGAAAATTGTAGCGAAATGCAGGAAGATCTGCAGCGGATAGGCACTTGCTGCAGGGAGTGGCAACTGACCCTTGACATAGACAAATGTAATGTATTGCGAATACATAGAAAGAAGGATCCTTTATTGTATGATTATATGATAGTGGAACAAACACTGGTAGCAGTTACTTCTGTAAAATATCTGGGACTATGCGTGCGGAACGATTTGAAGTGGAATGATCATATAAAATTAATTGTTGGTAAGGCGGGTACGAGGTTGAGATTCATTGGGAGAAGTCCTTAGAAAATGTAGTCCATCAACAAAGGAGGTGGCTTACAAAACACTCGTTCGAACTATACTTGAGTATTGCTCGTCAGTGTGGGATCCGTACCAGATCGGGTTGACGGAGGAGAAAGAGAAGATCCAAAGAAGAGCGGCGCGTTTCGTCACAGGGTTATTTGGTAACCGTGATAGCGTTACGGAGATGTTTAGCATACTCAAGTGGCAGACTCTGCAAGAGAGGCGCTCTGCATCGCGGTGTAGCTTGCTCGCCAGGTTTCGAGAGGGTGCGTTTCTGGATGAGGTATCGAATATATTGCTTACCCCTACTTATACCTCCCGAGGAGATCACGAATGTAAAATTAGAGAGATTAGACAGTCGTTCTTC
Source organism: Schistocerca cancellata (assembly GCF_023864275.1). Lineage (NCBI taxonomy): Eukaryota > Metazoa > Arthropoda > Insecta > Orthoptera > Acrididae > Schistocerca > Schistocerca cancellata. Next base: position 304,313,489 of record NC_064628.1, on the reverse strand, counting down.
CCGCGAACCATACGCGACTGGAACAGAAAGGGAGGTAATGACAGTGGCACGTAAAGTGCCCTCTGCCACACACCGTTGGGTGGCTTGCGGAGTTAAATGTAGATGTAGATGTAGATGTAGATTACCACTTTAAGTCATGTCACTGAGATACGCCCTTTAAACGCGAAAGCCGTTCAGTAATAGATGGTCGCTCAACGAGCAAAGGAACAATTGAGAATTACTAGGAGAGGCAGGCAAAAGAACAAATACAGTAGACTGTAAACGCTGTAAGACACTGCTAGCCGTTCCAATTTGGGCGCTAAGAAGGATACCAATAAACAGAATTTTACTTACGGGACACACACAGATTGTAGGAAGAATACATGACAAAATGTGGAGGTCATTTAGATGTGTCAAGAGGTGTGGAACTAGGACACAGAACTTTCACCTCTATCAGGATCAATGGCTCTAATCCGATTGGACATCGAATCGAGCTGGGATTGGATGACACATACGGGTGCATCATTCCACGCTGCTTCCACTCTATGCCAGAATTAAATCGTTTTGGCTGGGAGACTGATGATATGTCAGTCTCTCGGAACAGTGGACCACATATTTTCAGTGGCTAGAAAATCTGTATAAAGTCCAACGCCCTATGTATCCTGGTAGTTTACGACAATGTGGTCAACAGGCGGTTCTGGGTCATCTTGTTGTGACGGGGATCAGAAAGATAGCCTGCCGACATTAACATATCAGTAACTTAAAACTTCGCTCATATATACTAGTCACGTCAACCAACAGTGATCATTCTATGTATCGAACAACTCCGCCTGATTCCAGATATTGGAACAGGACGACGACGGTAAATGGAATCTGGCAACATTCATTCTCCATGGGGCCTCCACACACAAATACTCCCATCGTGACACTCTATACAGAATCTGGTTCGTCTGAACACACAACTAGATGGACTCCTGTGTCCATTATTGTTGGTGGGCACACCACTGTCTGCACACCTGCTTCTCCAAAAATACTCAATGTCGTCATAGTCTGCGGCACAAAATACATTGTTAAATTGTACCTGTAGATATTTTTCGTGCTCAAACAAGCTGATTTTCTGCGTGTACAAACGTGGCTACTTGATCCCGCGGGATGGGGCAGTCAGTGTGTTTCTCCTCTCGGGAGCTAGTCACGTGGGGTAACTGAAATGCTGCATGGCGGAATTTGCTTCCTGACCTGCCACCAAGAACAGCAATATCGGAAACAGTAAACTGCAGTCTCGATAGGCCACGGTCCTACGGCTGTCGAATTTCGACACATGCTGTTTCTCCTTCTTACACATTGCTTGATTCAGCATTCTCACAGGCAGCCCACATTCAAATGAGATTTCTGAGTGAGATACCCACTGTGTAGTCTTGCCTGATATGCAGAGTGTAGATGGCGCTACTCCTACCTACTCTACTGGGGTTGCATCGAAATGCATAACTAAGCATGTTGCATGTTTCATGCCAATCCAAGTTTAAGCATGTCACCTTCAAGGTATCGCAATTTTAACAGTCAGGGGTGTAAAAATGAAATAGTGGTGGTCGAGCCTTGTAGACAGGTAAATTGATGGTTGCTGGACTGTGGAAATTCTCGAATGGATTCATAGACGTAAGAATAGTCCAAAGACATAATGGTAGACTGGTGAATAATATTAGGAAAAATACAGAATATACCAGTATGTGTAGAGCTTAAGCTTGAAAGGCATGGAATTTAGTGGAGGAGCTTTTTAGCCAATAGGGAAAGTCAAATGGTTGATTATCACAATACGAGAGAATGAGATGAAAATAGCTGGGGGTAAATGTGAAAGACAGTTTTTCTACGTGAATGATTAGCTGATTTGCGAAAGTATGGTTAGTACAGGCCACAGTTCAAGGGGCTACCTAGTCAGCAGCACTCGAAGACAACATGGCGATGGTGAGAAATTTAAAAATGCAAAATGACGGTGGCAGGGAATTAAAAAAATGCAAAATGGTAATGGTGTCAACTTCCGAAGTAAGAGTGATTCCAGGTGTGACGCAGGGGAATGTCGTAGGACCATTGCTATTCATAATATACATAAATGACCTTGTGGATGATATCGGAAGTTCACTGAGGCTTTTTGTGGATGATGCTGTGGTACATTGAAAGGTTGTAACAATGGAAAATTGTACTGAAATGCAGGAGGATCTGCATCGAATTGATGCATGGTGCAGGGAATTGCAATTGAATCTCAATGAAGACAAGTGTAATGTGCAGCGAATACATAGAAAGAAAGATCCCTTATCATTTAGCTACAATATAGCAGGTGAGCAACTAGAAGCAGTTAATTCCATAAATTATCTGGGAGTACGCATTAGAAGTGATTTAAAATGGAATGATCATATGAAGTTGATCGTCGGTAAAGCAGATGCCAGACTGAGATTCATTGGAAGAATCCTAAGGAAATGCAATCCGAAAACAAAGGAAGTAGGTTACAGTACGCTTGTTCGCCCACTGTTTGAAAAATGCTCAGCAGTGTGGGATGTGTACCAGATAGGTTTGATAGAAGAGATAGAGAAGATCCAACGGAGATTTGCGCGCTTCGTTACGGGATCATTTAGTAATCGGGAAAGCGTTACGGAAATGATTGATAAACTCCAGTGCAAGACTCTGCAGGAGAGACGCTCAGTAGCTCGATACGGGCTTTTGTTGAAGCTTCGAGAACATACCTTCACCGAGGAGTCAAGCAGTATATTGCTCCCTCCTACGTATATCTCGCGAAGAGACCATGAGGATAATATCAGAGAGATTAGAGCCTACACAGAGGCATACCGACAATCCTTCTTTCCACGAACAATACGAGACTGGAATAGAAGGGAGAACCGGTAGAGGTACTCAAGGTACCCTCCGTCACACACCGTCAGGTGGCTTGCGGAGTATGGATGTAGATGTAGATATAAGATGCACGATGATGGTAGTGGAAAATTTAAAAGCACATCCGTGATGGTAGTTGTGTGGTCCTGCTCACTCGTCTCTATTAGGGTGCCTTAAAGGATGCTGCGTTTTCGGAATGCTATACAACAATTCAAGCAAACAACATTAGTAGTTTTTATTACAAACAAGAGAGCGACAATACCTAACTTGTATTTACAAAGGTGTCGCAAGCGATGGGCGACATGCAACATAAATCCGGGTCCTTTGCTTTTTTTTTTTTTTTTGTCATCAGTCTACTGACTGGTTTGATGCGGCCCGCCACGAATTCCTTTCCTGTGCTAACCTCTTCATCTCAGAGTAGCATTTTCAACATAGGTCCTCAATTATTTGCTTGACGTATTCCAGTCTCTGTCTTCCTCTACAGTTTTTGCCCTCTACAGCTCCCTCTAGTACCATGGAAGTCATTCCCTCATGTCTTATCATATGTCCTATCATCCTGTCCCTTCTCCTTATCAGTGTTTTCCACATATTCCTTTCCTCTCCGAATCTGCGTAGAACCTCCTCATTCCTTACCTTATCAGTCAACCTAATGTTCAACATTCGTCTATAGCACCACATCTCAAATGCTTCGATTCTCTTCTGTTCCGGTTTTCCCACAGCCCATGTTTCACTACCATACAATGCTGTACTCCAGACGTACATCCTCAGAAATTTCTTCCTCAAATTAAGGCCGGTATTTGATATTAGTAGACTTCTCTTGGCCAGAAATGCCTTTTTGCCATAGTGAGTCTGCTTTTGATGTCCTCCTTGCTCCGTCCGTCATTGGTTATTTTACTGCCTAGGTAGCAGAATTCCTTAACTTCATTGACTTCGTGACCATCAATCCTGATGTTAAGTTTCTCGCTGTTCTCATTTCTACTACTTCTCATTACCTTCGTCTTTCTCCGATTTACTCTCAAACCATACTGTGTACTCATTAGACTGTCCATTCCGTTCAGCAGATCGAGCACTTCGTTCTTGATTGTCCACTCTTATTATTCCCTATTGGTTGTTGTACATATTGTATATGACCTGTCACTCCCTATAGCTTACCCCTACTTTTTTCAGAATCTTGAACAGCTTGCACCATTTTATATTGTCGAACGCTTTTTCCAGGTCGACAAATCCTATGAAAGTGTCTTGATTTTTTCTTTAGCCTTGCTTCCATTATTAGCCGTAACGTCAGAATTGCCTCTCTCGTCCCTTTACTTTTCCTAAAGCCAAACTGATCGTCACCTAGCGTATTCTCAATTTTCTTTTCCATTCTTCTGTATATTATTGTTGTAAGCAGCTTCGATGCATGAGCTGTTAAGCTGATTGTGCGATAATTCTCGCACTTGTCAGCTCTTGCCGTCTTCGGAATTGTGTGGATGATGCTTTTCCGAAAGTCAGATGGTATATCGCCAGACTCATATATTCTACACACCAACGTGAATAGTCGTTTTGTTGCCACTTCCCTCAATTATACAATGTCTATGCAAGTTTGGCACACTGTTTGTGGATCACTAGTAACTGTTCTCATAGCACTCTCTGCTAGGCCGTGCCAATACTATGCGAACACTGTCCACTAATGTCCGGCCGAGGTTCGCAGGAGCGGCCCTTATATGCAGAGGTCGCTCCTGTCGTTGAGCGGTCCTTGTCAACGGGCTGTTGGCTGACCTCACCTCACCGCCTTCCGTCTGTCGTCTTGCATTCTTCCTCTTCGTTTCGGTGCTGATGATTACGCCAGAACAGATGCTTGACTTCTTCCTCACCTACGATCTACCATGAAATTAAATGGTATTAAAACCTCACCGGCTATTGGTCATTGTATGCATAAAATTTTAATTAGACAAGCATAATACAAAACAGTAGGACATGAAGTACTACAAAACCCCAATATCAAATTCATACCAATTTGCACTACAAGAACACAAAAGTAGGATTTATCATTCTGTTGGTCAGAAAGTTACAGCGTATTGTAAAGCAAACTGTACATATCTCTTCTTCTCAGTCGGCTGCACAGAAATTCAAAGCACAAAAACAAAAGGGCCTTCATATGTGAACAAATGTCTTTCCCTTTTATCCTGTGGTCTCAGAGCCTTGAATTCTATAGTGTTTAATGTTGATTAATGGTGTGTAACGTATTATTGGTCTCTACTTCGACTAAATTTTTATGTAGAATTCTCCCTAGTCTCACATCACTCTCTTCGCATTCTGAGACACAACTTTAGACATTCTGCCTGTTGTTGGTCCCACTAGGCTTGCCCCTCAAACCAGATGCGCACAGGCATGTTATTTTGTAAAACAACCTCATCATACCTAAGGTGTACGACTACAAATTTTCTCTCAGTAAGTCCACTCCTATAATTAATATTATTGACAGTTTTGGTAGCACCATAAAATTTCATTTCAGTGACTTTGATATATGAACTCCAGCTGCACGTGTCGACTTACTTCAGTATTCTTGCCAGCTGTGGTTCCCTTAACTTTGGTTTTCTGCAGACCTAATGTTGGCCAGTCATTAATTTGAGCTCACCTCCAAAATGCTTCTTCCAAGATTATCTGTCTACCACTGTCCAGAATGACTTCCAGCGTAATTTTTCCTACAAAAATTGTGATTACAGGATGTAGGTTCTGCACACTGGGACTCTCTTTTCCATTTAGTGATAATTCCCTTACATCAACCTACTCTAATATGCATACTACATTGTTTCTGAGCTCTGTCACAGGTTCTTCCATACCAGTGACCATGTCAGGCTCTCGTCATTGTAATGACGAACATCCTGCTTGTTTGCTTTTTGGTTGGGAATCAGATATCTACAATCTCAGTGAGCTCTTGGCCTCTATCGCTCGTCCACTTCTTCCACTTCTGTCCTAAATCCATGGCTGTTATTACACCGTTAATTATTCCAGCTGTATAATTTCTTTGGGTATTTCCAAATTTGTCCTCCTAACCCATGCGGTCGGAAACTATGATTAGTTATTCACTGTTATTTTGCGATGCTGTCCACCCAAGTTGCGCCCAGGTTACTGTTGTCTCTCTAACGTTTTCGTCTCCTTGGGCAAATTCTTCCTCCTGAAGCAGACTCATAAAGGTTTCAACGTCTTCTTCGCACCCACTGACAAAGGTCTGTTTGTAATCACATAATTTTAGATAGAGATATCGACTAATCTCTGAAGAACTGCATGGAGCGTCAAGGAACTTTTTTTTTTAAGAGCCTCAAAAATTTTTATCACGCTGCGAAAGCCAGATTCTTCCACATGGCACTCATTATTATCTCGTGCTTGATTCGTTCCTGGACTGACCTGGTACAGTAATTTGCCAGAAACGCGCCCTTCAATTCTTGATAGGAAGTGCAGTGTAGCGCTGTTGATCACATTGTTACATCTATTACTCTTTCCAAGGATCCGCAAATAAATTCTAAGCGATGGCAAAGTTGACAAGAAGGGGGCAATGAAAAAAGTCCTTATAATCGAAAGGTTCGTCTCCCTCATATAAGCGAGAGGCCGGAGAACATACTCGTTCACTACGCGGCTCCTGAACAGATAGCGCTACTTCTCGCGCCAGGGGCATGCAATTATGTGCTATTATTCTCCCAGCCGAATACCTCAGCGACCTTCACCTTACATCCAAATTCTTCATTATTCTGTTTCTGTTGATGTTTACCGTATTCTTATCGTTGCTTAAAGTCGAGAAGCGACCGCTGTGTCCCCATGAACTCTGCAGGCCACGTGGCGACTAAACATTTACGTACGTTGCTGAATTCCTGTTTCAGAAACCCTCCGTTACTAATCTTGAGTTACTCTGTTGCTTCGCACAGCTGATGTTAAGTCTCATCTATCACCTTGTTTACGCGCTCCTCTACCTCGCTCATCTTATTTTCCACGACCTCAGCACAGCTTTCTAGTTGTCCTTGTCGCCTCTCTACCCTACTGATTTACTGCGTGCTTTAGCGGAATCTGTTCCTGATGGGTCCCGACTGCCACTAAACGTTCCTCTTGCCTAAAAAAATCTCGTCCATCACCTCTTTACTATCTATCTGGGCTTACTTTCACAATTGCCTCAGCAATACATCGAATTTATCTCACCCGCTAACTGAATCTGTTGATGTTGCTCAGGACTTGCTCAACTGAATGGTTTTTAGATACGGAGGAACCAAGCGTTACCGCCCTTTTCCGAAACTTTAGAATTCACTCCCATATCCATTATTGTGAGCGTTGGTCGCGTTCTCGCTTACACCTTCATTATTTCTACCGTCCGCGCTTTCGTCCCTAATCTCTACACTAGAATCATCGATTCTCTGACTCATCTCTACAGGACCTATAGGTATGTTGCCTGTTCCCCTGCAGCTCCAGTTACTTCTACATTGTGTGTCTCCTCCATAATTCTTAAGCGACAGTTTTCTCTCAATATGTAAAGTATACAGCTAACTGGCTGCATAAGTTTAATGTAAAAACCTTAACCAGGTTTCAATACCACTAAGGCTATCTTCTTCGGAAGGAAAGTCACGTTAATGACATGACATTAAAATTGTAAACATTCGTGATGAACTAAGCAGCTGAAGTTAAACAGAAAAAATATGGAATAATGTCCTCCATGGAAACATTAAATATTGTTTTATTGAGAATGTTTTTGTAGTTGCTGCTGTCAGCGACGGTTAAAACTGTGCGACTCTCTTCCTCATAATTTTCCTTATACGCTACTCTGGCTTCTAGTTCCCATTCGATTCAAGTTTATTGAAGAGAGCAAACCGAAGGAAATAATTTGATTTTTTTTTCAGTGCTGCTCTAACTTAACATCCGTCCTAATGAAAAACTATCATCAGACACATTGCATACTAGAAACAGATCCAAACATTTCAACACTGACATCGCTGGTCTCGACATGAAAATGGAACAGCAGAAACAAACATAAAATCACAAAAAAATGATGGAGGAGAAGTGCATGGTTAAAATGAAATGCGCGAACAACTTAAGCTTTCTGATTTTATTGTACTTTGTGGAAGCATTGTGGAAAATGTACTGAAAAAACTTCATCTCGTTCCAAGTCCGAGTCGCTACTTACTTAGTGTGAACATTTACCGATGAAGGTTTCCTTAACTCGACAGCGCAGTGTTCTGCTTTTCAGTGCAAGAATTATGAGTACATCGCAGACGATCCTAAATGATCCACTCATAGGAGGGAAGGTCAATGAAAGACGCCAGACGAGCTGCACTTGCTTTCTGGCAGCCACAATGAACCGCTTCGGGTGGAGCCCCCGGTTTATTACAAACCCTCTGAGACAAGTGCATAACACGAATTCTTAGACAAAAAATGATACCGGCAGATATAGCGAGTGAAAACAATTAATTTTTATAGACATGTGCTGTATAAACAAGTACTTCATTCATCAGACAATGCCCGCGAGGAAGAAGGATGGAAGGAACAGACGTTTTCTAGCACATCACTGATGAAAGAAAAGTTCGCGGTGTACAAACTGTGACTGCTTGGACTTCGCTACGAGCTGTAGGAGGCCACTTGCAGCTACTAACAGAGGTACTGGTGTGCCGAGGAAGCCTAACCACAGCCATCAAGATTGCGATATGGGCCTTAGTCGAAATGACGGGCCCACATTGACAGATTGCTGGCTGGGACCACACTTCTGCAGTAGTCCGTTGCTGCAGCAGAGACCTTGCAGCTCCCAGGTCTGAAACAAAGCGCCAAGTGCCTTCTCAAAACTCTCGAGCCTGGGTGCCCCAGTAGACTCTGTTCACGGCTGCTCTCTTTAAAGTTCTCTTAAAACATAGGACTCCGTTAAGTTCTGAATACCGAAATGTTCATAACGATACTGCTAAAACTCCCAGGAAAAAGTTTATCAGCCAGCCAACGGACATTGCTTCCATGAGCACAGTTACCAGGAGCTATGTGCCAAATTCCTGCTCTTTAGAGACGTAAAACTTTTCAACAGTCCGAGACTCTCCCGTGACTAATATTCTGGAAGCAGCCTGTTATATGCCATTCTCTGGTATTTTTAAGATCAGGTAATGGAATTGTAGCATATACTTTCAATGACTCGGGACGATGTTCACCCAACATGCACACCACCTCTGGTGGTGGCACCTGTAACGAACTTGGAGGTTTGTTTTCACTCAAAAAAGCAAGCGATCTGTATCTCCGTGCGATGCCCCATATTCTTACTTTGCAGGAAGTCTCCACGCCCATAATGAACAAATTCCATAGATCGGTGCTCTGACCATTTAGCTTTCACTTGTAAAAGTGGACAGTATTCTGCACAGGCCCAAGGTTTCAGTCACGGCTCATTATATTACCGTTTCAAGGCAGAGACGACGCACTCTCATGCTGGCCTGACGGCGTATTCAGAGAAGCAAGTACGGCAACTGGCATTCGGCACCGGGTCCAGCAAAAGCGACCGGCTTCCATCCAGTCTCACACGTGGCGGTAGGCCGCGGCAGCATTCTGAGAACCAGACGGACGTCACCGCAGGATCTGCGCTGGAGTCACCGACCCGCGGCTGTCCTTCCCTGAGCTCATTACACTTTCCAGACACACAGCTGCAGAAATTTTCCACATGCAAAAGTTACCGAGAAGGGAGGGAATACAGGGCGTTACAAAAAGGTACAGCCAAACTTTCAGGAAACATTCCTTACACACAAATAAAGAAAAGATGTTATGTGGACATGTGTCCGGAACCGCTTAATTTCCATGTTAGAGCTCATTTTAGTTTCGTCAGTATGTACTGTACTTCCTCGATTCACCGCCAGTTAGCCCAATTGAAGGAAGGTAATGTTGACTTCGGTGCTTGTGTTGACACGCGACTCATTGCTCTACAGTACTAGCATCAAGCACATCAGTACGTAGCATCAACAGGTTAGTGTTCATCACGAACGTGGTTTTGCAGTCAGTGCAATGTTTACAAATGCGGAGTTGGCAGATGCCCATTTGATGCATGGATTAGCACGGGGCAATAGCCGTGGCGCGGTACGTTTGTATCGAGACAGATTTCCAGAACGAAGGTGTCCCGACAGGAAGACCTTCGAAGCAATTGCTCGGAGTCTTAGGGAGCACGGAACATTCCAGCCGATGACTCGCGACTGGGAAAGACCTAGAAAGACGAGGACACCTGCAATGGACGAGGCAATTCTTCGTGCAGTTGACGATAACCCTGCTGTACAAGGTAACGTTGACCACGTCACTGTATGGAGAGTGCTACGGCAGAACCAGTTGTTTCCGTACCATGTACAGCTCTTGCAGGCACTATCAGCAGCTGATTGGCCTTCACGGGTACACTTCTGCGAATGGTTCATCCAACAATGTGTCAATCCTCATTTCAGTGCAAATGTTCTCTTTACGGATGAGGCTTCATTCCAACGTGATCAAATTGTAAATTTTCACTATCAACATGTGTGGGATGACGAGAATCCGCACGCAATTGTGCAATCACGTCATCAACACAGATTTTCTGTGAACGTTTGGGCAGGTATTGTTGGTGATGTCTTGATTGGACCCCATGTTCTTCCACCTACGCTCAATGGAGCATGTTATCATGATTTCATACTGGATACTCTACCTGTGCTGCTAGAACATGTGCCTTTACAGGTACGACACAACATGTGGTTCATGCTCGATGGAGCTCCTGCACATTTCAGTCGAAGTGTTCGTACGCTTCTCAACAACAGACTCGGTGACCGATGGACTGGTAGAGGCGGACCAATTCCATGGCCTCCACGCTCTCCTGACCTCAACCCTCTTGACTTTCATTTATGGGGGCATTTGAAAGCTCTTGTCTACGCAACCCCGGTACCAAATGTAGAGACTCTTCGTGCTCGTACTGTGGACGGCTATGATACAATACGCCATTCTCCAGGGCTGCATCAGCGCATCAGGGATTCCGTGCGACGGAGGGTGGATGCATGTATCCTCGCTAACGGAGGACATTTTGAACATTTCCTGTAACAAAGTGTTTGAAGTCACGCTGGTCTGTTCAGTTGCTATGTGTTTCCATTCCATGATTAATGTGATTTGAAGAGAAGTAGTAAAATGAGCTCTAACACGGAAAGTAAGCGTTTCCGGACAGATGTCCACATAACATATTTTCTTTCTTTGTGTGTGAGGAATGTTTCCTGAAAGTTTGGCCGTACCTTTTTGTAACACCCTGTATAAATACGGGCAATAATTGCTTAATCGTCGCAATCCTTGAGGTAGTACATAATCAGCAGTGAATTATTTAATCAGTACCCGAATGTCTCAGATCTGACAGTGAATTGTGCAAAACAAAAATACAAAAATGAGAAGGCGCAATCGGGAACAGTCTGACCCGCTTCAGATGTCAATATAGACAGTGGCACGTAGCTCTCCGAGCAACTGAGCTTCCACCTCTCTAGTCGCAATGGTATCATACGTGTTTGTGGCTTTTACAATGAATGACACCTGGAGATTTTCATTTGGCCCAGTCACGTTGGCCCGGAGATGAAATCCATAGCCTTCACATGTTGTGAGATAATCAGACAATGACACAGAAAAGCTATCGTGGATGTGAACTACATAATGTTGATACTGGTAACTAACTCCAACCAAGATATTTTCGGTTGAGATCTCAACACATCATACTTATACAGGGTATTCAGAGAGAGTCCGAAATGTTTGTAAGGGTGTTATAGGTTAGATTGTGCTAAGAAATAACTGTTAATAAAAAATTCGATTTGTTGCGCTGTTTCCGAGTTAACTGGCACTGAATTTAGCCAATCAGGCCGCTGCGCGCGCAGGTCCATGCAGCCCGCCGCATAAAATTATTGTCAGTTGTTTCATAGCGTAAACGATAGCGCACGAGACTGCTCAGCCTTTGGCTCGGCTTCTATCCTTACTACCGTCCCATGTCCAATTTTTATACTCGTCTCTTGTTCGGTTTTAGGAAGCCACACGAAGAACACGTCTGACAACACCGTCTCTGGCAGACAACTTGGATTTGCGCGTGCAACGTCTTAATTGGCTAACATCAATGCTAATTATCTCGGAAACACCACAATGTATCGAATTTTTTTATTAATAGTTATTTCTTAGTACAACCAATTCTGTAACACCATTACAAGCTTTTCAGACTGTTCCTGACCTTCCTTTATAAAAGTTTTCCGGCTATAAAATGTATCTGCAGGATCTTTTGAATGGATTGAACAATATAATGTGTAAATAATATGGATTGCGAGTAAACGTGCGAAATACTAAAGTATTGAAAAATAACAGAAATAAAAACAGCGAGAAACTTAACATCAGGCTTGACGGTTCAGAAGTAGATGAAGTTAAGGAATTCTGCCATCTAGACAGCAAAATAACCAATGACGGACGGAGCAAGGAAAATATCAAAAGCAAACTAGCACTGGCAAAAAGGGCATTCCTGGCCAAGAGAAGTCTACTAGAATCAAACATAGGCCTTAATTTGAGGAAGAAATTTCTGAGAATGTACGTTTGGAGCACAGCATTCGATGATTGTGAAGCATGATCTGTGGGGAAACCGGCATAGAACAGAATCGAAGCATTTGAAATGTGGTGCTACAGACGAATCTTGAAAATTAGGTGGACCGATGAGATATGGAACTGTAGAGGAGGACAAAGATTGGAATACATCCAGGAAGTAATTGAGGTCGTAGGCTGCAAATGCTACTCTGAGATGAAGAGGTTGGCACGCTAGAGGAATTGGTGGTGGGTGACATCAAACCAGTGAGAAGCCTGGTGACTCAAATAAAAGTATGGCATACTTGACTAGCAAAAATGAAAAGGTGCAGAAAATAAAGATTACTTGTGACATTAAACGAGACATCGAAAGTTCTTCAGATTGATGGGAAGATTACAGAAGTTTAGTGACATGTTTGGAGTTAAGCAGAAAGTATTTTTTTTTTCTTTTTTGTATCATTTCAGGTCGATTGAAGCCCCACGATATGTATTATTTTATTTCATTTCAATAATGCTGGCTAATATCGTTAAAGAAAAAAATATGAAACATGAAGATGAAGTAGAAAACCGCGCCTTATCGTAGATGGCACTATTCAATCATTCACTTGTAATGCTGTGAAGGTCCCACAAAATAATTGGCGATGACCTATCCGTACTTGTGTTGAATGCACCTAGAGTATCAAACACTGCAACACCTTAATCTCTCGTAAAAAAAGTAAAGATGCTTTTAAGGCAATCAGCGACTGTTTAATAAGAATTTCCTGGTACCGCGAAGTGCGCCAACTTGCGAAACAATATGAGCCAGACATAGGTCGAATTCACACAGCGAAAATGGCTGATCTCGTACAGTTATTACAGTGGTTCGCTGACTCTGTCTTAAAAGCACAACTCACAAGCAATTAAAACGCGTAGCATAAAATTTTCACAGCTTACAAACATATGTTGTACAAGTCCGCCACTCTATCTGACTTTAGGCTAACGCCTTAGTGACTTAAGGATGCCGAACTCTGAAATAAAATAATGCTAAATGCAGTCTGAGCGAATGCATATAACAGACATAATGTAAACATACAGAATGAAAAGAAGAAGGAAATGACTGGGATGCATCCCTATTTAATGGGAATGAGATCACAAATTACCGTTCAGAAAGGAGCTGCACCCGAAAAGCTGTTATAAGATACTATTAAGTTACAAATACGTCGTCTTGATTTACCAGAAACAGTACAGGAAACGCTTATACGCTCGGATATGGTTGTCGGCGATCTTGTGCACGAATACTTTCAAGTGAATGTGTGTGTATTCTGTATATGCATGCACTTTATCAAAGGGGAGGAAGTAGTTTATACATACAACGCTACGAGGTGTTTAAATGTATGAGTATTCACCAGCTGATCATATCACGTGTTACACGCATAATGTTACGCGGTGATGCGACTAAACGTATGTTAATGTTTCAGCTCTTGATGCTATCGTCGTGACTAGGCTCTCTGCTCGTACAGCGCCGTGTTCTGCCGTGCTTTCATACCTATGAATTCTCTAGCATTACCCCTAACAAACTATCGTGCTAAACTAATGGTCTCTTCGTTCTGATTAAAGAACTAGTTACATCTTTCGTCTCTTGTAATACTTTATTACTCTTTAAGTAAGTAGAAAGCACATTCTTCAATAAAAGACTAAATACTTCCCTAATCCTTATTTCTATGAGATTTTTGACATATTTTGTTGCATTTCTTAGTCCTATCTTTTAATGCAACATTCTATGGAAATGCTCTATTTTGTAGAAATCATTCTTAGTTGAGATCGAGCCTGAATCGAGAATTATGATAATTACGCGACAATGTGTATGCATTCAATTACGTCATGGTACTAAGAAGTCTGTCGACCAGTATATGGGATTTCGATATTGCAGTGTCTGTGTTATTAAGAACAACGATGTAGTTTCCTTCGGAAATGCATGCATGTCCGAAGGAACAGTACAGTGGCGACTGCAGCCATTATGAAATACATGAAATGTATCCGCAGGTGTGAATATGGATAACCATCAGCTATATAATGGAATAACGACAATGAAAATGTGACGTGAACTTGGATTCCCAGTTTATCGCGAGTGGTCGCCTCACCATTGTGTTATTCGAGAACGCTTCATGGCCATATTCAAACTTCCACGTGTCGTTGTCCTCCACATCTGAAGGCACTTGGCATCGTTCGTTCATTTCGCTCTTATTCCTGCTGTAAAACTTCCGGTTATTTTTTCTTTAGAACATAGAAAGTAGTGGTGGAATTCTGCAAGCCTATAAATGTCTGCTCGGCCGGGATTTAAAGCCAAATTCTTGCTCTTTACAAACAGTGCTTTTACCGACTACGCTATCCACTTACTTCTCACGACGACCCTCATAACTTTAATGCAACCATTTCCTTTTCATACTCCAAACTTCATACAAGCTCACATGCATGCTCAGCTCGAAGAGAGGATGTCGATAGGATCTTCAGTCTGAAGGCCTATGCAAGCCTCTACCACAACTTACGTCTGCTTGCTGCATTCATATCTTGGTCTCTCTCTACAATTTTTATTTCCAAAACTTCCCTCAAATACTAAACATTATTCCTTGACGCTTCAGGATGGGTCGTATCCATCTATCCCTTACTTTAGTAAAGCTGTGCCAAAAATTTTCCTTCAATTCGGTTCAGTACCTCCTCATTTGTTATTCGTTCTACTCTCCTAATCTTCGGCATTCTTCTATAGCGTCACATTTCAGAGGCTCCTATTCTCTTCTTGTGTGAATGGGACGATGACCTCGCTGTTTGGTCAGGATGAAAAGATGTCTCGGAGAAATGGCTTAGCCTTAGCCTAGGGGGTGTCTGAAGAAGTTCATTCTATAGAACAGTATACGATGATTTTGTACTTTCAGATAGAATAAAATCATGTTTTACAAACCTGTCAAACACTATTAATACACGAACAAGTTTCTCTCAGTTTCCCTCTTCAATAAATCCTTCCTTGTCTTTGCAGGTGCTATTCATTATTCTCCAGTCTTTCCACACTGAGGAGCCAAAGAAACTGGCACACCTGCCTAATATCGTGTAGGGCCCTCGCAAGCACGCAGAAGAGCCGCTACACGACGTAGCGTGGACTCGACTAATGTCTGAGGTAGTGCTGGAGGGAATTGACACCATGAATCCTGCAGGGCTATCCCTAAATCCGTAAGAGTACGAGGGTTTGGCGATCTCTTCTACACAGCACATTGCAAGGCATCCCAGATATGTTCAATAATGTTCATGTCTGGGGGAAAACCTGGAGGGAAGTGTTTAAGGTCAGAAGAGTGTTCCTAGAGCCACTCTGTAGCAGTTCTGGATGTGTGAGGTGTCGCACTGTCCTGCTGGAATTGCCCAAGTCCGTCGGAATGCACAATGGACATGAATGGATGCAAGTGATCAGACAGGATGTTTACGTACGTGTTATCTGTCAGAGTCGTATCTAGAAGTGTCAGGGGTCCAATGACACTCCAACTGCACACGCCCCACACCATTACAGAGCCTCCACCAGCCTGAACAGTTGCCTGCTACATGCAGGGGCCGTGAGCTCATGAAGTTGTCTCCATAGACGTACACGTCCATCCGCTCGAAACAATTTGAAACGAGACTCGTCCGACCAGGCAACATGTTTCCAGTCATCAACATTCCAATGTCCGTGTTGATGGGCCCAGGTGAGGCGTAAAGGTTCGTGTAGTGCAGTCATCAAGGGTACACGAGTGGCCTTCGGCTCAGAAATCCAATATCGATGATGTTTCTTTGAATGGTTTGCACGCTGGCACGTGTTGATAGCCCAACATTGAAATCTGCAGCAATTGGCGGAAGGGTTGCACTTCTGTCACCCTGAAATATTCCCTTCAGTCGTCTTTAGTCCCGTTCTTGCAGGGTCTTTTTCCGGCCGCAGCGATGTCGGAGATTTGATGTTTTACTGGATTCCTGCTATTCCCGGTGCACTCGTGAAATGGTCGTACAGGAAAATCCCCACTTCATCGCTACCTCGGAGATGCTGTGTCCCATCGCTCGTGCGCCGACTATAACACGACGTTCAAACTCACATAAATCTTGATAACCTGCCACTGTAGCAGCAGTAACCGATCTAACAACTGCGCCAGACACTTTTTGTCCTACATAGGCGTTTCCGACCGCAGCGCCGTATTCTGTCTGTTTATATATCTCTGTATTTGAGTACGAACGTGTATACCAGTTTGACTGGCGCTTCAGTGTAGTTTGTCTCCACAATTCTCACGATGCTGAACATCTCATTACATTTCGCACTGTCGTGGGCTTTTTTTGGGTCACCATATGTTATCCTTTCAGTATTAGGACTCAGTTGAAAGAGTTGATTAACTATTAACTTTATCTAGAATCAATCAGATCTCTGTCCAGTTTTTTTTTTTAATCGTGTGACGGGGGTCTCCAGTGGTAGACCATTCGCCTGGTGCAAGTTTTTCGATTTGACGCCACTTCGGCGACTTGCGCTTCGATGGGGATGAAATGATGATGATTAGGACAACACAACACCCAGTCCGTGAGCAGAGAAAATCTCCGACACAGCCGGGAATCGAACCCGGACCCTTAGGATTGACAGTCTGTCACGCTGACCACTCAGCTACCGGGGGCGGACCTCTGTCCAGTACATCTTCGCTATTAGTTTATGTTATTTTGTATATTCTCGCCGGCAATATATAAACACTATATACCTGACCGTCCGATTGCCACATTTATCCTGCTGCTCTGACTTCGCCCAAGTAATGGTACTGCTTTCCTGGAAATTTAACGACATGTTTGTTTACTCATTTATAAACACAAGCAAAAATTTTTCACAACTCTATGTTTTCATATGTTTTACTATCTCTGAAGGTGTCTGATTTGATCTTTATCAGTATTCTGATCCTCCTGTATCAAACTGTGAGGCAGCTCGTATTCGATGTAATCTACTTATGACATCTGACGCCTCATCGACTTTTAACAACTATTTCACATCACCACATCTTTTTCGATATCAGCTCATTCTGAGGTTTCTCTTCTGCACTTCTGTTAGTTTTATTTGTGTTCGGCTTGCAAGTGAGCTTCTGTTTCCTTGTTTCACCAGTAACCTGTAATAGTTCTAGAATCATCGATCTTTTCCGGCCGTTGCTCCCACTGTACCTATAGTAGCGATTCCTAGAGACCAAACGACTTTAAGTTAGGAAATTTGTAAAAAAAATCGTCGCATGAAAACAAGCAAGTAATTCTCATCGTCAGTTTTCTGCTATATTAACAAGTCCTTAGATTCTCCATTTCATGCGATCCATTGCTTCCTCCTTAATGTTGCTGTATGTGCTTCCGTCCATCACATTATCAAAGATATATCTCTTCATCCCTCATCTCTTCTTTCCTTCCAGGTAGCCCTTCTAAGGCTGTTTTTATTAGCTCTACCTTCTTCCTTAATATGTGTGTAACCCAGTTTCGTTTCCTTCTTTTTATTACATCCAGTAATTGTCTTTGCTCTCCCACTCTTCTTAAGTCTTCATTTTTCGCTCTAGCCATCCAACTTATTTTTTTCATCTTCAGCCATATCCACATTTCAAAAGTCTTCAGCCTTTCTGTGTATTACTTCCTCAGTTCCACATTTCAACGCCATGCAAGAGGGCACGCCACACAAAGCATTTTATTAGCATTTTCCTGAAATCTTTGTCCATATTTCTGCAGAAAATTCTTCTTTTCTTGCAAAATGTCTCTTTCGCCATTGCTATTCACGTTTTAATTTCTGTGCTGATCTTCCAGTCCGTTTCTATTCAGCTTTCGAGGTACTTAAAACTTCGCGTATGTTCTAATTTTTCTCCATTCAGCACTATCTTTAACTATTTATTTCCTCTCAGAGCCATTCTTTTGTTTACTTTATATTTGTTGTCATTCCATAAATCTATCCCTTGCTTCAGTGATATCCCCTATACCCTGTAATACTTTTTGACCTGTTGCTACGAGGACCTAGTGGTATGCAAACCTCGGAAACCATATTCACCCTCCAGGCTTTTCCCTCTCTCATCTAGTGGCAATGGTCGATAATATTTTCTAAGTCTGGGCTGAAAAGGATTGGAATTGACAGCAGCCTTATCTTATTCCTTTTCCTAGTTCTATTCGGTTGGTATTTTCTTCTCTCACTTTCACTGATGATGCTTTTCGATTTAAGAATAACTAATTTATAAGCGTTCTGGTTTTCCAGGCTACTCTCTTTTCCCTCATCATAGTTGCAAGATTGTCCCAAGCCCCATAATCAAAAGCCTTCTCCAGATCTATAAGCACATATATAGCTGTCTTCTGTTTTCAATAAACTTCTCTCCAGTATTTCGCAGGAATCCTGCTGCATCTTTATTGCCTGTATTCCGTCTAAAACTATATTGATCTCCATCTAGACTCTCTTCCATTAATTTTTCCAGTCTTTTATTTATGATGCTTAACATAATTTTTGCTGCATGTAAAATGAGGCTAACTGCCCTGGGCTCACTGCATTTTTTGGTTATTTGTTTATTGGGTATTGGAATCATTGTTTTTGTAAGATAGTCCTCTGGCCATTCACCGTTGTTTATGACCTCAATATTTCTCTTACAACTTATCGGTTTAAACATTTTAGTATTTCTCCTGTTATTGTATCTATACTTACTGCTTTCCAATTCCTTATTGCCGCTATTGCGCTCTTTACACTAAGGTGGCAAAAGTCATGGGATGGCAAAATACACAAAGATGATCAGTCACATCATTATGACCACCTACCTACTATCGATATAACCCGTCCAGGCGATAGCAGCGTCATGTGGCGAGGAATGACTGCTAGTCAGACAGACGCACGGTGCATGCATTATCAGTGAGCGTGCTATCCAAGTGTAGAATGGAGAAGGTGCGCAATCTGAGTTTGACCAAGGGCAAATTATGGTGGCTCGGAGGCTCGTCACAAGCATATCAGAAACTGCACTTGTCGGGTGTTCGAGGAGTATTGTGTGTCTTCAACAAGTGGCGAAACCAAGGTGAAACCATGTCCAGACGTCGAGGAGTTAGGCGGGCGCCCCTAATTGCAGATGTCGGACATCGTATACTGGGCAGACGGGTAAAACAGGACAGTCGGCGAACTGTGGCGGAACTAACATCACACGTTAATGTTGGGCAGAGTTACACGGGCGTCTGAACACACAGTGTCCGATCGCTCCTAAAGATGGGCCTCCGCAGCTGACGATCCATGCATCTGCCAATATTATCACCCGATATCGTGAACTACGACTGAAGTGGCCATTTGGCCATCGACGCTGGAGCTGGCGCAGTGGCAGAGCGTTGCATCGTGTGATCAATCCAGATACTTTCTTCATTACGCCGACTGGAGTGTGTGAATTTGTCGTCTTCCAGGGGAACAGCTCCTTGACACCTGTACTGCGGGAGGGAGGGAAGCTGGCGGCGACTCCATTATGCTCTGAGGAACAGTCACGTGGGCATTGGTGGGTCCCGTGGAGTTCGTACAAGGCACCATGACTACCAAGGGGATCGTACACTGGTTGTAGACCACATACACCTCTTCGTGACGATCATGTTTCCCGACGGCAAAGGCATTTTTCAATTTTTCAACAAGGTAATGCGCCATGTCACAAGGCCAGGAATGTGATGAAGTGGTTCGGGGAACACAGTGCGAAATTCCAATTGATGTGCTGTCCTCTGCAACTGGTCAGATCTGAACCCGATTGAACACATCTAGGAGGTGACTGAATGTGGTGACAGAGCTAATCGCCCCCTCCCCGGAATTTACGGGGATCAGGCGATTTGTGTGTGCAGATGTGATGCCATCACCCTCCAGCGACGTACCAAAGCCTCGCTACTTTCAATCCAAGACGCATCGCCGCTATTATCCAAGCGGGCAGACCCCACGAAGCTATGGATCCAGGTTGTCAAAAGTCATTGTGCAAGGTGGTGGTGGCTCCATAATAGTGTGGGCTGTCTTCACATGGAATGAACTGGATCCTCTGGTGCAAATGAACCGATCATTGACTGTAAATGGTTATGTTCGGCTACTTGGAGACCATTTACAGTCATTCGTGGACTTAAAGTTTCCAAATAAAGATGAAATTTTTTTGGACGACATTTTGTCATGTCACCCGACCACAGTTGTTCGCGATTGGTTTGAAGTACATTATAGGCGATTTGAGAGAATGATTTGGCCACCCAGATCGCCCGATATGAATCCCATCGAACATTTATGGGACAAAACCGAAATGTTAGTTCATGGACAGATTCCTGCACCGACAACGTTCGCAAATTTTGCAGGCTATAGAGTGACAATTCTCTGTATTTCTGCAAGGAATTTGTTGAGTCCATGCCACGTCGAGTTGCTACACTACGCTGGGCAAAAGGAAGCCCGACACGGTATTCGGAGGAATCTCATGACTTTCGACTCCTTGTTGTTCTTCTTCCATTATGACTGTTGGTCCTTTCTCATCATCATTTACACTGTGCACGGATTAAAGTTCCGGAGTTGTTGGTTTGTGACCTGTGTCATATACCTTTTTTAAATAGTCTTCCCATCTCTGTAGGATGTCCTCACTGTCTTTGTACATTACTATGGACGATTAATGGAGGATGCTACATTTGCTTAGTACGGGTTGATTGCTCTGCGATTTGACATAAACAGCTTCTGCTACCAACACTGTAATCTACATCTACATCTACATCCATACTCCGGAAGCCACCTGACGGTGTGTGGCGGAGGGTACCATGAGTACCTCTATTGGTTCTCCCTTCTATTCCAGTCTCGTATTGTTCGTGGAAAGAAGGATTGTCGGTATGCCTCTGTGTGGGCTCTAATCTCTCTGATATTATCCTCATGGTCTCTTCGCGAGATATACGTAGGAGGGAGCAATATACTGCTTGACTACTCGGTGAAGGTATGTTCTCGAAGCTTCAACAAAAGCCCTATCGAGCTACTGAGCGTCTCTCTTGCAGAGTCTTGCACTGGAGTTTATCAATCATTTCCGTAACGCTTTCGCGATTACTAAATGATCCCGTAACGAAGCGCGCTGCTCTCCGTTGGATCTTCTCTATCTCTTCTATCAACCCTATCTGGTACGGATCCCACACTGCTGAGCATTTTTCAAACAGTGGGCGAACAAGCGTACTGTAACCTACTTCCTTTGTTTTCGGATTGCATTTCCTTAGGATTCTTCCAATGAATCTCAGTCTGGCATCTGCTTTACCGACGATCAACTTCATATGATCATTCCATTTTAAATCACTTCTAATGCGTACTCCCAGATAATTTATGGAATTAACTGCTTCTAGTTGCTGACCTGCTATATTGTAGCTAAATGATAAGGGATCTTTCTTTCTATGTATTCGCTGCACATTACACTTGTCTTCATTGAGATTCAGTTGCCATTCCCTGCACCATGCGTCAATTCGCTGCAGATCCTCCTGCATTTGAGTACAATTATCCATTGTTACAACCTATCGATATACCACAGCATCATCCGCAAAAAGCCTCAGTGAACTTCCGATGTCATCCACAAGGTCATTTATGTATATTGTGAATAGCAACCATCCTACGACACTCCCCTGCGGCACACCTGAAATCACTCTTACTTCGGAAGACTTCTCTCCATTGAGAATGACATGCTGCGTTCTGTTATCTAGGAACTCTTGAATCCAATCACACAATTGGTCTGATAGTCCATATGCTCTTACTTTGTTCAATAAACGACTGTGGGGAACTGTATCGAGCGCCTTGCGGAAGTCAAGAAACACGGCATCTACCTGAGAACCAGTGTCTATGGCCCTCTGAGCCTCGTGGACGAATAGCGCGAGCTGGGTTTCACACGATCGTCTTTTTCAAAACCCATGCTGATTCCTACAGAGTAGATTTCTAGTCTCCAGTAATGTCATTATCCTCGAACATAATACGTGTTCCAAAATTTTACAACTGATCGCCGTTAGAGATATAGGTCTATAGTTCTGCACATTTGTTCGACGTCCCTTCTTGAAAACGGGTTTGGTAGTACCAGTTTGTTAAAAAATTCTTACGTGAGAGGTGATCACAAAAGTTGGCCGGCATCCTTTTTAGGACTAACTTTCCTGGGAAAACACGTTATCTATGGGTTTCAGCTTCGACGTGAACTGTGAAGTGCAGTGAAACTTCCTAACAAAGATATGTATAGTGTTATCAAGATGTAGATAATTTGTTGGGCGTGTCCATTGCCCCCAAAATGAAAGGATGTCTACATCTACATCTACATGACTACTCTGCAATTCACATTTAAGTGCTTGGCAGAGGGTTCATCGAACCACAATCATACTATCTCTCTACCATTCCACTCCCGAACAGCGCGCGGGAAAAACGAATACCTAAATCTTTCTGTTCGAGCTCTGATTTCTCTTATTTTATTTTGATGATCATTCCTACCGATGTTGGTTGGGCTCAACAAAATATTTTCGCATTCGGAAGAGAAAGTTCATGACGGGAATTTCGTAAATAGATCTCGCCGCGACGAAAAACGTCTTTGCTTTAATGACTTCCATCCCAACTCGCGTATCATATCTGCCACATTCTCTCCCCTATTAAGTGATAATACAAAACGAGCTGCCCTTTTTTGCACCCTTTCGATGTCCTTCGTCAATCCCACCTGGTAAGGATCCCACACCGCGCAGCAATATTCTAACAGAGGACGAACGAGTGTAGTGTAAGCTGTCTCTTTAGTGGACTTGTTGCATCTTCTAAGTGTCCTGCCAATGAAACGCAACCTTTAGCTCGCCTTCCCCACAATATTATCTATGTGGTCTTTCCAATTGAAGTTGTTCGTAATTTTAACACCCAGGTACTTAGTTGAATAGGCAGCCTTGAGAATTGTACTATTTACCGAGTAATCGAATTCCAACGGATTTCTTTTGGAACTCATGTGGATCACCTCACACTTTTCGTTATTTAGCGTCAACTGCCACCTGCCACACCATACAGCAATCTTTTCTAAAACGCTTTGCAACTGATACTGGTCTTCGGATGGCCTTACTAGACGGTAAACTACAGCATCATCTGCGAACAACCTAAGAGAGCTGCTCAGATTGTCACCCAGGTCATTTATATAGATCAGGAACAGCAGAGGTCCCAGGCCGCTTCAATGGGGAACACCTGATATCACTTCAGTTTTACTCGATGATTTGCCGTCTATTACTACGAACTGCGACCTTCCTGACAGGAAATCAAGAATACAGTCGCACAACTGAGACGATACCCCATAGGCCCGCAGCTTGATTAGAAGTCGCTTGTGAGGAACGGTGTCAAAAGCTTTCCGGAAATCTAGAAATATGGAATCGACTTGAGATCCCCTGTCGATAGCGGCCATTACCTCGTGCCAATAAAGAGCTAGCTGCGTTGCACAAGAACGATGTTTTCTGAAACCATGCTGATTACCTATCAATAGATCGTTCCCTTCGAGGTGATTCATAATGTTTGAATACAGTATATGGTCCAAAACCCTACTGCGTACCGACGTCAATGATATAGGTCTGTAGTTAGATGGATTACTCCTACTACCCTTCTTAAACAGTGGTGCGGCCTGTGCAATTTTCCAATCTGTAGGTACAGACCTATCGGTGAGCGAGCGGTTGTATATGACTGCTAAGTAGGGAGCTATTGTATCAGCGTAATCTGAAAGGAACCTAATCGGTATACAATCTGGACCTGAAGACTTGCCCGTATCAAGCGATTTGAGTTGCTTCGCAACAGTAAATTATTGCCTTGTACAGAAGTAATTTACAAAACATCAGTTTAATTAGAAATATTATGAGAGTGATAAAGACAGGAATATGTATTTTAGCATTATTGGTTATCACACATAGACCATTAAGAGAAAAGGTAGAACAGACCATTAGTAGAATTAACTAAATTACAAATCTTTCTATTGTGGGTGGGGATCGGAAAATGACGATAAGAATATTTTAAATTTTGTAAAAATGTTAAGGGATCTAAAATATGTGAATGTTATCTGTTATCTACAGCCAGCCGGAGTGGCCATGCGGGTCTAGGCGCTACGGCCTGGAACCGCGAGACCGCTACGATCGCAGGTTCGAATCCTGCCTCGGACATGGATGTGTGTGATGTTCTTAGGTTAGTTAGGTTTAAGTAGTTCTAAGTTCTAGGGGACTGATGACCTCAGAAGTTGAGTCCCATAGTGCTGAGAGCCATTTGAACCAGTTTTGTTATCTACAAATCTAATCCATTTCAAATTTCCGCTATCTCCGTTCGTTTTAAACTGACTATATTATATGTATTGCTCTCCAGTCTAGTCGCATGTGTGTGTGTGTGTGTGTGTGTGTGTGTGTGTGTGTGTGTGTGTGTAGGAGTAGTTGCGGATGTGCCAATACTAATTCGCCTGAGGTCAGTGGATAGATTTCTGAGTTGGGATAACACATGAGAGTTGGGTCGTTTGTGTATCATGGGGCAGCCGTACTAGCAATCGTACCGTTCATACTGTGGTCTATTTGTTTTACCATGGTTATAGACTGGGTGTTCTCCGGTTTCTTCTTTCCTGTGCCTCTAATCAGTTGATAATTTCGTGCCTTTGCAACGTAATTCAAGTTTACGAGCATTCTTCTTCTCCCTTCCTGTTCTGCGATTTTTCCTTAGGTCAATCAGAGGTGAGGGCTATTTCATCGCAGTTTATGTTGCATCCAAGATGTATTCCTCGTGTCATTTCTACTAGTTTCCTTTCTTCTCCAGTTTACAGCACTTCTTAAATCCCTCATTCTGTTCAGTCCGTATCAGCTTAAATAATTTTTTCCACAACAACGTTTCAGTTTCTAATGAGTACACAGTATGGTTTGAGAGTAAATCGGAGAAAGACGAAGGTAATGAGAAGTAGTAGAAATGAGAACAGCTAGAAACTTAACATCAGGATTGATGGTCACGAAGTCAATGAAGTTAAGGAATTCTGCTATTTAGGCAGTAAAATAACCAATGACGGACGGAGCAAAGAGGACATCAAAAGCAGACTCGCTATGGCAAAAAGGCATTTCTGGCCAAGAGAAGTCTACTAATATCAAATACCGGCCTTAATTTGAGGAAGACATTTCTGAGGATGTACGTCTGGAGTACAGCATTGTGTGGTAGTGAAACATGGGCTGTGGGAAAACCGGAACAGAAGAGATTCGAAGCATTTGAGATGTGGTGCTATAGACGAATGTTGAAAATTAGGTGGACTGATAAGGTAAGGAATGAGGAGGTTCTACGCAGAATCGGAGAGGAAAGAAATATGTGGAAAACACTGATAAGGAGAAGGGACAGGATGATAGGACATCTGCTAAGACATGAGGGAATGACTTCCATGGTACTAGAGGGAGCTGTAGAAGGCAAGAACTGTAGAGGAAGACAGAGATTGGAATACGTCAAGCAAATAATTGAGGACGTAGGTTGCAAGTGCTACTCTGAGATGAAGAGGTTAGCACAGGAAAGGAATTCGTGGCGGGCCGCATCAAATCAGTCAGCAGACTGATGACAAAAATAAATAAATAAATAAATAAACCAAGCTAAATTAAACCACAATTACTCAAAAGTCGCTATTAAATAAATCGAAAAACTTAGCAACTGCGAAATTGACTTAAGGCCCAATTAAAGTTAATTTCATTATTACGGCAAAAAAATATAAATTACAAGTAGGTGTAGTAAAATTCAATAAAGTACAGTTAATGGGGCAATGGTGCAAGGCAAATCTAAAATTATTCCTAGCAACTGCTCAAACAGCTTATCGCAGTGAAGTAGGTGGTGGCAGTGAGAATACCGAGAAAAGTTAAAGATTAAGAATACGGACCTCCAACTCCCACCGCTGCGAACTAGTCTACCCAATAACTAGCCGAGGACGGGTTTATTTCAGGTCCGTCGCTGTTTACATTTGAACTCTTGCTGGGAAACGTCCTCTGAACTCCGAGTAACGGGCCAAAGGAATAATTATAGTCCGGTTAATGTAATTTGATAGTTGACGTCTCTCACTTGCCGTTACAGTGTTGCCACAACCGCTGCCGTCTACCGTTCGGTTATAGACGACACACAAACATGGCGGGTCACTTCACATGTGCTGTCGTGTAGCGCGGAGCAATGTTGGAAGTGTCCGCAGCCAGGTTTGACGGACGGAAATTGCGGATTCTCTGTTGCCAGCTGATTTTAAGTGACCAATGACTGAACTACGGCAGACGACACGTTTTGTAACTCTGAATTTGAACACGTGTCATAACCTGACCAGAGCTTCGTGATGTGCAGTGTACTCGATAACACATCGATCAACAATTTGCGGCAGAGCTAAAATCAGTATCGCTTTGTTCACGGTGATTAAAACTAACCTCTGAGAGCAAAGTGAGGGCATAAAAATTTCAGTTTTAGCGCTAAAAGCAAACCGTAATTTCTCGCTGCCATTGGTTACCTGAAACTGTCCCCAGCACTAGATTAGATTAGATTAGATTAATACTAGTTCCATTGATCATGAATACGATATTACGTAATGATGTGGAACGAGTCAAATTTTCCAATACATGATATAATTAAGTTAATTTAACAACATCCTTAAGTTAATATAACAACTTTTCATTTTTTGTGTTTTTTTTCTATTTTTTATTTTTTATGTTTTTTGTTTTTTTTGTTTTTTTTAAATTTATATCTAAAAATTCCTCTATGGAGTAGAAGGAGTTGTCATTCAGAAGTTCTTTTAATTTCTTCTTAAATACTTGTTGGTTATCTGTCAGACTTTTTGGTAAGTGACCAAAGACTTTAGTGCCAGTATAATTCACCCCTTTCTGTGCCAAAGTTAGATTTAATCTTGAATAGTGAAGATCATCCTTTCTCCTAGTATTGTAGTTATGCACACTGCTATTACTTTTGAATTGGGTTTGGTTGTTACTAACAAATTTCATAAGAGAGTATATATACTGAGAAGCTACTGTGAATATCCCTAGTTCCTTTAATAAATGTCTGCAGGATGATCTTGGGTGGACTCCAGCTATTACTCTGATTACACGCTTTTGTGCAATAAATACTTTATTCCTCAGTGATGAATTACCCCAAAATATGATGCCATATGAAAGCAACGAGTGAAAATAGGCGTAGTAAGCTAATTTACTAAGATGTTTATCACCAAAATTTGCAATGACCCTTATTGCATAAGTAGCTGAACTCAAACGTTTCAGCAAATCATCAATGTGTTTCTTCCAATTTAATCTCTCATCAATGGACACACCTAAAAATTTGGAATATTCTACCTTAGCTATATGCTTCTGATTAAGGTCTATATTTATTAATGGCGTCATACCATTCACTGTGCGGAACTGTATGTACTGTGTCTTATCAAAATTCAGTGAGAGTCCGTTTACAAGGAACCACTTAGTAATTTTCTGAAAGACAGTATTGACAATTTCATCAGTTAATTCTTGTTTGTCAGGTGTGATTACTATACTTGTATCATCAGCAAAGAGAACTAACTTTGCCTCTTCATGAATATAGAATGGGAAGTCATTAATATATATTAAGAACAACAAAGGACCCAAGACTGACCCTTGTGGAACCCCATTCTTGATAGTTCCCCAGTTTGAGGAATGTGCTGTTCTTTCCATATTATGAAAACTACTTTTTTCAATTTTCTGCACTCTTCCAGTTAGGTACGAATTAAACCATTTGTGCACTGTCTCACTCATGCCACAATACTTGAGCTTGTCTAGCAGAATTTCATGATTTACACAATCAAAAGCCTTTGAGAGATCACAAAAAATCCCAATGGGTGGTGTTTGGCTATTCAGATCATTCAAAATTTTATTGGTGAAAGCATATATGGCATTTTCTGTTGAAAAACCTTTCTGGAAACCAAACTGACATTTTATTAGTACTTCATTGTTACAGATATGTGAAGCTACTCTTGAATACATTACTTTCTCAAAAACTTTGTATAAAGCTGTTAGAAGGGAGATTGGACGGTAATTGTTGACATCAGATCTATCCCCCTTTTTATGCAAAGGTATAACAATAGCATATTTCAGTATATCACGGAAAATGCCCTGTTCCAGAGAGCTATTACACAGGTGGCTGAGAATCTTACTTATCTGTTGAGAACAAGCTTTTAGTATTTTGCTGGAAATGCCATCAATTCCATGTGTTTTTGCTTTTAAGCAAGTTTATTATTTTCCTAATTTCAGAGGGAGAAGTGGGTGAGATTTCAATTGTATCAAATTGCATAGGTATAGCCTCTTCCATTAACAGCCTAGCATCTTCTAATGAACACCTGGATCCTACTATACCCACAACATTTAGAAAATGATTATTAAAAATATTTTCAACTTCTGACTTTTTGTTCATAAAGTTTTCATTCAATTTGATGGTAATACTGTCTTCCTGTGCTCTTGCTTGACCTGTTTATCTTTTAATAATATTCCAAATTGTTTTAATTTTATTATCAGAGTTGCTGATTTCAGACATGATACACATACTTCTGGATTTTTTAATAACTTTTCTTAATATAACACAGTAGTTTTTATAATGTTTAATAGTTTTTGGGTCACTAGTCTTTCTTGCTGTCAGATACATTTCCCTTTTCCGGTTACAAGATATTTTTATACCCTTAGTAAGCCATGGTTTGTTACAAGGTTTCTTACGAGCATATTTAACTATTTTCTTGGGGAAGCAGTTTTCAAATGCATTTACAAAAATGTCATGAAATAAATTATATTTTAAATTGGCATCAGGTTCACGGTACACCTCATCCTAGTCTAACTGCTGTAGGCTTTCCCTGAATTTTGCAATTGTTAAATCGTTGACTGAAGGTACTACTTTGGAGGACTGTTTAGTATTGCTGAATGGAGCTATGTCATATATTGTAACTAGCTGTGCACCATGATCAGAAAGACCATTCTCAACAGGCTGAGCATTTATCTGGTTAAACTTATATTCGTCTATAAAGAAGTTATCTATCAGTGAGCTGCTATCCTTTACCACCCGAGTAGGAAAATCAATAACAGGTGTCAAATTGAAAGAACCGAGTAATACTTCAAGGTCATTTTCCCTATTACGCTCTTTCAGAGAATCCACATTGAAGTCCCCACAAATAATAATTTGCTTCCCCCTGTCTGACAGATAGCACAACAAGGAGTCCAAATTTTTCAGAAATAGATGAAAATTTCCTGATGGGGACCTATATACAGTTACAATTATAAATGTGCCTTTATTTAATTTAAGCTCACAGGCACATGCTTCTATATGTTTCTCTACACAAAACTTATTTGTTTCTATACTTTTTGCACAATGATAACTCTTGACATATATGGCAACTCCTCCTTTCTCCATATTTTCACTCATTACATGTGCAGAGAGCTTATATCCACTTACATTTACCTTATCCATATCAGTAACAATGTGATGCTCAGACGGGTATGTTGTTGTTGTGGTCTTCAGTCCTGAGACTGGTTTGATGCAGCTCTCCATGCTACTCTATCCTGTGCAAGCTTCTTCATCTCCCAGTACCTACTGCAACCTACATCCTTCTGAATCTGCTTAGTGTATTCATCTCTTGGTCTCCCTCTACGATTTTTACCCTCCACGCTGCCCTCCAATGCTAAATTTGTGATCCCTCGATGCCTCAGAACATGTCCTACCAACCGATCCCTTCTTCTAGTCAAGTTGTGCCACAAACTTCTCTTCTCCCCAATCCTATTCAATACCTCCTCATTAGTTACGTGATATACCCACCTTATCTTCAGCATTCTTCTGTAGCGCCACATTTCGAAAGCTTCTATTCTCTTCTTGTCCAAACTAGTTATCGTCCATATCTCACTTCCATACATGGCTACACTCCATACAAATGCTTTCAGAAACGACTTCCTGACACCTAAATCTATATTCGATGTTAACAAATTTCTCTTCTTGAGAAACGCTTTCCTTGCCATTGCCAGTCTACACTTTATATCCTCTCTACTTCGACCATCATCGGTTATTTTACTCCCTAAATAGCAAAACTCCTTTACTACTTTAAGTGTCTCATTTCCTAATCTAATTCCCTCAGCATCACCCGACTTAATTTGACTACATTCCATTATCCTCGTTTTGTTTTTGTTGATGTTCATCTTATATCCTCCTTTCAAGACACTGTCCATTCTGTTCAACTGCTCTTCCAAGTCCTTTGCTGTCTCTGACAAAATTACAATGTCATCGGCGAACCTCAAAGTTTTTACTTCTTCTCCATGAATTTTAATACCTACTCCGAATTTTTCTTTTGTTTCCTTTACTGCTTGTTCAATATACAGATTGAATAACATCGGGGAGAGGCTACAACCCTGTCTCACTCCTTTCTCAACCACTGCTTCCCTTTCATGCCCCTCGACTCTTATAACTGCCATCAGGTTTCTGTACAACTTGTAAATAGCCTTTCGCTCCCTGTATTTTACCCCTGCCACCTTCAGAATTTGAAAGAGAGTATTCCAGTCAACATTGTCAAAAGCTTTCTCTAAGTCTACAAATGCTAGAAACGTAGGTTTGCCTTTTCTTAATCTTTCTTCCAAGATAAGTCATAAGGTCAGTATTGCCTCACGTGTTCCAACATTTCTACGGAATCCAAACTGATCTTCCCCGAGGTCAGCTTCTACCAGTTTTTCCATTCGTCTGTAAAGAATTCGCGTTAGTATTTTGCAGCTGTGACTTATTAAACTGATAGTTCGGTAACTTTCACATCTGTCAACACCTGCTTTCTTTGGGATTGGAATTATTATATTCTTCTTAAAGTCTGAGGGTATTTCGCCTGTCTCATACATCGTGCTCACCAGATGATAGAGTTTTGTCATGACTGGCTCTCCCGAGGCCATCAGTAGTTCTAATGGAATGTTGTCTACTCCCGGGGCCTTGTTTTGACTCAGGTCTTTCAGTGCTCTGTCAAACTCTTCACGCAGTATCTTATCTCCCATTTCATCTTCATCTACATCCTCTTCCATTTCCATAATATTGTCTTCAAGTACATCGCCCTTGTATAAACCCTCTATATACTCCTTCCACCTTTCAGCTTTCCCTTCTTTGCTTAGAACTGGGTTGCCATCTGAGCTCTTGATATTCATACAAGTGGTTCTCTTCTCTCCAAAGGTCTCTTTAATTTTCCTGTAGGCAGTATCTATCTTACCCGTAGTGAGACAAGCCTCTACATCCTTACATTTGTCCTCTAGCCATCCCTGCTTAGCCATTTTGCACTTCCTGTCGATTTCATTTTTGAGACGTTTGTATTCCTTTTTGCCTGCTTCATTTACTGCATTTTTATATTTTCTCCTTTCATCAATTAAATTCAATATTTCTTCTGTTACCCAAGGATTTCTATTAGCCCTCGTCTTTTTACCTACTTGATCGTCTGCTGCCTTCACCACTTCATCCCTCAGAGCTACCCATTCTTCTTCTACTGTATTTCTTTCCCCCATTCCTGTCAATTGTTCCCTAATGCTCTCCCTGAAACTCTCTACAACCTCTGGTTCTTTCAGTTTATCCAGGTCCCATCTCCTTAAATTCCCACCTTTTTGCAGTTTCTTCAGTTTAAATCTGCAGTTCATAACCAATAGATTGTGGTCAGAGTCCACACCTGGCCCTGGAAATGTCTTAAAATTTAAAACCTGGTTCCTAAATCTCTGTCTTACCATTATATAATCTATCTGAAACCTGTCAGTATCTCCAGGCTTCTTCCATGTATACAGCCTCCTTTCATGATTCTTGAACCAAGTGTTAGCTATGATTAAGTTATGCTCTGTGCAAAATTCTACAAGGCGGCTTCCTCTTTCATTCCTTCCCCCCCAATCCATATTCACCTACTATGTTTCTTTCTCTCCCTTTTCCTACTATTGAATTCCAGTCACCCATGACTATTAAATTTTCGTCTCCCTTCACTACCTGAATAATTTCTTTTATCTCGTCATACATTTCATCTATTTCTTCATCAGCTGCAGAGCTAGTTGGCATATAAATTTGTACTATTGTAGTAGGTGTGGGCTTTGTGTCTATCTTGGCCACAATAATGCGTTCACTATGCTGTTTGTAGTAGCCAACCCGCACTCCTATTTTTTTATTCATTATTAAACCTACTCCTGCATTACCCCTATTTGATTTTGTATTTATAACCCTGTAATCACCTGACCAAAAGTCTTGTTCCTCCTGCCACCGAACTTCACTAATTCCCACTATATCCAACTTTAACCTATCCATCTCTCTTTTTAAATTTTCTAACCTACCTGCCCGATTAAGTGATCTGACATTCCACACTCCGATCCGTAGAACGCCACTTTTCTTTCTCCTGATAACGACGTCCTCTTGAGTAGTCCCCGCCCGGAGATCCGAATGGGGGACTATTTTACCTCCGGAATATTTTACCCAAGAGGACGCCATCATCATTTAATCATACAGTAGAGCTGCATGTCCTCGGGAAAAGTTACGGCTGTAGTTTCCCCTTGCTTTCAGCCGTTCGCAGTACCAGCACAGCAAGGCCGTTTTGGTTAATGTTACAAGGCCAGATCAGTCAATCATCCAGACTGTTGCCCTTCAACTACTGAAAAGGCTGCTGCCCCTCTTCAGGAACCACATGTTTGTCTGGCCTCTCCACAGATACCCCTCCGTTGTGGTTGCACCTACGGTACGGCCATCTGTATCGCTGAGGCACGCAAGCCTCCCCACCAACGGCAACGTCCATGGTTCATGGGGGGAGACAGGTATAGTATATCCTCAGCTTCTAAATCTTCTAAACAAACCAGAAGCTCATCTATTTTATTCTTTAAACTCCCAATATTTTTATGAAATATACTTACATTATTTTTAATTATACTTTTATGAGAACCTTTCCTTATTCTAACATTTGCAGTACTCTCCTGTCTGAGTTTCTCATTGTGCTTAGGCCTAGTTGCTATACCAGTGGTCACATGGTGTTCAGAGAGGCAGATTATGTCAACTGGGTTGGGTGATTTTAATTCATCAATGCAATTACCTAGGACTGAGATACAACTTGGTGGAGATAAAATTTCTGGTGATTGGTGAAAATTTATAATTGACAGCTGTGATTGGTGATCCAATGTGCTAGAATTGTGCTGTTTAATTTCTTTCCTAAATTGAAGATTTGTTTCAACCCTGACCTCTCGTAGAACTTGACATCTTTCTGTCTTACCTATCCTAAAAAAGGTGCTGCTCCAACACCTGTAACCACTGGTATTTTACCATTCATGGTAGTGCCTCCCCCCCTTAAATTTCCTGCTATTACCCCAGCCAGTTTCCCCTTCCCTTTCCTTTTGAGATGTAGGCCGTGCCTGGTATAGTCCCACCTACTGAGAGAATCAACAGGAACCACACTAATATGAGCCCCTGCACCCGACCCAAGCAGCCGTTCCAACTCCAAATTAACTCTCCCAACAGAAGAGTTCAAATGAGGCCGTTCATGGCGTCTCAGGACAGATAAAAATTCAACATTGGTGTGTCTCGATGCCGTCGCAATCTTTACCAGGTCACACTCTATACTGTACCCAGGATCTCTGTCGATGCTGTTCCCTGGCCCTCCCACAATAGCCACGGTGTCTTCCCTGGTAAATCCTTTACAGAGTGAACCTAAATCCTCTGTCACCTGATCCAGAATAGCACTTGGTTTGAAAAAATTTGTGACCTGGTATTCTGGTCCTAATTCCTCCTGCAGAAGTTGGCCTACACCTCTGGCATGAGAACTGCCTAACAACAAAACTTTCTTCCTTTTCGATGGCTTTCCTACATTCTTTTTCAATTTCCTATTGAAAGTTTGTTGTGTCCTGTCTACACCTACCTCTGCTTGAGGCTCATCAGTGTCTAACTGAAGCAACAGGTCAAACTTATTTTTACATTCACCACAAAACTGTCAGACTTAGTTGTAGGCCTGTTCATAACCACTGATGAGCCTGATCCACTTTCCCGACACCCACGCCACTGCAGTCCCCCCAGTGAAAAAAACTACTGCATCCATCACACCAAACCCCGGAACTAACAATTCTACGGCAAGTCAGGCACTTCTCACTCATGGCAAAAATAATACTTTAGCTAGAATAAATCTATTAAATTACCGAAAATCAAAAAAGACGTTACAAGAATTAAGCCTATTCACAAATGTATATAAGCAAGTTTCTAATTATTATATTTCACTCGATGGAATGAAAAAAAGGACAATTAAACGAGATACTTTAACTTTGATTCTCCAAAAACGTTACGAGAATTAGGCCTATAAACAAATGTATATAAGCAAGTTTCTGATATAAAGTTACGCTGTTTTTCTGAAATCTGTATTAAAACAATGAAGTTATACGCTATTTACGGTAGTTTACTTATTTGTTACCGAGAAATTAGTTAAATTACCGTGAAACAAGAAACAAACACGTTTACAAAATTTAAGCCTAAGCGCGACTTCGCGAAGTTACGATCTTTTCGTGTTTTCTGAAAAAATACGCAAAGAAATGTCAAACCTTTAACGGCAAGACTAAATGATACACTAATGCATCTATTTAATTTGTTGTTGGCGTTAAACTAAATTATATTCCTGTCTAAATCAAATAACTTTCTGGAAATGGTTTCTGGCGTCACTTACTCGGCGGCCATCTTGGAACATGAGTTGCTGCGTTACCAACCGAAAAAGCAGTCCTGGATGGACTTGGTTGCAGATTATAGGCGAAACAAGCAGATTACAAACGGGAAAAAGAGTGATAGCAACAAAAATAAGAGCAAATTAAAATAAATCAATAAGATGTCTAAAATGACGCAGACAGTTACTAGAACTGAGGAAATTACATTTAAATCAATTAATTGAATAAAAATAATAATCAAAGTCTTTTTATTACATTTAGAAATTTAAAAAAAAATCACTTGAGGTGACGAGATTCGAAATTACGACCTTCTACTCGGCAAGTTTATAAGCTAACGACTGCACCATGCCACTAAACCACATCTAATTGCTAAATGTATGGATCTGTTGACCAAGTCGCAACGGTTAATTATAGACTTCAAAAATTTGGCTTCAGTCATTATCGTGTGAAGCCTATGTATGGTAGGCCAATCCCTGTGATTATAATAGCTTTACTTAAATTGAAAGTGGAGGGTAGAGTAAGGAAAGTGAAGGGAAGGAAATGATTATATTAGTTGCATCAGAACTTTAAGCGGAATCAGCAGCAAGATTTGGAAATGTGTGCCAGATCGAGACTCGAACCCGGCATCTGTTGCTTACTAAGCAGTTGCGTTAAGCGCTTCGTCATCCGGACACCGTGTTTATCGTAAATGCAAATGCACGGAATGATCTCGGTACGCTCCCCGCCTGCTCACATTCCCACCTAGGGCCACCTATCCGCTGTCACCATCGATGCTCTCCACGCTAGATCCCCGCTGGGCTGGTTGGTTGTTTGGGGAAGCAGACCACACAGCGTGGTCATCGGTCTCATCGGATTAGGGAAGGATGGGGAAGGATGGGGAAGGATGGGGAAGGAAGTCGGCCGTGCCCTTTCAGAGGAACCATCCCCACTGGGGGCCGAATGGTATTGTGTGGGAATGTCTTTCGGACATATCTGAAAGAACAGACGTCACTCATTCATACAATTACAGTAACTGTACAAATGACGATGAATCGCATCTTGTATGAAAGGGTCCGGTAGTGTTTGGCGTGTGTGTATGTACGGGTGTGTGATGGAATAGGAAATAAATGGACGACAACCAGGAGTCAGGATCCAGACACATCAAGGACGCGAGCCGGACAAGGAAATGGAAGTGAACGGACTAATTGTTGTAGCAGTGCAACAACGGCGAAGGGTTCAGCAGTTATATTAGGCGACCCGATTGGAACAAACTAGCTCCAAGGAGTGATGGATCACCTGTCAAATATGGAAAACCACTGACAGCACGGCGACTATTGTTGCGGCTTCTATTCACACAACAGCAATGGACACAGAAGCCGCACAACGTCAACTTTTCAGGCGAGTCCTGTCGCTGCGAAGAGCATCGCAATGAACGTATCCATGTGCGGAAACTCAAAGAATGAATGAATGAATGTTGCCAATGGTAGTGGTAATCTCGGCAACAGGTGTTGCATTACTGACATGTTACAGTTGGTGACTGTGCTCTATATTCAAGATCTCCGTGACTTTAACTTTCAACAGTATAACACAGCTCCAACTATCTCGATGCAGAGGCTTTTTGACTATTACCATCTCTAACACGTCCTGCTCCCGTAAACGTAAAACCCCATTGTCGGGTCCTGGTGTCCCAGTGGTATGCATCCTGCGCCAATGGTGTCGGTGGGTGCGATGTTGTGGGGAGTGGGGTCAGCACATAGATTTCTAGGCCGTTGTTAGTATCGTGATCTGGAAATGGTATTACTCGATCTAATAGCTCCTCAATAGGCATCACGAGGTTGAGGTCAACCCCTTCCAGTCCTGCCATTAGGGGAAAACCCATGGGAACTGCGAATTGAACCCAGGCATTCTGTATGGCAGTCAACAACACTGAACATGTAGCTACAGAGGCGGGTAGTTGTAGTTGGCAGCACTGTGTACTAAAATTCTCATCCTTTATACGCCAAGTAGATCTACAAATTTAATCACGTATTCTTCCTACTAAACAGGGTTATAGATGCCGTGTGGCTAGGGCCTTCCGTCGGGTCGACAGGTAGCCTGATGCAAGTCTTTCGAATTGACGCCACTTCGGCGACTTGCGTGTCGATGAGGATGAAATGATGATGATAAGGACAACACAAGACCCAGTCCCTGAGCGGAGAAAATCTCCGACCCAGCCGGGAATCGAACCCGGGCCGGTAGGTATGACATTCCGTCGCGCTGACCACTCAGCTACCAGGGGCGGACACTAAACGGGCAGTAACGGGTATAAAAGCAGTTATTGCTATTGGTTACTGAGGACGGTGCACTGAATATAATTGCATTATTATTTACGTCATTTTCAGACTAATAATTATAACTATTACAAGTTGTTTTTAGGTTGGTTAATATCTCGAAATGTTTGTAGCAATAGCAAGCCATCAATGACTCTTCTCCCCTGGGATGTAATTAAGAGGTTGAAGTGTGAACGCCTCAACGCACGATGGTTAGTCTATATTGACAGGTTTAATCCACTTACTGGTGCAGTTACGATCGTGCAGAAAACATCAGGTAGTAAACAGTGTGATATGGGCGACTGTTCAACGCAGACAAAAAAACAACCAATAAATTGATGTGTCTACATATTAAGATAATACATATAAAATATCTGCGTTTATACCCATTACCCGATATACAGTGTACGCATTTAGTGTAGTCTTTGTGTCTGCTCCCTCTACACTAAAGTACAATAACTTCAGTATAACTGTTACAAATCGGTTACTTCAAGGACAGCTCCGAGCCAGACACCCCAAATCACCACCTTTTGCTTCTTTAATAGCCTCAAGCGAGAGCTCATTGGAGGGCAGGATGGAGGTGTGTTTTCTGATGAAAGCTGGTTCTGCTTCAGTGCCAGTGATAGCCATGTGTTGGCTAGTAGGTTGCCAGTTTAGGGACTGCAACCAATTTGTCTGCATGCTAGACACACTGGACCTATACCTGGAGCAATGGTCTGCGGTGCAATTTCGTATAACAGCAAGAGCACTCTCGTGGTTATGCCACACATCTTGACTGCAAATTTTGTACGCCAGTCTGGTGATTCGACCTATTGTGCTATCATTCATGAACAGCATGCTAGGAGGTGTTTTCCAGCAGGATAACGCTCACCCAAATACCGCTGTTGTAGCCCAACGTGCTCTACAGAGTGTCGACATGTTGCCTTGTCCTGGTCGATCACCAGACCTGTCTCCAGTCGAGCACGTGTTGGACATCAGTGTTGTCCACAAAAAGTATTAACCGTCTATCTATTGACCGAGCAAGTGTAACAGGCATGGAACTCTACCACACAAACTGACATCCGGCACCTGTACAACACAATGCAGGCACGTTTGTGTTGAACATTCTGGCAATTACACCAGTTATTAATGTAGCAGCATTTCGCATTTTCAGTGTTTCTTCTCGAGCTTACCTTACCCTGTGGTCTGTTGTTTCCAAAGAAACCATACAAAATTTTAATTTTTATTCTTGCTTTTGTGCCAATAATAAGAGTGCAAGCTCCATAGGCAAACAGCCAGCCGGCATTAAGAAATAGTCCACAAGGACGTAGGGACAAGATAAGTGGCGGAGGCTGCCAAGAATGGCCTGTTGATCAAATAAGTTAGTGTTTGACTTCCTGCTAGAGGAAGCAGCGTGAAACAAACTTGCGCAATGGAAGACGCAAAGTCCAGGACGATAATACAGCAAGAGAGAGTGTCAGTCGCATGTGGAAAAGACTCGTGTGGAACCAAATTAAGTTGTGTGCAGCTAGAAACGAAAGTGTGTGGAACCGAAGGCATTCTTGCGCAAGCCGACCAATTAGAAACAAGAGTGTCGTGTGGAACCATAGGCATTCTTGTGCAGTCTGATCACCTAGAAATGAAAGGGTCGTGTGAAACAAATTAACTCGTGTGCACCCAAGTACATGAGAAGCGAAATAAAAGGCCAACAGTGGAATAGCTAGATGCAGAGATCCAGATGCAGATTCAGAGCCAGTGCCAGCAGTTTGGAGATTCCGCAGCGAGACGCCAGTGGGACCGAGCAGGCCCATAGCAGCTGATACAGCTGATAAAGACTTCAACTATGAGAAGATGCTGATAGACTCTGGTGGACACTCAGGAACTGCAGGTGAAGTAGGATTTTTGGAGTTTCATTGGAATAGTGTTGAACAGAGGCTGTCAGTCTTTGTCTCAATTACTTAGAGAGATTTCAGTGCTAACCAATAACAAGTGATTGCTTTGTACTTGTTTCCTGTATGTACCGGCAATTAGTTTTGAAGTAGCAAGTCCGAATAAATAGACTGAATCTTACTAAGGGGTTCATGGTCTAACACCTCAAATAAGTATACTTGAGAATAAACTTGATAGAAATTAACCAGTCTTTTCTGCCCTTTGCAATTCTGTAACCTATTTTCAGGAAACTTATTTTCTTCAAACCAAGGAGATTCTCTCCCTCTCATCTCTGATATAAAGGTTGACAGCAATTTATAACTAACCCATTGTCGTTAACGTCCCGACTGCGCTACACAGTTCGCACTTAATTCATTCTGGTATAGTGAGGCTGTGCCGGGACGCGACAGGTCTTGCAAAGTTAATCTGTCAAATATACACTCCTGGAAATGGAAAAAAGAACACATTGACACCGGTGTGTCAGACCCACCATACTTGCTCCGGACACTGCGAGAGGGCTGTACAAGCAATGATCACACGCACGGCACAGCGGACACACCAGGAACCACGGTGTTGGCCGTCGAATGGCGCTAGCTGCGCAGCATTTGTGCACCGCCGCCGTCAGTGTCAGCCAGTTTGCCGTGGCATACGGAGCTCCATCGCAGTCTTTAACACTGGTAGCATGCCGCGACAGCGTGGACGTGAACCGTATGTGCAGTTGACGGACTTTGAGCGAGGGCGTATAGTGGGCATGCGGGAGGCCGGGTGGACGTACCGCCGAATTGCTCAACACGTGGGGCGTGAGGTCACCACAGTACATCGATGTTGTCGCCAGTGGTCGGCGGAAGGTGCACGTGCCCGTCGACCTGGGACCGGACCGCAGCGACGCACGGATGCACGCCAAGACCGTAGGATCCTACGCAGTGCCGTAGGGGACCGCACCGCCACTTCCCAGCAAATTAGGGACACTGTTGCTCCTGGGGTATCGGCGAGGACCATTCGCAACCGTCTCCATGAAGCTGGGCTACGGTCCCGCACACCGTTAGGCCGTCTTCCGCTCACGCCCCAACATCGTGCAGCCCGCCTCCAGTGGTGTCGCGACAGGCGTGAATGGAGGGACGAATGGAGACGTGTCGTCTTCAGCGATGAGAGTCGCTTCTGCCTTGGTGCCAATGATGGTCGTATGCGTGTTTGGCGCCGTGCAGGTGAGCGCCACAATCAGGACTGCATACGACCGAGGCACACAGGGCCAACACCCGGCATCATGGTGTGGGGAGCGATCTCCTACACTGGCCGTACACCACTGGTGATGAGGGGACACTGAATAGTGCACGGTACATCCAAACCGTCATCGAACCCATCGTTCTACCATTCCTAGACCGGCAAGGGAACTTGCTGTTCCAACAGGACAATGCACGTCCGCATGTATCCCGTGCCACCCAACGTGCTCTAG
This sequence comes from Schistocerca cancellata, assembly GCF_023864275.1. Lineage (NCBI taxonomy): Eukaryota > Metazoa > Arthropoda > Insecta > Orthoptera > Acrididae > Schistocerca > Schistocerca cancellata. The sequence goes on along the minus strand of NC_064628.1, from coordinate 304,272,845 downwards.
AAGGTGTAAGTCAACTACCCTGGCCAGCAAGATCTCCGGATCTGTCCCCCATTGAGCATGTTTGGGACTGGATGAAGCGTCGTCTCACGCGGTCTGCACGTCCAGCACGAACGCTGGTCCAACTGAGGCGCCAGGTGGAAATGGCATGGCAAGCCGTTCCACAGGACTACATCCAGCATCTCTACGATCGTCTCCATGGGAGAATAGCAGCCTGCATTGCTGCGAAAGGTGGATATACACTGTACTAGTGCCGACATTGTGCATGCTCTGTTGCCTGTGTCTATGTGCCTGTGGTTCTGTCAGTGTGATCATGTGATGTATCTGACCCCAGGAATGTGTCAATAAAGTTTCCCCTTCCTGGGACAATGAATTCACGGTGTTCTTATTTCAATTTCCAGGAGTGTATTACGTAGACAAATGTATTCCAGAATTTTCATTACTCTGTATCAATTAGTTATTGACGTTGCGATTTTTTCTGCCAGTGTAATTATGTTTTCGTGAAGAATAGTTTTGCAAAGAATAATTAGGTTGTTTTTTTTCTTTTTTTTTAAGTTTATCTGATGCACATGTAGCGCATAACGAGGAAAGTTTCGAATTTCACTATTTACTGTCACTCCTGGTACTGCAATTATAATGACGATCAGTCAAAGTAAGGACGGCAGATGAAGTGAGATACAGAGACCTCGACCATTAGCCAAGAGGTATCACTTACTCCGCTGTCGGCCTCCTGCAGGTAATTTGAAAGTGGCGCGGAGGAGCAGCGCAGGGTTTTCCACGGAGGGCCGTCGTGTGGTGTCCCGGCCTTATCGGCAGAGCAAAGCGTCCGTGTTGGCGGGACGTGGCCGTATTTCTCCGTGGGGCTGTCGGATGCGCTCGCTATCTAGCGCACGTAAGGCGAGCAAGGCCGCCAACCACACGGCTCTGTCTCTCGCTCTCTATTTATGGCCGCGGCCAGCGCTTCCCGGCCCGTCCTGCCCCAGAAAAGGTATCTCGGGTCGGCGAGCACAGCTCCCGTCGGTGGAGCGTAGCCACGGACCGATATGCACAAGGAGGTGGACGTCAGAAGACTGGCGAATTGCATCGTCAACGTAACTGCACGTATCTGAACGTGAACGGAGTACAGTAAAGCTTGTTGTTGTTATAGTCTCTCCAGTTGCGTTGATGGAGCTGTCCATGCTATTCTGTCCAGCGCAAGCATCTCCATCTTCATATAACTACTGCAGCTTACTCCCATCTGAACTTGTTTAACGAAACCGTTGTCTCCCTCTACAAGTTTAACTTGTGCTGAGCAAAGATGCAGGTGCAGGGCTATAGTTTCTGTGTCCCTCAGCGATGAATTGCTGCACATTGATAATCGTTTCGAAGTCAATATAGAATTCTGGAGGAGGCTGCAACGCTGTGACCCATCGACGGACAAACCATTCAAGTGCTGTTCACTAGTCGCTATAAGTCGCTAAAAAGATATAGTAATGAAAGCTCGAAGTGTAACTGCGACCAAATCACAAAGTAATCCATACTGCTGCTCAGGTAATACATTATGTCTGACACAGTCTCTTTATCATTCGTCTTCATTTTATTGTGTATTTCAATAATATCTGCTGTTCTCTGTGCAATGACAACTGGTCCATCACCTGTTACAGTGGAAGAGTTTAAGCACTCTTAGTCGGCCATTTCAGTGCTTAAATAAATTAATTAAATGAGTTTATTTGATCTGCAATTGAGGACTTCATTCAAAATATCGTTTTATCTCAGCCTCTCTACGATTCTACCACTGTAGCATCCTACCTCTTCATAATTACAGTTAGTAGCTCAAATGATTATGTGTGAGGTCACGATCAATTTCGCCTCTAAGTACGAAATGTAGTGGTTGTGTAAGTCGTAACACACATTTCCTTTCATAAACATCCCCATATCGAAAAAATATATTTTCTTAGATAATAATACGCAGAGACGAACGCCATTTTGTTGAAGAGTTAATGATCTTGCTTCCACATCAAAAGAGTTACTGAACTACCTCTGTTTATTAATAGAATGGCATTTTTAACCGGCATTCAAGTCCATTCATTAGATGAGGATAGCAATGTAACATGTGTTACCCTAGCTGTTGAAACTTGTTACAAAACTGGGTGAGAAACGTTCTAAAACTGGAAAGCGAAGCGGCGAAAACCCTCTGTTATGTAGGAAACACCAGCAAGGGGGACTTTCAAGCTTGATTATACGACTGACAGTGTTACTGGATACCGTCCGCCTCGCAACGTATTGTGTCTTGCGGAGTGCTTTTGTGGATGTAGATGCAGTTCATATAGAGATTTGGTTTTCACGAAAATCACCCATTTGATGATAATTAATAACATTGACTGACCCGTCACTGAACAAAAATCATCATCTATCATCTCAAGGCAGTTCTCGTAGCATACATAAAATTAACAAGCAAGATTCTGCAGACATTGTTTACTGATGTTTCTGAATTAATTTTTAGCCTAAAGTGATTAATTTTGTTGAATTTTATTTTCTTTGTTGAATTTCTATTCCCTTCCCCCCCCCCCCCCCCGAAGGTGGTCGGGCTGGCAGCAGCTTAGTATGCCGCTCTTCAGCCTACAGACTTTGTTTTAAAAAGATGAAGAGAATAAATAATAAAAACAGGCGATAAAATCGGAAACTTAAATAGTAACATGGCGGAAAAATCGTGGAACTTCAAACATAGACCAAAGGGGTGGTGATGCGAATAAAATACATACGAAGCAGACAGGTAAAATAATAGACAGACAATTAAAAATCACGGCGACAGTCTGGTTTCTGTTCGCAAAAGACATAAAATTCACACCCAGCGACAGCATGGTTTCTGTTCGCAACACTAGAAAGACGAACAACACTGGACATTCACTGGAACACTGAACTAAAAGGTTGACAAATGTGACATACCACAGCCGACAGCAAGTGGGGGGAAACTGGACAAATGATTTGGAAATAAAAAAAGCGGGGAAGGAGAGGAAAAGCGAAGGGGGGAGGGGGGAAAGTAGCCGATGGGGGATGAGGACCGATAAGAGGGGTGGGGGATGCTGGGCAGACGTGATGGTGAATGGGGAAGGCAGAGGAGTGGAATACAAAAAGGACTCGGGGGGGGGGGGGGGGTTGGAAGGAGGTAGGGAGAGGTTTGGCGGAGAGAAAATAGGATGGAGGGGGAGGAAGAGGGAGCCCAGGGGAAGGATGGAGGAAAGGAGGGGGGGTGAGGATCAGAGTTGATAGGAGGGATAGATGGAGGGAGAGAGGGCATCATCCAGGAGTGGGAGTTGATGGAAGCCACCTTGGGAAAGGAGATGAAGGGTGTAGAGATGGAGGGTAGGGGGGACACAAAAGTGAAGGCGTGGCAGGGGGTGGGGACGGGAGAGGAGAGGAGCAACCAGGGGGTGAAGCGGACCAAGGCAGCGGGAGGTGTAGAGTATGCGGATATATTCGAGGAATAGGAGCAGATGAGGGAAAGGAATGAGGTCATAGAGGATCCGCATGGGGGATGGGAGGCGTATACGGAAGGCGAGGCAGAGTGCATGATGCTCAAGGACCTGAAGGGACTTATAGAATTTGGGAGGGGGGCAGATATCCAGGTGGGACTGGCATAACAGAGGATGGGCTGTATTAAGGATTTGTAGGTGTGGAGGATGGTAGAGGGGTGCAAACCCCATGTCCGGCCAGAGAAGAGTTTGAGGAGTCAGAGGCAGTTGTGGGCTTTGGATTGGATTGGAGCAGAGATGAGGGATCTAGGTGAGGTGACGGTCAATGGTAAGGCCAAGGTAGGTGAGGGTGGGGGAGAGGTGGACAGGACAGGCGCAGACAGTAAGGGAGAAATCCAGGAGCCGGAAGGAGCAAGTGGTACGACCTACGATGATTGCCTGGGTCTTGGAAGGACTGATTTTCAGGAGCCACTGGTTACACCATGCCGCAAAAAGGTCAAGGTGATTCTGGAGAAGGCGTTGGGACCGTTGGAAGGTAGGAGCGAGGGCAAGGAATGTGGTGTCATTGGCATATTGCAAGAGGTGTACTGGAGGGGGGGGGGTTGGGGCATATCTGCCGTGTACAGGAGGTAGAGGAGAGGGGAGAGGACAGAACCCTGGGGCACACCTGCAGAGGGGTAGAAGGTGTGAGAATTGGCATTATGGATGGTAACATAGGAGGGACAGCAGGAGAGGAAGGAGGCCATCAGAAGGATGTAGTTGACAGGAAGGCCGTAGGTTTGGCGTTTAAACAGGAGACTGGGATGCCAGACATGTTCGTAGGCCTTTTCGAGATCGTGAGAGACAAAAATGGCAGAGCGACAGGAGTTAAGCTGGAGGGAGAGGAGATGAGTGAGGTGGAGGCGTTGGTCATCGGCAGAGAAGGAAGGTTGAAAGCCACATTGGATGTGGGGGAGGAAGTGGTTTTGTTAGAGGTGGTGATGGATGCACCGGATAAGGGTTGATTCCAAGAGCTTGCTGAACACCAGTGTGAGACAGATAGGACGATAGGAAGAGGCATCAGATGGAGGCTCGTTGGGTTTGGAGAACATCAGGATACGGGAGGTTTTCCACAGGTCAGGGTAGAAGCCAGTGGCAAGGACTGAAAGGAAGGGTGGAGGGCAGTGTTTGAGGTGGTGGTAGGTAATGAGGTCGTGGCCGGGAGCTGTGTTGCGTTTAGTGCGGAGTGTGAGGCTGATGTCCTGTATACTGATGAGAGTGTTAAGTTCAGATGGTGGTGTGTGGCCCAACTACTGGAAGCTAGGAGCAAGGGGAGGAACAGAGGTATTCGTACGGTCAATTATGTCAGGGAAGAGGGAATAATCAAATTGGGGATCATCTGGTATGGAAAAAACATCAGAGAGGTGAGAGGCAAAGTGGTTCTGAAGTTGACAGGAAAGGGACGGTCATCAAGGAGGAGAGGGTACTGGGGGGTGGGGCGGTTCCCAGTAAGACGGTGGAAGGCAGACCAATACTTGGAAGAGTTTATGGGGGCGTGGTGTTGAGTTGTGTAAATGTCTGGCGCCAGGCACGGCGCTTCTTCACAGTAAGCAGGTTGCGGATGTGTCGTTGTAATTGCCGGTGGCAGGTAAGTGTGTCTCGGTCACGAGTGCGGAGAAAAGAGCGGTAGAGGGCCGGACTCACGAAGGAGAAGGACGGCCTGTGGAGGCAGGGTGGGGCGGTGAGGGTGGATGGCTTTGGTGGGGATATGGGTGGCGACGACGTCAGACAAGGTCTGGTGCAGGAAGGCAGCAGCGCGAGAGATGTCATCAGGAGATTGGAGAGTAAGGTCGTGGCCTTCAGCCTGGGTGTGAATGGAGTCCCGGTAGGCATCCCAGTTGGCACGGGAGTAATCATTGACAAGTTTAGGAGGGATGTCGGGGCGAGGGGCGGGGCGGGGATGACGACCACTAGAGATAGTGAGGAGAACAGGAGCATGGTCACTGCTAATGAGGTCAAGGACATCTGCGGCGACGCGCCCAAGGTGGTTCGGAGAGGCACGGACCACATCGGGAGTGGTGTTGGATTCGGTTCGGTTGTGCTGGGGGAGGGTAACCAGGTCTCACTGGAGCGTGGTGATAAACCGATGCCACCGCTGGAGGTCGGCAGGATCATTTTGTTGAAGATATGTATCTATTTTTATCATTTAATCGTCTTCATTTATTGGTGAGTACACACATTAATTGTGAGTGAGCAATGCAAGAGGAATCGAGGCTATTGAAATACTTTTGTCTTGGACCACATCTGTCCTTCCCACTTAATTCCAGTAAGATGAAAGGGTAATTCGTGATGACAGCAATACACAGTGTGCTGACCTGAAGGTTCCTTTCGTCCGTGCTTGGAGCCTTTGTGGTTTACCGAGCTAGGTGGCGCAGTGGTTATCACGTTGAAGTCGCATTCTGGAGGACTACGGTTCAACCCTGCTTCCGATAATCCAGATTTAGGTTTTATGTGATTTCCCTAGATCTTCCAGGCTAATACTGGAATGGTTCCTTTGAACGGGCACAACCGAATTCTTTCCCCTCCCTCTCTAATGAACTCCATGTCGATAGGACGTTAAACCCAATCTTCCTTCCATCCTCCGTGGTTTCATGCAAAGACTAATTCTCGGCCACGTTCAGAATCCATGCATGCTTGGCAGTGTGCGGCACAGGAGATAAATTACGCAATCTGTAGTTCTCCAGATTTAGTAGTAGATCCTGTTTTATTCTCTGCACTTCCACGCTACTGTAAACAGTTATTAGGATTGTCGGCCTCCCTTAACCGAGTATGTCGCACTTCTCAAAGCAGCCCTGTAGCAGTGTAAGCTAATTGTGAATGACTGCGTTATCTCACCACTGCACTGGAATATTCACACTGCTAACAGTTAATACATTGCCTCGAGCTGGCTCTTAGCAATATCCTAGCTAATCTCCACAACTACAAAAGTCAATACGGAAAAATTCACTCATAAGAATACCACACCCCAACTAAACTTTGCCGTGTCCGCTTTGTTAATTGAATATTACTTCCATCTAGCCACTGGACCCACGATCTGATACGAAGTTTCAGTCTACGGAATGTGTACATGCACACTACATAACACCATTCATCCAGTAAAACCATATATTGACTAAACTAAATTCGGGGACCGCACCCAGGAAAGTACTTTCGGATTCTTTCAGTTTTCCGTATTGGAAAATTAACCTTTTACAAACGAAGGCTTACTAACTATCTCCTTCCGAAACGATAAACATTTAAAAATATAGCCCCCATCCCAAGCTGTCTACGACTTGCCTCCTTCACATCAAAAGGTTTGTCGACTGAGTCCTCGATTTCGCAAATTCGAGACTACTCCTCCAAACTGTTTTAATATTCTGGCCTTTGCGCCAATCAGCCCTCACAAAAGAACATGGCCACTTCCAATGACCAACCGTGCTGCTGCTAAGGGAAAATCATCAGATGTTGCTGTTTCCTGTCAGATCTTCCAGAAGATCTTTTTCCCATCATTTGCCGGAAATCACAAGCCGTCATGTGACAGTTATTCAACCTGTTATGTGCCGACCATATCCCATTTAGGGAGATTAGGGAAAGACCGGTACGTCGTCTCTTGCTTGAACGATACCTCCTCGTCGCTGCTATTGGGAACTAGTGCTGGCACCCACAACAGCGTACAGGATGAGCACGCAGCCGTGGCCAGTTACACGTTAGGAAGCGAAACGACTGGTATATGTAGACTGTTGACCCAACACTTTATGACTACTGCTCAGCGCGAGAACGAAACTGGCTGGTGGTATTACGAGCAAGTGGCGCGACAAGCTAGATGTGTAAGCGGAGCAGAGACGAAAGGGGAACCATTTCAGCAACAATATGAACTTCAATGTCAAACTGACATAAGCGACTTTTACAAAGGGCGCATCGTTATGAACCGGACACGAGAGGGCGAGGCTGGTCGGCTTTTCGCATGCTACTGCAGTTTGATGTAGGGGAAAGTGATTGAAGGACAGTGAAACCTCGAGTGGCCATCTAGCTATTGGACGTCCACAACCCGTGACAGAACGTTGCGGTCGGAAGCTAGGCGGCGACCTGTCGCCCATCTGCCGACAGAGTGTAGTGTTGGTGTAGGCACAAGTGTAGCAGTGTTTCAGTACACTCCGATCACCCGACACTGAACAACGGGCTCAGGAGCAGATAACCCCTACGTGTGTTCCTATATTGACCAAATGAGATTGTCAGTAACGACTGCAATGGGCACATGATCATCATTATTGGACCGTGGATCAATGGAAACGTGTAGCCTGGGTGGATAAATCGTGCTCCTTGCTACTACTGGTCGATGGTCATGTCCGAATACTTCGTTGCCCGGGCGTACAGCTGCTCGAAACGTACACCAAACGATTGTAGCAGATCGGTGGGGCAGTATTGTTCTGTGGTGGACATTCATCTGGGCTTCCATGGAACCTGTGGTAGTAACCTAAGGTACCATGACAGCTGTGGACTATACGAACATAATTACACATCACCTGAATCCTCTCGTTATTAATACACTGACGGGAAAAAATTGCAACATAATGAAGGAGTTTCGCGACATAAATGAATGTTGGTAGACGTGTTTCTACATCTGAAAGATGATGTATATTCACGTTTCGCGCCGGTCACATAAGTGTGGCGCTAGTAGCGCGACTATGAGAATAGAACTACTCCGCTACTGTCGCAGGTTCGAATCCTGCCTCGGGCATGGATGTGTGTGATGTCCTTAGGTTAGTTAGGTTTAAGTAGTTCTAAGTTCTAGGGGACTGATGACCTTAGAAGTTAAGTCCCATAGTGCTCAGAGCCATTTGAACCATTTGGAAATACTCTGAAAGAATTCTTTAGTGAGTTCCTGAATGCTATATCCGAATGTGTTTTAAACATACGCTGTAAGGGTCGTGACCGTTAACTACTCAGTGAGTGGATATGGTGAGCTGACGTTAGCTAAGGATGTTTTTAAGATGACGAAGACACCATTACCAACACCTCACTGCGTTTGAACGATGTCGTGTAATAGGTAATAGGGCTACCAGAAATTGGCATGTTGCTAATGCAATATTGAAGAAAGACCAGGCAGGAATGTGGCCACAACATATGATTGCTGGCAGCGGTGGTCACGAGACTATATTGTCGCAAGAAATCCGGTAGCCGGACGGCCACGTGGCACCAGCAAGATGCAAGACCATCGTGTTCGACTTTTCGCTCTGGCGCATCATACTGCATCTGCAACAGCAATTTGAGCAGCAGTTGGCACCACAGTGAAACAACGAACTGTTAGAAATCGATTGCTTCAAGGACAACTCCGAGCCAGACTTCGTGCAGCGTGCATTCCACTGACGCCAAACCACCGCCATTTGCGATTTCAGAAATGTGAAGCGAGAGTTCATTGCAGGGCAGGGTGGAGGTCTATTGTGTTTTCTGATGAAAGCTCGTTATGCTTCAGTGCCAGTGGTGGTCGTATGTTGGCTGGAAGGAGGCCAGTTGAGTGCTAGAAACTATGGAGATACACCTGGAGTAATTATGTGCAGTACGATTGTGTATGACAGCTGGAGCATTCTCGTAGTTATTCCGCGCACCTCTGGGGATTCGACCTGTTGTGCTACCGTTCATGATCGGCGTTCCACCGGGTGTTTTCTAACAGCATAACGCTCGTCCGCAAACCCTTTAGTAACCCAACATGCTCTACAGAGTGTCGACATTTTGCATTGACCTGCTGGATCTCGAAATCTGCTTCCAGTCGGTGACATACGGGAAATCGTTGGATGACAGCTCCAGACAGACAGCATCAACCGTCTATGAACTGACAGACCAATGCAACAGGCATGGAACTCCATCCCACAAACTGACATCTGACACCTATACAACACGATGTATGAACGTTTGCATTTTTGAATTCAAGAATAAGACTGTACAGCACTTTGCATTTGCAGTGGCTTATGTCGTGTGTGCATTAACCTGTAACACTACAGTATTAACGACTTACATACGTTATCTACGCAAGTGTTTTGCCGAAATTTCATTACTCTACATTAATTATTTATTGATGCTGCGATTTTTTTTTCGTTAGTGTATCTTCCGTGCCACGAAACCAGAATCGTGCTTCAGTCGTTTCAGATATGAATACACGTTGTCTTGGCCTTCATATTCGCCTGATCTGAACCCAAGGAAAACATTGAGCCGTGTATCGACTCGTGCTACACCTTGTTTTTAGATTGCATTGGTTCCTTTTCTTCCCCTGACATGTTTGTTTGATATGTTGTCTGTCATTAAGTGGCTGCTTGGTTGTCTTTTCCCTCTGCTATCGATATCTTCGTTTTTGCTTCTGGAAAACTGCTATGGAGGAAGTGAGATCTTTGACCGGTTGTAGCCTCGTGTGATGGCGCGGAAGTAGGGGCTTGCGAGCTGAGAGTGTGGTGGGCACGGGAGGGCAGTGTGGCTCTCCAGCGCGAGGCATAGGTGGTCGGTTGTACCGAGTCGCCACGTGATGTACGTCGGCTGTGTGTAACGAGCGGGTCGAGTTGACGGAAGAGCTCCCCGCGTGTTGGTTGTATACAGAATCGCCCCACGAGTAGTTGCTGTTCATTTCGCCTTGGTGGGACGTTAACAAGCTTTTTTAAATCCTCCGTTTCGACACTGGAATTTAAAAGGAGACACCTAACATCAAGGAGCGGTCACTACCCGTCAACGTTGCAGAGAAGACGTGAACTCCGGTGACAGAGCATCTTGTCGCGTGACCGTGGCGTGTTGGATACACTGGGGACGCGTGCGCAGTCGGATGTGTGAATCCTTGCCATCGGAGGTCGTGTACTGCCTGTTCGAGCACAATTTCAAGTTAAGTTCGTGGAAGGTTTAATCATTAAGTAATAATTTTATGTTACCAGCGTCTCTTCTGCCTTGTGGCCTCCGGCGACCGGGTTCCCTGTCCCTGGCACCGGTGTAATTGAAGACAGTGATCTTTCCTGCTCCTCTCGTTACTTCCCGATGGGAGGTGTAGTTTTGGCAGTTTAATTGTTTCGCTAATCTGTCGTGGGTTATGAGTAAATTCATGCTTCTCGTTGGTTGATCATGTGGTCGCTCATTCAGGACTGTGTGGTGTAATGTTTCCTTGCACGAGGTTAGTTCTGCTTCTGTCAGCAAGTTAAGCTACCTTATAACAAGTTTTCGCTGGCTAAAAGTCGGTGCAGTGACCAGCCTGAGAGTGGCAATTGCGTTTACGGGCGTATTTAAATTGGTCAGTATTCTGTCTAGCCTGAGCATCCCTCAGTGGGTGATTTGTGGCCGCCTTACACGGGTCCGTCGTATCTGTTATGTTCTAATGATATTCCAGGACACTTTTGTTTAAAATTTTTTTTAAATTCCTCCAAGTTCGTAAATTCATTTTATTGCCATTAATCGTGTGTTTAATTTTTTTTAAATGGCGGTGTTGGTAGCTTCACTACCTCACCGTACCTTATTAACAAAGTTCTGTATTTACTTTAGTAGCCTGTTTACTAATGTTCTTTAAATTTTTTAAAATTGTTGTATTGGTATAAATTACTTTGATTGGCGTTAGCGGCGTGTTTTAAAAGGTAGTTTATTGCCGTACTGCTGGCTTCTGTGTTTGTTAAAATTTTTTTAAAACTGTTGTATTGCTATAAATTACTTGATTGCCGTTAGCGGCGTGTTTTAAAAGGTTGTTTATTGCCGTACAGCTAGTTTCTGTAAGATACGAATAAAACATTTGTGCAAATCTCAACCCGACAGTGAACTACTAGAAATTTGGCCCCGTTTCCCAATTTGTGGTGTGGCTTGTAGTAACCGTAAACACTGTGTGTTGTAACCTCCCAGTAATAAATATAATTATGTATAGCACTGACATTTAGTGTAACTTCCCCACAAAATAAATTCCGTAAACTACCAATAATAAAATGTGACTAATGTCCTAATAAAAAGTGTGACTCATAGATAGCCTTTCAATAATTGAGTGTGAATTTAAACTGGTAAATTTTGGACGTCAGCAGTACTGTGTCATGAACCTGAAAGATCATACTGAATAAATAGAAAATTCTTACCTCAATGAAGTCGCCGGATAACGTGTATATATCTGCTCCTATATGAAACTAAACTTTTCTGGCACAGCCCAGTGCAATGCTGGCCGATAGATTTGTCATGTATAAAAGCAAACAACTGATTTTTCTTTACAATAATCGGGATGACCATGGATTGGAGAAATTAGTAAATTCTTTAAATTGAGATGAATGATTGTCAAAAGTTAATTTTTATAAAAAAGATTATTATTAAGAGATTTTTTAAACATTTACATGGGACTTGATAGAACAATATTACATATGCGCGAGGCTGCTTTTACCTTATATTATATCGCTCAGGTTCCGCCATCGCTTCCCACGACCGGCCCAGCCAACTCTATACACACGACTGCTCTCTACTACTACTACAACTGACCCACAGTTCCTACTGCTGACAAAACTGCTCTTTGGTCTGAGATTCTCTTATAGTTTACATATCGCAGGCAGCGCGTGAGCAATCCATCGAAATTACATCTGCTCGAGTGCGCTAGCAATACATTCCCTAATCATGGACCTCTTACAGTGTGTCAACATGTAGAAGTCGATCGGGAGCTCGCTCGGCGCCCAATACGCGTCGGGTGGTAATTTACGGGAATTACGTGCGTAGATATCTAAGATGGAGCAACCCTTCTCACAATGTTTTGGCTCTTGACTGAACGTCACAGATATAGATTCGTACTCATTTAACGCTGCCATAAAAATATGTAGAGACTGTGGCAGAGACAGACGCAAGTGAAAGCAGCACGTGGGGCCCGTGTTGCGCGACTTCCGACGGGGACAATGGCGGCAGCGGTCGCGTCAGATAGCATCTCCATCATGTGGCGGCCAGCGCAGCAAGGCAGGCGGCCGAGGCCCGGCTCCCCGCCGTGTGTCCATATTTGACGCAGCAATCCGGGAAACCGGGTTCAAATGCTTGACCAAATGCGAAGGCGGCCGAGTAATGTATGCCGCGCTGCCCCTCTAGGGCAGACTCGCAGATTCGGAGGCACGCACTTTGTTCGCGTCTTTCAGGGAGGCGGCTGCCGCCCATCAGCCCGTCTTCCCCCGCTGGCCTCTGGTTGCAGCGAGGTACCTCAGCACGTCCTCACGTCGCTACCTGTGGCAAGCCTCTCACTCGAGTGGGTCGCTCGCGTTTCGCGACCTGCAAACCACTGGAACTCCTGACCAGTTCTGGTATACAAAATAATCACGTCTTTCATTTCTAACAGTATATTCGGTTCACTCTTTCTTTTAGCGCTCCGGCCTGCCACTCGACTTTTTTCGATCCTTCTCGGAGGTACTCGGTACACCGAGACATTTCGTTTAATCACTGCAGTGCAGCATTTTTCGCTCGGCACAACTTTCTGAGTTCGGCAGAATCGTGGTGTCAGCGCTATTTACTCTTCGCTGATTGTTCGTCGTACAAAGGACGTTCACAAGTCTAGTGGATGTTTGCACAAAAAGAGGCAATCTGGCGATCTATTGTCGCAATCCTTTAAAATGTTTGGGAATCAGAGAAGAGAGGGACGAGGATATTCAGTTCTCGTAAGCGACCGGTACTGCATATTTGTTACGCAAATAAAATTACAATACCATGCATACCGTCCGCAGCTCGTAGTCGTGCGATAGCGTTTTCGCTTCCCGCGCCCGGGTTCCCGGGTTCGATTCCCGGCGGGGTCAAGGATTTTCTCTGCCTCGTGATGACTGGGTGTTGTGTGATGTCCTTAGGTTAGTTAGGTTTAAGTAGTTCTAAGTTCTATGGGGACTGATGACCATAGCTGTTAAGTCCCATAGTGCTCAGAGCCATTTGAACCATTTGAACCATGCATACCTTCACCGAGGAGTCAAGCAGTATATTGCTCCCTCCTACGTATATCTCGCGAAGAGACCATGAGGATAAAATCAGAGAGATTAGAGCCCACACAGAGGCATACCGACAATCCTTCTTTCCACTAACAACACGAGACTGGAATAGAACGGAGAACCGATAGAGGTACTCAAGGTACCCTCCGCCACACACCGTCAGGTAGCTTGCGGAGTATGGATGTAGATGTAGATGTAGAAGTAATTTAGAGATATAGTTTACAATAAAAGAGCAAAAAATTACAATGACCGACAGACGGGATTCATTGTTCCGTACATCAAGAAGCACTTTGTGCTACATTTGAAGGCAGGGAGCACGTGATGAAATTGGTGGTACGAACAGTAAAGTTTCTGAAGCGGTTCGCATCATTTTATCGTCTAACGATCTTCAATGGAACTGGACGAATACTATGGAGATTTCATACATTACTGTAAAGTACATTGGTTAAGGGTACGCCTGAAACGATTTTTCAATTTAAAAGTCGGTATTGTTGACTTTGAGGAGGAAAGAGGAGTGCAGGAACGCAAATGAGAACATCCGGAAAACAATGCAGACGTCGCTTTTTAAATGTACTTGACTGCCTACTGCCCACAGAACGACATTGCAAGATAATTTCTTTCTGATTTGATGGGGATTCATTTTAAAAGATACTCGTGTTATGGAAGGGACACATACTGACAAAGATGGTCCAGTTGCCTAAGCGCACTGGCGTTTAACAAAACGGCAAGGTTCAGGACACTGCACATCATACACCTCTTTTAGAGCTGTTTTTCGGGACCGTTTGCCATTTATGTTGAAAGCGCCCCTATGCATTTGATGATATAAATATTTGATCTGAAAGGTAATTCCCTTGTTAAAAGACAAATATCTTTAACCTTAAAAGTGTCTAGTACGTCTGCATTGGTTCCCTCAAGAAGAGTTTTCACGTATCCTTAATGAGGCTGCAAGAGTGTTACAATATTTCGATCAACACATATGTGTGAAAGACGTTCTTTTGATTACGAAACTAAGTACGTCACGATTACCTGGCAACCTGAGTGCGAAAATCTGCGTAATTTTCTGTATCTGTCTGCCTACAGTTTGTGCCAGGAAGAAATTTCTTCAGCGTGCCAAAAGTAATTAAATAATACTGAATTTTTCTTTTTCGATCTATTGAGAAAATTGAAAAATAAAACGACGTCGTAAGCAGTGCGACTGCACCGCCGTTCAAATGCGGCGCGTCCGCAATTTCGCCCCCCTCTTCTCCATCCTAGCGACCTGACAGCGTAGCACGGCGGCAGGAGAAATGTGCCAGCCAGTTGTGTCAGGCCATGGCTCGTGTACCGAATTCTTGGCCACACCTGTTTTAGCAAAAGTTCTTTTTATATGCCACATTTTACACACGGGGACTGAGATGTCACTGCTCTCATAATTCTAATTTCCTGCATACATTTTTCAAATTTGAAACTTGATGTTTTCGGAAAACCTTGCTCACCATTGATACGAGAAAGAAAATGTTTTACGGGACGGTAATACACTCGTTAGAACAATAATGGATTTTTTACTTTGCTTCAGAGGGGGGGGACCCAATGGATACTATAACATAAAATATTAGTTCATTTTATTACAACAGAAATGAGAAGAATTACTTAACTTTGTACAATCCATTTCCACAAGAGTGTCATGAGTATTTACAACTCCCTCTGAACATTAACGAATCACTTGATACAGACAAAATATGCCTCACTCAGATTACATTTAACCTTAACTTCCATGTTGTGTTCTGCCTAATACATTGATCACACAGCTGTTGGGCTACTAGAAGACGATGCTGCCGTCTTACTTGGTGGTTGCGGACATCGCGGAATGGTGCTCAGCGTTTTTTTTTTTTTTTTTTATCGTGCAATGTGTGGGCTTTCAAATAATGAACTGCAATGGTGTGGTGCCCCTCATCTACGTACCTCAGACTAAAAGGTTGAAGTATTAAAGTTTTGGATGGTTTCGTTGTCTAGGGGTTGGGATACGTAGTTGCCGCATTACAAGCCAAATACTGCTGAGTCTACAGTACACAATGTGAATGTACACATGAATCGAATGGTCAAAGGTTCCTATCACTCGACAATTGCGAATGTAACGTAGAAATTTATAAATGAAAGACTGCAATTAAATAAAATCTGCAGGTACTATTTTAACGACTTTAAGTGATGAGTATGATAGCAGAACTTCTTTTGAGAATACCGTATATTTCAGGAAAACACTTATTGGTGCCGATGGTCCAGCAGTTAAATAAAATATAGGCTAAGTCGAATAACAGGGAAACAATAGATTCCTACTGCACGTAATTAGTTATGAACAACAACATAGCTCACGAAATATTCGCTTCTAAACGCATACTACGTCTTCGCTGTAGAAGCCACGGAAATCCACAAGAGCTACGAAATATTTCTATCTCGCGCGACCACGCCCAAACTGCTCCAAGTCTTTCCTGCGACTCAGCGTCTGTCGCGCCGTCGCGTCCAGGACTTCCCGTGTCCTGTGCGACTGTCCCTCACGCCGCACTGCCCTGAATTCCTTGTCCTCTCTCGAAACGATGCTCTTCTCCCACTTCCATCCAGTCTCCCCAGTCACGAGCGCTGTGATAGGTTAGAGCTCTCGCGGCATGTCTTCAAGCCAACGCGCCCTCACAGACATAATGAAACACATTCGAAATACTGGATTTACATTTAAATAACTTGAAATTAAATAAATATTCCTACGGCTGGACCATAAATACACTCTAACACACATTATTAGATACATAAACAAATTAAATAAACATTTATCAAAGGAATAGAACAAAAGGTAGGACAGTAGCTTAATGTCTCTGTGCTTTCTAAAACACAGTAAGTATTTAACCAATTTGTTCATGAATAGTATATATCGGATGTAAACAAATACATAGATGAATAAATATATTTATAAGCATGCTGCTACCGTTTTTTCGTGTAACTGTGGAGTACTTATAGCCTGACGCGATGAATAGTATTAGGCCAATTTGACCTCCAATAACTCATGTACTATTAAAGTTACTTACCTGTAATTTATAGGCCGCCTGTTGTGGCCGTGCGGTTCTAGGCGCTTCAGTCTGGAACCGCGTTACCGCTACGGTCGCAGATTCGAACCCTGCCTCGGGCATGGATGTGTGTGATGTCCTTAGCTTAGTTAGGTTTAAGTAGTTCTAAGTTCTAGGTGACTGATGACCTCAGAAGTTAAGTTGCATAGTGCTCCGAGCCATTTGAACCATTTTTTTGTAATTTAGGTTTATATTACTAGCCTTCTAAAGACACGCCGATCGACAAAATCGGATGAACCGTTTAGGTTTTGGAAATTCGTTGCTGGGTGCTACTTGTGTAATTTACAATCAGATACTAAACTTTAAACTAATAAAGATATTGAAAATCTGAATCGTCGTGCAAATAATGGTAATGTACATGTTTATTTTTGAGGTATCATGATTCATCTGGCTACTATTAATTTCTGTACGAACTGTGAAATGTCTGCCATTAAGGTTTCACAAAGTCCGCCATCTTTGGCTCTTCCCGCGTACAAGTCTCTTTCATCGACACAGCGTCACCAAGGAATTCCCAGCCACGTGGCTGCACCATGCGCTGGGGCTACCCCCTCTCGTCCGGATAACGTTCGGCATCACGTGTTTGCTGCCGGGCTCCGGCTGGCCGAGCGGCCCGTGCGGCCACGCCAACTCCGAACTTAGAATATTTCCAGGGCGCCACAATTCGCCCGTTACCTCACAAATGACATCATTGTAATGACATAATTGGAGTGCACGTTGAAAGTGTGACGGTGGGACTCGAAGCCCCGTGCCACCCTCCGACAGTGGAGGTTCAAGGTAATGCGCAAGAAGGAACACATTTACATAGGTAGTGATACTGGTGGGCGCACTACGGGCGTCACATGACGAGTGGTATTATCAAGACTGACACATTATTAGTGACCGTAATAGGGCTATTGTTAACAATGGTCTGAATCTGATTTCTCGAGGATGGTAAGAAGAACAGGGTGTCGGTGCCACTGCCGAGGAGTCATGGTGTCAGTATGGTGTAAGCCAGAAGACCGTGTCGTGCAGGACATCCACTTTGTCACAGAGACATATTGTCTTCTCTCTAATGGAAGTCTTTAGAGGTACCGCGTCGGTCGCCTCGTGCTCAGCGGTACGGTGTCCGGCCGTAAATAGGAGGGCTGTTGCGGCGGCGTCGTGAAACTTTTCTGGGCGTGGCTACGCTAGTGTCGCTCATTCGTCGAGGCGGCCTGCAGAGACTGCCTTCTCTTGTGGTTACGTTGCGAGGTACTAACCTGGCTTCAGCACCTCGCTCCTCCGACGACACCGCAGAAAACATCGTCTGGATCGTTAAATACATGCCGTTCGAAAAAGATTTTTCAGACTTGTACATCCGCTAAGACAGAAACTTGGAGTGAATTCTGACTTACGCAAGGAAAAAAAAAGAAAGTTTCCTAATTTTCGATATCAAAAGGCAGTCACAGCCAAACGTGTATTAAACTACTACAGAAATGTAAGGAACCAAAGGTTATTAGGATAGTAGGTAAACAGTAACTTCCCTCTGTCCGAGAGAACAGACACCTTACATGTAAAATATACACGATTTGATGGCGAGGGGGAGTGCGGATGCACTCTTCGTTCGAACTCTTGTGGGAATCAGGCGACACTGTGAGCAATGAGGATAATGGAAAGCAGACAATACTTATGTAGTGTGCGACAGATGGAGATTTGGGTTGACGGCAATCTTGCTCAAGTAGCCGACACGTTTAACGCGTTCCGTACCCGTACCCGCCAGGTGTGGCAGCTCGGGGAGAGGCTGGTGGCCGGCGCCACTCCTAGCGTGTTATGCATGGAGGTAAAAATAAGGGGAGATGGCGCTACGTATCCCAGCCGTACTACGTTTTGAAGCCATGGGGGCGTGGCTCGCTGCCATGACACTCTGACCAAAACGTTGCCAGTGTCCTATAGCGCTGCGTGTATTACAGTCGCTAATTGCACCATATACGCATGTAACGTCATCAGATTGGTTGTTTCAAAGTTTTTGTTTAAAATAAAATCTCGTAAAGGCGAAATTCCGCATTTCTTCTGATTAAAAGTAGTTTTTAATGTAATATTACGAATAGCTAGCCTTCAGTGTAAACGATACAATTTTGTTAATTCAGTAATAAACGTGTATCACAAACTAAATAATAGAAACTGAAAACTAAGTTAGCTATACCCTCCCTCCAAAGCCCCATAAATACATCTTGTTTGTAATACGTACTGGGACTTTTCAGTTACGTTACACTACTGGGAAACACTGTTCATTACCACCAATATTTACTGAAATACGGTACATAGAATGGCAAATCTACAGAGTGTCCTGTTTAGGCCTATACTTTACGCCAGTTAATGTAGTGTTAGCTTTTACTTTGGTACAAGACGAAGACAAAGTGAGTTACTCAACACTTCGATTATCTGGTCCGCCGCTCGTGGTCTCGCGGTAGCGTTCTCGCTTCCCGAGCACGGGGTCCCGGGTTCGATTCCCGGCGGGGTCAGGGATTTTCACCTGCCTCGAGATGACTGGGTGTTTGTGTTGTCCTCATCATTTCATCATCATCCAGGAAAGTGGCGAAATTGGACTGAGCAAAGTTGGGAAATTGTACGGAAGCTGATAACCACGCAGTTGAGCGCCCCACCAACCAAACATCATCATCATCTCACTTCGATTATCGACGATACGTACGTATTATACTGAAACGTGAACTTGAAAACTAAGAATTTAATTCTTTGAATTAACATACCTTTTGCAAATGTTTTGGGTGTGTAGGGAAAACTGATGGTACAGCGGGCGCTGATAACCTCGTTGTTGTGCGCCCTAAAACACTAATAATCATCATCATAATCTGATGGTACAGCATTTTCTCGGAGCCTTACTGTTGAAAGTGAAGTTCGGTCCATGTCCTATTCTCGGAAATGCTGAGAACATATAGTGCTACATTTAGACGCACGCCAATTCTTCCTCTTCACGGCATTCTCCCACAGAGCTTTCCGACTTTCATTTTTAGGAAATCTAAAATCATACAGGAGAAAAACACGCTATAGTACAAGTACCGTTGTAGCACACGTTCATTCACAATGAAGTTGTAAAATCACACTTAACGAGACAACTTACACATGAAATGTTATTCCCTTCGATTTCGCATCACAATCAGAACGATTCGTACATTCGAACACCACACAAGTCACCATAATAGCGCAAAATCCTTCCAAAAGCGAGCGACAAGCCTATGCACACAAGCTTACAGCAGCAATGTTTTGGTCGGATTGAGATGGATACCCTCGGCTTCACATAGCTTCACAGCTGTGACGTCACGGCGTCTTACCTCCATGGTGTAATGTCTATCAGTGCCGCCTTTGTTTTGTTTACTGTGCGGGTCGGATTTACTTCAGTCCGTACCCGGGCACTCTGCACTGCATGTCGGACAAAAAGTAGCCCAGGTTACATATTTTACCTACATTTTCGGTCGAGCCTATAGAATTAGAACCTTCTGGTAAGTCACAAGAAGAAACTTCATCTTCTCATTCAACTGGAAAAAAATATTAACTGTGAGGGATAAAGTGGAGAACAAAGAATGCTGAGACATTGCATATATTCCTCGTCAGTAACTTCACAATATTTCAATGAGAAAAAAATACTTTATTGAACATGTAGTGAAAATACTAAAATAAATTTATGATATCGAATATTAGGTATTTATGCAAAGCGTGCAGTGAACAAGACACAATCAATGCCTTCTCTGCACGGTAGCAATGGAAATATTATCGGTGACAGTGCTACCAAAGTAGAGTTACTGAACACGGCCTTCCGAAATTCCTTCATCAAGGAAGACGAAGTAAATATTCCAGAACTGCCACTATGAGTAACTTAGAAGTTGATATATTAGGAGTAGTGAAGTAACTTGAATCAATAAAAGCAAGTTCTCCAATCCAGACTGTATACCAAGCAGGTTCTTTCAGAGTAAGCTGATGCAATAGCTCCGTACTTAACAACTGTATACTACCAATCGCTAAACGGAAGATGCGTACCCAAAGACTGCAAACGTGCACAGGTTACACCAATATTCAAGAAAGGTAGTAAGAGTAATCCACTAAATTACAGGTCCATATCATTAATGTCGATATGCAGCAGCATTTTGCAACATATTTTGTGTTCGAACATTATGAATTACTTCGAAGAGAACGATCTATCGACACACAGTCAACACGGATTTAGAAAACATCGTTCTTGTAAAACAGAACTAGCTTTTTATTCACACGAACTGATGAATGCCATTGACAAGGGATTTCAAATTAATTCCGTATTTGTAGTTTTTTTTTTTTGAGCACTATGGGACTTAACATCTGTGGTCATCAGTCCCCTAGAACTTAGAACTACTTAAACCTAACTAATGTAAGGACATCACACACATCCATGCCCGAGGCAGGATTCGAACCTGCGACCGTAGCGGTCACGCGGTTCCAGACTGAAGCGCCTAGAACCGCACGGCCACACCGGCCGGCGTATTTGTAGAGTTCCAGAACGCTTTTGACACTGTACCACACAAGTGATTTTTAGTCAAACTGCTTGCTTATGGAATATTTTCTGAGTTATGTGACTGGACTTGTGATTTCCTGTCAGATGGGTCACAGTTCGTAAAAATTGACGGAAAGTCATCGAGTAAAAACAGAATTGATTTCCGGCATTCACCGAGGTAGTATTATAGGCCCTCTGCTGTTCATTATCTCTATAAACTATTTTGGAGAGCAGCCTAGTTTGTTTGCAGATGATGCTGTCGTTTATCGTCTAGTCAAGTCATCAGAAGATGAAAACCAACTGCAAAACGATTTAGAAAAGATATCTGTATGGTGCGAAAATTCGTAATTGACACTAAATAATGAAAAGTGGTAGTTGATCCACATTAATGCTGAAAGGAATCCGCTAAACTTAGGTTACACGATAAATCAGTCAAAACTAAACTCCGTAAATTCAACTAAATACGTAGTAATTACAGTTATGAACAACTTAAATTGGAAAGAACACATAGAACATTTTATGCGGAAGGCGAATCAAATACTGCGTTTTAATGGCAGAACACTTAGAAGATGCAACATATCTAGTAAAGAGACTGCCTACACTAAGCCTGTCAGCGCTCTTTTGGAGTACTGCTGCGTGGTGTGGGATCCTTACCAGATAGGATTACGGAGTACTTCGAGAAAATTCAAAGAAGAGTAACACGTTTTGTATTATCGAGACATAGGGGTGATACTGTTACTGACATGATACATGATATGGGGTGGACATCGTTAAAAGAAAGGCTTTCTCGTTGCGGCGGAATCTTCTCACGAAATTTCAATCACCAACTTTCTCCTCCGAATGCGAAAATGTTTTGTTGACACCGACCTACACCGGGAAACTATCATCATAATAAAATAAGGGAAATCAAACCTCGCAAGGAAATATATAGGTGTTCTTTTTTTGCGTTCTCTGTTCGAGATTGGCACAATAGCGAATTACTGTGAAGGTGGTTTGTTGAACCCTTAGCCGGGCACTTAAGTGTAGACATAGTTAATAAAAGAGAAAACGAACTACGAAAGGTACGCATTTTCATTCATACTTATTACAAATTTACCATCAGCAAGAAATAATTTCCTTTTACGCCCGCGTCTGTTTTGAGTCATGTCTACATAAACGAAATTTGTGTGTAGTCACGTGGAAAATAACTATGTTATAGATAAAGAATGTGAGACGGGTGTTACGATTAATCAAGGAAAACCCTCAGTTGGGAAACGGGGCCAAAATTAGTTGGTTACTGTCGAGTTGCAATTTACAATTTCTTTATTGATTACTTCAACCATTAAAAGTCATTTCTTTACCACTTGACCAGGAACAGATCCAAAAAAGCTAGCAGGCATGAATGCTTTTTCAATTTACTTTACAGTTAACGGCCAACCTATTTTACCTAAAACCGGCTTTGATAAAACATTTGATAACAAATCAAAATTTTCCAAATAATGAAATTAAAACTTTACTTTACCGTTAATAGCCAAGCCTTTTACTTAAAACAGACTTTGATAAAGCATTTAATAACAAAATTAAAACTTTCCAAGTAATGAAACAAAAACACCAATTTGCATACAATTTCGCTACCGAACATGTAGGGAGCCACTTCTTTTAAATTTTGGCACAACAAGATATTAAATTACAAGGGCTCGCTAACAGGGAAGCAGAACTAGCATTTTCAAAGGATGCCAAGTAGATTAAAACAATCAAAGTAAAGATACAGTCATTCACCTTTTACAATAACTAACAATTTTAAAGCCACGTAATTTTAAAGAACCCACGAATGAAAGGCAGACTTAATCTTTTTAAACAGTGGCCAAAAACAGAGTAAAATACAACCATTTAACATTCTACAATAACTAACAACTTTAATATCATGTCCTGCCACCAAAATGTTCTGGGTTAGAAACAATTAACCGACCGGGTGTAAGGGCGGCCACAATTGTCTCCCGAAGGATACTCAGGCTAGAAGAGGACTAACAGACCCACAACGCCTCACATTCAGCAATCACATCGACCTCAAGCGAGGCCAGGGGAGGAGGAGGAATCAAATCAGGAACCATAATCCCTGCCCAAAAATACACTTCCTCCCAGGCAGTACTAATAAGAAGTCAAAAGATCACTGTCTATGATTACACCGGCGGCAGGGACAGGAAATCCTAACGCAGGAGGCCACAGGGCAGAAAAAATGTAATCTAAAACAATAACCCCTGCCAAAAAATACACTTCCTACCGGGCAGTACTAATAAGAAGCTAACTATCTACAAATACACCGGCGACAGGGACAGGAAACCCGAACGCAGGAGACCACAAGGCAGGAAAGACGCCAGTTGCACAAACCAAAATTCTTCATTTGACATCTAAACCTTTAACCAACTTAACTTGCAGTTTATCAGAGAAACAGCAGGAGAACTCCGATGCAAAGGTTCCTCACAACCGACCGTGTCCACGGCGCCTGCGTACCCAACTGGGCACAGTCACGCAGCCACGCGCTCTGTCACCGGAGCCCTCGTCTTCTCTGCACCCACGGCGGCGAAATACCACTCCTCAGGTTAGGCGAGTTACTAGTCCAGACGGAAAATTTAAAGACATCCGTTGCCGCTCCCACCAAGTAGTGACACCGAACCACAGCCGTGGCCCCGGGTGCTCACAGCAAGAGCTTACAGCCTTTTCCCGTCAACTCGTCCCACACGTCTCGCACCGCCAGGACAGACCACGCGGCTTCTCGGAGCAACAGCCGACTCTCCACCGCCACGCCACGCCGCGATCTCGTCGTACGACATTCTCTAATTCCCCATTTTAAAAACCGACCTACCGACTCGTCACCGCTAGACAACCAACCGGCCATCCCCCCAAAGATCTTATTCCCTTACACAAGGTTGGTTGGTTGGTTTGGGGAAGGGGACAAGACAGCGTGGTCATCGGTCTCATCGGATTAGGGAAGGATGGGGAAGGAAGTCGGCCGTGCCCTTTCAGAGGAACCATCCCGGCAGTGGCCTGGAGTGATTTAGGGAAATCACGGAAAACCTAAATCAGGATGGTCAGACGCGGGATTGAACCGTCGTCCTCCCGAATGCGAGTCCAGTGTCTAACCACTGCGCCACCTCGCTCGGTCCCTTACACAAGGCTAACAGGAAGCAACGACTCGAAGATCATTAAGACCAGACACGCCGCCAGAGGAGAATCTGAACAGAATCGTACGCTGCTTAACGATAAATATGAAAGAATCAGTTAACGATGGAGTGGAAGGACTCAGAACAACAGCGCGATATATGTTGAGAGCCGACACACGACTCAGAATGATAAATTGAAAACAAATGCAACACAAAATTCTAGAAAGATAAACCAATAGCTAAACCAGAACCGAAGTTCAGTACTGGGTACCCGGGCACGGACTAAGAAAAATCCGAAAACATACTAGACGGCGCCGATATTCAGAACACGCTAGGCTAGGCGTCCGCCACCGGCCGTTCGCCGCGCTACCAAGTCTGGCGAGGCGGTTCACCGAACGTGTTACGGCGACCGCTCGCATTAGCGGAGTATCTGGACACAAGTTCCGGTGACGCACAAATTTTCACTTGCTGCTATTGGATTTATTTCAATTCCAGATTACAGCTGATGTCGGAATTTTTCTTTCGTCATTATCACCTCAGTCACACAGACATACCCACCGACGAACACCTAACCTAGTACAAAAGTAAACAGCCTCAACGAAACAATAATTGGAAAACACACACACAGATGCCTAGAGACCAGAGCTGAATAGCAGACCCGACAAAAAAATGCCGCCTCAACCATAAAAATAAAACAAAAGCCCAGGCGATTGAGTTTTGCGTGATCGAAATGAAGTACACGTAACCGCGAAGTGAATGTGGTTGTGTAGAAACTTGAAAATGACCGTGGCTAGTGCGTTTCATATCGGACTCCTGTGTATAGGAGAACACACGGAAATAATATAGGAACAAAAATTGTAAGTACTAGAAAAATAAATTTTAGTGTGAGAACTGTTATTGATCTCGTTAGGACAATTTGTAAACAACAACCACAATTGCAGGAAGTTTATTCAGAACTGCGAGTATATACCACTATCAGCTGTATATTGGAATGACAACAACGCAAATTTTTGCCAAACAGAAACTTGTAAGAACACTGCATCGTACTTCTTAATAACACAGACATTGCTGTTTCGTAATAACCATAATAACCACATTTCTTATAATGACCACTGATAATACTTTTAACTAAAGTGCAACGTGTTGGATCGAAATTAGACTTTATACTGCCGCAAAAGACGTCACAGATGTCGTATTACTTTCAAAACCTTTAAAACTGTGGTTGCGGAAGAGAAGTTACTCGAAATCCGTACCAGGATACGTTGGAGGCACTTCTCCCATAATTGCAGGAGCGTGCCGAAAATATCATTTTTCAATATGACGGAGCACCAATCCATTGGAAGGGAGGAAGAGAAATTAATGTCCAGTGCACAGCACAATCATTACGAACAGATGGGGAACGAAACTGGTCCTGTTCCTTTCAACGGAACCATCACGACATATGCCTATAGAGATTTCGAGAAATGACGGGAAACCTATATTAGGATTGCTGGACGAAGATTTGAACCTACATCCTCACGAATACGAGTCTAGTTTGCCAACACTCCACTGGCACTAGCGTGTAAGAGCATTTCACAAGCTATTTCATCGTTAGGTCAGCTTTACACTGAACATCATGACACCAAAATTTTCCTGAACTGCTGTGACGTAACACGCCAGCTACAACTACGAGTACAAAGTTTGTTCTTTAAACAATGGGAACTTTTAGATTTTTGGAAATAATTTTATTCATTTGTCTGTATCAATATTATGCCCTTCAAAACAGGCCTTACTAGATTTTATACACTTTTGCCAGAGCTTTTTCTAATCTCCGAACACTTTAGGAACTGGATCAATTGCATAGCTTTTAGGTCTGTTAGCGATGTATTTTTAATCTCATGTGTGCTTGTAAACTAACGACCCTTTATGGTTTATTTTTATGAACGGAAAAAAGCCCCATGGGCCCATATATGGCATAGCAATATGGAGACTAGGGTGCCATTACGCTATCGTTTATGGGCAAAACGTCACAAGCAAAAAAGTGAATGAGTTGTAACCGATACCTTGCCTGCTTGAGAAACTGGAAGGAAGATTAAGAATGTAAAGAATATACTCGTAGCCCCCTTCCACTTTCCAGTACGAAACTCAAAACAAACAAACAAAGACCGTCCGAATAGGGCTTGAAAGCCCAACGGTACCGACCTGCCGCCGTGTCATCCTCAATCCTTACGCATCACAGAATGCGGATACGGATGGGCATGTGCTTAGCGCACCACACTCCCGGCCGTTGTCAGTCTTCGTGACCGGAGGAAACTTACTCAGTAATACTAATTTCTGTAGCACCAGGCTGGTGTTGGAGAGAAACGCGAAGTTAGAGACGTGGCCCACAGTCATTCTGAAAAGTCGAGTGGTTATTGCGATCAGACAATCGCGTTATTGGTTCAAATGGTTCAAATGGCTCTGAGCACTATGGGACTCAACATCTTAGGTCATAAGTCCCCTAGAACTTAGAACTACTTAAACCTAACTAACCTACGGACATCACACACACCCGTGCCCGAAGCAGGATTCGAACCTGCGACCGCAGCAGCCCCGCGGTTCCGGACTGCAGCGCCAGAACCGCTAGACCACCGCGGCCGGCACAATCGCGTTATTCTGTATGGTTAATTGAGTGTCGGACTTCGTTTCTAAGAGACTGTAGGTTCGTTGGTGCAGAATAAAAGATCTGATATTTTGCTAATCAATATTTGCTTCACGCCAATGGCGGACGGGCTCCACGTCTGCACTTTTGCATTTATTCCAACGTTGACAGCATTTATCGAGCTTTCTTCTGCCTCGCCGATCCACAATACTTCCTTCAGTTATTGAGACATTGTTTCGACGTAATATTCGTAAGCTCCATGTTAAAACGTATTTCAATAGTTCTACACCGTTTTTGATCTCATCTACCCATTCTCGAGCAACTTGTATTCGCCCGTATTTTTGCTCGAAATTCAAAAATTTTGAAACGAAATTTGCTGTGGCAAGTATTATATCCAAACATCTGAAAAATATCCTAGAACGAACCACTTGATATGCCAACATTGTCATCTAGTTCTCTGGTTAGGATTCGGGGATCGTTCATAATCATTTCTTCCACTTTTTCTATGAGTTCATCGGTTGCTGATTGCTGGGATTTAAAGCTGTCTTCATCTTCAGCGTCTTCACGGCCTTCTTCTCAACGTTTATACCACTCGTCGAACACTGTTTTACATGTAGCAGACACTCAAAAAAAGCAATACCGAACGTTTCTAAAGCTATGTTGCTCTTCATTCCGTTTCTCCTGTATAATTTAATACAAAATCTCTGCACATTTTTGTATAAAAGGAAATAATCGTCATTACCACCAAAACAAATTGTAGCCCTTTTTACTGCTGACAACAGACAAAATACTCGATACGGCTAACTTTGTGCACATACTTTTCAGAAATGTTTACCAGTAAAACCAGGAAAAAAAAATCACACGAAACGGTCTTATACGACACACTAAATTACAAAATTTCTGTCACTTTTTGGGCACGTCACAGCATTTGACGAAAAACATGTCATCGCGTTCTCTTTCAAGTCTAGTCATCCCATTGCATTTTAACAATGTATGACTAATGCAAATTTTGACTTTAACCAAAATATGTACGTCTGACGGGATATACTCGTACAACTGAAACTGTGCTACATTGAAATATATCAAACAAAAAGATATTTCAGTCCAACTAACAACAGCCAGTGGCAGACTATTATCATTCAGAAAATTATTTTCAGTTTCAAGGAATTCTCACAGACCGTTTTGAAAAGCTGTTTCTAGGCAGAGAGCGTCTCAGTGTTAATATTAAATATAATTTTAGATCTGTAGACTACGTACTATGCATACAAACTGTCACTACCTCACACTTCAAGTTCATTCTGAAACGTCGCCTTAGAAGAATTGTACACGACTGTGCTTAAACTGACACACAATATTTTTTTAGCGCAACGCAATCTGACTTTCAAAAATCCCTACAAAGGAATGGCCCTGACTGACATTAACCTATACGTTTCACAAATCACTTACCTCACCAAAAATCTTCGTTACTCCAACTACTGCAATACAGCGAGCGCCACTACTGCCAGCTAAATAAAAGATTCAAACTACTGAAGGCACTAACTACTGATAGGGATAGTTAGCAAATGAAAGATTTTAATAGAGAACAAACAATGTATTTACCTTAATAATCATAATATATATAGTAGTTCATGCCATCCAGTATTACAAATTTCCAAACTCCGCCATCTCTCTCCCCACATCCACCACTGCTGGCGGCTCACCTCCAACTGCGCAACGCTACGCACTGTTCACATCCAGCTGCCGCTGCCCAACACTACAATGGCAGACAACAATGCAAACTAGCCACAGACTGCACACAGCACAGCCAGTGATTTTCATACAGAGAGCGCTACGTGGCGGCGGCATTACCAATATAAGAACCTAAACAGCCTACTTACATAGCCCCCATGCTCCCCACAAAAAATTTTACAAATTGTTTTGGGCACTGGGCAATACATATTTGTTAAAATTTTTCATAATCGTAATTACAATAACAAAGAAATCAAATGCACACACTTATTGATACAATGTTGGTCAAAAGCTAAAATTTTCTCACAGTCCACAAAGATAGTCCTGATCATTCATCATAATAGTAATTACAGTTTTTTTTTCACAAAGTCTCATTAGTAAAAGAAATTGCACACAGAAGTAGTGGATTTCCATGCAGTCTTGAAGAAGGAGTGTTGTCCTTCCAACGGAAAGACAGTGCTGACTCTTGA
This sequence comes from Schistocerca cancellata, assembly GCF_023864275.1. Classification (NCBI taxonomy): domain Eukaryota; kingdom Metazoa; phylum Arthropoda; class Insecta; order Orthoptera; family Acrididae; genus Schistocerca; species Schistocerca cancellata. Next base: position 304,243,892 of record NC_064628.1, on the reverse strand, counting down.
CATGCAGACAGGTAATGGGCCACAACAGAGCAAACCCACAGCAGAGTCAGTCGAAGTTTTGAAGAATATTGGTAGGTAGGTCATCACAGAGTAGACCCACTGTAGTCCTGGTAGAGATTACGGTATTGGTGGGCCACCAGAGGTGCATACCCACTTCAGTCCTTGTAGCAATAATGGTACTGGTGAGTCAGAAAAGGTGTGGACTCACTGAAGTCCTTGTAGAGATGATGGTATTGGTGGGTCATCAAAGATGCAGACCCACTGTAGTCCTTGTAGAGATAATGGTATTGGTGGATCATCAAAGATGCAGACCTGCTGTAGTCCTTGTAGAGATAATGGTATTGGTGGGTCATCAAAGATGCAGACCCACTGTAGTCCTTGTAGAGATGGCAAGCAGCCATCTGTTGTGAGTGTGCAGGTGCACAATCACCATTGAAGAGTCTTGTGGATAATATAGCAAGTCCATAACCAACACTTGTGCACTCACGAAGTTTTTGGAATTGTCCTTAGAACCAGCAATGCTGTTATCCAGTCCCTTGCTGAATTATCAACACGCGTGCAAACACTAACAGTCCCAACTTCTCACATATTGTGCATTACTATGACCAACAGAAATGTGTGCAGCGAAATGAATGCTTACAAGTTACTTAATTTGATAAACTGGTGTCAATTACAATATTATAACATAAGAGTACAATAAGAAAGGTACAAAATACATTATTAAAAACATAACAATACAGATAACATTTGTAGTAATGCAGGCTTTACAAAACAATAGAAATAAACATATACATCAGTGTTACAGGAATTATGACATGAGTACATACATAAAAGATCAGAATAACTTTTGAAACATCAACTTTACACATGAGCATTAAAACAAAACAGAATAAATAATGTCTAAGCATATTTACAAGGTAAATAACATATTATTAATGCCAATTATATTTGAGGATAACAGTATTCCTCATCATAGTGAATGTAGATTAGTATTAGAAGAAGAAAAATTTCTATGAAACTACACAGAGACAGGAAGAAAACAAATACACAAGGGTACACAAACACATAGTGGGATAACGACAAAAGGAAAGGACCGGGTTTGTTTTCAGTGTAACATTTGATACTGCAGTCCAACCCAAAACTTCATTCCATAGATCTTTCGTCTTATTTCAACCTTTGCTTCTACCAAAAAAATCCTATCCAAGCATGCTTTCTGTATTTATATGTTCACACATTTCTTATCTCATTATTTATTGTCCATTATCTTACCTCATTATTTATTTCCAAGAAAATCTTACCTAAACCTGTTGTCCCTAAACTCTACTTTTTTGGTTCATATCCTCTTTCAAAATACGTTTTGGCCAAACCATTTTCTTATAGCTTCTCAATGCATTTCTTCCAATTCATCATAGTTAGTTTCTTATATAGTCTACCTCCTCTTAAGCTAACTTAAATCTACTGAGCTCAGATATATATACCAAGGGATGAGGCAATGCAGCAGCACATAACAAATTAACACAAACAGCAAGGACAAAAAATACAAATTGGCAAAGTAAGCAACAATATTACAACTAATATAAGGCAATGAGCAGCAAACAAGAAAAATAAATCAGTATAAACTGGCTTAGCAGAGTAACACAAAGTCAAATTCAGTAACACTATACCTGGCAAACAGTGGCATCAAATGAAATAAGTTATATCTAAACATGACATAGCTCAAACAGAAAAAAACATTACACTAAAGACTACAATGCAGACAAGGGAAATGTATCTTCACATCTTAATGTCTGTGTAATTAAAGTGGGGCACCACAAAAACTAATTCTACAAAAAATTACCAAGTACTTGAAAAGAAAATTCTGTATGCAATTCCTGTGAATGGAAATGTCTTTTTGTACTCCTTCGTTTTTTTTTTTAAGTTATTGTTTACTGGATCTGTAGGCATAAAATATCTATATTAGTACATTCATAAAATTTTATTTTAAACAATGGTGCAGTGCAGCTAGAAACTAGATATTAAAGAAACTGAGCAAATAAATACATAAAGCAAGCCATATGGCATTTCTCTCAAATAGAAAGACAGTAGTCATAATCAGGTGTATAGACATAAAAATATTTCTCGTCATTTCATTCGGCATTGCAGTAAATATCATAAATTAAGAGCTCCACAGTGTTATCATGTTTTCAAGTTTGAGGGCGTCATGTTTAGGATGCTTTCTACAAAGGAATGTCAACAGCGAGGATAATGGCCTCTTTTTTTCTCCACCTAATGGCTTTCTTTTGTCAGATGACTACCTCTCAGCTGGGTGCCCACGACGCATTACGTGCAGGTGGTCACAACTTTCTTACCGAAATATTTACGATAGCAGTTTCCGCTACAGTGACAGTCTCATATAAAAATATTTCACAGGTCAAGAATTTGCGTTGCAAATGTGTAGAAACAAAATCTTATGAATATAACAGTGTCCAAAAAATTTCAAAACTCTTAAAGTACGATTCTTGGTTTCCAACATAATTATTCACAAACCAGAGTCCCTAACCACTACTCATTATTTCTTACCTCATTATACATATACATATTCGTCAACACTTCTTCAATATTTCATCATAGGAGATACGTAGAATAATCAAATAACTCATATAGGATCAGCCTATTAATCATAAACATACCTCAGCAGCATAATACACATCGTCGTCGTAATAATAACATCATAACACCTCAGTCAGATCTCAAAAACGTCGTAGCTTTCTGCAATAATTTCAAAACCTAAAGAAAATTCTCTGCTCAATTCAGTAGTGTCATCTACCTCAAACCTACTTTAAAAATCATGATCTCATACCAAATACATCATTCAAAGCTCTCATAGTATCACAATGGTTCTGAAAAAATATGAACAGTTCACAAAGTACAGACAAAATACAATTTCGTGAGTGTGAAGTTATCCAACGGTGTAATTACGTAAATATCTGTCACTGCTGTAGTAAAAAAGTTTGTCTCTCTCAGTTAAATGATCAGATAGCTATGTAATTCTGTGTTGGAGAAATATGGTACCGATGTGTAAAGTTGTATAAGCCAATACCACATTAGCTAGGGCTCCTTGTGCTTGCCAAACACATGGTACACAAAGCAAGCGTGTACCCCCCTGAGGATTAATGTAATTATACCCTCAGGTGTTACAGATTACCGCAATGGAATGAAATGTGTTACGGAAAACTTTCTTTGTAATTCAAAAATCTTTAAAAATAAATGATTTAAGTACAAAATTAATCACTCAAATACGTGTCCTGTAGCGCTAAATGTGCATCTTGCTGTAAGATAATCTCTGTGGAAGCGTAGTTATTGTCCTCCGAAAGCTAAGTTCTGTAGAAGTCAATGTACTTACCTCCTGATAAACAAAAATGAAATGCTTTGCGTATAGATATCTTAGTTATTACGCTTATTGTTGTGATGAAGAAATTACTGTGCTGTAATGTATTGTTGTGCTACAGAAAAGGCTGTCTCATTGAAGCTATACCACAAAAGTTACTATTAAACATGTTTTACTTTCCAGAAGAATTCAGAAAAACTGTGCAGATATAAAACAGATACACCGCAAAAGCAACATTGTAAATTGTCACTCATTACTAGCGTCGTGATAAAATCGTGTAGCTGTCACGTAAACTAACCACTGTGTCATCTGGTATCTCACAGAAAATACTTTAATTCAGAATGTATTTTCAAGTAAACCAAAATGTTGCATGAAAATCTCATTAGCAGTACCAGTATATGTCCTAAGTATGTCAGGCTGATAGTCATTACGTAATCGTGCAACTAACAAGCAAGAATGTACAAATAACAACACTGTGTCGTCTGTTCACATAACAATGCATTCGTAATTTCTGTTTAAATAAGTTCTCTTGGTTCTTGAGTGGATATTGAACTTCAAAACATTGTTGCATGTTAACAATTTCTCAGTGTGACAAATTGTACAAGTAGCATGAAGTGAAAATTGCAAAGACTAAGTTAAAAAGCAGATTATCTGTCAATAAATGGTTTTACATGTGAAATGTGGTGTAACCCTTTGCTCTTCCTAGTATGCAGAATTTCAACTTTAATGCAATTATCATGTGGTATATGTCGGTAAGGAATCTTGGAATTTTTCTCAAGGTTAGTGTCTATGTTATTTTTCTCTGAGGCAGCCGGCGCACGCGGCAGCCTGCGGTGCGAGTCATTGTCTGTTCCTTTGTTGGCACACGTCGTTACTGGGATTTGGAGACCTAACTTCTACAAATTCACCATGACGAGAGGGCCCTGCTCTGTTTGAATCCCGCCAGTTCTGATAAAATTCAGGTCTGTCGTTATGATTATATCGTCTGTCGTCATGTCGGTAGTTCCTGTAGTTTCTTTCTTGTCGGTTAAGTGGTGGAGAATTTCTCCCTGAATTATCACTGCACGATGGGCCGTTGCGTCTGAAGTTATTCTGTCTCCCGTGATAATAATTGTTTTTGTTCCCATATTGTCTGTTTCTTTGGTAATCTCTGTCATATTCATTACTATGGAAATGCGATCTTTCCCTGTAACTATTATTCTGCCAGTGGTTGTCATACAGGTGGTGTTTGTTTTGGTCACGATTTACGTTGTAAGAATAGACTTGTCGTGTCCAGTTATTGTTTCTGTCATCACGGAATTGTGACAGATGTGACCTGTAATTGTTGTGCTCCTGCTTTTGCATTCTGCGATTGTCAGTGTCAATTTCCAGTTCTTGTAACAGTCCCTGAAAAGCTTCAATGTCGTCTTTGCAACGTCCTGCCAAAATAATATGCCATAAATGTTCAGGTAATTTGATTAAGCAAATGCGGATGAGTTCTGAGGGGCTGCATGGGTTTGACAGGTACTGATTCTTGTGCAACATGTCTTCAAAATATTTCATAAGACTGGAAAATTCAGATTGTTCGAAATGTTTCATCATTATGATGCTATGTTTTACTCGGTCTTGTGTAGTTTGAGACCAATATGCTGAGTGGAAGGCATGGTAAAATTCTCCTTCACTGTGACAATCGTGAATGACCGATCGCATTCTTACAGCTGGTTCATTCTCCAAGTAGTTGTTGTTGTTGTGGTCTTCAGTCCTGAGACTGTTTTGATGCAGCTCTCCATGCTACTCTATCCTGTGCAAGCCTCTTCATCTCCCAGTATCTACTGCAACCTACATCCTTCTGAATCTGCTTAGTGTATTCATCTCTTGGTCTCCCTCTACGATTTTTACCCTCCACACTGCCCTCCAATGCTAAATTTGTGATCCCTTGATGCCTCAAAACATGTCCTACCAACCGATCCCTTCTTCTAGTCAAGTTGTGCCACAAACTTCTCTTCTCCCCAATCCTATTCAGTACCTCCTCATTAGTTACGTGATCTACCCACCTTATCTTCAGCATTCTTCTGTAGCACCACATTTCGAAAGCTTCTATTCTCTTCTTGTCCAAACTAGTTATCGTCCATGTTTCACTTCCATACATGGCTACACTCCATACAAATACTTTCAGAAACGACTTCCTGACACTTAAATCTATACTCGATGTTAACAAATTCCTCTTCTTGAGAAACGCTTTCCTTGCCATTGCCAGTCTACATTTTATATCCTCTCTACTTCGACCATCATCGGTTATTTTACTCCCTAAATAGCAAAACTCCTTTACTACTTTAAGTGTCTCATTTCCTAATCTAATTCCCTCAGCATCACCCGACTTAATTTGACTACATTCCATTATCCTCGTTTTGCTTTTGTTGATGTTCATCTTATATCCTCGTTTCAAGACACTGTCCATTCCGTTCAACTGCTCTTCCAAGTCCTTTGCTGTCTCTGACAGAATTACAATATCATCGGCGAACCTCAAAGTTTTTACTTCTTCTCCATGAACTTTAATACCTACTCCGAATTTTTCTTTTGTTTCCTTTACTGCTTGCTCAATATACAGATTGAATAACATCGGGGAGAGGCTACAACCCTGTCTTACTCCTTTCCCAACCACTGCTTCCCTTTCATGCCCCTCGACTCTTATAACTGCCGTCTGGTTTCTCCAAGTAGCCCCACATAAATTCTAATCTGTGCTCCAATGACCAGTTGGGAGGAAAACAATGAGAGAATTGATGGAGCCACGCTTGTGGATGAATGTCGTTGCCAGAATTCTTAAACGTTTTGAATTTACGTGTAGTAATGAACAGCTTATAGTCAAAATCATCATGTCGGCGAGTCGCATGTCGGTCATTGTTACGTCGTGTCGGCGGTTCCATCTCAAAATTCGATGCACATTGCCAATTTCTTTCATAACTTCCGAAATGCCCTGTGTTATTATTTTGTGGCTGTTCCATATTTCTATGTCCCTCTTCCCGTATTGGGGCGCGAGTGTCCTCTGAAATACGTAATTCTTGTATTACCTGTGTCAGCTGATCTTGTACTTCCCGGATTTCTCTTTGGTGTTGCGTATTAATTTTATTCTGATTTTGTTTGAATTTCCTAATTTGTTCGCACTCTTCTGGGTCATTAAAGACTACTGGTTTTGTGTCATTCAGATTATCATCTACCTTCGCAGATAAATTATTTAGCTGATCCGAAAGTTCAACTACTTTCTCTGATAATGAACTAATTTCCTCCATGTGTCTTTCTGAACCAATTTTCAGAGTATCTACTGTGTCCTTTAAGTTTTCTTGAGTTTTTGCAAGTTGTGTAACCGAATCGGTAGATGCAACTGAGTCAATTTTAGCCCACAAGGTCTCATGATTTTCATGAACGATGGTTTGCACTTCTATTATGGCTGCTTCGTGATTCTGTAATGCATTTTCATGCCGCGAAAAAATAGGTTGAAAATGCTCACAAATTTGTGTTTTTACGTCATTACAGACTTTTTGACATTTCGATTCAATGTTATGTAACTCAGTAGTTAAATCTTCACGTGTTTGTTCAAGCTTATGTTCCTCTGAGTCTAACTTTTGAAGCTTTTGTTCCATTGTGTCTAACTGTTGCTGTGTTTGCCTCTGGTGTTGTTCCATTGTGTCTAACTTTTGAAGATTTTGTTCCATTATGTCTAACTGTTGCTGTGTTTGTCTCTGGTGTTGTTCCATTGTGTCTAAATTCTGAAGATTTTGTCCCATTTGTTTCTGATTTTGTTCAAGCGTTGTGTCTAACCTTTGTAGCCTTTGTCCCATTTGTTCCATTAACTGTAATAACAGTGCACTGGTGTCTGAAACATGTTCCTCAGTGCTTTTCGGCAGTGAATTTGCACCGGCAACATTCACATTTTGACAAGCGGAAAATGTGTCTTGACTCATTTGAGAAAACGGTGAGAACCAAAAACCTGAGTCTACAGTATTTGCAATATTGTGTTCTGTCATTCCCGATTCCTGAGGCGAGCTGTTGCCGACCGATCGATCGATAATGCTTCCCTGTTCACTACCTGTTTCACTGTCTACTCCATTATTTGACGCCCGCTCCATTTCCCTATGCACAGTTACCAAATTACTACTTTGAATATTTGTTAATTCATTACATGGTGGCGTTAACACACTGCTTTCGTCTTCACTGTTATTTCTCAGTTTACTTTGGAGCCTAGTATTACGTTTTTCACACGCCATTATTGTCACAATATTTCACACGACAACACAGAAAAGCACAATTTGAAGAGCAAAAATAAGAGAGCACATTAACATAGCACTGAAAATAATATCTCGTTAATTGCAAGCGCAGCTGCGAAATACTTGGTGCAAATCTACATGCATGCCACAACTGTTTTACTGTACAACAATAAAAGACTGCAACTACAAAGGAGATTCTCTCTACAATTACGCAATAGCAATAAACAAAATCTACACTAATTACACAAACTACAAGAAAAAATCAGAAGATTCCAGTGAGGTATCCTCGGCTAAGGGTCGACATATGAAACGTCCCCTTTGAACATTTATCCACGACTGTGCTTAAACTGACACACAATATTTTTTTAGCGCAACGCAATCTGACTTTCAAAAATACCTACAAAGGAATGGCCCTGACTAACATTAACCTATACGTTTCACAAATTACTTACCTCACCAAAAATCTTCGTTACTCCAACTACTGCAATACAGCGAGCGCCACTACTGCCAGCTAAATAAAAGATTCAAACTACTGAAGGCACTAACTACTGATAGGGATAGTTAGCAAAAGAAAGATTTTAATAGAGAACAAACAATGTATTTACCTTAATAATCATAATATATATAGTAGTTCATGCCATCCAGTATTACAAATTTCCAAACTCCGCCATCTCTCTCCCCACATCCACCACTGCTGGCGGCTCACCTCCAACTGCGCAACGCTACGCACTGTTCACATCCAGCTGCCGCTGCCCAACACTACAATGGCAGACAACAATGCAAACTAGCCACAGACTGCACACAGCACAGCCAGTGATTTTCATACAGAGAGCGCTACGTGGCGGTGGCGTTACCAATATAAGAACCTAAACAGCCTACTTACAATTCCTCAAACATCTGAGCTCTCAACACTAATCATAAAGTTCACAATGGAGTTCCTAAATACTCATAAACTTTCTGGATCTTAACGTCGATATCCGTGCACTCAAACATTGCTAGAAAATTTGCAGAAAAATTACAACCACTTGTGAGCTCAGTGGAGGTTCTAGTTGGCCAATGTGTATATGCGAAATACACGACTTAACTGGTTGGCTTATTTTATTATGCCGTAGTGGTCAGTCATCCAGCAGTGCTGTAAAACTCATAGCTTTACTACACATTTGATCCTGAAACCTTTTAATCAGGTAGTCAACTTAGAGAAAAGTACATAAAAAGTAAAATGATCGGATAAATGCTTTTAAAATAATTAATGTTAAAGATTCCAGATGATTATAGCTTTAAACCCATTTGATTGTTACTGAATAATATTCACAGACGTGTGAATGGTGTTTTCAAGTGGGAGCAAAGTACGTTTAGCTGCTAATTAATTGCCGGCCGGAGTGGCCGTGCGGTTCTAGGCGCTACGGTCTGGAACCGAGCGACCGCTACGGTCGCAGGTTCGAATCCTGCCTCGGGCATGGATGTGTGTGACGTCCTTTAGTTAGTTAGGTTTCATTAGTTCTAAGTTCTAGGCGACTGATGACCTTAGAAGTTAAGTCGCATAGTGCTCAGAGCCATTTGAACCATTTTTTTGCTAATTAATTCACGAAAATCAACGGATAACGTAGCATTAAGCTACGCAACTGCGACGTAAAATTCGGTATTCTGAGTGACCACTGTGGAAACAGGTACGAAGACCATAGAGTTAAAGCGTTTAAAATCGTGGAAATAATCGAAAACACAGTCAAATAACATAAGTTCAGTTAAAAGTTAAAGCAGGAATCTCGCACAGCTACTCAGTCTCGTAGCTCTCGCAACGAACTCACCAATAACCACCGGCCTAATTACAGTGACAACCGACGAGCAAAAGGTACCGTGCATTCTAAAGCAAGCCCTTAAATACTTCCTGTGACATCACAAAATACTCAGTCGATATTAGATACTTAAATAATAATCAACATTCCTGTCTATTCCACATACATATAAAATTTTAGGATACCATTGAAATTATCGCGATCATTCTGTGACCTGTCATTGAAAAAACAAAACGATATTAAACAAGTTATCAACAAAATTCACAAAGCATAACTACATCCAGTTTTACAGAGCGGCTAGCAATTATATAAAATTGTAAATGTACTCTGTGTGAAAAGTTCGAAAACCTGTAATTGTCTCCAATTGTCTCCCACTGCGAAGCATCAGTTTGAAATTTGGCTAAAAGGCGCCCACAATCTTCCTCTGAAACGGTGGAAAACGATGGCACCGGGCTATGTCGCCCTCTGTTAAGTACGTTAAAATTGTAGCTGTCACAGACTTCGACATCCATTCATCTATTAATGGCGTCTCATGGCTGCTCCAGCGCCTGAGGGCAGGACCTAACGACAGACAACCTGCAACCTTCTTACTTATCGGCCAATCCTGCTCGCGATATGAAATATGACTGTGGATCGCGTGTATACCTAATGGATTTTTACTAATTGGATAAGGCTATCTTGCTCGAAGAAGTAATACCGATAAGTGGCAGGAAAGTGAACAACAGACCGTTCTGATGGAAAAGTCTACTATTATAAAAAAGCAATTAAACCGAACAGCGTTATAATTTGGAAAAATGAAAGTTATTTTGTGCATTCACTCACGAACAACACAGGACAGAAAAGGGGTACCATTGATCATGAATCTAAAAGTTACACTAATGAACGAAGAGGAAATAATTAACAGTCGCCAGGCCTTTAGGGCAATTTACATCCAAAATCCTGTACAAGATGATGGGAAAGAAAAACATGTATTGTTAAACACTGACGTGGCAACTGAAGGTTGTCACGTTTTTTTTACACTTATTTTAAGTGAGTACGTAATGATATAGAAAACTGAGAAGTGACTCTAATGTTATGTTTGTCATTAAATTTTGAAAAAAAAACCGAGTAATGATTTGAAAATACACAATTAAACTGTATTTTAGTGTTGAACTTCGTTACGAGAACAATGACTGTCAATGGCCTCAACGTAACATCAAAGAAATTTAGAAAAAAAACAAGCACTTTTATTTTGCAGTTACTTATATCGCAAATTGGATTTCAAATTATTGTCTGAACAACTGAGTTTTTTTACTGACTTGAACAGACATAAACAACAGAATACGTACCAAACCAAACAGACATGTACTCCAGGCTGTAAGTAAAATAAATGAAACTTCTACACTCTTAATTTGTGCATTTCTTTAGATTTTGATTTTTTTCCAGAGATTGATTCTCAAAATTGAAAAATGAAATTGCTTTACTTTACTCATATACTGAAGCCTCTGTTCTACAACAGTTAATTGAAAGTAGATTGAGGCTAAAATTCATTAATAAACCGGCTGCAACTATTCAATTTGTTTCTTACGACACTCTGTTAGCATATAAGGAAAAAAAGGAACAAGGACTATACTTGGTAACAATGTCTGAGGACAATGAGGACACAATTGCCCTGTGTTTAACTGATAATTATTTAAATAAATTTTATGAATCAAATCACACTTAATTGTGCTGCTGGGTTACCTGCTAATACTTTCTACCAATGAACAGTATTACTTCAGTGCTGTGCATACGACGAATCTCGGATCCGACGACGAATCTGTGTTGCTGGAACTGCTGCTGTTGTTGGAGACGGTAGCATCATGTGGAGCACGGCTAATTACAGGAACGGGCAACTGTAATTAATACGGCCTCTTCCGCCCGTCCACTGTCCTTACTCCTGCTACTAGAGACATCTGGCCGACGCGCGTGCATGATGCCGTCGAAATGGTACACTCCACTGCGAGAGCGTTATCACCACACTTCCGTCTCCCTCTCTCCGTGCGCTCCACGCAACAACTCCCTACCCTAAGATTTTACAACGCACAAGAACTGCTATTATCGTTGCTAGTCGATGTAAATAACAATTCTTTTGGCTTTCCCCCAGAGCTTATGAGTTTCACAGTTAGACACAGATAAATACAATGAAATGTCAACAGACTTCTACCTAATTTTACACATACAGTGAAGCAATGTCCTTACCTATTGAGAGAAAGCATTTAAATTACAAATATTTACATACAATTCAGCAAAATAATTTATATATATTGATAGCAGGTGCCATGCATCCTGCATTTTCGGTGTTACAAACCCCTCTGACACCCATTAGGTCTGGTTGCCTGCTCTCAGGTGCTAGAGCAGCAGCGAGGTAACAGTCAGCTGAGTGCGTACAGTCTGACAGGTACATTTGAAACGTACTCAACAAAGGTGTATGGCTGGCACCGAGGGTGTTGCCGAACTGGGGGTCTTAGAGGGATCTTTTTCCATTTTATTCACGCCCATGTCAATGTTGCACCTCTCTATGATCACGCCACGTAAGGACGTCAAACAGGAAGGCTGAAAAAACACAAACACAGACTGCTGCTCCGGATCATGTTCAGATTCGTTGAACAGTTGTGAACTTTCCCTAGCGATTTTACCTGATATACTACAGCAAAAATTGAGGTTGCACTGCACTCGAAAGGGGTCAGACCAACTTAAATTGGTTTGAATAGTCCAGCGGGTGTCAGCAGTGTCGAACGTCGTTAAGGTCGCCAGCCTGTCGCTCATCGCTTGGCGAAATGTGTGGGAATCAACGCTGGCAGAGAAGGGATGGTTTCAATGACGCCCTTTGTGCCGCCTCTCCGTGGCTTTTCGTGTGGATACTGAGTGGCAGTGTGTCTCAAATTTTTTCCTCGGCCACCCCTAAGGAAACGGCGTGATTTCAGCGCTGGCCGTCACGGTTCTGACCTCGATCGTGGAGACGTCAAAAGAAGGATATGTGGGCAACGGGGGGTGTAAGAACTTCTCATCATGTGACATGCCCACGATGGCGCTGGTCAGAACTGTGGTTTGGTGCCATTGTACCAACATTAACCTATCGTATACGTCACATGAACTTCAGAGCTGTGGTTTCTTTTTGCCAGGTGTCGATATCTTGCTGTCTGAAGCGTTAATGAAGCTGAGGTGGACGTTGCAGGGCGCCACGCTTTTACACCATTACAGCATTACAGAGGACGGATGTAGGGACTTCTAAGCCCAGTTTCAAACTTACGTGTCGTGACGGGAGGCAGTTTGAGGTTTTGATTTGGAAAAAGTGAAACTTTTCTTTTTTTGCTCTGTGTATATGAGCAGTTTGAAGAGCCAGTATCCTTCTGCTCTTTAGTCGGTATCTCTTTTAGTTGTTTTATTCATTGTAATGCATGCCCCCATTACGGTATTATTGTGTTACTGATGTACACTTACGTAACTTATCAATTAAAATAAACTGTGAGTACTCGTCAACTGAGAAGATTAGGCAAGAATCTGACAAACTCATGTTCCCTTCATACAATTATAACTAGAAGATTTATAGGATTGGAACATTTGCACATCAACTTTTAACAAATTCGTGGGGTATGTGATGTTATTTCAGTGATTACAAAATCGAGGGAGATTAACAAAGAACTTGACAGTATGAGCACCGCCTCTGCCCTGGGTGCAACCATTGATTCGTTAGGATGCCATAAAGCGTTTTATTCTCTCTGGAGGCAAGCTGGCCAAAAACTGTTATACACTACTGACCATTCAAATTGCTACACCACGAAGATGACGCGCTACAGACGCGAAACTTAACCGACAGGAAGAAGATGCTGTCATATGCAAATTATTAGCTTTTCAGAGAATTCACACAAGGTTGGCTCCGGTGGCAACACCTACAACGTACTGACATGAGGAAAGTTTCCAACCGATTTATCATACACAAACACCAGTTTACCGGCGTTGCCTGGTGAAACGTTGTTGTGATGCCTCGTGTAAGGTCGGATTCGGATTGTAGCCTATCGCGATTGCGGTATATCGTATCGCGACATTGCCGCTCTCGTTGGTCGAGATCCCATGACCGTTAGCAGAATATGGAATCGGTGGGTTCAGGAGGGTAATACGGAACGCCGAGATGGATCCCAACGACCTCGTATTACTAGCAGTCGAGATGACAGGCATCTTATCCGCATGGCTGTAGGGGATCGTGCAGCCACGTCTCGATCCCTGAGTCTACAGATGGGGACGTTTGCAAGACAACAACCATCTGCACGAACAGTTCGACGACGTTTGCAGCTCGGCGACCACGGCTGCAGTTACCCTTGACGCTGCATCACAGACAGGAGCGCCTGCGATGGTGTACTCAACGACGGTGCACGAATGGCAAAACGTCATTTTTTCGAATGAATCCAGGTTCATTTACAGCATCATGATGGTCGCATCCGTATTTGGCGACATCGTGGTGAACGCACATTGAAAGCGTGTATTTGTCATCGCCATACTGTTGTATCACCCGGCGTGATGGGATGGGGTGCCATTGGTTACACGTCTCGGTCACCTCTTGTTCGCATTGACGGCACTTTGAACAGTGGACGTTACATTTCAGATGTGTTACGACCCGTGGCTCTACTCTTCATTCGATCCCTGCGAAACCCTACATTTCAGCAGGACAGTGCACGACCACATGTTGCAGGTCCTGTACGGGCCTTTCTGGATACAGAGAATGTTCGACTGCTGCACTGGCCAGCACATTCTTCAGATCTCTCACCAACTGAAAACGTCTGGTCAACGGTGGCCGAGCAACTGGTTCGTCAAGATACGCCAGTCACTACTGTTGATGAACTGTGGTATCGTGTTGAAGCTGCATAGGCAGCTGTACCTGTACACACCATCCAAGCTGTGTTTGACTCAATGCCCAGGCGTATAAGGGCCGTTATTACGGCCAGAGATGGTTGTTCTGGGTACTGGTTTCTCAGGATCTATGCACCCAAATTGCGCGAAAATGTAATCACCTGTCAATTCTAGTATAATATATTTGTCCAATGAATACCAGTTTACCATCTGCATTTCTTCTTGGTATAGCAGTTTTAACGGCCAGTAGTGTAACTAGTCGTCGATATCCCGGATATTGGCACTGGGATGCAGCTGGTCCCGCACATGTGCCATCGGGATAGATTAGGGAATCTTGCTGGCGACGGCGGTGCCTCAACATCATGCAGACAGTGTGCCATTAGTGGACGAGAACTGTTCTGTTGAAAAATGGCAGGACAATATTAACGCATGAGAGGTAGCACATGAGGGTGTAGGATGTACATGGGGTACTGTTCCGGAGTTTCCTCAATGAATTCCAGCCGTCACCTGAAGTCAGACTGCATGGTTCTCCACACAACGACACCAGGAGTATCACAGCTATGCTTCTCCAAAACATTGGAAGAATTGGACATATCCCGACGTCGCCGCCATACTGGTCGACGTTGGCCATCCGGCGTAGTGTAGAACAGCAATTCAGCGCTGAACATAGTACGATACATTCATCAACACCCCATGCATCCCTGTCATGGCAATACTCCAATAGCACTCATTTGTGTCGGGCGTTAATGGCAACCCGTACCCGTGGTCTAGGGGTACGGTAGCTCAGCGTGTTTGGCCAGAGAGCCGATTGGCCTCTGTAATAAAAAACTGAGTGGAAGGATCAACCACCGAACTTGAACAGGATGTCTTGCGACGTCCGCAACGACCAAACACAACGAGCAACAACGAATAAAAATGAAAAAAAAGGGGTAGCGTCTTTGATTCATAATCAAAAAACGTCTTCGGTCCCGGATTCGATCCCCGCAACTGCCTAAATTTTGATAAATAATCAGCATTGGCGGCCGAAGACTTCCGGCATAAGAAGTCAGCCTCATTCTGCCAACGGCCTTGTCAAAGAGGGCGGAGGAGCGGATAGAGGTTCAGGGCACTCTCTTGTCCTAGGGGTGGAAAATTGCCCCTAAAGGCGGAAGAATCAGCAATGATCAACGACATGATGATGCAGAAGGCAATGGAAAATCACTGCATTCAAGACACGTAACGTGTATCCACAGGACATGTGGCCTGTATTTGAAGAAGTGTCATGATGATCTCTCCATTGGCAAAAGATTCCGGAATAGTCCCCCATTCGGATCTCCGGGAGGGGACTGCCAAGGGGGAGGTTATCACGAGAAAAAGATTGAATAATCAACGAAAGGATAACGTTCTACGAGTCGTGGCGTGGAATGTCAGAAGCTTGAACGTGGTAGGGAAACTAGAAAATCTGAAAAGGGAAATGCAAAGGCTCAATCTAGATATAGTAGGGGTCAGTGAAGTGAAGTGGTAGGAAGATAAGGATTTCTGGTCAGATGAGTATCGGGTAATATCAACAGCAGCAGAAAATCGTATAACAGGTGAAGGATTCGTTATGAATAGGAAGGTAGGGCAGAGGGTGTGTTACTGTGAACAGTTCAGTGACCAGTTTGTTTTAATCAGAATCGACAGCAGACCAACACCGACAACGATAGTTCAGGTATACATGCCGACGTCGCTAGCTGAAGATGAACAGATAGAGAAAGTGTATGAGGATATTGAAAGGGTAATGCAGTATGTAAAGGGGGACGAAAATCTAATAGTCATGGGCGACTGGAATGCAGTTGTAGGGGAAGGAGTAGAAGAAAAGGTTACAGGAGAATATGGGCTTGGGACAAGGAATGAAAGAGGAGAAAGACTAATTTAGTTCTGTAACAAGTTTCAGCTAGTAATAGCGAATACCCTGTTCAAGAATCACAAGAGGAGGAGGTATACTTGGAAAAGGCCGGGAGATACGGGAAGATTTCAATTAGATTACATCATGGTCAGACAGAGATTCCGAAATCAGATACTGGATTGTAAGGCGTACCCAGGGGCAGATATAGACCCAGATCACGATATAGTAGTGATGAAGAATAGGCTGAAGTTCAAGACATTAGTCAGGAAGAATCAATACGCAAAGAAATGGGATACGGAAATACTAAGAAATGACGAGGAAGTACAAACATGTTCTGTGAAAATCAGGAATACAGAAATACAAGTCGCTGAGGAATGAAATAAATAGGAAGTGCAGGGAAGCTAAGACGAATTGGCTGCAGGAAAAATGTGAAGACATCGAAAAAGATATGATTGTCGGAAGCACAGACTCAGCATACAGGAAAGTCGAAAAAAATTTGGTGACATTAAAAGCAACGGTGGTTACATTAAGAGTGCAACGAGAATTCCACTGTTAACCGCTCTATGAGGGTGAAGCTTTGTCTGATGTGATAGAAGAAGAAACAGGAGTCGATTTAGAAGAGATAGGGGATCCAGTATTAGAATCGGAATTTAAAAGAGCTTTGGAGGACTTACGGTCAAATAAGGCAGAAGGGATAGATAACATTCCATCAGAATTTCTAAAATCATTGGGGGAAGTGGCAACAAAACGACTATTCACGTTGGTGTGTAGAATATATGAATCTGGCGATATACCATCTGACTTTCGGAAAAGCATCATCCACACAATTCCGAAGACGGCAAGAGCTGACAAATGCGAGAATTATCGCGCAATCAGCTTCACAGCTCATGCATCGAAGCTGCTTACAAGAATAATATACAGAAGAATGGAAAAGAAAATTGAGAATGCGCTAGGTGACGATCAGTTTGGCTTTAGGAAAAGTAAAGGGACGAGAGAGGCAATTCTGACGTTACGGCTAATAATGGAAGCAAGGCTAAAGAAAAATCAAGACACTTTCATAGGATTTGTCGACCTGGAAAAAGCGTTCGACAATATAAAATGGCGCAAGCTGTTCGAAATTCTGAAAAAAGTAGGGATAAGCTATAGGGAGAGACGGGTCATATACAATAAGTACAACAACCAAGAGGGAATAATAAGAGTGGACGATCAAGAACGAAGTGCTCGTATTAAGAAGGGTGTAAGACAAGGCTGTAGCCTTTCGCCCTTATTCTTCAATCTGTACATCGAGGAAGCAATGATGGAAATAAAAGAAAGGTTCAGGAGTGGAATTAAAATACGAGGTGAAAGCATATTAATGATACGATTCGCTGATGACATTGCTATCCTGAGTGAAAGTGAAGAAGAATTAAATGATCTGCTGGACGGAATGAACAGTCTAATGAGTACACAGTATGGTTTGAGAGTAAATCGGAGAAAGACGAAGGTAATGAGAAGTAGTAGAAATGAGAACAGCGAGAAACTTAACATCTGGATTGATGGTCACGAAGTCAATGAAGTTAAGGAATACTGCTACCTAGGCAGTAAAATTACCAATGACGGACGGAGCAAGGAGGACGTCAAAAGCAGACTCGCTATGGCAAGAAAGGCATTTCTGGCCAAGAGAAGTCTACTAATATCAAATACCGGCCTTAATTTGAGGAAGAAATTTCTGAGGATGTACGTCTGGAGTACAGCATTGTATAGTAGTGAAACATGGACTGTGGGAAAACGGGAACAGAAGAGAATCGAAGCATTTGAGATGTGGTGCTACAGACGAATGTTGAAAATTAGGTGGACTGATAAGGTAAGGAATGGGAGGAGGTTCTACGCGGAATCGGAGAGGAAAGGAATATGTGGAAAACACTGATAAGGAGAAGGGACAGGATGATAGGACATCTGCTAAGACATGAGGGAATGACTTCCATGGTACTAGAGGGAGCTGTAGAGGGCAAAAACTGTAGAGGAAGACAGAGATTGGAATATGTCAAGCAAATAATTGAGGACGTAGGTTGCAAGTGCTACTCTGAGATGAAGAGGTTAGCACAGGAAAAGGAATTCATGGCGGGCCGCATCAAACCAGTCAGTAGACTGACGACGAAAAAAAAAAAAAAAAAAAAAAAAAAAAAAAAAAAAAAAAGAATAACCGGAGCGCAGGGAAATCCTTGCAGGGAGTCCGCTACTTGTTCTCGGAAAACAAACGCAGATGAAAAGGGGTTACGATGTGCTTAGTGCACAATAGAGCGATCTATCCTCCGTTTTGGTGGTCAGCCGTCGTCGATTGTAATCTTACGACGAGTATTCCTGACCTCACGTTCCCGTACCATCCAACCCACCCATATGGTCCAAGATCTACATAGTGCACAATTCAACCAGAGGGCCAAATGGAGATCCATAATGAGGTCCCTTTAAAATGATGTCAGGTGTTGATAACGCTGTCTCACGTGAGTAGACCGCATATGCGTGTGCTACACAGTGATCACTCAACACCTGACACTATCACGCCCATTATGTATACTAATAATCCCTGGTAACAATGCTAAACACGATCAGCACTAACGCACTGTACTGGGCATCCACCTGCATCTCAAATCTCTTACATACCGGCTACTGATGTGTATGTGTACTAAGTTACATTGACGTCTGACCATGTCTTTTGGGTGCATCACATTTTTTGTCAGTCAGTGTGCAAGCGCAAGAGAGCTGCAGGCAGTCGGATGCTGCATGGCAGACGAGATTGCAGAGTACAGACGAGGGTGCAGGGTGCTCAATCAAGTTTCAAGCGACCCATACACTTTAGTTTTGTAATTAGAGGTCACAATAAAGCAAACACGCTGCAGCTGCAGAGATTTGAACGGCTTGGACTTCTTGTCTTCCTGACAGCAATCACGGCAGATGCTGAAGAATTTTATCCATCTAAACAAAAATGTAAATGTTCGTTTGTTCAAAATCTGAAACCTCCGAAAGCTCTTCACCGGTTTCTTTGAAATTGTGACACAACGTTGCATTCGAATACGCGCGTGTTTTTATATAGTTACTGGAGTCCCATCTGTTGGACGTAAATATAATTATATGTAATATGTTATAGGAAAATATTGTTAGGAAAAGTCTGGAAAACATCTTGTCCAATTTACTTCAAATTTTAGATAGTACGCTAATAAACATTAGCAAAAATCTCGAAAAGCTCTTGACTGACTTATTTCAAATTTTTAAACGATACTCTAATGAACAGCAAACGGACATAGTCTGTACATCTTTTAAACGACAGTGAGAAAGTTTTCTGTTAAAATCATGAAAGATAAAGAGAATTTTGTGCTTTGGTATTCTGTAAAAATGTTTGTTTTCGTTTTCTTTCCCGAAGTCAATTTTAATTACGATATCAGATCATTTAAACTATTAAACAAATCGTTTCTCTCATATAGATACGTTTTCTTTACATGTAATTTTATATAAAAATGGTATTTCCGACAATGTGCTCTTTTGTTTTTTTTCTTCACAGTAGGTTTTAAAAGACTACAAGAAAGCTGTATTTATCAGCACTTAATTAGAATACTACTAAGGAATTTGAATCGTTGGAAAGTTTGTAACCCTACACGTGCGCAAATTAAAACTACGCAAAACACTGTCATTGAAGTCTCTGTCATCACAGATCTAGCAGATGGAGAGTCTCTCAGACTTTGTAACCAATGATTCTAATTGTTTTACCCATTCGTTCTAAGCGACTTCAATTCTCAATCAAAATGTCTTGACAACAACATTAAACAAGGATGAAGGTCAGAAGGCGGGGGGGGGGGGGGAGGGGGGGGGGGGGACGGGGAAGGAGGGAAGACAAGATCGACAGAGACGAGGAGAAGAGAAAATGGACAGAGAGAGGAGGAAAGATGAGATTCACAGAGAAAGCGGGAGGTGAAGAGTGAGGGGGGATAGGACGAGAGGGACAGAGATAAGGGGAGGAGGAAACGGAAAGAGAGAGGTGGGGAGAAGGAGATTAGACATTTATCCAATATCCGTACATATTAATGTATTACGAAGCATTACCGGATTCGTTAGTGTATACCGTATGTCTCTCCTATGGGTAGCTAGGCACATTTTTTTCCGTGTTCCAGCAAATATTTCTTGGAATGTGTAGCTGGAATCAGTCCAAAAAAAAAAAAAAAAAAAATACTGGTCATCAGCTCTATCATGTGACGCCTAATTTCCACGGAAAGCGGCGGTTTATTTCCCGTTAAAACAAGCCGATTTTTAAAGCGGAATTTTACGAGTTCATTCGACACAGCCGTCCCAAGCCTAGTGCGATATTCGTTTCATCGATATGTAGTAGTAGGGACGGCGGTAGCAGTTAGCGCGGGCCAGGGCGATGCTATCACTGCTGGAGTACTTGTTACTGTTCGTGTTTTACTGTTCATATTAATACATGCCGATACATGACCTCAGAAGTTAAGTCGTATAGTGCTCAGATCCATTTGAGCCATTTTGACTAAAGAAAAATAAAAATATATTCATAGAATATGTCGACCTGGAATAAGCTCTCGAACATATCAAATGGTGCAAGATGTTCGAAATTCTGAGGAAAATCGGAGTATACTGTAGGGAGAGACCTGTAATATACAACATGTACAGGAGCCAAGAGGGAATAATACTAGTGGAAGACCAAGAACGAACTTCTCGAATTAAAAAGGGTGTAAGACAAAGATGTAGTCTTTCGCCCGTGTTGTTCAATCTACACATCGTAGAAGCAATGGTGGAAATAAGATTCGCTGATGACATTGCTATCCTATGTGAAAATGAAGAAGAATTACAGGATCTGCTAAATGGAATGAAGAGTCTAATGGGTACAGAATGAGGATTGAGAGTATATCGACGAAAGACGAAAGTAATGGAAAGAAGCAGAAATGAGAACAGCGAGAAGCTTAACATCTGGATTGATGGTCACGAAACAGATGAAGTTAAGGGACTCTGCTACCTATGCAGCAAAATAACCCATGACGGACGGAGCAAGGAGGACTTAAAAAGCAGACTAGCACAGGCGAAAACGGTGTTTTTGGCGAAGAGAAGTATATTAGTATCAAACATAGGCCTTAATTTGAGGAAGAAATTTCTGAGAATGTATGTTTGGAGTACAGCGTTGTATGGGAGTGCAACTTGGACTGTGAAAAACCGGAACTGAAGAGAATCGAAACATTTGCGATGTGGTGTTAGAGACGAATGGTGAAAATTAGGTGGACTGATAGGTAAGGCATGAGGAGGTTCTGCGCAGAATCGAAGAGGAAAGGAATATGTGGAAAACACTGACAAGAAGAAGGGACAGGGTGATACATCTGTTGAGACATTACGGCATATCTTCCACGGTACTAGAGGAAGTTGTAGAGGGTAAAAACTGTAGAGGAAGACAAAGATTGGAATACATCCAGCGAATGATTGAGGACGTTTGTTGCAAGTGTTACTCTGAGATGAAGAGTTTGGCACAGCTGAGGAATGCGTGGCAGGCCGCATAAAACCAGTCAGAAGACTGATGACTAAAAAAAAACGTCCTTGGCGGCCATACAATTTCCAGAGTAACCATGGAACCCTTGAAGTAACACGATACGGCTACCCAAATCGTCATCGAATCCCCCCCCCCCCCCCCCCCCCCCCCATATTTCACTATTGGTACGTAAACTCGGTTGGAATTTGAAAACAGTATGAAACAAGACTCACCTCACCAAATAGCTTTTTACACTCCTTTATATTATAATTTTTATGGCTTCGGCTCCACGACTTCTTTTTACGGGTATTTGCATCACTGTCGAGTGGTTTTGATTCCAGCGTTCTATATAATTCCCTGCCTCTGTTGTTTTGGTGCTGGCAGGCTTTGCGAGTGCGACGTTTACTTGCAGTGATTTTTGCAGCTGTTGTCCTCTTATAATTTGTCACAATCCTCTTCAATTACTGTCCGTCACGGGCACTAAACACATACTATCGTCCGCGTTGTGACTTAGAGGATGTTTTATTTTTTGGCTTTCTCTGTACGCTGTATACTAAAGCGCCCACAATACGAGCACCATCAAGTTGTTCACATACGAATTCACTTAGCTCCGACACAAATAACTCATAATTACGCATAACACTTATTTGAGCGCGACTAGCACTTGCAACGTATTGAGGGCATTGTGTAGGTGGCATTCGTGGAGAAATACAGCAGGACAACCTGCATGCTGGCTAGCAACTGCATTTATGTTCAAAAATACGTTTCGGCGTGGTGTTTCCATATTTTTGTCCACCCATGTATAATCTAACGTAAGCTTGATTAGGTTACCGAGTGCCCGTCAAGCACGGGTGGATAGCTCCAAAGCCTCGGTCACACTCGAAGATTTTTGCATGATGCAAAGTGATCCATCCTCTTTACTTTTATCATTCCGTTGAATGATTAACCGCGCCCTGTAGATGCATCAACTAATAATGCAAATGTTGCTTTAGGTGTTAGAATTTTGTTCTGCAATTTTGTTTTCTACTACTGTCAACAGTTTGTCAATATGAATTCGGACTGTTCGTCTTTTCCAGTTCAACCACTATGTACGACCATAATCTAACTTGTGAACCGACGATAGTAGAAGTTTAGAATAACATTAGAACAGCATTATTTGGCTGAGTGTAACCTCCAAATCTAATCTGAGATGACATATAGTGGCAAATAATTCGTGTTGAAGTTATCGTCGTTCGAATGTAGTGTGTGATAAATACCTATTTTATATGCTTTCGATTTAAATGTGTCATGTATGAGGTACCAGATTACCTTGAGAGTTGTTGCAAAATATATCAGATGGTAATTGCATCTGCATGCAAACAAGAACACCCTTTCGTTTCCGGGTTCTATACTACGGTAGTAAAAAAAGCGTTATTATCGGCCTGTGGTGACAGCTGCGGAAGTGTAGCTCGTAAACTCAGGAGAACAGGAACTGTTGTGGTACACTAATATCAATTGCTAAGTAATGAGGACACGTGTGCACCTTTAAAGTGATTATCATATAAGATGTGGAAAGAGGTATCTGATTGACCTTGGATCGCGCGTTTATGCGATAGTTGCTCGAACACCGTAGAGGAATACCCGCTTCCGAACTCACCTCTGCCAACGTAATCTCTCGTGCAGTGTTGCTTGCGCATGCACGGTAAGTCAAACATGAGGTGACACCAGCATGGGCTGAACTGTTATTTGCGTGACAGCGCCCTGCTGCGAGATTTACTATGTACCTATTGACCCTGTCAGATACCTGTCGAAGATCGATAATGGCAGACAGAAAAATTATCGACGAAGTTAGTCAAAGAAAATTAATTATTAAGTAAATCTGTCTACCACACGTAAGTGGGCAAAAAAAAGGCGATGGCAAAAGCAAAACGAACGACTAAAACCTGAATATTTCTAGAACCAGGTTTAGGAGAGAATAGACTTTCGATTCATCCAGGCTTGGAATGCACTTGAGTGTAGCACCATAATGCGCTTTGTGACACTGGTAAGTCTGATTTTTGCTGAGCAGATTACACTCTTTCACGTGCCAACAATATTTCAGAATCTTGAGTAATTTATCTTGGAAGTTAGATAAGATTTTTTCGGTTTGTGGTTCAGTAACGGTACGACGCTTACTCTTATCAGTCATCATCATAACTGATTACTGAGGTATATATGTAGCCTGAAGCGACAAATGAGGAATTCTACCAAGGACGGGATTCGAACTCGGGTCTACTACTCACTAGGCAGATGCGCTTACCACAATGCCCCCCCCCCCCCCCCCCCCGGGCACAGGGGCTTTTACACAGCTACACAGAATACCCTAGCGCGTCACCCTCCTCAATGCAAATTCCCATTCACGCGTCAGCCCACCTTGTATTTCTCTAAACTCGAACAGGATTGCAGAGGCTCACCAGCTGCATTGGGTTAGCACTCAGCATCGAACAAAACAGGGATCTCGCCTGAAACCTAGGCACAGGCTCTTTAATCAAATGAAACCATATGGTTCCAGAGACCTTTGAAAAGCCCCAAACATCTATGAAGTATATATGTAGATTGAAATGACGAATGAAAATTTGAACCAAGGTCAGGATTCGAACCCGGCTCTTCTACTCTCTAGCCAGATGCGCTGACCACTACACCACACCTGCACAGTGGTCTGGCTCGATGCTGAGGTGCTACTCCAGAACAGCTGGGGAGCATCTCGAGTTTAGGGGGAAAACCAAGTGGACTGACGAGTGAATGGGGATTTGCACATTGAGGAGGGATGCGTGGTAGGGTTGTGCGTGCACGTGCGGGTTTGTAAAGCCGGCGGGGGGGGGGGGGGGGGGAGGCACAGTGATTAGTGCGTCTGCCTAGTGAGCAGAAGACCCCGATTCGAATCCCAGCCTTGGAACAAATTTTTATCCGTCTCTTCAGCCTGCATATATGCATCATAGATAACTTAAATCATTGAAAAATTATCAACATGCTGTAATACACCATAGATGCTAGAGGCTTGAAAAGGTCTCTGGAACCAAAATTTGTTTTCTGAGGATTCGCACGTTCTTAATGCATACACGCGCTTAGCTTAACAGTATATGTGCCACAAGGAAGAGATGCCAAAAGATAGCGAAGACAAAGTTCGCATTTCGAAGGCTCTAGAGAAGACTCAGTACCTTCTGAAGATTTCGAAACCGTAGTCACTGTGTTACAATAAGTGATCTTAATCCTTAGTAGGCGTCCTGCATGTTGATGTCACGCGAGCAGTTTACACTTAAGTTAATAATTTAAATAGACATGGGAAAAATCTTCTAACCTTTAGACAATAACTTCTACATACAGTATTCTTTATCAATTTTTAGCTAATTAAACAAATTAGCTCAAAAGCCGGTGAAGTTTAATTCTTGGTTGAGATCAACTAAGTAACGAATATTTCATTTTTTGCTTTAAATAGCTTCAGACAGATGGAATGATCTTCATTATTTCTATGCGGCTGTGGCCACAGATTATTTCGTTCCTCTTTCCTGTTCAGTTGAGCAAGTGATGTGTCTTTAATAAGTTTGTTGTCGTTGGGATGTTCAGCTCTCACCTTCCCTTCTTCTGTCGCTGCTGCTTTTAGTTTCCCGTGGTTGTAAAGTTATCTGAAGCGATGTACGTCATATGAGGCGGTGATTGTTTTCAGCATCAACTTCCTTTTCACCTCGTGACGAATTATCGGTTTATGTGAAGTTGAATACTGTTCATAAGAAGGGAGCTAGCCTGCACATATTTGTCCCCAGAGGAATGAGGATAGGTTTTTTTTAATGCGGAACTGACCATTTCTATGAAGGAGAGTTTACAGCGAACTTCAAATGGTTCAAATGGTTCTAAGCACTATGAGACTTAACATCTGAGGTTGTCAGTCCCCTAGAACTTAGAACTACTTAAACCTAACTAACCTAAGGACATCACACACATCCATGTCCGAGGCAGGATTAGAACCTGCGACCGTAGCAGCAGCACGGTTTCGGACTGAAGCGCGTAGAACCGCTCGGCCACAGAGAACTTTTGGTGCCTATGGAAATATAATATGAGCACAGGTTTTTTTATTATTGCCATTAATTAACGAATTTTAGTTTACACCATGCAGACATCTTATTCTTAGATAAAACACACACACACACACACACACACACACACACACATGTCCACGCGCTCGCAGAGTTAGATGACTTATAAATTAAAATGTTATAGAACACTTGTGCACCATTGTCTGTGATTAATTCGGTCTTTTGCATTCCTCCAGGAAATGACTTACAGTCGAACTCCAGCCACAGAATACAATACTGCACAGCTAGCAACAGCAGCTTTTTTTTTCAACAGCGCTTAGTTCACTGTTTTTCTTACATGCATTGTGAAGAAGTTAACAATAGCTATCTTGGATGAGTAATGTTTAATAACATTTTACAGGTGTTTACAAATTTCTTGGAGCATTATCGTGAGCTGAATTTCGAGAGAAGAGCGCTTGTTTATTTGTCTGTTTTCAGTAATGTTGTTTATTTTATTGTTAGAGTTTCTATATATTTTATCTTTAGTTTAGAGCGAGCAGTTTGTCGAGTAGACTTCAGCGCTGGTATCAACTTACCTTGTTTATATTTGGAGTGAGTGTCGCAACCTTAATAGGGCCACAGTCGGGTAATTTTATATCTCATTATGGTCTATCCGTTCTTTCCCAATTAAACATGACCGCTTTGGTTAGTATATTTTCTCATGTTTTTATATTGTTTTTACACAGTAGGAAATTAGCTGTGCTAGTAGTGTGTGGATACAAGCAGAAATAGTGAATGTCTGGAAATAGCTAAAAGCTGCGATGGTCGCGTCTGATAGTGTTTAGCCTGCTGCTCTTAACCTGTAAGCTGCAGCGACTTTGGGGCATCAGTCGGTAAAGCAGCGACCCCTTTAGCTCATTTGGAATCCCCTGGAAACCACGTTTTCACTGCGTTTTCCGAGGTAGAACATCTGATTGGTTTATCCTTACTCGAGAGTTAAGTGTCGATAGCCATGTTTCTGGACGGAGGGGGAATGTGGGAAGTGAGTGCACAGCTATTCCTCTATTCCTTAACAACAGGTACAAGGTGTCGTCCAGTGTTGATAACACAACGGAGTCAGCACGGAATGCGTCGTCTGCTAGAACAGTGGTGCATTTTCCTGACTGACATGTGCGGACAAGCATAGAGTTTGAGTATGTTGGTCACTGGGAGCGTCAACATTTCCTCTTATGGAAGTAGGAGACAAGTCGTGAAAGACTCGGTATAATTGCCGGGAGATTTCGTCCGAGGTGTGGACAGGCTCTGCCGATGGTTGTTCAACGCAGTGGATGAAACCAATTACGAGTAGTAGCAACTGTCGGCGAGAAAGACGCTTGGTCCGCAGCTGGTGGTCGTGCGGTAGCGTTCTCGCTTCCCGCGCCCGGGTTTCCGGGTTTGATTCCCGGCGGGGTCAGGGATTTTCTCTGCCTCGTGATGACTGGGTGTTGTGTGATGTCCTTAGGTTAGTTAGGTTTAAGTAGTTCTAAGTTCTAGGGGACTGATGACCATAGATGTTAAGTCCCATAGTGCTCAGAGCCATTTGAACCATTTTTGAAAGACGCTTGACTCCTGGGTTCGGATGTTCCTTTAGATGGCTGGCAGCATTAACTCGTTGCTGGCACGGCTCACAATACGCAGCATTATATCTAGGTTTGTTCGCAGTCCTTTGGTCTGGAGCCGAATGGAAAGTCCGATAAAGACTTCAAAAATGATGTTTGAGTGTGTAATAAAAGTGTAACGAGACTTCAGATGGATTTATTCAGTCATGTGGTGAATGCTGCTCTACATTAGTGCATCAGTGAACCGGAAAGTGTGTGATACACATACAAGAGCACGAAAATTACAAGAAATAAATAAATGAAAACAAAAATAAATAAACACACCTAACTAGTAATTAACCGTAAAACGAGGAACGTGGTAGATAAAGGATTTGTTACTTGACACAAGGCTGCTGCAGCGATAAAAACTTTATACTGATGAGGATATAAACATACAATGCTAACTGAAAAGCGTTGAAAGTCACAAATGCGTTTTGACTTAAATCAAACTACATAAATGATGAGTGGCTGATTACAGTATTTCTTCAAACAATATTTTGTTACGTTATTACGGATTCCAAATGCGAAATAATCTGGGTAAAGTTAACCATCAAAGGAGAGGGATTCGGTGGATTTTACAGACCACATGCGTCACGTAAATAACAGAGGGAGGGGGCTGGATCTGCATCACTTCACACAATGGGAAAGAAAACTGATGTCGGAGGATTCGTGGGAGATTGATCTGGATGTCTCGTCTGAAAATTAATTCAATAATGTTAACGTCTCAGACTTTCTAAAATTAAACAGGCTTTCCGAGTTATTTTATATACTAGAGTTCATCACTGACAATAAGACTTTGTGTCACCATCAGTGACTGGGATGTCACTTGGAATGTCGAAAAAGGTAGCAAAATATCTTTGCTTAGCACGAGCGAAATGATACAAATTGAGTAGTATATACGTAGACAGCATCAAATATTCTGTTCTGAGGAAGATGTGAAGCACACATGAAAGAAATTCGAAAACATTGTTCAGTAAAGTATGGAGCAGCATACGCCGAGCAAGGTTTATGGGTTGGGGAAGACCCACCAAGGTTCAATAGCCGTCATAGAAACTCGGTACGAAAGCTAACTGAGCATCACCGATCCAAACGAAGTCAAAGTCTGGTTGACAACAGCTGAACAAAGCCAAAATAAGTGTAAGATGAGAAATGCGAAAATAGTTCTCTGGATCTGAGAGAAAATTTTGCCAATCAGTCTAAAAGTTCTAACAAATTTTGGTCTTACGTAAAGTCAGTGAGCGGATAGAAATTGTTTACTCAGTCACTCAGTGCCGATATGGGCATGTAAACGGAATACGACAGCGATAAGGTGAAAATATTGAATTCGGTCTTCGGAAACGTTTCATCGCAGAAGATCGTAATACGGTTCCTCCATTCAATATCGCGCATATTTCGACACTACAGGTATTGAAATAAGCGATGGTATAAAAGAAAATGAACTAAAATAGCTCAGTAGTGGAAAGGCATGTGATCCAGACGATAAACCTTTGAGACAGAACAGACATTATTCGAAACAACTTGTTCCAGATTAAACAGAAGTTTACCGCATCTCGGCAGAGCAACGAGGAGTACATACTGGCTGGAGATAAAGCTCAGATCTCTCCTGTTTCCAAGAAGGGTAGCACAGACATCCGTTATTATGGGTTTAGATCACGGAAATCAAACTGTTGCGCGAGGGGCGTGCACTAGCTAATGAAACATATTATTTTTCTAGAACCAGGTTGGTTTTCAAGATTCCACTATGCCATATTGTTTCCCACTATTTGGCTACAAAACCCTGTTTTTCAAAATAATCTCCGTTAATGCGACGGCCTTATGCCATCTTCCTTGAAAGGCCTGTGTGCCCGCATGGTACCACTCTACTGGTCGATGTCGGACCCAACGGCTTGCTACATTAACGAACCAAACAGATGGAAGTCGGAAGTTACGAGATCCGGGATCGAAGGTGGATGAGGGAGAATAGTCCAAAGAACTTTGTGAGCTCCTCTCGGGTGCACAGAGAGGTCCAGCTGAGCAGCGAGGTTTTTGGTTGTGATCCGAACGTTCTAACATTGGAAGATTCACAGGTGCGTGCGGCTGGCCGCCGGCCGGAGTGGCCGAGCGGTTCTAGGCGCTACAGTCTGGAACCAAGAGACCTCTACGGTCGCAGGTACAAATCCTGCCTCGGGCATGGATGTGTGTGATGTCGCTAGGTTAGTTAGGTTTAAGTAGTTCTAAGTTCTAGGGGACTGAAGACCTCAGAAGTTAAGTCCCATAGTGCTCAGAGCCATTTGAACCAGTTGCGGCTGGCCACCATGCGGCAGATCGGAGAGATTTGTGCGACTTTATTGCAATGATGACAGACGCCTCGCCCAACGGCTCACCTTGCTTTTGCTCACTGCCAGGTCTCCGTAGACATTCTGCAAGGGCCTACAAATATCTGCGATGCTCTGGTTTTTCGGCAAAATAATAAGAGCTATCTCCTTGGAATGCACCTCCTTTACAAACGCCATTTTGCAAGCTACCTATGGCCGCCACCTACGGGAAATTCATGAAACTGTAGGGGCTGAAGCGGGAATATTCCACGGCGTCCCACAAGAACTTCTGCATTTTTCAACCGAAACTGGTGAAAAAATTTGTTGCATTACTTATCGAACGTACCTCTTAAAATAAGGGAGCTTGCTTTATGATGAAATATTATGAGGTTTGAGGAGAACGAAAACCCCATCTGCAAAAATCTGCTCGGGTTACCCAAACAGAGATCTTGTGAAATCTACCTTCTTCCTTTCGTCTAGGAGCACAGAGCGTTGCAGAGAACGACCCATTGGTTTATGCTGTGTTATTTGAACTAAAGAAGGAATCCGATACAGTTTCGCAACGTCGTTTAGTGAACGCAATGCGACTTACCGATTATCAGACCACATCTGTTATTGAATTCAAAATTTACCTGCAGATGAAACGCAGCATCTCGCAGATGAAACGCAACACGTCGCTCGTGAAGGAAAAAAATGTAATGCAAAAGTCTGTAGAAACACCAGAAGATTGTAGTGAAGTGCAAGAACACCGACAGAGGACCAATGATTGTTGCATGGACTGGCACGTGACTTTAAACGTAAATAAATGTAACGAATTTCGCATAAATAATAGAGATCCACTATTACTATTTGATTGTAAACTAGCAACAAATCGGCGGAATCAGTAAATATCGTAAAATGCCTAGCGGTAATCAACTCGAGCAATCTAAAGTGGAAGGCCACGTAAAAAAAGCAAATGCAAAGCTGAGATTTACTGGTTTACTGGAAGATTCTTATTAAAATGTAATCTCTCCACAAAATAAGTGGCTTAAAAAGCCTCATTAGACCGATTCTTGAGCATTTTTCATCAGTGTGGGATCCTAATCAGGTTGTATTACTGGAAGACATAGAAAATATCCAAATAATGTTGGCGCGTTTCGTCACGGGATAGGTAAGACGTCGTCAGACCGTTGCAGATACGCTCAACAAACTTCGGTTGCATATGCTACAAGGGAAGCTTTGAGCATATGAAATTACGAGAGAGTGCTCCCATAGAGTCGGGCAACGTATTACATCCTCCCAGATAGGTCCAGCGAAATGGCCACACCGATGGTATAAGGGAAATTAGAGCTCTTACAGAGGTTAATCAACAGTCGTTATTGCCACGTGCCGTTGCGGAATGAAACAGAGAAAGGGGAAATAGATACCGCTACCAGAAGCAAACTCCGCCAAATACCATAAGGTGACTTGCACATTGTATATGAAGATGAAATTTTCGTGGATCACTGCTGGTCGTCAGCTATTGTGACATTCTTGCAATAGCAGTTGTGCAAACACAGGATTATAAAGTTCTCAAAGCATTAATTATTCATTTTAGTTAAATTGTCCGAGTGCAAAACGCAAAATCGTAACCTAGTAAGGGAGGGAAACTTAGAAACGAAATGCTGTAAAAGAATGCACAACTACGGTAAAGATACATGCCGCTTATCTGAAGCCCTTTGAGAAGAGAGAAGCATATACATATGAATATCAAAAGCTCAGTGGAAACCCATTACCACACGGAGAAGCGAATGCTGAATGACGGATGGAATAAAACTGCAAGAAGAATTTACCAGATCACTTAAATGGCTCTGAGCACTACGGGACTTAACATCTGAGGTCATGAGTCCCCTAGAACTTAGAACTACTTGTACCTAACTAACCTAAGGACATCCCACACATCCATGCCTGAGGCAGGATTCGAACCTGCAACCGTAGCGGTCGCGTGGTTCCAGACAGAAGCGCCTAGAACCGCTCGGCCACAACGGCCGGCCAGACCACTTATAATTGGATATTGTAACAAGGCACTTTAAGTAGGCGACTTTACCTGAGAATTATATAGAGCCTTGCGAGGTCATACAATTACAAAAGTGTTCCATCTAGTGTCCAACATACACGAGATATGCGAAATACCTTTAAACTTAAAAAATAACGTAATAATTTCAGTTCAAAAGAAGAAATATGCTGAGATGTGAATATTACTGAAAATTTACTTCAGTAAGTCACGGTTGCAAATCCTGACACAAACTATGAAGAGAAAAATGGAAAGACTGATAGATCGATCATGGGAAAGGCAAGTTTGGGTTCCGATGAAGTGTTGGAACACGCGAGGCAATACTGCCCCTACGACATATCTTAGAAAGCAGACTGAAGAACGGTAAATCTACGTTTATAGCAATTTTTTAGTTAGAGAAACCTTTCTGAAAAGAGCGCTGAAATACTCGCATTTCTTCAGTCTACATTACTGATTGTTGGTATGAACAGCAGCTTCAGCTGATGAGATGCACAATTTACATTTATTTAAAAAAATCATCAAGAAAATTGTATCTGGTTTCCGATTAGATGCAAAATAAAAAGGAACAAACATAAAACACATGTTTTGGTCATCTTTCACTATATTACGTCGTAATTATCTTTAATACTAGAAGACTTACAGGAACTTGATGTATGTTTTGCATACTCTCGTGTTAGAAATTCATGCTTTCAATCATTTTATCCATTCATTATTTTTTTGATATTACTTCGAAATAAAGAGCAACTGGGTCATTGTATGTATTCTCTCAACACAACTCGCATTCTTCGAGTATATTCGGCTATCGCCATCTGAAAAATTCCAGTTTTTCTTTGACTCTCTTCTGCTAAATGCATCAGACGTAGACATTCTGTTTTGGAACAGTTTACAGCTTTGTCGTATAACTCGGGTTCTGATTTACCCACATTTTTTCTGTTCTCAGTTGTGCTCAGGCTGTGACTGGTGAACCTCATGTATTAGTTGTAACGACCGGTAGTAGTGTGAAAGACCAAGGTAAGGCGTCATCAGTGTCATCACCAGATCTGTAGTAATCCACTTCATACCAGTCACGAAGCAGACAATGTTTCTGATACAAAATAACCCATGACGGAGGAATCAGGTACTGAAAAAGTAGACTAGAACAGCCAAACAGGGCATTCCTGGCTAAGATGTGTCACCCGGCACTAAACATAGGCCTTAATTTGAGGAACAAATTTCTGAGATTGTGTATTTGGAGCACAGCATAACATTGCAGTGAATCATGGGCGATGGGAAAACCGGAAGTGAGGAGAATCGAAGCGTCTGACATTTGGTGCTACAGAAGAATACTGAAAATCAGGTGGACTGATAAAATAAGAAATGAGGAGGTTCTCCGGTGAAGTGACGAAGAAAGGAACACATTAAAACACTGACAAAAAGAAGTGAGAGGATGATAAGACATGTCACAAACAACTTTGTAATATGGGCGAACACAGCCATTGAATTCATTGTAAACTGAATTTGAACAGACTGCGAAAATCGGGCATGGGTGTGTGTGTTTGTCCTTAGGATAATTCAGGTTAAGCAGTGTGTAAGCTTAGGGACTGATGACCTTAGCAGTTAAGTCTCATAAGATTTCACACACATTTGATCATTTGAAACTGCGAACAGCCGTTAAGCGATGATTTATTAACAACGGTTTCGCAGTGTTAGAGCAGCATCCTCAGGTTGTTGGTAGTGTTACACACATAATGACACGGAGACGCCCTCACCGTTTTTTGTCACACAATAAAATCCCTTTAGGAGGAGTAGTCGTCAACATGGGTGTTGGATTATGTGACAACGAATATTGGGGGCGACTCCGTTTTTTTATTTGTGTGACACTACCAACAACCTGAGGATGTTGCTTTAACGAGGCGAAATCGGTTGATAATAAATCATCATTTAACAGCTGTTTTCGTTTTAATCAAGCTCAATTTATTATGGTAAAACATGTGTTAAGGCATTAGAGAGTAGCCCCCTTGGTACTAGAGGGAACTGTGGGGTTTAAAAACTATAGGGGAAGACAGTTTTGAATATATTCAGCAAATAACTGAGAATTATAGTGCAAATGCTACTCTGAAATGAAGAGTTTGGGACTGGAAAGAAATTCGTCGTGGGCCGCATCAAACCAGTCAGAAAACTGTTGACTAAAAACACCACAAAGCGCACGTTGATCCCACAATACGTTGTCATGAAAGGTCCACCTTTGCCATAAGCTTAGTCCCTGTCCAGACTTTTTCCGATCTCGTTAACATTCAGCTTTCCACTTCGTCTAAAATTACAGGCTGTCTGACACACTACCATTTAATGGAACTGGTGCCTACACCTCACCCTTGGTTAATATAATAATATTCGTGTTCTTCAGAACAGGTGAAATCCCTAAATGTTTGCTATTTTTTATGCCAATTCTCCAACCAACTGCGAGTTATCAGACCTCTAATTCCCCTCTGTCTACTCCGATCATCAGATATTATTTCGTTGCTTCTTTGCGCCCCCAAAGGACACAGATTTTTCCTTCCAGGTTTTTTAATCGAATATACCTACCAGAAATTTTATAATAGGAGAGTGTTCTTGGGCTATCACAATGACGTTCCCATTGCACTATATAACGTAACGGATTCTGAGGACGCATACGGGAGCACTTGTTTTACTTGTTTTAACGCACGTGCTTCTCGGTAGTCGTGGCAGTCGAGACCAAATGTCGGAGATGAGCACGGCTCCTACTAGGTAAACAGTATACAGTACGAGAGACACTGAACGTGTGGTGGCTTTCCCTGCTGCCAATATACGTCACATCCGTACGCTCGAAACTATATGGGTGTTTTGGCGAGAATAGTCACTGAAATACAATATGCCTAATTAATAATCTTCCATAGTTAGTATCGCACGATACAATAGCGGTATTAATTCCGAAGTTGTTTTCCTGGCACACTATCCCAATTTTCTGCTCCTTTCGGACCGTCTTGCATGTCTGAAGCTAAAGGAGAGAATAAGTTGGACTCTCTTTAGATAATAAAATGGCCGCCTTAGATACGATCTTAGATATGTTTCAATAACACATACATCATCTACAACGAAAGGACTTTTAATAGTAATTCGTTTGGAGACGGTACAGTTGAGTGAGTTATAACCTTCGTTACATTAATGCATCGTAATCGATGTATAAAATGCATGTAATGCGTGACAAGATCTCTAAACACTGTGTTAATTGTAATATCGACATCCCTAACGTCTCGTAGGTGGTTCCGAATACAGGAACATGACTGAATACATAGCGGACATTATTTGCAGGTTTCTTAATACCCAGAACAAAAGACAACGATGTAGACTTCTCGCACCTTTCAAGGTCTGTCGGAAAGAATGTAATGGTGTAACTTTTGACGGAATAAGCAGCGAAACTTTTCACTATAATAACCAGGAATTCGCCTTACGTGAAGGGCAAGACAGTGGCCTTTGTTTTGAGATGTTAGTCACAAGGAAGGAGACAGTGCAATCAGACACCTACACATACAAAAAGTTTCTCGAATTATTTTTACGTAGATGATGTGTGCGTTGCGGTGAGATCTTGCATCGGCCAATCAGCATCCTGGTCAGTCCCTCCCTGAATTTTTATCTACCGGGTGCTCACAAAAAAAAATACAGAAAAAAGAAGAAATCAGTAATCCAGCAATTTGTTCTAAAAGTATGGTGTGGATGTTACAATAACAAAGTTTGTCACATATCATGTAATTATATTCATCTTTCGTCAAATTTAATTACTTGTTTATACTTAGTTTTTATGTATTTTAGTGAGGTGTAAAGGTACTGTTTGGAGGCAAAAGTGACACTTTGTTTTCATGTAACTCTTCTGCAAATTTGTACTTTCAGAATGTGCTTCGGTAGTTTACTGTCGCAATAAATAAATGGGCGTATACAGTATCGAGCACAGACGTAGGCGATTTTATAAATGTTTTCGCAGTGTGCGTTGTAGATCACTGCTGTGGGTTGTTATAATCTTACTACAAATTCATTGTCCGCCTTTAACCATTTTTGTCTTGCTTCATCAACTGTTTGGTCTCTGAACAACCATATTCCGATGTTGTTTACGTATGTAATGCTCAATTCTGCATGTAACCGAGCTCAGCCAAATAGTTGTTTAGAGCTCTTAGACATAGCCAGTTTCAAAACTGTCGTAAAATAAACCGATCACGAAGAAATGTAGAAATGCGATCCATACACACAACAAATCTGATGTGTTATTACGGTACTTGTATTGCCGTACCTTTTTAATATGGAGTCCTGAGGTATTTGGGTCCTTCAGGCTCTATTAGTTTCTATTTATCGCCTCTGGAACGGCAAGCTCCTTGGCATTTCATCTAAACTTTCCGTCCCTACGATGCACTTAAGTCATCCGAGGTTCTCAAGCGATTTATGCAGCTGCGATGCTCGTGTAATTGTAGGTTACAGAGCGGCGATACTGCAGTGCGGCCCAGGGATTCGAACGGCGGCCTCCGACATGCGGAAGTGCCAAGGTTAAGCGAAGAATTAAACGACACCTTCCTACCGCTGTACCTGCAATTTCGAGTCCATTACTTTCGCTATGCTTCCCAAACCATCATTTCAATTATTGCCGCTCTGCAGTACGAGGAAGAGAGGTCATTAAATCTCACAGGATTTTTGAGACATCTGGGAACGGTGCAAGACCTTCAACTCATGAAACTGCTTTTCGTCCTTGTGTAGTTACCGTGTTATATGTGTCACATAATTTAGTAAATTACACAGCACTGCAGCGGTCCTTGACGGAGATGAATTTTCCGAGACGAGAAAGACGTTCCTTGCAATAAATCTTGCAATTGTACGCTTTAATGATAGATCCTCGTATTTAATGAGTTAAATTACTTTTAGCCGTCGTCGGAACAATTTCGTGTTTCTCTGCCCTTCTCAGTCTTCCAAGGGTTTTACGTTTTCTCTTCTGGAGCGTCAGGAAATGTTTATGTACTTAATAAGTATCAAATTGTCGAAGAAAATATGACTTCATTCCGAACATATTAGTTGGCTCTTTCAGGATATATTTTATAGTAACAGGGACTGGTATTACTTGCCGACATTCTTATTTAATAGCATTCTGTAATAAACATTAGCGAGCGTCAGAGATATTGTTTCCTATATAAAAGCTGCATTTCAAACATACTGAGAGTCTGAATTACAAGTACGTAGGAAACTGCAGTACATGCATGGTACAAGGGAAGGCCGAGATCGATGCACAGTTTAAATCAGTTGAGCTGCATGCAGCCAGTATAACAATCGTGTAAGATGTTGATAGTTTATACACCATGAAACAATCTATAAAAATGAATAAATTCTGTTACGAATGCCTTTAGCCAGAAACATTTGCCATCCA
Organism: Schistocerca cancellata; assembly: GCF_023864275.1. NCBI lineage: Eukaryota > Metazoa > Arthropoda > Insecta > Orthoptera > Acrididae > Schistocerca > Schistocerca cancellata. The sequence continues at coordinate 304,206,869 of NC_064628.1, read as the reverse complement.
TTGGACACTAACTTCTTCAGTTCTGTGTAGTCAGAGGCTCCCGCATTACTTATAGCTTGTTTTAAAAGTACCCTTCCAAATGCTCTTTCTTGGGCTGTAATTCCTTGTAACGTTGCTTTTAAGACAGTTTCAAGAATCTTGTGTCGTTTTATGTGGGCAGTCCATTTGTGTCTTCTTCACGCTACTGCTCTCCTAAATGACCTTCCTTTCGCCACTTCTTTGCAGAATTTCCTGTTGACAGTGTTATCCGTCCGTTTACTTTTAACACGCGCCTCTAGCATCATACCTCACACGCTTTAAGAAATTTCGTTTCATTTTTGCATATTGTCTGTGTTTCACTGTCTTAACGTGCTACACTCCAAATACGCCTTTTCCCTCGACAGTACTTACGTTGTCTGAACAAAGCATTTTAATTATCTTAAAGAATATTGCTTTTGCTTCTCTACTTGTTTGTTTTGTGTCTTCTTTGCTCCTTGCGTCTTTTGTTATCTTCATTCCTAAATATTTGTACGATCTAGTTTTTTTTCGTTCGTTTCCTCTAATTTCTATGTTCTCTTCCTCTGATTCCTTGAAACAGGCGACTACTTTCGTGTTTTTGATTTAATTTCCATTTTGCACTCATCCCTTGATTCCGTAGCCAAATCCTTTAAGATGCTTTGGAAATTCTTTTCATCTGGGTCTATCACAGGTATGTCATCTCACCGAGATCCCAGCACTCTTCTATCGCCGACCCGCTACCAGTTGCGCTGTTCCGGGAACGACTAAAGATTTGACACAAAACTTCAGCTCTTCCCTAGTTACACTCCATATCTTCCAGTCTCGTTTGCACGCCCTGTTTTCCACACTTGTGGAGAAAGACACGTGCCGCTGAGGGAAATTATTCTTTAATCGAGATTTTATCAACGTCTTGTTTTCTTCTTACAATCAGCTAAACCCACACACTTCGCTTTGTGAGATTCGTCTGCGAAGAAATTCACCCAAATATTTAACAGATGCCGTATTTTTTACCTCTGACATACATTTTTATATTCACCCACTCCAAAAAAATAGCGCACATTGGAATAATCGTCGTGTGAAGTGTAAATAGCCTCTTCATAGATTTTAAGCCCACCGGACCAGCCATTAATTACTGTCTTAAAAGACCGCACTGGTGTCTGTGGTTGATGAACAACGGATACCGGGGGATTACTCTGAGTGTGTAAAGGGTTTAGTTCAGGCCAAGGGTAGTTCTGTGATCTTTTGTGGATGGTGATGTATTGTGACTTTTGTCACACTCCCGATGCCGACCGTGAACAAAAATCATTATCAAGGTTTTCGTTAATAACTCCAACCAGTCCCCTTTGGTGATGGTTCAATTTTTATTATACTATGACCAGTTTCGAATCGCCTTACGATTCGCCATCAAGTGCTACACACTGTTAATCATTGATTTTGGCATTGTGCGGCTCGTGTTGCAGTTGTTAGATACATGTATTCTTTCCATTATGTTAGCTCCACACAAATTTTGCTAGAAGCAACAACTCCCACCTGCTTTACAGATGCAAATAAACGCCGGCCGCGGTGGTCTAGCGGTTCTAGGCGCTCAGTCCGGAGCCGCGCGACTGCTGCGGTCGCAGGTTTGACTCCTGCCTCGGGCATGGATGTGTGTGATGTCCTTAGGTTAGTTAGGTTTAAGTAGTTCTAAGTTCTAGGGGACTGATGACCATAGATGTTAAGTCCCATAGTGCTCAGAGCCATTTGAACAATTTTTTTTTGCAAATAAATCCAAGAGTGTGACTAAAGATAATGTTCAAAGATATTGCGTAGGAGCAGAAATTTATATTTTGGTCAACAATGGCATTTTCGAAAGTTGCACATCGAGGATAGTAAATATAAACTGCTTCAAATTATGTTGGTTATTACATCAATACCATTATTCGTTAATGCAGAATTAACATGGGCTATTTGTGAAGTTCAGGATGATATCACATACGTAACTATGCAAAAATTGGACGTAAGTGTGTTTGTAATTTCCGTATCTTCCCCAAATCATGTCAAAGGGTGGAACTAAATTTGGGACACGTACTGTTCATTGTGAGACGGAAAGGACCAAGAGGAAGACCAAGGGATAGATGGCTGAAAGACGTGTTGAAAAAAAGAGGTTAGGACTGGATCAGTTAACAGAGGAAGATGGTGGGAAAAAAGGACTAGATGGCGAGGCTTATGTTCCAGACAGGCCCAGTATGGTGGTGGGAACTGTTCAAGATGATAATCATGATGACTGTTAATTGTCTGGGATTAAGTGCTGTGGGGGTAAGAAAAAAGTTTTGTAACCTTTGACATCTAGGTTTCCCTTTACATCAAGTGAGGTGGGTGTGGGTAGTATGGGAATGCATTCCTGGGGCTACAGGTACGGATGGGCATGGCTGAGCAGAAAAATGGAGGAGGTTGATAGTGAGAGAAGAGAGGACGAGATGAACAGAGATATAAGAAGGAGAAGATGGACTGACGGAGAAGGATGGAGAGAGGGGGAGGAAGAGGAGATGGACAAAGAGGGGGAGGAGATCAACATAGAGAAGGGGAGGGGGAGATGGACAGAGAGGGCAGAGGAGGATGTGGAAGAGAGTGGGGAAGAGGAGATGATCATCTATATATGGGAAGGGGGAGATGAACAGATATATATTGTGGAGGGGGAGATGGACAGATATAGGAGGGGGGGGGAGATGTACTGAAAGAAATTTGAAGGGATGAACAGAAAGGGGGGTATTAGATCGACAGAAAGAGGGGGAAGGAGGAGATGGACAGAGAGGAGGGGTGGGGGATAGACTGAGGGAGGAGGAAGAGACGGACAAAGAAAGGGCCCTTGTGTTTGTTTGAACACGAGGCGAAAGGATTTTATAGAAATGCAAGAGATTACTTACACATCATTACAAGTGCAACAAGTTGTATCCAAATATACGTTTGACACTTCGAAATTTTAATTCTCGAATTAATAAGACTTATCATTACGAAACGGAAATAGTAGATGAAATTAGTTATTCAGTAGTGTCCAAAACTGAGCCTTAATCAAGAAATGAGAGCAAACTTGTGAAGAGATATAAGGAAACTCACAGAGCGAGATAAAGCTTAATCATAAGACGTTTAGCAAAAGTCGATGTGAAAGACGTTTAATTTGAAAAGTAGCCACTTTTCTGTCAGATAATTAAAGAGGATTGGTTGCCGATACTACTGCTGAATAATAACTTGTGAAGATTTGCAAGAATTCTTGCTGTCAGCTGACGGGCTGTATTTCTGACTACATTGTCATAACCTGATTGTTTTGTGGACCACACACTTTCTCAACTCATTATTTTGCTTGTGCTGAATAAACAAGAAGCTAAAATTCAGCTGTAGTGTTCTTAGTATCGTAAAGGGGAATTAGCATAAAATGAAACTGTATAGTAATTAACGAAAGAAATGTACTGAATGTTTTTAGACCAAACTTACACTAAGAAGAAATAATACAACTACAACGTAAGAAGCTATTGTATCTGTGAAAAAGAAATAATTTTCATGCTCAAACCAGCGTTATACCGTAGGGAGGTAGCAATAACATTTCTTGTTTGTTCATACTCTGCAGCAAATGTTTTCGTAATCGTATAGTTATAACGTTTCAAGTATAATCATAGCCATCAATGTCGTTTCCTTTGGGCCTTTGTCCCACTTCAATGTGGGGTCGAGCTTGTTATTATGGAATTGGCGATGTTAGTGTCAGAGGGTGGCCCGTTACCCTTTCTGTCGCCATTCCATCTCCTCCAGGATGGAATTAGTGTACCCACAACAGTCTGCGTCCAGTGTAAGCCATGAAATAGTCCGAACGTTTTGAAATGTCGGCAAGTCGTATAACTGAGGCGGGACGTGGGGCCCAGCCCGCTATTCACCTAGTGCGATGTGAAAAACCCCCTAAAAACAATATCCAGGCTGGCCAGGCGGATTCGATCCAGGCTGGCGCGCCTACCTGAGTCCAGGAAGCAGAGCATTAGCGCCCTCGGCTAACCTGGCAGATGTTTTCAAGTATAATAATAGTAATAGTAAAACTGACCTAGTGGTTTCGACGACTGCAGAATAATTGGTGGAAAGACACACTTGAAGTATAGTGGAATATGACTGCCACTTACCGCTTTGCGAATTTGCTTCATCTCTGATATGATTATGAGATAATTAATTGCATGGGCTTGGCACATTTTGCTGGGAGTAGAAAACATTCGATAACTCGCCAGAAGGCTCGATAGTCCCATAGTGTCGGCCGATGGCTTTTCACGGCGTCTAAAAAGCAGGGAACGACCGCCTCCTGAGTGGATGACAGTTTTCGCGGAAACTGATCCTGTTTCCCGAAATGTTCGTTGTGCACAGTACCTGCTGCTAATCGCCTTATTACCGGTGAAATGTCAGTGGTCACAATAGCTTTACCCTGCGCGTGTTTTAGGGTGAAAATTGCCTTTCTCTCTGGATATCTATGAGGAGCCGCCTAGGTGTGCTTCCCTTGTGTGAGACACACTGAAACGCCAAAGAAACTGGTATAGACCTGCGTATTCAGAAATATGTAAACAGGCAGAATACGGTGCTGCAGTCGGCAACAAGTGTCTGGCGCAGATGTTAGATCGGTTACTGCTACTACAACAGCAGGTTATACAGATTTAAGTGAGTTTGAACGTGGTGTTATATTCAGCGCACGAGCGATGGGACACAGCATCTGCGACGTAGCGATGAAGTTGGGGTTTCCCATACGACCATATCAGGAATCCGGTAAAACATCAAATCTCCGACATCGATGCGGCCGGATAAAAGATTCTCCAAGAATGGAACCAACGACAACTGAAAAGAACCGTTCAGCGTGACAAAGTGCTACCCTTCGGCAGATTGCTGTAGATTTCAGTGCTGGGCCATCAACAAACGTCAGCGTGTGAACCATTCAACGAAACATCACCGATGTGGGCTTTCGGAGCCTGGCATTACGTCTCGCCTGGGCCCGTCAACAACGACACTGGATTGTTGATGACTGGAAAGATGTTGCCTTGTCGACTGAGTCTCGTTTCAATTTGTATCGAGCGGATGGCCGTGTACGGCTAAGGAGGCAGCCTCATGAATTCATGGACCCTGCATGTCAGCAGGGGACTGTTCAAGTTGGTGCATGCTCTGTAATGGTGAGGGGCGTGTGCAGTTGGAGTGATATGGAGCCCCTGATACGTGTAGATACGACTCTGACAGGGGACACATATATATGCATAGTGTCTGGTCACCTGTGACCATTCATGTCCATTGTGTATTCCGACAGATTTGGGCAATTCCAGCAGGACAATGCAACACTCCACACGTCCAGAATTTCTACAGTTTCTCAGTTTAAACTCTCCAAACATGAACATTATTGAGCACATCTGGGATACCTCGCAACGCGCTATTCAGAAGAGATCTCCACCCCCTCGTACTCTTACGGATTTGTGGACAGCCCTGCATGATTCATGGTGTCAGATTCCTCCGGCATTACTTCAGACATTTGTCGAGTCCATGTCACTTCATATTGCGCCACTTCTGCGTGCTCGAGGGGGCCCTACATGGTATTAGGCAGGTGTACCAGTTTCTTTGGCTCTGCAGTAATTAAATGCTTCCCTTAGAAATCATGGATTGTTCAATCCAACGTAAACCCCCCCCTCCCAACCTTCCCAGACGAAGTGTGGACAGTGCTGTCCAGCGGAGGGCTAATGTTCGAAACCAGCACCCACCTTATAAATCGTAATGACGCTTTTTGCGGCGTTTGAGTGGGAAGTTATTGCTGCGTTCCCTGGTTTTTACTTAGAAAATGAAAAGGAAACATATTGTTCGTGAGGTCAGTATCAGTACTCAGTCTCGATCCAAAAGGAACGTAGGAATTGTTGACTTTCAGAAAAAATCTTGGAGGCAGGATTTGCTTCCCAGCAGTCGTCTGGTGCTCACTGGCGTCCTTTCGTAATACTTGGTGAAAGTTTCTCTCGTGCAGTAGCGTAATCCATCTTCTGAGCAGCTTAATTTAAATTATGTGGTTAAGCGTCTTGAATATCTTCAATATTCAGCTGTCTATATTATTTGTCTCATTTATCTTTCTTGTGCGAGCTGTCCAGATGTGGAAGACTTATTCATTTTCCTTCCTGCTGTATTTCGATTAAATGTGAGTCCCAAAGAGTTCGGAGAAATTTTGTTTTAATTTTCAACAATTTCCAGAAAATTGCTCTTTATTATTGTTTATTTGTACTCCATTCGATTAAATTAAATAAAAGTTTTTTATTCTCCATCTGACTTACATTTTGAGTTCCCTAACGTACTAAAACTTCCCTGTGGTTAGGTAACCCTTAAAAAACAAATATAACCAGCTGCATATCTGGGATATTTGCTTCATTGTAACAAGTTTCCATTGTGTGCACAGGTCAATCATTGCTTTCGAGGATATAAGAGATACGGAGGTCCTAACTGAAGTAAAATGCTCACACGTTTTTATACTAGTTGGCGCACAAGCTGTTGAGCCTTATTTTGATCTCTTCCACCTGTTTTAATCGTGTCACGCACCCTGTGTAGGAACATTTAGCATATTTCGCATTTAAGTTCTGAGGGCACTAAAACAGCTGATTTTACGCCTACGTAGTCATCTTTACACACGAGGCGCGTAATTTGCAACAGATGCTTGTGTTGGGTCCTACACGACGAGACCCTTGTGCTGCGCTAAAAACGATGGTGTACGGTTTGCAGTCCGTACTCCATTCTACAAGTCACACTAGGTGTTTTTGCTAACAGAAAAACATGCTAACGCTTTGAAACTACCGGCTCCTCTTTCTATATGGTTATTTTTAAACTAAAGCGCAAAATATATGTTCTAGGTTGGATTATTACATCACGATCAAATCAGTTACGGTTTGGCGAACCGACCGAGCGAGCGAGGTGGGGCAGTGGTTAGCACACTGGACTCGCATTCGAGAGGACGACGGTTCGAACCCAAGTCCGGCAATCAAGATTTAGGTTTTCCGTGATTTCCCTAAATCGATCCAGGCAAATGCCAGGATTGTTCCTTTGAAAAGACACGGCAGATTTACGTCTCTAATGACTTTGATGTCGATGGGACGTTAAACCGAATCTTCCTTACTTTTCGGCGATCCGCTCGAATTTGTATCTCTGACCACACGCGGCTCACGGATCGCCGATTGTCAGAGACTGCTCTATACGATTCAGATCCAGAGACCTCTCTGAATTTGAATTATCAGCATATACCAAGCTCCGTGTGTCTATTTCCTACATAGAAAGGATAGTTCTGGTTTATGGCAAATAGTGGCACCAGTTTAGGTGATTAATCACCCTTTATCCTTTCACCTTTCCTTTTTCCGACAAAGACCACGCCTTCCACAGTAGTACAAGTTTATATGCCAACCAGCTCCGCAGATGACGAAGAAATTGGTGAAATGTATGATGAGGTAAAAGAAATTATTCAGATAGTCATGGGTGACTGGAATTCGATAGAAAGAAAAGGAAGAGAAGGAAACGTAGTAGGTGAAAATGGAATGGGGGTAAGAAATGAAAGAGGAAGCCACCTGGCAGAATTTTGCACAGAGCATAACTTAATCATAGCTAACATTTGGTTCAAGCATCATGAAAGACGGTTGTATACGTGGAAGAGGCCTGGAGATAATGGAAGGTTTAAGATAGATTATATACTGGTAAGACAGATTTAAGAACCAGATTTTAAACTGTAAGACATTTCCAGGGGCAGATGGACTCTGACCACAATCTATTGGTTATGAACTGTAGATTAAAACTCAAGAAACTGCAAAAAAGTGGGAATTTAAGGAGATGGGACCTGGATAAACCGACTAAACCAGAGGTTGGACAGAGTTTCAGTGAGAGCATTAGGGAATGATTGCCAGGAATGGGGGAAAGAAATCAGTAGAAGAAGAATGGGTAGCTTTGATGGATGAAATAATGAAGGCAGCAGAGTATAAAGTAGGTAAAAAGACGAGGGCTAGTGGAAATCCTTGGGTAACAGAAGATATACTGAATTTAACTGATGAAGGGAGGAAATATAAAACTACAGTAAATGAAACAGGCGAAAAGGAATACAAACGTCTCAAAAATAAGATCGACAGGAAGTGCAAAATGGCTAAGCAGGGATGGCTAGAGGACAAATGTAAGGTTCTAGAGGAATATCACACTAGGGGTAAGATAGATACTGCCTACAGCAAAATTAAAGAGACTTTTCGAGGAAAGAGAACCACTTATACGAATATCAAGAGCTCAGATGGAAACCCACTTCTAAGCAAAGAAGGGAAAGCAGAAAGGTGGAAGGAGTATATAGAGAGTCTACAAAAGGGTGATGTACTTGAGGACAATATTATGGAAATGGAAGAGGATGTAGATGAAGATGAAATGGGAGATACGATACTGCGTGAAGAGTTTGACAGAGCACTGAAAGACCTGAGTCGAAACAAGGCCCCAGGAGTAGACAGCATTCCATTAGAACTACTGACAGCCTTGGGAGAGCCAGACCTGACGAAACTCTACCATCTGGTGAGCCAGATGTATGAGACAGGCGAAATACCCTCAGACTTCAAGAAGAATATAATAATTCCAATCCGAAAGAAAGCAGGTGTTGACGGATGTGAAAATTACCGAACTATCGGTTTAATAAGTCACGACTGCAAAATACTAACGCGAATTCATTACAGGCGATTGTAAAAACTGGTACAATCCGAACTCCGGGAAGATCATTTCGGATTCCGTAGAAATGTTGGAACACGGGAGGCAATACTGACCCTACGACTTGTCTCAGAAGATAGATTAAGGATAGGCAAACCTACGTTTCTAGCATTTGTAGACTTAGAGAAAACTTTTGACGATGTTGACTGGAATACTCTCTTTCAAATTCCGAAGGTGGCGGGGGTCAAATACAGGGAGCGAAAGGCTATTTACAATTTGTACAGAAACCTGATGGCAGTTACAAGAGTCGAGGGGCATGAAAAGGAAGCAGTGGTTGGGAAGGGAGTGAGACAGGGTTGCAGCCTATTCCCGATGTTATTCAATCTGTATATTGAGCAAACAGTAAAGGAAACAAAGAAAAAATTTGGAGTAGGAATTGAAATCAAAGGAGAAGAAATAAAACCTTTGTGGTTCGGCGATGACATTGTAATTCTGTCAGAGGCTGCAAAGGACCTGGAAGAGCAGTTGAACGGAATGGACAGTGTCTTGAAAGGAGGATATGAGATGAACATCAACAAAAGCAAAACGAGGATAATGGAATGTACTCGAATTAAGTCGGGTGATGCTGAGGGAATCAGATTAGGAAATGAGACACTTAAAGTGGTAAGTGAGTTTTGCTATTTGGGGAGCAAAATAACTGATGATGGTCGTTGCAGGCAGGAAATAAAATGCAGACTGGCAGTGTCAAGATAAGCATTTCTGAAAAGAGAATTTGTTAACATCGAACATAGATTTAAGTGCCATAGAGCGTAGCCATGTATGAAAGTGAAACGTGGACGATAAATAGTTTGGACACGAAGAGAATAGAAGCTTTCGAAATGTGGTGCTATAGAAGAATGCTGAAGATTAGATAGGTAGATCACAGAACTAATGAGGAGTATTGAATACAATTGGGGAGAAGAGAAATTTGTGGCACAACTTAACTAGAAGAAGGGATCGGTTGGTAGGACACGTTCTGAATCATCAAGGGATCACACATTTAGTATGAGGGCAGCGTGGAGGGTAAAAGTAGTAGAAGGAGACCGAGAGATGAATAGACTAAACAGATTCAGAAAGATGTAGATTGTAGTAGGTACTGGGAGATGAAGACTCTTGCACAGGATAGACTAGCATGGAGAGCTGCATCAAACCAGTCTAGACTGAAGACCATAACAACAATATTAAATTTTAGTAACTAGTGTACCTACTGTGTCAAGATGCCTCCCATTTTGAACATCGTTTTATGACTGTCGTGTTATTTCCAGTCTACTCGTATATTTCGTGATTCTTTAAAAACGTTTTTGACGTGAATTAATGAATGCTGAGAAAGAGTATGTACTCGAGAGATACAGAGTGAGTCAGGTATGACGTAATACCCTTTGCATTTGATGAAGACTTCATGATATTAGAAACAGCTTTTGGGTAATTTGGGCGCACGGGGTAGCCTCGTGGGCTGAGGCGTCTTGTCACGCTCCGCGCGGCTCCCCCCGTCGGAGGTTCGAGTCCTCCCTCGGGCATGGGCGTGTGTGTGTCGACATTAGCGTACGTTAATTTAAGTTAGATTAAGAAGAGTGTAAGCTTAGGGACCTATGACCCCAGCAGTTTGGTCGCATAGGACCTTACGACAAATTTCTAAATTTTTTTCGGTAATTTGCAGAGAGTTACGTAATTTTCTTGTATGTTTAAAGCTATTAAATCTTTTATCGAGCAAGCATGTTTTAGACGAATGGTTATAATTTCCTTAACAGCATTCGAAAGCTCTTTAAAAGACTGGTGTAGCAAACACCTCCAGGCAGAGAACTCGTGTGAAGCTCAGCCATTACGTGGAGCAAGGAAAGCCAAGGCTACTGAGATAAAACATATTTCCCATAGTCCCCACAATAGGCTACAGCTATAACAGGTTTAGCCAATATTTTTTTGTAACTGGAACCGTATGCAGGGATGTAAAATATCGGAAGGGAAATGGGAAACTGGTTCAAATACTTGTATGTTCTCCTGTTTAGTATATGCAGTCGGGCACGATTACCCTGCTTGCCTGTGTTTACATCACAATAGTGGATTTAGTACGCCTATCAGTTCATTGTTCTTTTACATTTATCATTTTTCGAAAAGTTACAACTCAGATGCTAACAAGTGTTACATCACTGTATTCTACTGCTCAAGGGCTTTCATATGCATTAGGAACAGTCCATTAAAAAACGTACTCTCTTTAATGTAATTGTTTATTGGTATTAATCTAACTCACGTATCCCCCACCGTACAATCATGTACCAAAATTATCATTTGGAAACCTTGAGTCGTTCAGGAAATAACAGGGGCACTACGCCTTGCGCGGCTCAACCTATATATTCTGATTTAGGAAAGGTAGCTGTTATGCAGATATAAATTATATGTCCTTTGGAAGTCAGATCTGGAAGCTGGAGACATCTTGAGAGATTGAACAGGAGTCTGTAACCGTTCTCTCCACCAACCTATCGTGTTCTGAAGTTGTGTCCCCAGCACAGAAGACAGCTCGTCGGTCGTGGGATCTTCTTCGGCGGATACTGCTATGCTGTCATCTCGAACCTTTGGCTGTGCTTCTTATGGGATGCAACTTGCCCAGGTGAGTCTCTGCATCTGCAGAGGGCAAGATCTGTAGTACTGACAATGATGGTAGGTAACACTTCTCATTAATCTATCCTGTTTGGTTATTATTTTAATATTTATACATTTTACACTGTCTTTTACAACACTTGACATACCTGTCTTATTTGTACGGTAACTTTTCTTCCCAACTTCCGACATAGAGTACGACATGTCCGGCTCTGAAGAACGCCCGAAACGAAGTGACTAGCGCAGCCGAAGTCTCCCAGGCGCGCCAAAGAGACCCGAAGGTGTCCGAAGCACTTCGGTTGTAATATCGTTACTCTTATGTTCCTCAAAAGTAGTGAAATTTCATAAAAAACGATAGACTCGTAAGGTAACAGTGAGAGATTGTCACAACTGGGTTAAATACGCAAGTATGTAAATAATTAGTAAGCAAATGTAGGTGTTTTGGTGCCTAGCACCCGAATGTGTCGACCAATTAGAAACAAATTCAGTACAATTGGCCAACTCTCCAACGGGGCTGGTACATAATGTCGCTTGTACCTCACTCCACTTTTGTACCATTCGCGTCTATCAAGCTGCATCAAGGCGAGCTTCTAGCAAAATAAAATAATAGCGGCCACAACCAGGAATATCACACAGAGCACGAAATAAGTATTTTGCGTGTTTTCATGGCAATAAAAGTTATATCATATTACGTCGCTGTAAATTTTTTTCAATCACTTTAGCAGATAGATAATTCTCTCTTAGTTCAGACAGCTATTGAAGCTGTCAGTGACAGTTGTTCATGTCTTTGAGAATCGTTATAGCTGGAACAGCAACAAGATTTTGCAGTATTAGCTAACAAGATTTCGCAGTATTCGTTCTCTTTTATTTAACTTCTAAATATTTCCAGAAAGAAAAAGAGAACCCCACGTCTACACATTGCGCTATATTTACACGGCCGAAAGTACTGTAACATGTAATCTTTATGAAAAAGTAAGCGATTTATTTATCGAATCTGGTAACAGTATAGTGGGTAATTCACGCCGAGATTCATTGATAGTTACCAAATTATCTACAGCGCAGGACTGAAAACGTATTTGGCGTATCGCTTCCAAGGACGACGCAATGTTAAACTTACTGATGGAGAACTACGTGTCTGTCAGTCTTCTATGGTTAGTATTACACTATTTTGTAGAGACACGTAAGTAATTCGGGCGCTGTAGCCTCCTCGCACACCTATGAGAATCGCTCACTGGCAGAGTTTTAACTTTCTAAGGAGCAACAATCAAACACACACTTTTCCGAAAGACAAATCACAATTTTTCTGAGCAGGAGCAGTAACATAACAACTAAGAGCGACTGCTACAAGAATACTCTTTAATCCGAAATTGATTTTCGGTAGTTTGTTAAAAACATTACTACACTGAAATTACAGCACCCAAACAAAAAATGCGTGATGTTAACTGATAGCAGCAACTTATTCAAATACCTGACACGTTTAGTTCTCCACTTCAGACCCTCTACTGGCCTATAAACTGTTCGTGGGTTATATTAAGTCCGGATCTCGTAAATATCGACTGTTCTCTCTTATAATAACGTTAATAAAATAATGTTATAATAATGGTAATAATTATAAGCAAGTCCACCTTCGTAGCTGAGATGTCAGACCGTCTGACTACCATGTGGAGAACACTGGTTCGATTCCCGTCACTGCGTGGGTTTTCTCCTTGCTGGGATGAATAGGAAGAGGTGCAGGAACTGTTGTGAGACCTGCTCAAGACTTACGTGAATAATAAGCAGCCGGTCCATAGTCTGGAAACCTGATAACGCCCGAGATATCAATGGGTTTCCCCATTTCCTTCCGTACCGCATTCAAATGACACCATATCTAGGAGGATGATCGTCGTAGTATGTTCCTCTAGCACTGTTCATGGAATTATCACTGCCAGGTCTTCACAGACATTCTGCAAGGGCCTATGAATATCTGAAATGCTCTGGTTTTCCTTCAAAACAAACTCATGGACAGCTCTCTTCTGGGAACGTACCTCCGTTACAGACATCACTTTGAAGGCTATGTATAGCGCCGTCACCTATCGGAACTTAATGAAACCAAGGCGTACACAACAAATTCCCTTTTTTTCAGCCGAAATTTGACGAGAAAAAATGTGTTCGATTACTTATTGAAACCCCTCGTAATATTACATTTGGGCCCCAGAGCGTTTTAAAATTATTTTACTGAGAAAAAGTAATTCTTTACAAGGGCAATGCTCACATCAGTTATGCTCCGACATGATTTACTCTAAAACGTGAGGCTAGTATTGCTAGTTGTCGAACGAGGTTCTTTATCCTCTCATTACTTAACAACAGCAGAAATAGCGTCCCGTGCGCCAGCTTTCACGAGGTTATATAACAACCTGCTCTGACAATAATATCGCTTCTTGAGAAACTTCTCTTGTTTTTGAAGTATACCCGACTAATATCAGCTATGAAATACTTTGTTTCAAATGTTCAAAATGGCTCTGAGCACTATGGGACTCAACTGCTGTGGTCATAAGTCCCCTAGAACTTAGAACTACTTAAACCTAACTAACCTAAGGACAGCACACAACACCCAGCCATCACGAGGCAGAGAAAATCCCTGACCCCGCCGGGAATCGAACCCGGGAACCCGGGCGTGGGAAGCGAGAACGCTACCGCACGACCACGAGATGCGGGCGTTTCAAATGTCTTAAATAGAGTTGCAACAGGTAGAAATCCTGAAGAAGGACTCTCGTTTATGTTCAGTGTTTAGTAACATCACTTGGAAAGAAAACTTCTGTTAGCCTTGCAATAGTATACTCGTACTTTTCCTTTTACTTGCACCTTTGACTTCCAACACCTGTTACGGATACACCACTGAGAGGTAAGTAAAAGCTGTTCCTATGATTTATGAGAGGACTTTTATTATGCTTCCATCTAGGTACTACCATCTTTGAGGGAAAAGTTATACGATATATCATGAGTAGCGATGAAGTAATATACTTTCTAGAAACGTCTTGCTCAAAACTGTTTTATATGTTTGAGACTCGACATGAATCCTGCTTTAGGTACATAGACGTGAGGATAAAACGGAGAAAAAAAATTGGCTCAGTGGTACTCTGTTTGTTATGTCGAATTATTTAAGGTCTTCTGCTGGACTTTGTCTAATTTTTAGTCCTTAGCAGAACTACCCTTTCCACTTTTGTTGTACTTTTTCACATTGTTTCACTTTCTACGAGGAGTGTCCCATAAGTAAGTTTCCCCGTTTTATAAGAAACATTGCACGTAATCTATCATACTGAAATAATTTATTCACATTGCACAACGGTTCTGTTATTTTTCTGCGTAGTCACCAAGTTTTTCCCAAGCATTTTTGGTGACCTAACGCAAATTTTCCCAAACCACTATTGTACCAGGCCGGGTCCTGCGCTCTTAACCAGCTGCTCACTGTTGATGCGGCTTCGTCGTCGGTGACGAAGTGCTTACCGCCAAGATGACCTTTGATTTGGGGGAACTTGTGAAAATCGGTTGGGATAGCATCTGGTGAACATGGATGATGAGGGGACACATACCAGTTAAATCTCTGGAGCCCCACTGGGGCCATTCGAGCTGCATGAGGCCGAACATCGTCATGAAGGAAGATAAATTTGCGGATCAAAAGTTGAAGACGTTTTCTTTTGATGACCCCTGAAAGTCCCAAAACATGGTTGCCACGATTTTCCCTGCCGAATGTGCAACCTTTGTCTTAGGTGGGGTATTTTAATCACTTTTTCCAGGTTTCTGCCACACCATACTCTGGTATTTTGCCCCAGGACTCGAGTGATGGACACAGGTCTCACACCAGTTGAATTCTCATATCCTTTCCCATACTCAGTGGTTAACTCCCGATGGCTATCGACCGTGGATAGTTGTTCTGCAGGAAAAAAAGAGACAAAATGACAAAGTGGACACACTTTGTAATAGTAATCCTACGGTAATTGGAACCATATCTGCAATATGCTGTGCCGGCCACGGTGGTCTAGCGGTTCTAGGGGCTCAGTCGGGAACCGCGCGACCGCTACGGTCACAGGTTCGAATCCTGCCTCGGGCATGGATGTGTGTGATGTCCTTAGGTTAGTTCGGTTTAAGTAGTTCTAAGTTCCAGGGGACTGATGACCACAGATGTTAAGTCCCATAGTGCTCAGAGCCATTCTTTTTTTTTTTTTTTTTGCAATATGCTGCGATATTTGTCAGCGAGAGTGTTGTCAAACACAAACAAGTCGAACTCGTCTGCCCTCATGTACCACGGGGACTGTTTATTTTGCAGAGAGATTAAAAAAGTGAATCTTACTTATTGGGGGACACACGTAGTTGCCGAATGTTTCCATTAACACTTCGAACGATTTCGGTTTATTTAAAAGAATACATATAATTCCTATTTCCTACATTTTCTAATTCTTTAGAATTTCTTAGATTTTAGTCTGTATTTTGTAACAAATAATTTATGATCAGAGTTCAGATCTGCACCTGGCAATGTTTTGCAGCATGAAATCTGATGTTGAAGCCTCTGTCATACCATTGCATAACCTATCTGAAACTTGTCACATATAAGACCGTTTTTCAGATTTTCTAAATCTACTCTTACTGATGATCAAATTGTGTCCTGTACAAAATTCTACCAGTTGATTTTCCCTTTCATACATTACCCGTTCTTAACTCTTCCTTTTCTCACAGTGCAATTTTCATCTCACTTAACGCACTGAATAATTTTGCATATATCATCTTACTTTTTTTCACTAGAAGAAGTCGACATCGGGGAAGATCATTTTGGGTTCCGTAGAAAGCACATGGAAATACTGACACGTATTTTAGAAAAATGAGTGAATATAGGCAGATACATTATGTAGAATTTGTAGATTTACAGAAAACATTTTGTAAAACTGACTGGAGTACAAACACTCCGTGAAATTCTGAAGGTAGCAGGGATAAAACAGAAGAAGGGAAACGTAATTTACAACTTTTGCAGACAGCAGACTGCAGTTACAGCAGTCGAAGGACGTCAAAGGGAAGCACAAGTGTAAAAGGGAGCTACACAAAATTGTAGCGTTTATAATATTATTCCATCTGTAGAATTAGCAAGAATGACAAGACATCAAAAATCTCGAAAAGGCATTAAAGTTCAGGAAGAAGAAATTGAATTTTAAGATTTACCGATGATGTAATTCTGTCATTATCGGCAAAGGACTTGCAAGATCGGTTGAACGCAATGAATAGTGTCTTGAGAAGAGGCTAGAAAATGAACCATATCAAACATAGAACAAGGATAAGGAAACGTAGAAACGTAGTTGAATACAATCAGGGGATTCTGGAGAAATTAGATTAGCAAATGAAACACTGAAAGTAGTAGCCAAGGTTAGCTGTTTGAAGAGTAGAATAATTGATGGTGTCAGAATTGGAAATGTCATGAAATCTATACTTGCAAGAAATACATTTTTAAAACTAGACAAATATTTTATAGCTAATATAAATTTAAGTGTTAGGAAATGTTTTATGAATGTATTTGTGTGTCGAGTAGCTTTAGAAAGAAGTGAAACATCTGCACAAACAGTACAAGCAAGAAGGGAAGAGAAGCTTTTGAAATGTGGTTCTACATAGAGTGCTGAAGATTAGACGGGTAATCGGACAGCTAATGGAGAAGTACTAAATCGAATCGAGAAGAAGAGAAATATGTGGCATAGTTTGACTAAAAGATGGGGCAGGTTATAGGGTACATCCTGAGACATCAAGAAATAGTCTATCTGGGTATGGAGAGAAGCAGAGAAAGGGGGGGGGGGGGGCAACGTGCAAGAATTGTAGAGAGAGAGAGCAAGTCTTAATATAGAAACCAGTTCATTTACGCACGTTGCAATAATTATACAGATGAAAAGATGCACACGAAGAATAGACTAGCGAGGTTATCTGAATAGGATAGTCGACCACAACACACACACATATTATTTTCACTTTCTTTATTAAGGATGGAACAAGCATCAATTTGTATCCAGTTTCCGCCTCAGCAATGAGGTATCTTGTGGATTTCTTTGTGTTACAGTTACCTCTGTTTAAACATTAAGACATAACATTAACTTCTTACAGATATAAATGAACCCCTTTGTTTCGTCCATGACACAGACAAAGCCAATAGAAAACAATAGTGGATACAGTAACCTCGTCTGTACCCATTAAGTTGCAAAAAACACAAGGGTTATGATAGACTAGATTGCACATAACGCTTAACACAATAATTGTATTCTGCACGTTCGGCATCTAGCCTTACCTTCACAGAGCCGGTTCTTACACGTACGAGGAGAGTACACTTAAGAGAGCATGTCCAAAGCGACCACCTTGCATTTGCAAACACTTCGCCACTCGCTGGATCATACTCTGCTGCACTCTATGTAACGCACCAGCATCCACGATTGCTGAAGCAGCTTGCAGGGTGGCTATTAGGTCATGTACATTCATGGGTGGAGAATTATAAATTTGTTCCTGTAAGTGTCCCCACAAATGGAAATCTATTGGATTAAAGTTCAGTGAACGTGATGGCAAGAACGTTGCACTTCGATGTCCAATCGATTTCTCTGGACACGCTTCGTTTAAGTAGTTATGCACATTCATTCTAAAGCGTAGCGGTATACTGTCATCCTGAAACCATAGCTGTCGTTGAATGCCAAGTGGAACGTTCTCTGAAGCATCAGGCAAAGTATTTCAAATAAACGCACGATACAGGGACGCAATTAGTTTTTCCACCAATAGGTATAGTCGGCCATGGTGGCCGAGTGGTTCTAGGTGCTCCAGTCCGGAACCGCGCTGCTGCTACGGTCGCAGGTTCGAATCCTGCCTCGGGCATGGATATGTGTGATATCCTTAGGTTTAAGTAGTTCTAAGTCTAGGGGACTGATGACCTCAGATGTTGAGTCCCATAGTGCTCAGAGCCATTTGAACCATTTTTGAACCACCACTAGGTATAGGCCCAAAATTACATCTCCAGCGATTCCACCCCACATGTTTATGCCAAAGCGAGCGTGAAACCCACGTTCACGGGTGACATTATATTGTGTTCCGACCAATAACGGCTGTTGTGGTGGTTGAGAATACCTTCACGAGTGAAGCTAGATTCTTCAGTCCATACCACGTTACTGATAAAATGTGCCTTATCTTCCATTTGCTGCAAAAGCCGTTCACAAAACGGTACTCGTCAGATGCGGTCATCTGGCCGTTGGTGTTGCGTTAAGGCGTAGTGATATGGGTACAGATCTTCTTGGTGCAACAACTAGTCTCTGAGGTGTCTGCAACTACCTTACAATGTCACGGATACTTAGTCGAGGTGACTGGTGAAGACTTTTAAGAATCGCGTCCGCTGGTTGCGGAGTACATGTAGTCCTTACACGATCTCAGTCCACTACTTGTGAACGAAGAATACCGGATTCCCGAAGGTATTGCTCCATGTGACGAAAAACATTGTTATCGGATGGCGCCTTTGAGGATAGTCTGCAGGATACACACGAGCAACAGCAGCAGCTTGGTTAAAGGATGCACCCAGCACCCAAAGCATATCGACTAATTCATCGTTTGTGTACTCCATCGGGAAGCCGCTCTACTTTAGCTTGACAGGACCAGCTAGTTGTGCACTAGACGGTTAGTTGACAGATGCATGCAGTGTAAGGATCCGTGTTCCAAGTCATAGAAATGCGATCCAAAAATTCGAGGAACGGAGTGGAGCCGAACTCAAGTCCCCACTTCTCCACTGCCCGACGCTTACCACTTTTTTTTTTGTTATCAGACGGTACTTTCATGAACTTTCAGAAGATCATAGTCAAAATCGTAATGTAATATGAGGAGCAAATTGAGAAAACAAATAATTATTAACAACAAAACAAGAGAAAAAGGTTCCGATTAACAAGGAAACGAGCTCACAACCTGCTGCCTATTTTTTATTTTATTTTTTATTTAATTTTAATTTTTAAATGAGGAAGAAAAGTGAACGAAACAAGGCATCACGTGACTGGGCGCCGGAAAAAGGGAGGACTTAAAGACCATACGGGAACTTCACCAACATCCTGTCGATTAAACACAAGAAGAAGCGTATTTCGAAAGGCGCTCGATAACGTGGGAACCATAGCCACTTCCTGTGCACAGTCTCCGGATGATGGTGAAAGCCACAGAGAACAGGGCTGTTCTTTCCCTCAACAACATAGTGACCCAGGAACCAGACAATCGTATTCCTTTTCGACGGAGAGAAAAAAAGAAAAATTGCGGACGAATGAGAAAATCATCCGAAAAAGCAGATTCAGGCCTAGGTAAAGAAGAACCAGCTGTTGACGAATCCAGAGCCAATGATCCTGTCTTCAAGAGAGTAGCCTCTGAAGTAAGGTATCAGTGTGATGACATGCGTCACACTGATCAGTCGGGCAAAGGCCTATACGAGGATGGTGGCATCACACAAAGAATGACCCTATACCATCATGAAACAATTTCAGTCGGTACTATAGGAAGACTAAGACCAGACAGTTTTTCAGGATGTAGACGGAGAAGCTATTTTAATAGGGGAGAGGCAGTTTAATAAGTCTCCGGTAGTGAGGTATGTCTTTGAAAGGACATCAGCACCTAATAAAATGACAATCGTAAAATATCCACCGATATGTCACATTTCAGAGTTATTCCATCCAACATCGACGGGAAGAGTTAGACCGATCAGTTGGAGACAGGAAAATAAACGAGGTGTAGTGGAATATGGTAAGACATTCCTTCGTACAAACAAGATGGACGCTTTCACTTTAATATCGGAGAGGCCTAATCCACCACATCGTACTGAACTCGAAAGATATGTCATAATCGACCAGATAGTTGTTTGAGTCTGCAGGCCATCAACCCATCAACGCAGGAAGCGGGAATATCTGTGCAATGTAATACTCTTTACTGAAATAATAGCTGTCGAAAGCCACACTTTGTGACGGAGGCTAAGGGAATGGTGTTCATGTTCAAGAATAGCTCACTGAACACAAGTCATAATCTCATTGCCAGTTAAGTGTCACCGTTTTGGTCGGGTTGCGATCTACCGTGATCCCTAAAGTGTTGTGGCGATTGAACACATCGCCCAAGGGATTGTCACTTGGTTGAAGTCCCACAATGGCAGGAAGGTGCGTTTGCAATCAATAATGTGGGAACCAGCAAGGCAACAAAAGAAATCCAAGGTATCCTAGAGCCTGGAAATGTCGGCATTTCGTACTAAAACCATGAAGTCATCAGCGTTAAGTGCAGACAGAGAATCGTTCTACCAATACAGTCCAGCCACGTAGTTGTATGGCAATACACCGAAGCAAGGGTTCTAAGAACAAAACAAAGAGAGAGACATGGATAAAGGGGCTTCCCTGAGATAGACCACGTCGGACATAAATGCGAGGGATAAGGTGACCATTCAAAACCCTAATGCCAATGAAAAGATTGGCTAGGACGTGGCACGCACCGTGAATAAAACCCGAATCGCTTTACACATTAATTAAAAGACTGTGACTGACACTGTCAAAGATTTGTGTTAGTCGAGAAAAAGCAGGGCCCCCGAGATATTAGTGGCCGCAGTCACCGAAACGACATCTCGACTTTCGATAAGACAGTATCGTGCGTCCAGGCACCCGTCTTTGATAAACAGAACTGATTATGTCGAGCAACTTAGAGAGACGTGTTTTTTTTAGCTCGAGCGACAGTTTTAAAGTCGAAGTTCGGGAGAGCAGTCGGACGAAGCGAGTCAAGATCAGGTCGACTCTTGGTTTTCAGGATGAGGGTCATTTGACTTTCCTTGAAAGGAGCGGGAAGTTCATTGTCCATCGACGTTATTGTGTTCACCTATGAGAGGCCAAAAATGAACACAAAAAATTGTTGAGGAATGCCATCCAATCCAGGTGACTTGCGTGACTGACACCCGGTAACAGTATCATATATACGGCCTTTGTGGAAATTACTCAAAAACAAAGAAAAGGAACAAAAAATAATATAAAAATAAAAAAAAAACATGGTTTAATTCATGGCTGACGACGCAATCTAGCAAAGGACAAGAGTCGTCAGGAAAATTTTCTGCCAAAACGTGGGTATCACACAGTTCAGTAAATTAATTGAAAGTTAAACTTAAAACGTAGTGGTGGGACGTTGACACTCGACCACCGGTGTTGTCAAGTGCTGCAATGCAAACGCGTTTCCTGCTCGTCCGCGTATGGATAAAAAGGTATAGAAAACACAGTTAGTCTTGTAAAATGGAACGTGGTTCACATCGAGTCCGGAGACCTTCAATCTGGAACTGTTTTAACTGTGGCAGCTTGTCTTTAAGTTGCCATACATCTTTAATTCGTAGAGGAACTTGGGTTGCGCTGTCGTAAAATTGACGTAAAAGAGAGTAATAAAATTCTTAGGTGCGCTCGACGTCTGACGCCCTTACGGCCCCAAAACACATTCGAGCTTTAAGAATTTGTGGCTTATCATCAAGTGTCCACCATTCTACAGTAGTCTAGTACCGTCCTATAGCACGAGAGAAACGGGCCCGTGCTTCCTAAATAACAACAGCAAGGGAATAGTGTGGTAGATAGGTTGTATTGAGCATCCAGGCAAGAAGACACAATTCCACCGGCTGCTGCACATACTTAAATTTGATGGCTATAGCACAATGATCAGTAAAACAGGCGGGTCCGGCCGCTGTGGCCGAGCGGTGCTAGTCGCTTCAGTCCGGAACCGCGCTGTTGCTACGGTCACAGGTTCGAATCCTGCGTCGGGCATGGATGTGTGTGATGTCCTTAGGTTAGTTAGGTTGAGAGGCACCCACATGCCTTGCTCATACTGTGGCATCAAGCAGTCAGGCCTGCAAGATGAGTGGTCTGCCAACCGAGTGGATTCATTCTTAGTTATCGAGTAATATTAGCTCTAGTACTCACACTTAAGTTACAAGTTATCCTCCTATATGATTACTACGCAACGGAAACGCATATCTGACTATCAGTGATTTACAGAACTCTGACTGTACACTACGCACTGGCAGTACCACATTTTCTTTTTGTCTTTTATTTGACGGCTTTTATTAACACGTGGCCATCCCACTGAATATGAATGGCGCACACATTATAAATTCGGGACATTATGACAACATACAATTTGAAGGAATAGTCTACCAATCTCTTTTCACTAACTGATTTATTCTGATAAATTCCCTAACCTAAACACACAAATTCTATAACCTACAAGAATAACATATGAGAAACTCCGCCCAGTGGGCATGGCTTTACATTAGTGAATCTCTATATTATGGTCTCGTAATTTATTTAACGCTACAGTGCACTTTCTGGATAGGATGGTGGATCTTTTATTATACCTCACACTTCGACTCTCACAATCATCATCACGAAACTTTCCTCCAGACCGAGCGGTACAGAAGGAACAAGCATAACCCACTAATCTTTTGAAACTACTTCGCTACACACCCATGGAAACCACACATACCCAAATTACATGACATACACTACACAACAATATGAAATACTACACAGAGAATGGTTACAACATCATCACTTTCAGCTTTCCCACTTTAATTAATATTGATCCCAGTTTCACACGACACTGCCTCACTTTGTAATTCTACTTTCCTACTGTGAACTCTGGAGATAAATGCACGTCTTCCTGTGCAATGCAAGCCATGTGGCGTTGCTGGACAGACGGCCGACTCACCTTACTTCTCTCTCAGAGTTTGGATCTAGCGTCACACGCAATGTAGTATTAATGTATTCATCACACACGCGAACTGATGCCATGGACGAGTACTTCTCTTTATCCTTTGTCTCATACACAGATTGAGACTCACACAGTACTCACCACGTGGAAGTACTCGTCTCTAATTTCAAGTCCTGCACACGCCATTTCTTAAATATTTCAACTTATGGTACACACGCTATTTCTTAAATATTTCAACTTATTGTACACACGCTAGTAATTCAGCTTAGCTTAAGCACACGGAAGTATTTCAACTTATTGCTACACGTGGTTTCTTTGTGACCGTTGGTCACTTCCGAAGATTACTACAATCCCATTAATATTACCTGCCTGACATTTAATTCTCCCCACAAAAGATCCTGAAATAGAGAAATTATTATTTCAAACTACTCTTAAATATTCCACATGCATACCATGCCTCCATTCTTTCGTCATTACGTAGCACAACTAAAACAGGTGTTAACAGCACAGGATCCAGCGGCAGAGTGCCTAAAACATGGCCGTTCTCGAGGTCCTCTCCACCTCTGCTGAAGTGGGGGAGCACCTTACTACCCTATTGGCCAGCTACATTTCAGGCGCTCAAAGCTCTGGTAAATTTCATCTCTTTGGTTCCACCAAAGGTGGCCAAAGGATCGACTCAAAGATGATCATATATTCACATTCACTATCTGTGGTTAGCAGACGACCCTACATTCATTCATTTCAAAAGATCTCACCAAACTGGATGTAAGGATTTATTTTGTGGGAGTGCACATATGATAAATTAAATAAATAAATTGTCATTCATTCCTACACTGGTATCCGGCTTCGCTGTATTAACTGAAATTTAGTTATTTTACAAAAAAATGTGTTGTTCTGACAAAAATACTGAAGTATGTTGTACCTATATTCAATGTCGGGCGGTACTGTACCCTTTCACCACCGGCTACCCATGCAGAAAAAAATGGCACGGAACTATCCTTGCAATGCGAGGGTAGTTCCGAACATTTTTTTAAGAAAACTGTATTAGAACAAACATAGCAAGTCATCAAAGTAACCAGGAGGAGACCCTAGCCCCTGGTGACCTCAAATTGACGACCAAATGTTGTTACTTTACCAAATGTTTGACACAGTTGTTGCATTATTGTATTCTCCACAATCCGGAGTAACGTACACATACATATTTACAACAATCCAAATGACAAATAAAACATCACATCATACAAATAAAAAATAATTGTGAGATAAAAATTGGCTTAGTTGCCGTGATTTCCGTTATTTTTTAGGAGTAATCCAAACTTCACTAATTCTATGACAAATAAAAAAAATACTAATTGTACTCATGAAATTTTAAATAGCTCACCGTCCAAACACAGAGCAAGTAATCTGACATTCATAAATTGCGGGGTAAAACCCTTTACACAGCAAAGTCTAAATGCAAAACAAAATCAACAAAAGAAAAAATTTCGTACACTAGTTACATGTAGAATGTCAGGCTCCATACCATTACTCTAAAATATACATCAAACCTACAGAGAAATAAAACTGAGAAGAAAAACAATGAAATATACCACAAGTTACATACTGGTTATGTAATATAGTTCATCTAAGACATCATGTCATACCTAATTAACTATCATCACTTAAGGAATTGCCACAACTACTCGACTGTGAGTTTAACCTTATCCTTGTCGACCAGTACAAATACCTGCTGCTGAGCTAGTCAGTCTATCAACTTGGATCAATACACGCAGTAAATAGTTCAGCAATAAGTGCTTGAATCCACCAGTAGCTCTCATATCTTACTCTACTGCTCATTTCTCTGTTGTTACACATTTAGACGACAAGAACTTGCATTTCGACTAGCCTTCGTTACACTTTAATGTGAAATATCACCACTGTGATAATGAAAATAAGCGGCTTCAGTCAACACACCAATAAGATCAATACTGTCCACGACATCAAAATGCATCAGTTAATTCCGCTATTTGTTGTGCAATGCAAATTATTGTCCCCTATGACAACCTTACTGACCAATGCAACAAGAGCCGCTACGTTAGTATTGCGCCACTGGCTAATAATTACAGCATCATTGTACCATATATTCTAATAAACACGTTACGTGTACTTGATAACCCAGAACAAACAAACAAACAAAAAAACACACTAACTATTCTACACACAAATGTTGATAAAATACAATTACACTTGCTGTCCCTTCAGGAATGAAACATATATGAAAAAATTTATACAATTACAATTACAAATACATTATTCCTTATCTTGCGAGTCACACGGAAACATTTCTCTCTGTGATTTTCTTGGGGTCAAAAAAGTTGCTGACAGGTTCCCTAGAAACACTGTCTCAGTGTCAAAGCTCTCCCATGGTTACCCGGACGAAAGTCTTTAAGTCACTCAAATCGGCATTTTGAACACGCCCTGAACAGTAAACTGTATCTCACATTAAACACAAATGTCATAGTCACTCTCAGCGTACCATCCACACGAATCTGGTCGTCCAGAAATGGCCCTACAACTACTATTACCCACGGTTCTGTTCTTTCAGTTCATGGTGTAATTAAAAGTCGTAAGTTCCAACAAACAGCACTTCTTCCCGCACCAATTAAGGAAATGTCTCCCACTACAAACGCAAATGTCAATGTCCCACTCTAGTTTCTTGCGTTCATACAATAATTAGTCACCAAACGACAACTGTCCTCTTCAAGAATACCAAGCGTCCCACATGCAATTCACAAAGCACACTGAACAAGTCACTGCCAAAAGTTTATGGATCCCACCGTTCAGTGGTCAAGACAAAACAAAACGATCGTCCTGTCTGCTAAAGACAAAATCTTTTCCACCACTCACAACGTGGAAACACCAGTCCTTCACTTTCCACCTTATGGAGACATACGAGCAGTCGTCTTGTTTCACGGCTCCACAGTCCAGTACTAGTTAATAGTTGCTGGTAAAAAATGCCCACCGGGCTCTGTCGCGCGTCGTCCTTTGTGCCGTGGCGCCGCCGCACGCGCCCCGTTGAGCAGAAGAAACCACCCGCTGTTGTCTCCGCGGGATACTTTCCCCAGTCGTAAGGGTGGCGGAACTTATGGATGGCCAGTGGTACGTGCGTGTCGCCCCAGGCCGTTGACCTGCTGTAGCGGGCGCGTGGAGCGTACCCCGACCGGCATTGGAGTGGGGAGCGCCCCGGCTCTGTTGCCGCTGTCTGCTTGGCTTATGTGGTACGAGCGTGTTCGGTGTAGCCCTCAGCGCTACGACACCCAATCAGTCAGACCCTTCAGTGCATCTCGCAACATTACAGACAAAAGGATATTGTTACATTATTTAAATACTCATTGATTACATGTATGATCTATTAGATACATTGGTAATAAAAGAATCTTTGTTCTAAAAAACATAAAATTATACACCCTAGTTTTCTACACATACAACATCAACATTTATCTCTTTTCTATATACAGCCCATACTTGTGCTACTGATTGTACCTGTCGTCCTTCATACAAAACATGAAAGTGTTAAAAAAAAAGGAATAAGAAACAACCTATACAGCTCATAATTACAATATCAAATAGTAGACTACTTTAACATCCTATCATAGTGAAAATATTAGAAACTGTTCTCCTAATACTACAATATACAACGCACCTTTGTGCTTGTGACAGACTGAAATTAATACCCCTTGAAAATGTTCCAACAAAAAAAATAAGAAATCATCTACACAGCTCACAATTACCCATCACATGTTATTAAGTGGTAAACTACTTTAACATCCTAACACAATAAACATTTCAGAAACTGATGACTCTAAATCTACAACATACAATGCACCTTTGTGCCTGTGACAGACTGATATTAGTATCTCTTTATATATTTTACATTTTATTATATATAACAACATTTCTAGGACACGTATGTACCATCCACATATCAGATCCTGACCTGCCATCGAGGTTCATCCCAATCAAACAATAAAACACAATAATGTTTTGGTTATGGATCGGTAGCATCCCCTTTACAGGAGTGTGCGCATTGATCACACTAAATTCTACGACTCTCACTCGCCAGACATCACATTTTCCTTCTCATTCAATCCATTAATACACTAACAGAATAGGTCTAGAAGTCAGCTAACCTTAACACCACCACACTCACGACAACATACCATACCTTCGCTCCCTTATACTCATAACACCACCACTCTCACGACAACATACCATACCTTCGCTCCCTTATACTCAACCACATAACACATGAAGCTGTTTCGGAGATAGCTTTCCAGTCTCCAAATTCGTCCTTTCACTCTGGCACCTCTTTCCATCGGCTTACCTCTGCATTCCTCCTGCTAAATATCACTTAGAATTGCGACATTTCATCTAAGAACAAAAAATACACAAATTACTCATCCTGCAAAATAACTGTACACATTCTTGGTACCGTTTTAATTAGTTATACTGGTACCAGGCTTCAACCACAACAAAAAATATTATTTTCACCAAATTGCAAATCTTACGGTAAGAATTAGATCTACACTTATCTTACATCTTACGTCAGTATTCCACAACGTTCACCATCTGAATCTCATACTCCCTTCATGTCCCTTCACATTGTGCAGTTGTCCTCATCTCTTCATTCGTATTTCGGCTCTCCGTCCGTCCATTACTCCATCATTTCCTGGTCTTCCTTCGCCATTGACATCAATCTCTATTGCAGCATACACAGGCCTCTCTGTAACATACATCTAAGACATCTCGACATTATTAATTCTACTCACCTTTATTTACCACTGTTTCATCCCGTCGAATCTCTTTTTATTAATCACACTGCTTCACGTCGCTTCTTTCCTTAAATATCACCTTTATCTACTACTATTTACAACGTCGCTTCTCTATCTACCATCTTTATCCACTCATTAATCATCACGTCGTTTCTGCTTGATCCTTATTCATATGACAAAAAATACGTACATACACCACTCTGTCGACTCCTGTTCATGACTCATTCGACCAGTCTATTCCGTCATACTTCCTGACATCCCGCCTGAAAATTCTTATGTTCGATTTGACCCTGCACAACGTTACACACCACAAATAAATACACTGACTAGCTACCATAAATTGCCTATTTTAGATCTATCCTTAACTTTTCCATAATTTGATGTTAGAAATGTGATGAAGCCCACGAGATTGTTTTCCCTTGATCGTCTCAATCAGTACAGCATTTTCATGGACAATCCGCCTCACTCTGAATGGTCCACTATACACCGTAAAGAATTTGCTAGTTAGGAATCTGTGCTTCTTTGATAATCGATGAGTTTTAATTAGAACCTTGTCTCCTACTGCCAATTCGATCTTACGGATCTTTCCTTTCTGCTTCTCCTGCCTATCCTTAGCTGCTTTCTTAATACGCTCTATCGCAACCTTGACAATTTCTGTGTGCCTCTGCTTTCCTGATCGCGGAAAATCTACCAGCTCCCTGACTCGATCTGGTGGTGGTTCATTCTTTAGTACCGTAATTGGTGATAAACCAGTTGCTCCATGTGGTAGCTCATTGAGGATGTCCTGAAAATCTTTGAGAAAAATACTCCAACTTCTATGTTGCCTATGGCAATAGATCTTACACAACTTTCCCAGTTCTTTTACTACTCTTTCACTGGGGTTACTCGCAGCATGGTATCGGGATATGAACACCGGTTTTATCCTTCTTCTCTTCAGTGTGGTTAGCCATTGTCTGGATCTATATTGTGGTCCATTGTCAGCTATGAACTTTTCTACAGTTCCTACTTCTCGCAAAAAGTTTTTAACGATCGCTGCTGCTACTGTCCTTCCCGTCGCACGTTTCAATGCGGTAAATGTCACATACTTTGACACCAATTCTACTGCTACTAAAACATATCTATATCCCTGCACTGACTTAGGTAGCGGGCCAAACAAATCTGTTGCTCCGAATTCCCTCAATCTACCTGGCACTATCGGAAAAAGCGGTGCTTTGCATGAGATAGTTAACGATTTTGCCTTCTGGCACAATTTGCAACTACCAAGCACGTTCTTGATCCTCCTCTCCATACTAATGAAATAAACTGATTCCCTTAACTTCTTACAACATTTCCTTGCCCCGTAATGCCCGTAACTTAGGTGTGTGTACCAGATCAACTTGTTGACTATTTCATTTGGTATACACAACACCCAGTCCTGTGTGTTCGGATTTCTACGGTAGAAAAGGACCCCGTTCTGAATTGTATAAAAGCGCGCTATATTGGCATCTGAGTTCGCTCTAACTCTGTCCTTCACCATTCTCCATGACGCGTCTTTATCCTGCTCTTTCGCGATATTTGTGAGTACCGTCCCTATGTATTTCTCGAACGGCACGCCCTGCATATACAATATATCATATCTGTTCTCGTTTACCTCCTCATCAAAGCATTGACCATGACCTACTGGGCTCCTTGACAACGCATCTGCCACTATATTCTGTGGCCCAGGAATATACATGACCGAAAACTGAAACTCCTGTAAATAGAGTGCCCACCTAGCGAGTCGTCTATGATTAAGTTTGGCCGACATCAGAAACTGTAGTGACTTGTGGTCAGTATAGATTTTCGTATGCCTCCCATACAAATAGTATCTAAACTTACTAAAACCCCATACTATTGCCAAAGCTTCAAGCTCAGTTACCGTGTAATTTCTCTCAGCTTTGCTAAGCACTCGGCTCGCAAATGCAATAGGTTGTTGTATTACTTCTCCTCCTTGCTCTTGCTCTTGGAACAATGTTACCCCAAGTCCACTACGGGAACTGTCCGTGGCCATACAAAACTCTTTCCCTAGGTCTGGATGCCCGAGAAGAGGTGCCGATAGCAGTGCCTTCTTTAACGCCTCATACTCTTTCTGCGCGACAGAGTCCCAATTCCATACCGTTTTCTTTCCAGTCAGCTGACATAGTCTGGGTGTCGCTGCACCCCCAATCTTAATGAACCTCCTGTAAAAGTTGATTAATCCTAAATAACCCCGTAGCTGACGTTTTGTTCTTGGCACCGGAAAATCTCTGATTGCTCCGAGTTTGTCTGGATTTGGTCTTATTCCCTCTGGTGTCACAATGTGACCTAAAAACTCGATTTCTTTTCGTCCAAATTCTGACTTTCCCAAATTCACGGTTACCCCATGTTTCTCCAATGCACCGAGCAATATGCTTAACGTTCTATTGTGGTCTTCCCAGTTTCTTTCGGCTATCAGGACATCATCCACGTACTGTGTTACCTTATCTTTTATTTCATTAGGAATGACCGTATTTAGCGCCCTGATAAATGCCGCGGATGATACATTTAACCCAAATGGTAGTTTCCGAAATTGATATGATTTCCCGTAGCACAAGAACGCAGTGTATTTTCTACACCCCCTATCTAACTCCACCTGCCAGAAACTCATTCTCAAATCAACTGAGCTGAGAACTCTGATCCCGTGGAACTTTTGCAGCAATTCGTCAAGTGTCAGCGGCCGATCTGTCTCTGGCTCTATTATCTTATTAATCCTTCTTGCGTCCAAAACTAATCTAATTGACCCATCCTTTTTTTTAACACAAACTAAAGGGCTGTTGTACGGACTGGATGCTGGTTCGATAATCCCTTGTTGTAGCATGCTTTCGATCTCAGCTTCCACTCTTTCTTTGTACACAACGGGTATCGGGTACACTTGGGCCCTAAACTGTTTATGTGGCTTGACCTTGAATCTATACACAAAATTTCTTATTGTACCCGCAGCATGTTTAAATACCTTTCTATTCTCGTATAAAATTCTCTGCAATTCCCCGTAGACCGTAGTCCCTCGTAAATGCCAGATTTTCTCCCTGATCTCCTCCCCCAAACATTTATGAATTTCCTTCTCCTCTTGTTCGAACCCCGTATTCTGTGCCTGTCTACCGGACTTTACCGCGAGACATAACGCTAAGTGTGCGTTATCTTTAGCACATAAGCAATCGTCGAATCTTAATGTAATTTCCTCCGAATCTCGTTTCAACTCCATCGAACCATTTCTCATGTTAACGACTGCTTTATATTGGTTCAAAAAATTAACGCCTAATATCCCTTCAACAGTTAGAGACGACACAATCATGAACACTGTACTAAACCTCCTCGCCTGGCACACAAAGTCTACCTGCGCTTGTAACTTCACCTCAATTCCCTTTCCTGTAATTGCCCCTCTCACTGTCGTCCTTTGCAATGGCAACGTTGGCCATGGTTTTGTAAGACTACAACACTTAAACACATCTTCCCTCAAAACACTCATTACACTGCCTGTGTCGATGACACAAGGTACGATTATATTATTTATTTCTACGCTAATTATTGGGTGGACTTCACTCCCCACATCTCCTACCTCCTCTAACAGATTCTCCCTTAGTTTTCCGTAATCGATATACCTAATATTTACGTCATTTATGGTACTGGTTTGTACCCGTCTATCATGTAGTCACCTTCTTGTCCCTCCGTCATTGTGAGAGTGATTGTCCTCTCGTGAACCCAATGACTGCCTATCCTCTCTTCGCCCATCATTTTCATTTTCCCTTCTTCTTCCATCTCTGTCCCATCTTCTATTTTCCCGGTTTGACGGTCGATATTCCCATGAATTCTGCCCCCTATTTCCTCGCCATCTTCCATTCCCGTCATTCCTCTGATTCCATGATCTCCTGCCATTCTGATAGTTTCTGCCGTTCCTACCCTCGACTCTGTCTGACCTATGAGTCGTGTCGCCGTTCACAATGTTGCTCTCATTACCCAGTTCCTGTAACAAGTGCTGAAATGTCGCGGAATCGTCTAAGCCTCTGCCTGCTATCACTATATCTCTGCGCAATCTTACTGGCAACTTCGTTATACAGATTCTAATGAGCTCCCCAGTTTCGTATGGCACATCCAAATATCTATTTCGTCTCAGCATTTCCTGATAGCACGCCACTGGATCTCTTATACTACCTTCGTTACAATTTGGCATCATCAATATGCTTTGCTTAACTTGGTCCTGCTTACTTTTCGGCCAGAAGTCATTTAAAAACTTGTCACAAAATATCTTGTAGCTACTACAATCTTTAATAACTTCCTGCATTTTCGCTCTAGCCTCGTCCCTCAAATGGTTGCACACAAACTTCATTTTGAGGAGCGGTCCCCACGATGCAGGTAATGAATCTTGAAATTGAGACAGCCACAGACATGGATGTTGGTAGTTATCAGGATCCGGAAAACAAGTGAACTTTTGTACCGACACGAAGTGCCTCCTACATTCTTCTTCCGCATTTATGTTTTCCGACCTTGGGCTATACCCAGTTGGATTTGCCACCTGTTTTATCCGACACAACCGTTCTTCTACCTCTCTAAGTTCGTCTTCCTCTTTCTGCCTATTTTCTTTTTTTGAATTTATCTCACTCTCCCTCTGCAATCTACCTGGTGGTGTGTCACCTTCGCTACTGCATGCTAATTGCAACTGTGCTAGTTGTTCCCTATGTTTCCTGTTTATTTCTAATTGCGCCTCTTTAAACTGTAATAGTGATTGTATCTCTTCCTGCTCGGCATAAACCTCTCGCTGCGTACTGTCAGAGCCTGTCTCGCCTCTTACACTGACCTTCTCTACATCTGCACTAATTGTATTCATTCTGACCGCTACCTCCGCAACTTCATCCCTGTATTTATTTAGCGCCGCTTCCTGCTGGGTGACTTGAGCTCCCACGCTGTCTAATGCCCCTTGTTTATCTGCAAGTAAGTCCTCCACTACCTCTTTGATTCGCTCATCTGGCAACACGTCCCTACGTTCTGTGGTATCCCTCTCTATTGCAATTATTCGTACCTCCAAATTATTGGTTTTTTCTTTCAAGGCGTCACATACTTGCTTCAACGCACCCAGATTCTTCTCTCCCTCATCTAACCGATTATTAATTGCGGACAGACGCTCATCGATAACTGTGTGTAGCTTCTTCATTGCCTCTTTATTTCCCTTATCCATTGCCTCCAATCTTTCCTTATTCGCTTCCAATCTTTCCTTAGTTGCTTCAAATCTTTCCTTATTCTCCATATCTCTCTCCTTATTATATCTATTCATCGCTTCTAATCTTTCCTTATTATCTCTATCCATCCTCTGTAAAAACTGCAGTAGCACACTGTCATTTGCTACTTTCGGTGCGCTCACCTCGTTCGCCTGAGAAACCGTAACTTCGCTAAGGGTAGCTGCACTTTCACTGCATACCTGACCTAGTCCCGGCTCGCCCGCGTCGTCGGGAAAAGCCCGCGTTTGTGGACAAAGCCCGCCGCATAAAGGATCACCTTGCAGCGGTCCACTGAACAGTTCATCCCCTTCCGCGTGTTTGCCGTCCCCGCTCATTAACAGATGGTCAACAGCTACTTCCTGCTGCACTGCCACGTTCACCCCAGAATCGCTATTCTCCATGGTGGCTACACTTTTCGACTGCGACCTAGTTACTACGGACATTACGCAAAAAAAATTATACAACGATCTTCCAACCTTAGATGACCAAGAAAGCATTACATAAAAAAAATAAAAGAACCTCACCAATCCAGAAAGAAATTGCAAACAAAAAAAATTTTTACTTCTTAGCGCTATCACAATACATTCCATAAAAAAAATATTAACAGCAAACCCTAACAGCAGAATCCTGACAAAATATCCTGGCAAAATATATCCTGGCCAAATCATCCTGACAACAAAATATCCTGGCAAAATATATCCTGGCCAAATCATCCTGGCAACAAAATTATCCTGGCAAAAACGGAATCCTGGCAGGGTCGAAATTATGAGAGGCACCCACATGCCTTGCTCATACTGTGGCATCAAGCAGTCAGGCCTGCAAGATGAGTGGTCTGCCAACCGAGTGGATTCATTCTTAGTTATCGAGTAATATTAGCTCTAGTACTCACACTTAAGTTACAAGTTATCCTCCTATATGATTACTACGCAACGGAAACGCATATCTGACTATCAGTGATTTACAGAACTCTGACTGTACACTACGCACTGGCAGTACCACATTTTCTTTTTGTCTTTTATTTGACGGCTTTTATTAACACGTGGCCATCCCACTGAATATGAATGGCGCACACATTATAAATTCGGGACATTATGACAACATACAATTTGAAGGAATAGTCTACCAATCTCTTTTCACTAACTGATTTATTCTGATAAATTCCCTAACCTAAACACACAAATTCTATAACCTACAAGAATAACATATGAGAAACTCCGCCCAGTGGGCATGGCTTTACATTAGTGAATCTCTATATTATGGTCTCGTAATTTATTTAACGCTACAGTGCACTTTCTGGATAGGATGGTGGATCTTTTATTATACCTCACACTTCGACTCTCACAATCATCATCACGAAACTTTCCTCCAGACCGAGCGGTACAGAAGGAACAAGCATAACCCACTAATCTTTTGAAACTACTTCGCTACACACCCATGGAAACCACACATACCCAAATTACATGACATACACTACACAACAATATGAAATACTACACAGAGAATGGTTACAACATCATCACTTTCAGCTTTCCCACTTTAATTAATATTGATCCCAGTTTCACACGACACTGCCTCACTTTGTAATTCTACTTTCCTACTGTGAACTCTGGAGATAAATGCACGTCTTCCTGTGCAATGCAAGCCATGTGGCGTTGCTGGACAGACGGCCGACTCACCTTACTTCTCTCTCAGAGTTTGGATCTAGCGTCACACGCAATGTAGTATTAATGTATTCATCACACACGCGAACTGATGCCATGGACGAGTACTTCTCTTTATCCTTTGTCTCATACACAGATTGAGACTCACACAGTACTCACCACGTGGAAGTACTCGTCTCTAATTTCAAGTCCTGCACACGCCATTTCTTAAATATTTCAACTTATGGTACACACGCTATTTCTTAAATATTTCAACTTATTGTACACACGCTAGTAATTCAGCTTAGCTTAAGCACACGGAAGTATTTCAACTTATTGCTACACGTGGTTTCTTTGTGACCGTTGGTCACTTCCGAAGATTACTACAATCCCATTAATATTACCTGCCTGACATTTAATTCTCCCCACAAAAGATCCTGAAATAGAGAAATTATTATTTCAAACTACTCTTAAATATTCCACATGCATACCATGCCTCCATTCTTTCGTCATTACGTAGCACAACTAAAACAGGTGTTAACAGCACAGGATCCAGCGGCAGAGTGCCTAAAACATGGCCGTTCTCGAGGTCCTCTCCACCTCTGCTGAAGTGGGGGAGCACCTTACTACCCTATTGGCCAGCTACATTTCAGGCGCTCAAAGCTCTGGTAAATTTCATCTCTTTGGTTCCACCAAAGGTGGCCAAAGGATCGACTCAAAGATGATCATATATTCACATTCACTATCTGTGGTTAGCAGACGACCATACATTCATTCATTTCAAAAGATCTCACCAAACTGGATGTAAGGATTTATTTTGTGGGAGTGCACATATGATAAATTAAATAAATAAATTGTCATTCATTCCTACACTGGTATCCGGCTTCGCTGTATTAACTGAAATTTAGTTATTTTACAAAAAAATGTGTTGTTCTGACAAAAATACTGAAGTATGTTGTACCTATATTCAATGTCGGGCGGTACTGTACCCTTTCAAGGTTTAAGTAGTTCTAAGTCTAGGGGACTGATAACTTCAGATGTTAAATCCCATAGTGCTTAGTGCCATTTGAACGATTTTTTAAAACAGCGGGTATCATGTCAACGTCGAAAAGCTGCCCGGACAAGGAATCATAAAGGTAAAAGCGATCGAGCTGACTGCTGCGGGTGGCAATAAAATGAGTGTATTGGACAAGTGTAAGATACCGAGAAACCCATGCGTCACATAGGTGCAAGAAGCGTACCATGTCATCGACATCTTTACTAAAACTAAAATTTGTTTACTGTTCCACCGTCTGGAGAACACAATTAATATCACACTCCAATGGAATTTTGGTAGGGGATTTACAAGGTAGGTAAATGATTTCCTCTTTGTAGAAACGTAAAAGTTCCGTTGAACGACCAGAGCCAAAAGGGGCGTAGAGAGGAAAAATTGTTCAAATGGCTCTGAGCACTATGGGACTTAACTGCTGAGTTCATCAGTCTCCTAGAACTTAGAACTACTTAAGCCTAACTAACTTAAGGACATTACACACATCCATGCCCGAGGCAGGACTCGAGCCTGCGACCGTAGCGGTCGCGCGGTTCCAGACTGTAGCGCCTACAACCGCTCGGCCAGTACAGAAGAAGTAAAGTGAGATCACAACAGGTACGTCTTATACCCCTACCATCACCGATAACTGCGAAATCTCGTGAAGCAATTTCTTCCCTATAAAATGAGGCAGTGCTCGTAAAAAATACATGAAGCCACATTCAGAAAGGTTGAGAAACCAGGAATTGAAAACTGGTCAAATAATACTTGTTGTAGAAATATAGTTTATGCACAAGTCAAGTACAAATTGTTGCAAAGAGGCGAGCCACAATTCGGAACCAATCCTATTAACGTTCAAAGTGAGAAAAATATCTGCCTGTATACCTAATTGAGTATAACGAAAATTACAAAATTACAAAATCATCATCGAACCGAACTATGTACCAGCATCCATAGTAGAATCAATGGACGAAACCGAGGGAGAAGAAGTGTGAACATTTCCCCCATCTTCCAGTATTTTTTATTTTTCTTCCTCTGTGGTGCGACTCTCTCAGGCTCCATACTTTGGTTTCCATGGCTTCTCGGAATGGCCGCTACCTCGTGCAACTGATTGGGTGGATGGTGCAGAAAGTATGTTTCAGACTGAGAGGGAGAGACCTCTGTACCCCACTCGTCGACGGACAGGGACTCGCTTGTGGAGATCTGTGTAATAACGACGGGGCCCTCCTGTCCTTGCGAATTCTATCAACTTATTCTGATCGAGAAGTTGTGACGTGGAGGCCGCGACGGAGCCCTCAGAAGTACACTATGTCAACATACGTTTCTCATATTAGGTGCACTTTGCTGCCACCTAGTGCCAGGTACTCTATGTCAGCGACGTCAGTAGTCATTAGACATCGTGAGAGAGCAGAATTGGGCGCTCCGTGGAACTTACGGACTTCGATCGTGGTCAGGTGATTGGGTGTCACTTACGTCATAAGTCTGTACGCGAGATTTCCACTTCCTAAACATCCCTAGGTCCTCTGTTTCCGATGGGATAGTGAAGTGGAAACGAAAGGGACGCGTACAGCACAAAAGTGTACAGGCCGACAGAGGGTCGTAATGTGTGATAGGCATACATCTATCCAGCGACTGCAGTCTCTAGTCACACGACGAGGCCCATACAACGGGCTTAAAGTGAATTTCTACAGTTGGTTTAATAGAAGTGACAAAACCTTATGGTTATGCATCGAGTTTTATGAAGATGACTTAGGACATTGCCTGTTTTAGGCAAACATTTAAATAATAATTTATGTTCTGAAGAAGACGTTATTACTAACGTTGAAACCTAGGTAAACGATAAAGTTAACCTGCAACTGTAGGCTGTAAATTCTTATATAAACAATATCAGTTGCTGTCGCTGCATAAAAATGTTAAAAAAAGAGTGGAAGCTGTCATCAAGGCTAAGGGTGGGCCAATTCCATATTGAATTCCAGCATTACCGATGGAGGGCGCCACGAATTTGCAAATCATTTTCAGCCAGGTGTCCGTATACTTTTGATCACATGGAGTAGTTTCAGAAGCTGAGACAACAGTAGAAAGTGGGCTGCCGGAGTGATAGCGTTCATGTCCCCAAATGTGAGCAGTGGGAATAAATCACGAATATTATCATCGAAGATCCAGTTTGATTCTCAGTAACCGGATTTGGCTAGGCTGCAGAATCCTGTGGGAGAAGATCCCATTAAAGTCAATTTTTACTCTGTTCGTAAGTGGGTTTTAATACCACCACGATACGGACAATTGGTACAAACGGGGCCATTGATTACAACTGAAGCAGGTTCCTTCCTGGCCGATATAAGTAATATGAGCCAGATATCCATATACCTGCAAGTGAGAGGGACTGCTTTTTCAGTCGGATTTCTACCGACCGAACACCACTACAGACCTGTAAGCGGTGCTGAGCAGATCAGAATTCCCCTCGAATATGTCATATACCTTTTATGGGAACAGGGTAGACCTCAGAAAACTGTCGTCTACCTCGGGTGGAAGATTAAAAACCAAACATCTGTGTAGACCACTTCTGCATTCGCCAAATGAACAATGGTAGTGGAATCATCAAGACGAGTACCCATACACCAGTTTTCGAGACCGGAGCCGCTACTTCTCAGTCAAGAAGTTTCTCAGTTTGCCTCACAGGGGTTGAGTGCAACCCGTTTGCCAGCAGTACTCGGCAGGTGGCACGGTCACCCATTCAAGTGATAGCCAAGCCCGAAAGCTCTCAACTAACGGGAACCGGTGTCACCGCTGCGGCAAGGTCGTTGGCCTTGAAAAGCATATACTACTTCCATAACTAGTAACAATCAAGCACTGATACTTTCAAGATAAGCAAAACGTAAAGTTACAATGCTCCAGAGGATCAATTTGGGATTACGATCTGAATCATGAGCTGAATATAAGATTGTAACGTTCTTTGAGAAATTTATATGTTTGTGTGCGAATGAATATGAAATGCATAATGTTTGCGTTATGCAAGTTTACTGTGTGATGTGTTGTTGAGCAAATGGTGCGCTTAATCAGCTTTACTGTAATCCAAAAAAATTAAAGTACTTAATCTGGAAAACCAACACGCAATCCCCATAGTGAAATCAATCACTCTGAAATTTACCCAGTCTCATGAGCACCAGGTTCTACTGCCCTGTACAATAAATTGACAAAATTCCCTGTGCAAATAAGCAACGAAATAAATTCTACTTAGCTCTAGAGTCGCAAGGACGTAATCTTTGAATTTTGTTCTCTCCACAGTAGGCGTAGAAAATAATCAGTTCTGGCACAGCGAAGTGCAATGCCGGCCGTGAAATAACTTCATACAAATAATATCAGTAGATTGGCTGACAAATGAGCAACCTTGCAAATGTTCAGTGAAAATACTGGGCATTGGCTCAGCACTGTGCATTTGCCCGCATTGAAACTGTTACAAACGTTAATCATTTTCTTAATGTTGCACATTAATATTTTTATGATTATGATGGAAAAATGCTTTCTTTTAGAAAAATATTCATTGGATAAATAAACACTGGTAAGGGGATTCGCTAAAACCGAATACTTCATTTTTAAAAATTGTATTCAACGTAAAGCTTCACAAAATCTAATATGACACATTTTACATTAACTTCAAAATCAGTGAACTTCTCAACTGTTCTAGAATTCTCACTTGCTGTCGCAATTAAAACAATTGGATCGTTACATGAGAAAAAGTTTCACAGCGTTTGACAAAATAATTCCAAAATTCAACTTCTCTGTATCAGGATTACAAAACACACAAAATATTACAAATCGGATATACCTAATCAACCCGTACATTAAATCAGATGGAAAATACTTGGTTCCTACATTCTAGGGTCAGTATGGTAAAATTCAGCCAAATCCACATATCGCGTTGCTGCATACTTAAAACTAAATACGGGTATACAAAATTTCATTACCTTACAAATTTGTTCCAGTTGCTTTCCCCTTGAGTAACAGTATAAAAGTCATTATTTTTGTATGATTGTTAAGGACAATGGTCAATATTTGTTAACGATTCTTGATAATCTTATAGCCCCACAAAGTAATAATATACACTTTACACTTTTATAGAACTAACTACGACCTAGCATTTACTTGCTCTGTTTGAGGATAAACAATATGATTCATCACTTCATTTTACAAAAACTGTATAATGCTGCGTCCATAGACCAACTACAAAATTCTCACAGCTAGCCACTAGCTTTAAGTCTTACATCCTGCCTATAACAGAGTGCAGCGGCCAATGCTACTGCGCTCCGCGCGCTTCTGCTTACAATCGATTCTGCCACTCAGGCAACACCTTTGATTCAGTGGTGTCAAAGATACAATCTCTTCTGCGTATGACAATCGTTTCAGGTCATTTTTCATGAATTATGTTACGAAATCGGGCTCCACGTACAAGTGGACCCCTCAGAAGATAGTCACACAGTACAGACTCTTCCATCAATTTAACTCAGCGAAAAGAAATGGGTCTCCATATACGATACTTGTACACTGCACAAGTAGTGGATTAGTTTTTAAAGGCAATGGATTACACTGAACATGTCTTCGATTTTTGTTTACAGCGTCCAGCAATGCACTGGGGCTGTCTCATCATTTGTTACAACATAGGTTTGGTATATTAAAAAAAAAAATAGTTAATCATCAGTGTCAAGTCTTAAATCCTGACTCTACTTCCTACATGCTATCGCATTCTTGATTGAGATTACGTAGCACAACGTCATACAAAAATAGTCCGTACAGCAGTACACGTCAACCTATTTTTATCAGCACTTGAACCCTAATAAGATTCAGAGAAGAATTAGTTATTTCTAACACTGTTTAGTAACACCTCAACAGATGGATTAATATCCACTGAAACGTCCCCTTTGAAAAATTATGAATGTCTGTGCTGGTAAACTTCTACGTTATTTGATTTTCAAAGAGCTGAGCAAAACTGAACGTACTCAGACATTTCTTTCTGTACTTATTATGATTATCACTAAAATGACACACAATATTTTTTGCGCAACGCAATCTGACTTTCAATAATCCCTACAAAAGAATGGCCCTGACTAACAATAACCTATACCTTTCATTAATCACTTACCTTACAAAAATCTTCGTTACTCGAACTACTGAAATACAGCGAGCGCCAATACTGCCAGCTGAATAAAAGATTCTAACTACTGAAGGCATAGTTAGCAAATGAAAGATTTTGATAGAGAACAAACAATGTAGTTACCTTAATAGCGTTCAAAAGGTAATTTTGTGACATCCAATTAAACAAATTTCCTTTTTCTTACGGACACACGTCCAGATCGTCCGCTAAAAACTTTGACATCTCTCTCCCCACATCCATCACTGCTGGCGGCTCACCTCCAACTGCACAACGCTACTCGCTGTTCACATCCAACTGCCCAACGCTACGCTAGTGAATATTCCAACATTGAGTCCAACCAGCCACAGACAGCACACAGCGCAGTCAGCGATTTTCATACAGAGCACTACGTGGCATTACCAACATAAAAACCTAAACAGCCTACTTACACCATTAGAGTGCATACTAGTCATATGCAGTAGCGATTTTCATACAGAGCACTACGTGGCATTACCAACATAAAAACCTAAACAGCCTACTTACACCATTAGAGTGCATACTAGTCATATACAGTAGATACAATTAACAAGATGGCGGTCAAACAATATGGCACACTCCAGTGGCTGAATAAAAATAATTGTAATGTTCGTGGTAAAAGGAAACCGAGAGAAGTGGATTAGCTAGCTATACATTATCACTCAACACAATACAGTAGCAACCTGGAACTACAACATTCATACTTACAAACAGAAACGATATCGTCTCCGCGACTCTTTAATTCTTACTGTGTGAAAAGTTAGTTTTTATAATACAGGACAGAGTAACATCTTGCAGTTTACAATATCACGAAGTGAAATAAAATAATGTACGCTGATAACCAGCTCGCAACCTGTAAGCAACCTATAAGCTCCTGTTTCACTGATCTTAAGCAGGCGACCCAGTATACAGTGATCAGCCAGAACATTATGACCACCGAGCTACTATCGGTATAAACCCGTCCAGGCGACAGCAGCGCCATCTGGCACGGTGCATTTAGTACCAGTGAGCGTGCTGTCCGCTTGTCGAGTGGGGAAGGCGCGCGATATGTCTGAGTTTGACCGAGGGGAGATTGTGATGGCCCGGGGATTCTGCAGGAGCATTTCGGAAACTACACGACTTACCGGGTGTTCGAGGAGTGCTATAGTGAGTGTCTTCCACAAGTGGTGAAACCAAGGTGAAACCATATCCAGACGTCGTGGGGTTGGGCGGCCACCCTTCATTACAGGTGACGGAAGTCGTAGGCTGGGTAGACTGGTAAGGCAGGACAGTTGGCGAACAGTGGCAGAACTAATATTAGACTTTAATGCTGAGCAGAGTACAAGTGTGTCTGAACAAAATGGTTCAAATGGCTCTAAGCACTATCGGACTTAACATCTGAGGTCATCAGCCTCCTATACTTATAACTACTTAAACCTAACTAACCGAAGGACATCAAACACAGCCATGCCCGAGGCAGGATTCGAACCTGCGACCGTAACAGCAGCGTGGTTCCGGACTGAAGCTCCTAGAACTGCTCGTCCACAGCGGCCGGCTTGTGTCTGAACACACAGCGCACTCCTAACGATGGGCCTCCGCAGCCGACGATCCATGCACATGCCAGTGTTAACACCATAGCAACGACCACTACCTCTGAAATGGGTAAGTGACCATCGGCACTGAACGTTGGCGTAATGGCAGAGCGTTGCATGATCTGATGAATCCCGATACGTTCCTCGTCATGCTGCTGAGAGGATGTAAATCTATCGTCTTCCAGGGGAACAGCTCCTTGTCACCTGTATTGTGGCACGGAGACAAGCTGGCGGCGATTCCTTTATGCTCTGGGAAACATGACGATCATGTTTCCCGATGGCAGTGGCATTTTTCAACAAGATAATGCGCCATATCACAAGGCCAGGAGAATGATGGTTCGAGGAACAGAGTGACGAGTAACTATCGATGCGCTCAACTCGCCAGATCCTAACCAGATCGAATACATCTGTGATGTGATTGAAAGTAGCGTCAGAGCTCATCGCCCCCCTCTGCGAAATTTACCGGAATTAGGTGAGCTGTTTAGGCAAATGTGATACTAACTGTGTCCAGCGACTTACCAAGGCGTCATTGCCCCCATTCCACGACACGTCGCCACTATTGTCACGCCAAAGGTGGACATACAGGGTAATAGGTGGTCATAATGTTCTGGCTGATTACTGTGTTGTCGCGGAATTATATTAACCAAGCAATGCCAGATTAACTTCGCCAATGAAAACTAATCTTCATCGCAGCAAATAAACTGTATTGTTCTCGTCCAACTCTCATTTCACTGTAGCATCAACACAACAGCGTGGATCTCCGTCAGACAGAAGCAGTGTTCCTCTCAACATTAGGAAACGAACGGATTCGGCTTTTCGACTTTGCAAAACAACATCCGAACCGCAAATGTAGAATAATGGTGAATACTATTCAAACGAATAAAAGCATATAAGCGACAACTCACAGAAGCCTCCCGTTGGTCGAAGGAAAAACCGACTTGAAGGGCTTAAAACTGCCACAGTGATCTAACAAAGAGGTTGCTACAGAGCATGTGTCGATTAAGAGTCATTTAGATTACAGAAAGGTAAATATGGCGATATGCGAGAAACAAAATATAATGAGAGGAATTGAAAGTGCCGAAAGGAGGCATCTTCCAAGTCGCAACAGTTGCCGGCTAGCTCAAGAGATGACACAATGGCCTTCCCAACACAGCCAGTGCATGTATACAGACCAGAGTACGGAGCAACGTCATACTTATAATTTTCCCCGTACTGCAAAGTTCTTTGTAAATTTTTACTCGATACTCTAATCGCCGAAATATCTCAACGCATCAGGTTTCATTTCGTTTCCTCCACCCCTTCTGGATGCTTAATTCTTTTTTCAGGTCAGTGTATATATAATTGAATAATATTTCGTTCCTGCATAACATATTCGTTATCATTTTACAATATTGCAACTGCCGAACAGGATTTGTTCTCCGATAACAGCTGGGGCCTGCAGAAGGACTTCCTTTCACTGCTTTTACTTTTTGTTTGACAGCGAAGGCCTGACCTTCTACACGTTTCTATTTACTGCTATCGTGCTGTACCTGCACATCACACAGATTTCATTTGTTGTCTGCGAGTACCGGTATTTACTGTTTGTGCAGTCGTGATACGACGCAGGTAGTCGCTGTGAAATATATCGAACTTGACTGTAGAGAACCTTTCCTTGTCTTGCTAGAGTTTGTAACAGCAGTAAATACATTTTTAATTGCCACATAACTAAATGCACCTCTCTTAGTGTCAGCAGAGGACTCTAGAATTCGCTAGTGACAGTTATTT
The DNA here is from genome assembly GCF_023864275.1 of Schistocerca cancellata. Classification (NCBI taxonomy): domain Eukaryota; kingdom Metazoa; phylum Arthropoda; class Insecta; order Orthoptera; family Acrididae; genus Schistocerca; species Schistocerca cancellata. The sequence goes on along the minus strand of NC_064628.1, from coordinate 304,162,624 downwards.
CTTCTGACTTTTGTTCAGTAGCTCAATTACAGAATTACTTAACTACAAAATATCTTTTATGCAAAATTGGGTCTTACGCTTTAGATAGACAATTCCCCTTTCGCTAAGTGTATAAAACTTTTGTCTAGCGCAGTTAGCTTGAAATACGAGATGATGAGTTAGCTTGAAATACGTGGCTTTGAGGGCTCGGGGACAAATGAAATGTGTAGGTTCCTCTCTCACTGGCAGCATTTTAATGAAAACACGTAATACGCAAGCTACAAGCTGTTGAATTTGGAGAATAAAAGGCCACCAAAGTAGGAAATAATAAGGGGTGTTCTAGGGAAGGGCACACAATAGATTGATATATTCAAGATATTTGTGAAAAGAAATCACTGGGACCTGCTGAGGAGACTGGGGGCTTTTGTATCGGATTATATTATGAAGGTCTGTGTTGGTCATACACTACTTTTTTGAACTCAAAACCGGTTTCTGCTTAGCAGCCATTGACAGATCTAAAAACTACATCAGTTCTGACTAAGCATATACGTGTCACTGTTTCAGTTTTTAGATCTGTTGACGGATGCAAAGCCGAAACCGACTATTATTTTCAGTGAAGTAGCGTGTAAACGAGTCACTGACTTTTATAATGTAGTACAATATATTTTTCATTTGAGTGACAGTGGTTCCTGTTGCTTGAAACAGTCGATCTTGCAGTTAGGCCTTAAAGTACCAAAAATGGCTTCTGCGGCACTCACTGTCAAAGTCTAAGTGACTCTATCTCACTAAAAATCGAATGGCTTTCGTCTCCAGTCGTCTATTCTGTCGCTGCTATCTTCATTCCAAAGACTGGCTTGTGCATCTCTTCACTCTAGACTCTGCAAGCCAGTTCATCCCTAGCTACTGCAATCCATATCCGTTTGAGCTTGCTTACATACAATCCTTTGGTCTCCCTCTACAGGTGTTATTCCTCCGCTCGAAATACTTCCTTCTGTTACCGAATTGACGATTCCTTGATGCAAAAGGCGGGGTCCTGTCAACCGATCTCTTCTTTTATTTCATTTTCTTCCCATTTCTATTCAGTACCTCCTCCCCCCCCCCCCCCCCCATTACCCGATATGTCCCACGAATCTTCAGGATTCTTCCGTAGCATCACATTTTAAAAGCTTCTGTTATTTTCTTGTCTGAAATGTATCTCGTCCACGTTTCAGTTCTACACAAAGATTTCCGAAAACATCCATTTGTACAGGACGTTAACACGTTTCCTTCCTTCAAATGAGCTTTTTTCTTACTTGTTGCCAGTCTGCACTTTATATTCTATCTAATTCGGTCTGGCAAGACTAAGCTACTGCTTTTATTATCCCAGTGCCTAAAGTAATTCAATTAGTATTACTTGATTTAATTCGACTAGTTCCATTACCTTTATTTTACGTGTGTTGATATTCATCTTATAACAATTTTCAAAGACACTATTTATCGCCTTCAGCTATCTTACATGTCCTTTTCCGCCTTTGACAGAATTACAACGACACCTGAGAAAATTAATTTTTTAATATCTTCCCTCTGAACTTTAATTCCCTTTCCAAAATTTTCGGTAGTCTAGATCACTAAGATTACGGAAATAAACCGTTCGAGTCCTACTGATCAATTTCGCCAGCGGAGCGATAGCATAATGTGTAAATCACAACCTCTCCGCAGGTTTGCTATGGTGTGAGGGCCTGTGACAGTATTATTAATAATAGGTCCGTTCAGGTGTGGCGTTTTAACGTTCCTCTCGGTGTTAATGGAGCGGAGTGCGCTATGTTTAAGCACCTGTTATTTCTCCTTTTGTTCTCATTTCACTGATCATCGAAAAGAAATGCAGTTCTATAGAGCACTGTCCCATAGCATAGGCAGTGACGTAGCTCAGATAAATTTAGGAAAACTATTTCGTCTATACTACACTATAACACCAGTGAAAGTGACTCACAACGTACGTGTCGGTACTAATGACTGGCTCTACTTTAACCATATGTGTTACAGCTAAAGTCGTTGAGAGGACCGTTCAGTTCGATAAATGGATATGACGGTTCTCGTGATTGCTGTTGCTCCATCCTCAGAATAAAACACTCAATCCTGCTAAAGTTTATGAGAAAAATTGTATTATTTTTCCTGTAGACGTAATGGAAATTTTATTCTCACGGGTTGGTATTACTCAGTCGTATATCCATTGACCTAGCAACAACAAAGGCCTGTGTGCTTAATGTTTGCTTTTATGGATAGTCTTTGCTTACTGGCTATTATTCTGACTGCAACATGACGACTGACAATTTTCTTGCCAGATGAAATGTCTTACTACATGCGAAACTTGTCCAAACAAATTATTCCTCGCTGCTCTTTTTTTAGTTTCATACCCTCCATAGCTATAATCCAGGTAGTGAAATTCTACAGATTATTAATTACTTTGCTAACAAAACTTCCGCCAGTAATAGTTAACTGTGGAATAACCAGCAGCGAAAATGAAGTTTGTCGGTATTCGGCGTTCTACGCGTAGTAACGCAACTGTCGTGTAAGAAAGAAAGCCTAGCTATCAAACACGCATTTTATTTCTCTGGCGTTTCAAGACCGTTAGACCAGAAATACATGTGGCACTTTGGTTCTCGTAGGTAGGTCGATTTGGGAGGTGCAACATGTTACAACAACACCTTTGCTATCTCTTACTATGTAAGTTCGTAGATTAATATAATGGACATAACATGCAAAGCTACATCTACCTGTCTGCGACATATCCCTTCAAACGCCTTTTGAGTTTTAGAAATACATCCTCGACAGCCAATCTTGTCTGTCTGCACCACGGACTGGCTGGCTGTAGAGCTGTATACATCTTGTAGCAAGTATAATCTCCAACATCCTTCAAATGGTTCTAAGCACTATGGGACTTGAACCGCTCGGTCACAGCGGCCGGCCGAACATCGTTATGATTCACTTTAATCATGTTGGACCTATTATATACAATATTATTTTGCAACGGTATGGAAACGAAAAACCAAATTTCATTATGTTACTTATAATCCGTCTTGATTGCAATTTTTTTTTATTCATATGACCGGTTTCGGTTGATTCAGAACCATCTTCAGATCTGTAGCAATAATGATACTAACTAACTATTTCACGGAAGCAAATCTTTTTCATCCTATCTAATCAACATCAAATGTACCAGAACGTACCTGATATTTCAGTTACAGGAGTAACCCGTCCAAATCCAGCAACTTTCACATGCTGCGTCACATAAAATTGGTTGGCAGAAGGATGAGAGGTGGTGCGCGGTGAAGCCGGAAGATGCGTACAGCGCCTGGCGTCGTTGACGGGGCCCTCCTGCGCGGCCCTCTTGCCAAAAAGTCCACACCAGCACCATATATATATAAATCGCCCTGAGTTTTTAGATCGTATAAAAATGATAATTTTACGGTTTTTAATTTTGATAAGTACAGATTTTAACCTTGACATCTATGTATTTTAATTAAGTATTTTTGGAGATAAAAGTTAATATATATAAAAAAAATCCACTGAATACAGTATGTGCAAATGGAATGTGACAAATGTACCTGACTCCACCTGTCGGTAATAGTGTTATAATTAAAATAAGTGACGTGCACTCTGCCAACCAATTTTATGTGACGCAGCATGTGAAAGTTGCTGGATTTGGACGGGTTACACCTGTAACTGAAATATCAGGTACGTTCTGGTACATTTTATGTTGATTAGATAGGATGAAAAAGATTTGCTTCCATGAAATAGTAAATTAGTATCATTATTGTTACAGATCTGAAGATGGTTCTGTATGAACCGAAACCGGTCATCTGAATAAAAAAATTTCGCAGTCAAGAAGGATTATAATTAACATTGTACAATCACTGATTGCTCCTATCCCATTAGACATTATGTATGTTTTTGCAAATTTCATTACGTTTCATTAGAGTTGTTTTCAAGTCCTTCATTATACGTATGTTCATTCATTTGTATCTGACCTCCACGCGCTTTATTCGACATACCGTCATCCACATTGGAGTGTTATTTGAAAACCGCAACTGTTAATGAAATGAAAAACAAATCAAAACAGTTGTATATATCATTAACTTGTTTTAATTTGTCTTTTATGTCTTGAAATCGGCTCTGAAAAAAGCAACTCATTTGCAAGAGCTCTTCAGTCGCTTGAGAAACATATTTTCTGTTCTCCTTTTAAAGGTCCAGTTTGGGTGAATTCAGAAATTGTATTACAGTCAGCACATACTTAAAACAACGATTCTCTCGTGAATATTGTCTCATATCCACCATATCATCTCACCACGGCAATCGCGTATTTACTAACCTCACGTCAATTCGACAGTATTTTGTAATATGCTTTTTGTCCCTACGAAAGTTATTCAGTTACACGTCGTTGCCGTAGTTCATAAATTAATGAGACACTCACGCTTTTATACCCAGTGTTCTCTGTCAATCGTGACAAACGAGGCTTCTTCATCGTTTACCAAATCATTATATGAACATCTGACAAACTTTTACGATAAAAATGAAGTCAGGGCCGAATGCACCCCTCAAAAGACGCATGCCGTGACAACGTTCATCGGTGAGTGGTCAAAACGATCATATTCGACTATGTTCCTCGGTGTCTAGAATCAGTAGTCATACTGAATCTGCTCTCATCCGAGAAGAACACGCGACTCCAGACTTCGTTGATCCATTTCCTATGCTATTGGAATAATCGCAAATGGTGTCGCAGATATGCGGATGTTAACGGATCGAAAAGTACTAATCGTCGGGCAATGAGGTCACCCCCATAAAATCGTCTTGTCACGGTGGGTCTTGAGTTCACATGCCTTGGAATTCTGTTAAATTGCTTCTACATCTACATCCGTACTCCGCAAGCCACCTGACGGTGTGTGGCGGAAGGTACCTTGAGTACCTCTATCGGTTCTCCCTTCTATTCCAGTCTCGTATTGTTCGTGGAAAGAAAGATTGTTGGAATGCCTCTGTGTGAGCTCTAATCTCTCTGATTTTTATCCTCGTGGTATCTCCGCGAGATATACGTAGGAGGGAGCAATATACTGCTTGACTCCTCGGTGAAGGTATGTTCTCGAAACTTCAACAAAAGCCCATACCGAGCTACTGAGCGTCTCTCCTGCAGAGTCTTCCACTGGAGTTTATCTATCATCTCCGTAACGCTTTCGCGGTTACTTAATGATCCTGTAACGAAGTGTGCTGCTCTCCGTTGGATCTTCTCTATCTCGTTTACACTTGTCTACATTGAGATTCAATTGCCATTCCCTGCACCATGCGCCAATTCGCTGCAGATCCTCCTGCATTTCAGTATAATTTTCAATTGCTACAACCTCTCGATATACTACAGCATTATCCGCAAAAAGCCTCACTGAACTTCCGATGTTATCCACAAGGTCATTTATGTATAATGTGAATAGCAACGGTCCTACGACACTCCCCTGCGGCACACCTGAAATCACTCTTACTTCGGAAGACTTCTCCTCATTGAAAATGACATGCTGCGTTCTGTTATCTAAGAACTCTTCAATCAAATCACACAATTGGTCTGATAGACCATATGCTCTTACTTTGGTCATTAAACTACTGTGGGGAACTGTATCGAACGCTTTACGGAAGTCAAGAAACACGGCATCTACCTGCGTATCCGTGTCTATGGCCCTCTGAGTCTCGTGGACATAGCGCGAGCTGGGTTTCACACGATCGTCTTTTTCGAAACCCATGCTGATTCCTACAGAGTAGATTTCTAGTCTCCAGAAAAGTCATTACTCTGGAACATAATACGTGTTCCAAACTTCTACAACTGATCGACGTTAGAATTATAGGTCTATAGTTCTGCACATCTGTTCGACGTCCCTTCTTGAAACGGGGATGACCTGTGCCCTTTTCCAATCCTTTGTAACGCTACGCTCTTCTAGAGACCTACGGTACACCGCTGCAAGAAGGGGGGCAAGTTCCTTCGCGTTCTCTGTGTAAAATCGAACTGGTATCCCATCAGGTCCAGCAGCCTTTCCTCTTTCGAGCGATTTTAATTGTTTCTCTATCCATCTGTCGTCTATTTCGATATCTACCATTTTGTCATCTGTGCGACAATCTAGAGAAGGAACTACAGTGCAGACTTCCTCTGTGAAACAGCTTTGGAAAAAGACATTTAGTATTTCGGCCTTTAGTCTGTCATCCTCTGTTTCAGTACCATTTTGGTCACAGAGTGTCTGGACATTTTGTTTTGATCCACCAACCGCTTTGACATAAGACCAAAATTTCTTAGGATTTTCTGCCAAGTCAGTACATAGAGCTTTACTTTCGAATTCATTGAACGCCTCTCGCATAGCCTTCCTCACACTACATTTCGCTTCACGTAATTTTTACTTGTCTGCAAGGCTTTGGCTATGTTTATGTTTGCTGTGAAGTTGCCTTTGCTTCCGCAGCAGTTTTCTAACTCAGTTTTTGTACCACGGTGGCTGTTTTCCATCTCTTACGATTTTGTTTGGCACATACTCATCTAATGCATATTGTATGATGGGTTTGAACTTTGTCCACTGATCCTCAACACTATCTATACTTTCGTGTTGAGCCGTCAAGTACTCTGAAATCTGCTGTTTGTCACTCTTGCTAAACAGAAATCTTCCTACCTTTTCTTAATATTTCTTTTTACGGCTGAAATCATCGATGCAGTAACCTCTTTATGATCGCTGATTCCTTGTTCTGCATTAACTGTTTCAAATAGTTCGTGTCTGTCACCAGAAGGTCTAATATGTTATCGCCATGAGTCGGTTCTCTGTTTAACTGTTCAAGATAGTTTTCAGATAAAGCACTTAAAAAAATTTTACTGGATTCTTTGTCCCTGCCACCCGTTATAAACGTTTGAATCTCCTAGTCTATATCCGGCAAATTAAAATCTGCACCCAGAACTATAACATGTTGGGGAAATCTACTCTAAATATTTTCCAAATTTTCCTTTAGGTGCTCTGCCACAACAGCTGCTGAGCCAGGGTGCCTATAGAGACATCCAATTACCATGTTTGAGCCTGCTTTAACCGTGACCTTCACCCAAATTATTTCACATTTCGGATCTCCATCAATTTCCTTCGATACTATTGCTCTTTTTATCGCTATAAACACGCCTCCCCCTTCACTGACCAGCCTGTCTCTGTGGTATACATTCCAATCTGAGTTAGAATTTCATTACTGTTTACATCTGGTTTCAACCAACTTTCTATCCCTAGTACTATGTGGGCATTGTGACCATTTATTAATGAGAGCAGTTCTCGGACCTTTCTATAGAAGCTCCTGCAGTTTACTATTACTACATTAATATTGTTATTCCCTGTTGCGTTTTGCCTACTACTACCTTGCCGCGTCTCAGGAGGCGTATTGCCGGGCCTAGGGAGGGAATTCTCTAACCTAAAAAGCCACATGTGCACTCCACACTCCTTGTAGCCGCTTCCTGCGTGTAGTGCACCCCTGACCTATTCAGGGGGACCCTACATTTCTCCACCCGATAGCGGAGGTCAAGAAATTTGCACCTCACATCTCCGCAGAATCGTCTGAGCCTCTGGTTTAAGTCTTCCACTCTGCTCCAAACCAGAGGACCGCGAACGGTTCTGGGAACGAAATCGCTAATAAACCCCTCCCCACGTGTGCCTGCTCGGACCTTGCTGAAGGAGCGGCCACATGTCCACTCACAGGCCGAGCGGGCGATGCCACACGACCAGCCTCCACATTGACCCTCCGCCTCATGCGCCGCGAACGCCGCTGAACCCGCCACTCCCCTTGGGGAGAGGGTGGCCCAACCGCGCCCGGTACCCGCGAAGATGTCTCGACAGCAGGGACCGTGGGTGAAGCATGTAACACCTGGGGTGTACCATGCGACGCACCAGACTCCCCACTGCCGCTACACTCCGAGGCAGCAGCCTGAAGACGGCTGACCGCGGCCATCAACACGTTCAGCTGTTCGCGAACAGTGGCCAGCTCCTCCTGCGTCCGTACACGGCAGTCCATCCTAAGAAATCAATTTACTGTAGAGAGCTACTCAACTTTTAACGAGACTGCTAATTCACTAAAGGCGGCCGATAGCTGACTAAACTGTGGTTACTAGACACTTCTTGTTGAAAACAATGAAAATAGCACTACCTGTCTCTGGACTGTATTCTAAACAAACACTAGCACTACTGGCACTACACCTGACTAAAGGGACTCGCTCTGACTGTATTCAAAACAAACACGAAATCTATGGAACACTATTACTAGCACTCGAATATTAAAGCTTCCTAAAAGCAAAAACACACTGAAGAAGAAGTGACAAGTAAGAAAAATATAGTTTATACTTAAATTAACGTAGCTCACTGCACAGCAGACCTGACGCAGACGGCAGTTACGACGACACTCTGCTTCTGCAATTTGACGTAATTCCCTTCTTGCTTGTTGCACAACTTAGCGGCCATCTACTGATGTAGCTGACCGTTATAGATTACCTCCTCTGCTTAGGGCAGGAACCCCTATGGTTAGGATCGCTTCCCATGTACCTGAAACAATTTTATGAGCCATACCAAATTCCTGATTTCCACTCGTCACGCGTAGTCCTTCTCCCAGTTTCCCGATGAAGCTTCGTCATGTGAAATCATCCAGATGTTGTCTCTGGGCATTGTTGTGTAGAACAACAGGACTATAGAGCACCACAAGTGCTTGCTGATTGACTCACCCTGTCCTTTCCCGTTCCTTCAATTGCAACGTGTAGCTAGACCTGTCTCACTAGGCACTATGGTCTCGCTGACCTTACGCCAGACGACGTCAGTCTTTCTTTGCACGACTGACAGATCTGTGGCAACAACCTCCCGCACTTTCATTCATTTCCACCTACTTGTTAATATGTTATCAATCTCTTCATTAAGCTTGCAAGTGTAGTGTACCTAGCCACAAGACCCGTTGAGCATCTGGAGCTACCTTTCGTTTAATCAGAAATTGGACTGTTTCTGCTAGAGTAAAATCTACTTCTGCTCTTGTAAAATCAAGCATTGGGTCCATCAATTGGCAATATTGTAACACTGTCTGCAATGTTGACCCCAGTTTGACCCCCTTGTACTGCCCGCTTAGACTCATCTGCTGATATGTATCTGTTCAACGAGACACTCTTTGCACTGTGAATCATACAAAAGAATAATTTTCATCGTCGTCCCTATGCTAATTCCCATTGAAATATATTCATCGAAAAGAAATTCTTCTTCTTTCGTTACGGCCACCATAGGACATCCTAAGGCCCCTTCATGGAGTGCGTTTTCTCCTCTCAGGACCTCTTCTTCCCTTCCTTTCTTAAATTTCGCTCTTCTTCCGAGATCTCCAGTATCGTCTTCTCTTGTCTGTTACACTGGTGACTCTCTATCCTATTCCTGTAGTCTTCTCTTTCATCTCTTGAATAATGCTCGGTTGTTACTTGCTCCTACAATTTTTCTTTTTTTCTGCCTTTATCCCCATTTCCAACCAACCCTCCCTCAGTTCAACAACTCACATGGTTCTAGTCGTTCCTCTTATCTTCTCCGGTATGTATCATACCTGTTTGTCATCCTATCAATATTCATACTGATCATATGTTCCACAAATCTTATCCTTTACAGTCTGTCTTCTCCTGACTCTATCTTCACGCTCGGGTGCAGGTCTTCTACAGGTCTTCGCATCCATTTCTCACCCAATTTAGATCCCAGCATTTTTCTTAGTATTCCTCTCTCTACGTTTTATAGTTGTGTTCTCCGTCATATTTTCCTTGTATTATCGTGTCATCTGCATACAGTACCACTTTCATTACCGTCGCCTGAGAGTAGTTGATCTTCTCATCTGTTGATGTTTTCTTAACATTGTAAATGTCTCTAGACTTACAAGATCTTCTTCAACACCTCTTCTATTCCCGCATTGTACCTGTTTATTCTATTACGTGTTCGACCAGATATTTAAATTTTCACGCCTTTTGCACAGTGCATCCTGGTTTTTTTCCAATCTTCTGAGGCATTCAGTATATCCACATTTCGCTATTTGCTATATTTTTAGAGTGATAATTAGCTGGAGCTCCCTTGTTCCCATCCGCAATTTCGTATTTGTTACTGGTTCTCTTCACCTGCACCCTGTTTCTTTACTACACGTTACCTGTCAAAGGACGAGTAGGAAAAACTGCAGTGGTGAGGTGACTATCAGCAACCTTCATGTCATATCACAATTCATTACTGAATACACGATTAAAACGTTTTTATAGGTAAATGAGTATTTAAATCCACCCTGAAATCAGTCTCATTTTATTGATAAGAAAAAAAAACAGTAAGAAAAGGAAGTTGTTTGTAAGAATTTTGTGCTGGCCGGTGTGGCCGTGCTGTTCTAGGCGCTACAGTCTGGAGCCGAGTGACCGCTACGGTCGCAGGTTCGAATCCTGCCTCGGGCATGGATGTGTGTGATGTCCTTAGGTTAGTTAGGTTTAAGTAGTTCTAAGTTCTAGGGTACTGATGACCTTAGAAGTTAAGTCCCATAGTGCTCAGAGCCATTTGAACCATTTTTTGTAAGAATTTTATACTCATCGGCAAATCACGTGAAGCATTGTAGTTCAATTAGCGGAAAGCATAGCCTGCGACGCAGCGAAACTAAAACCACTAAGGTGGCGATAAAGGGACGCCTAGGTAGCGCTTCAACAGAGAGGCTTAGGACATCTCACCGATGGACCTAAGAGTTAACGATGGCGAAAAATATGGGTTTGCTGTAGAAATATTGAAATATTCAAAAATTTCTAAATACTGAAGGCATAATATCGGTGTGACTACTCAATAAGAAAATTATCGAACAAGTTTTATTTGAAAAGAAAGTGGTGAACTGGGAAAAATGATGTGTTTCATGTTTCAATCAACGGTGAGGATGTATGATAGCAGTTGCTGCCGAAAACAAACAGAAAAATAAGTACATTACATACAAGTAATAATTATAGGTGTGTTACTTCATTTAATCACTCACTCAGGGTCAATATCAAGAACGTCTTGACACACTTAAGCTGAGATCAACATCCTCTTAAACATAACAGAAATTAGATTAGAAGTATGTGTAGCAGAATCCTTTTCTGGAAGTAGAAAAGACATGAGAATACTGTGGTCGACGTTAAAGTTCGCACATCGCGGATTCTCTATTAACACTTCGTTGGAGTCAGAATAAATCATACGGACAAATTCAAAAATCCATTGCACAAATAAAAATTCTAAAATTAACACATAAAAGTGCGAAACTCAGCAGTAGACGCGTTATACTCGGCTTTCAGTGCCAGGATGTTAACAGACAGAAACAGTATAAACAGTTATAACGGAGGGTCGTACTACAGCAGCATTGTCATTGTAAAAGTATTATCTAATCACGAGAAATGTACACAAGGAAAGAGACGTGATTTTTCAAATTTTCGATATGAAAGTGGTGACTCATTTGAAAATGAAGTGGAACACTGGTACAAAATTATATATAAACTTTATTCATTACATATATGTAATACGAACTGTATTACGAGAAGGTTACATAATAGACTGAAGGAAAGAAAGGACGTTGTAATTGCCAGTTCATGAGTATGCATATTAAATTCCTGGCCAGTTTTATACAGACAAGTTCAGTTAGCCAAGTGGTTCTCCATTTATAATTTTCCTGCAGCCACCTTATTTGTGTTCGGTCTATAATTCTTACGAGGAAATAAAACCGGAATTATAAAAGTTGATTTTGTTAGTAAGAATAAAAGAAATAAGAAATATCACACCGGTGAAAGACATCAGTTCAAATTTTGAGTGGAGCATTTGTTCTGGTGGATGTTTATATTTCGCAAATGGATTCAGAGAAGTATATCACAGAACAAAAACAGATTAGCCACTAGAAATGGAAAATCTAGGGAAACTATTTTCAAAGTATTTGCCTTTGCCTACGTACATTCAAGTTAACGTCAACTCAAAACTAAACTCTAGTACATTTCTCAAGGCGAGAATGCAAGTAAGGGACCGCATACAAATCATTGCATTTCAATTTAACCTTCTTGTAGAGTACCCGGATAATGAACTATACCTTATATGCTGTATACCACGCCAAACATATGTCGCCACTGGCTTTGCGAATGTATATAATTAGAAGTTGGATGAATCACGTTTTCCTGATCGTCAAAGACAAATCTCTGAAAACCTAACAAAAATCATAATTTTGCTGGTGTATACAAGAACTGTTCGCCGCCCTCTCTCTTTTCCCTCCAAACATATGGTAGGATTTTTCGCGTTGCTGCAAGAGAAACACCTCTGAGGTAAAGCATTTACCGGTGTGTCTGACTTATACTGAACTTTAGGTTGTTGCAGAGAATTTACTCTTTTTTTCCTATTTGCAGGGTCTCAGCTGCGTTAGTTGCTCCTGACTTTGGCAAGGACGAGATGTTCCTGACAAAATGATGCTCTAAGAGTAGATCAGTACGCAGACTCGTTGTTAAATATAAAAAGAAGTATTGCCCCTACCCGCAAAAGGAAGAAATCCAGATTTATTCACGGTCGGGCAGTTACACTTATAATGGCAATTTTGTGTTTAAAATGGCCTGCCTGACAAGTGTACTTGACAATGACAAAATGAAAGTGTTAAAAGCAAAGCAGATCTGAGTGAGCAACTATACGTAAAGTGACACTTGAGAGGATTCCATTTTAGTCTTTCAGTTATACTGACAACACGGTGCTTTCAGTGAACTTTATTATCGTTTTGAACACTTTAATTATGTTGAAAAATTTTTTAGATAACTCCTTTGTTTACAATTTGGTTCATAAAAGGTTTCAGAATCAGCTTGTCTAATACTGTTACCAGAAGCAGTTGAAATGTTTAATTAGTGGCACATATGCTAAACAAAATTTAATGAAATATCGAAAACAGAGTTTTGGCTTTATATATGCTAAGACTTCAGGCCTTTGACTCAGAAAATCATTTAGCATTCATTCTTTCTTATAAAAAGGACTTTCCTGGTAGGAAATAAATTACTGTTGAAGGTTAAATACAGGAAATAAAACAAGACTGACTATTTTGATGTACCATCTCCCAAAAAACAGACGCACCCTTTTAATTAATGATTGAATATCGCTTCAAAATTAAATAAATGGTTAGGCAATATTTAATTCTAGTATATATTCAGCCACAATCTAAGCTTACTGTTATATGGGCAACGAATATTGTACTGCAATCAACTTTACGCATTTCGAAATATTTGGGCAGCAAGATGCGCAATTAATATTCATTACAATTTTTATGTACAAAGATAAACTTAGAACCATGTGAAGTTAATAAAGGTTGTGCCGCTATTTTACCATCAGATTAAAGAAAGGGCAATGTCAAACAACTTGAGAGCCCCTGTTCTATAGAACAGTATTTTGATTTCACGTAAGATCTCACTTGTGTTGGTGTAGCAAGGTCTCATATACGCATACCAAAAAAAGTTTTGCAGCGCCTCGATTCCCAGACCTCCTGAAGATAGACGTTGACTGTGGGTATTGTATCGCAGACACTGTCCCTTTGAATGTTCAGAGACGTCACGAAACCCGCCCAAAGCTATAACAACCATGCATGAGCAGCGCCTGTTAGACAGAGGCGGTCCAACAGCCGATCACATACAGTCATTCAACCAGGAAGGAGGTACAAGGTTCGTGTTGTCTGTAGTTCAACACTGCCTAGACGATCTATACCGCGGTTCGATTGCTTCCGCATTGTTACTTTGTGCCAGGAACGGCTCTCAGCAAAGGAAGTGCCCAGGCCTCTCGGAGTGAACCAAAACGATGTTGTTCGGACGTGGAGGAGATACAGAGAGACAGGAACTATCGATGACTTGCTTCGCTCAAACTGGCCAAAGGCTACTCCTGCAGTGGATGACCGCTACCTACGGATTGTGGCTCGGAGGGGCTCTGACAGCAAGGACACCATGTTGAATAATGCTTTTCGTGCAGATACAGGACGTCGTGTTTCGACTCAAACTGTGTGCAATAGGCTGCATGATGCGCAACTTCACTCCCGACGTCCATGGCGAGGTCCATTTTTGCAGCCACGACATCATGCAGCGCGGTACAGATGGGCCCAAGAACGTGAAGAATGGACCGCTCAGGATTGGCATCACGTTCTCTTCACCGATTAGTGTCGCATATGCCTTCAACCAGACAAGCGCCGGTGACGTGTCTGGAGGCAACCCGTGCAGGCTGAACGCTTTAGACACACTGTCCAGCGAGTACAGCAAGGTGTAGGTTCCCTGCTGTTTTGGGGTGGCCTTATATGGGGCTGACGTACACTGCTTGTGGTAATGAGAGGCGCCATAACGGCTGTACGATACGTGAATACCATCCTCCGACCGATAGTGCAACCATATCGGCAGCATATTGACGAGGCATTCTTCTTCATGGACGACAATTAGCTCCCCTAACGAGCACATCTTATGAATCACTTCCTTCAGGATAACGACATCACTCGACTAGAGTGGCCAGCATGTTCTCCAGACATGAATGGCACGGAACATGCCTGGGATAGATTGAAAACAGCACCAACCACTCTGAGGTATCTACGCCGAATCGCCGTTAAGAAGTGGGACAATCTCTACCAACAGTGCCTTGATGAAGTTGTGGATAGTACGCCATGACGAATACAGGCATGCATCAGTGCAAGAGGACGCTCTACTACGTATTAGAGGTACCGGTGTGTACAGCAATCTGGACCACCAGCTCTGAAGATCTCGATGTTTGGTGGTACAACATGCAATGTGTGGTTTTCATGAGCAATAAAAAGGGCGGACATGAAGTTTATATTGGTCTCTGTTCCAATTTTCTGTACAGGTTCCGGAACTTTCGGAGCCGAGGTAATGCAAAAGTTTTTTTGATGTGTGTAATTTTCCCATCCTTCCTCACTGGTGATGCAACGTTTATCCTACATCAGTGCTGACGTAAGCTATTAATCACACAGAACGTTATTAGCGATGTGTACGATATTTTCGAATGTTAATAGCACCTGCTGCTGTTTTCTCTATTGACTTTTCATTTTCAGATTTATTTCAGAATGCTTTTCTCAGTGCTTTCTTTAGACAAGAGATTAGTTGTATTACTTTCTTAATCTATTACGTTTTCTGTCACAATGTCAGCTGACAGTTTAATTATTATCGACATTGTGCTACACCTTATTGTTTTTCCTTGCACGCTCTTCCTTACTGGAGAAAAACAAAGTTGATGGCGAGTTACGAAACAGTGTCAGTTTGTGAGAGGTAGTCACGTAACTGCTTTTCAGAAGAATGTAGCTCACGATAAGCTGAGATTTCTTTCCGAACCAGCAGTTAGCGTTACGTATCACCCATGATCACACAAAACGCATACTAGTAGCGCACAAGAAATTTCATTCCAGTACGCTGGGATATTCATTATTACCGTTTTTCCCAAATGTCCCTATCACAGCGTATGAAATTTAAAGCGTGACACACATGCCATGTCGAGTTGAAGACAATATGACAACGATCGTTATAACCTGTAAACAGTAAACACTCTGATGGCCGTGGATACTGTACAAATACGAGTACTGAACGTCGTTCTGCCTGAAAAGTCCAGAGAAAAAGAGTCTCATTACTGGATGTGTTTTGAAAGTTTCATGCTGTCAGCCACTTGAATTGTAAATAATGCATTTTTTAATGTTTCACGTTTTTATTTTGTAAGAAACACATCGTCTTAATTTCGCTAGTCAGACAGCTGTTAACACCGCTGAGCAAAAACAGGATTAAATGGCCTTGGTATCGAGGGGTGGAGAATTCCGCGGCACAGGCAGTCTTCAGAAAGCAGTGCCAATGTCAGATTAACATAATGTTCTGAAACCTTTTCCTATAAATAATTATGTAAAGTAAGTTACATAGTTAATTAATCACTTCAATTTACATATGAACTCATTAGAAGAGACCAGTCTGATCTGGCTCTCTCTTAAGGACGACGGCAGTTCCCGACTTTCAAGTGACCAGTCGTTTCCTCGTCCTCTCTAACACCACAACCTTTCAGGCAGAACATCACTATCTACACTCTGACGTGACAATGGTCATTAAGGTCCAGATATAACGGTCAGTCTTGGGGATATTACTAATAATTCATTTAGATGGTTTCCTTTTATTATGATTGTATATGAATTTGTTTGAAAGTAGGACTGAAAATTTATTGTAAGGCTGAAGTATGTAATCAATATATCTCGGAGAAAATAGTAGGATTTAACAACGAAATACTAGAACTAGTTGATGAGATTATTTTGTATTTAGGGCTGTTAATGAAAACTGGCTAGACAGAAAGTGTAAAATTGACCTTTAGCACTTTGGTAAACCAAACAGAGTTTTCTAAGTTAATCTTATAATTTTTGAGGCACAAAAAAGGTTACAATCCATCTGTATTAATTTATGGTAATGACATATAGATCTATTGAATGTGAAAACCATACAACTTTGCTTAGCAAGTCTTGTAAAGAGGTTTGCCGGAAGTTTCTGTGGAAGAAAGGAAACCAGGCTGATGGATGACCAAACGGAACAGGTTTGAAGACGTAATTATGATTAATTAAAATAAAGTTGTAGGCATGATACGTAACTAGGCAATGGACTGTAGATACACCAAGAAACATCTACGCTAGATTATGAGAGGTAAGAATAGACTTCATTTGAAAGTTAATAGGTAATCTTTAACAATAGTTCGAAAAAAAGTTATTCTCTTGAATCGTGTTGTAAAACAAATTGGATTTCTCCAGCCTTACATATCTGAAAGTACGGCGTATATGAATCAGATTGAAAGACAACAAGTAATACTGATATAGATTGTGATGACACTAACATGAATAACGCCTGTGATCTTTACAGGAGCAAATAGCTTTCTTGTTCCTAGAATTCTTACACCAAGGCAAGGCATTGGGCAGTAGCAAGACGCCTGCCATATCCATGACAAGCACGCTGAAGGGATTACAAATCTGGAGAACAAACTCGTCAACACAGCGATGACTTCTTTTCTGTTGATTTGATCAAACAGTGAGACGTACGTGTTCGGGCGTGGTCGATTGCAGTAGGAAATAACCAGCTGCTGAATCGGAGTAAGTGTGTAGATAAGCATTAAGAATTTCACTACCAGTGACATAACCGTCACGGGAGATTCAGCCGCTGAGCTGAAAATTTAAAATTTATCTTTTATTTTACCGTCTCAGTTGAACATTTTTTTATACGACTAGCAATATTGTTCGTCTCGGAACTACGATGGTACAGTAAGAGAAAAAATTTTAAAATTAAGATTATGGTTGTCATGAGATCGAAACAGTCGCAGTTCACCGCGGAAAGACACTGCATCGTGCGAGGGCAGCCCCTCCACGTAGGCTGATAAAAGGTTCCCTTTTCTCGCTAAATGAAAGCATGTCTCGTCTGAACCTGAAAGTGAAAGCCAATTTCATCCGTGAAAAAAATGTATCACCACTGATTACTGTCTAGTACACATGAAGAGTGATAATGGAAAACTTTCTAAGTGCCATTTTTCACAAAACGCACTTTCCGTCCTATTGTGGTCTCGGTACTCTGTTGTCTGTCCTTAGGATTTTTCCAAACGTCAAATCTTTGAGACAATGTTTCTTTCATCACTAGACAGCGCATGGTGTTCAAACCAAGCAGTGTTTCTCAATGCGCTAAGGCCTCCTCCCTTTAGCCTGGGATGGTTTGAAAACGTAACACAAGTTTTTGATGAGTGGGCACAGCTTTTAGATGTGTGACAGAGACTTCGCTGTTATAGACAAACGGAGAAAGTTAAACATAGATTTTGCTCCGCAAGATTTACGAAGGACTGTTGAGTCGGGAAATGCTATGCAATAATTTCACGTAGATCCGATGCATATAAATGACTTCTTTGACTTTAGAGTTGCTGCTGAATCTTTTTTGTCAATATAGGTGTGAAAGGTCTGTAAAAACAAATATGATCAAAGTGTCTCATACTCATCCATCTCAAACAACTATTAATATTTTTGCTCTGGAACAGAAGAATGGAAAAACATCTGTGTATCCTGAACAGGAAAGACCATGGCGGATATACGCCATGTCATACTTCATCTAAACGACCATCCATGTTAATCAGTTGCAACACAAAAACAAATGTTTTCGACATTGCCTTTTCTTCCGGAACAGCACAAGAAGTTGTACAGTACATTTCCAGCACCTGACCCACAAGAATGGAGTTGTGTAAGAAACAGAAGTCAATACAGAGAGATTTTTTATCTTGATTTTCGATTTGTTATTCTGTTGTAGGCAGTGTAAAACAGATCAGAAATGTTTTCTGCTGACTACATTTTTACTACTTAAAATACGGCTGCTGTATTTCTGTACTTGCATTTTCACAAATAAAACTTTTTGTCTCTCTGTTAACGGCACCTGAAACAAAACCTTCATTATTCGCACTTAGAACCAGTCAATTTCCTGTTGTAGCACTTACAATGTTCTTAATAAATTATTTATTTTCTAATTTGTTTCATATTTTTGCAGTGATGAGGGAGGGCAATATAATTCTAAGACAGCAGAATAATTTCACGGTTATTTGTGTTAAAGTAAGTTATGTACAAAAAACGATATATCGTTTTCTGATTCTACTGACAAATGTGAGACTTTGCTCTTAGAATGTTTTTCACTTTCACTCTTCACAAGTTGCTGCCCTCACTTGGACAAAGGTGGTTGGTCGTTTGACACACACGCCGTTGTCATGGAGACTTTGAGACATTTGCGCGCAGTACCGGATGCTGTCGCCTTACAGCAAGTGCAGACCCCAGGTGGCATGGTAGCGCCGTCATAGTGCTTTGACTGCATACAGGTAGAAGGGCATGACTCGTAGCCCTTATCTCTCCTTGGATGATTGTCCTGTAGACCGAATCTGTGGTTAGCATTTGCTGCTAACCTATGAAACAGAGAAAGGACCACGTGGTGACCTCTGGTCTACCATGACGTGGTTTCATTTTGATGATATGTTCTTTAGCAGTTCTTCCTCGACATTGCTCGACCAAACTGGTTATCTCAGCTCTTATTCTCACAACTCCACCGGTGGTTCCACTCTCTGTTGTGTAGTTGATCACCACGTACAGATACGGCAAGCTGGTTTGCATGTAATAGTTCCTTGCAGTGGCATCCTACAAACAAGTTTCCTGTCGTTTGTTTTATATTCTCACGAATTATGTCATGATCTTTAATTTATGGGATGTAGAATGTTCACGTGCTAGCACGATTGCGTTTCGGAACCTCGGTTAGAAGCAAAGGATCCAATTTTTCATGTTAGTTTCCGTTGAACCAGTGGGAAGAATGTACCTGTAATGGCTACTACTTGTATCAAATAACTATGAAGCCAGAGGCTTGTATCAATACTACAATAATTTGTGTGGAAACAAATATTTCTTTCGTCTTCATTTAGTTTTCGTAATACAGGGTTATTCTAAATGATGGGCCCATTTTCAAAACTTCGTATTTATTCAAGTAAAAATCCAAAGTGAACAAGCTGTATACCAATGAAAAGAGGAAATTTCAAATTTTTTTCATTATGTTTGATATCAATTTAATAAATTTGAAAATTTGTAATTAATTAGTTTTTAATAATTATTTAATAATTAGAAATGTGACAAATGTTATAAATGTTTAATGTGGCCACCGCTGGCTGCACGACAAACATCGATGCAGTAGCCATTTCGTCCCACACACCCTAAACCGTATCTGTTGTTAGTGAGTGCACGGCAGCAGTGATCAGGTTCCGCAGAGCGGTCAGAGTGGTTGATAGAGGCGGGACGTAGACAGCTGCCTTCCAATAACCCCATGATAAATATTCGCAGGGTGTGAGATCAGAAGCTCTCGGTGGCCAGAAGTACAGAGCCAGGTCCTCAAGTCCCTGTGACCAACCCAGCGCTGAGGAAGGGAGTTATTAAATAAGCCTCTTACATCACGGTGCCAAATGGGGCGGAGCTCCATCTTGTTGGAAAATGAAGTACCAGGAATCTTCCATAACTTGAGGGAACAGCCATTGTTCTAGCATGTCCAGGTACATAATTCACATTACAGTTCTTTTCGCAAAGAGAAATGGCACATAAACCTTTGTACAGGTATGGGACAGAACACGTTGATCTTCGATGACTCTCTTTCGTGTCTCAGTGGTGAATGTGGATTTTCCAAGCCCATGTGCGAACATTGTGTCTATTGACTTTTCCACTAAGGTGGAATGTCGCTTCTCTTTGTCATTGGGAATGATAGCCGGCACAAGTTGTAATCAGTAGGTCTAGTACAGCAAACGTTGTCTCAGAACATTCCATACAGTTGGTTGGGGTATTCCAAGTTCTCAACTGGCTCTATTGGTAGGCTTATTGGGACTGCACTCAAAACTTTCCTGAATCTGTCAGATATCATGCTCTGACACACGTGGTCGGCCTTTGCTTTTTCCTTTGCACACACTCCCAGTCTACTTAAATTGCAAAAACCAGCAGCTAATGCTTTTGCAACTTGGAGGTTGAATACCGAATTTGGCACGAAATGCCCACTACACTGCAATTTGCGACTCACTTTTCGCGAACTCAGGGAAGCAGAAAACCTTATACTTCGCGGTCGCCATCTCACTCACAACTGAGTGAAACGGAATGACGGCCCTATTGCTGCGCGAACTCTACCGACCGCTTCTGAAACCATCACCGCCCGCCCGCCGCCGTCCGCCAAAAACTTTTGAAACTTCTTCTTTTCATTTATATAAAGCTTATTCATTTTGGATTTGTACTTGAATCCATATGATTTTTTTTGAAAATGGGTCCACCATTTAGAATAAACATGTATTTGCAGGAAATTCTGTCATTGTTATTGTGTTTGATTTTATTTCTTACTCTCGTTTTATTACCCACATAGGAAAATAATAAATTATGAATTTTTTGTAACTTTCAGTCCCGATTCCTGATGTTCTCCAAGCCTGCCAAACCACCCTCTGTTATCTCCTACCGTCCTATCAGCCTCACCTCGATCTTCAGCAAGATCTTGGAGTCGATCCTCACTAGACGCATCCACCAGCACCTCCACCTCCACCTGCACCGTCTCCTCCACCCAATATGGCTTGCGGCCCTGACAACGCCTTCCTTGCACTCGCACCCACCCTTCAACGCTCCCAACGCCTTCTTCAATCCCATATTGACCAGTTCACAGCTTCGCGCAACCAGTGGCTACTCAAGGTCAATCCTTCCAGAACCCAGACGGTCATCATAAGCAAAACCACCCATTACTTCCGTCTCCTGGATTTCTACCTTACCGTCTATGGCTGCCCCATGAACTTCACCTCCACCCTCAAGTTCCTTGGCGTCATCCTCGACCACCGCCTTTCCTGGGCCCCTCCATCTCCTGACAGTCCAAGCCAAGGCATGAACCTGTCTCCGTCTCCTCAAACTCCTCTCTGGCCAAACATGGGATCTGGACCCCTCCACAATCCTCCATATTTATAAGTCCCTCATCCGTCTCATCCTTTATTATACCTACCCCACCGAGATATATGCCCCTCTCACCTACTATAAGTTTCCTTCAAATCCTGGAACACCATGTGCTCCACCTCGCCTATCACATCCGTCTCCCCTCCCCCACGCGGATCCTTTACAACTTGATCCCTTTCCCGCATCTCCTGCTTTTCCTCAAATGGATATGGATCATCTACAGCTCCTGCAAGGTTGATCCTTCCCACTGGCTTGTCTCTCCCATCCCCTCCCACCCCATCCCACTGCCTCGCCTATACTCTTGCATCCCATCTGCTCTCCATTTTCACACTCTACACACCATCCCCCTTCCTGAAGATGTCCTTGTTCCTACTATATACTCCTCCTATCAGCTCTAATCCTTCCCTGCCTTTCCTACCTTCCCCCCTTTTCCTCCAGGGCTCCCTCTCTCCTTCCTCTCCTTCATTTCTCCCTCCCCCTCCTCTCTCTCAGTTCTCCCACTTCCTCCCCCCCCCTCCCCAGGCTTCCACAAGTGACCCTGCCCTCTCCCTTCCCCTCGCCCTTCCTTTCTCCCACTGGCTTCTTTCCCCCTCCCCTCCTTCCTCTCTGTCCATCTCCTGCACCCAGGGGCAGCCCCCCCCCCCCTCACTGTGTTCAGTGTGCCGAAGATCATCACCAATGTGCTACAGTGTTCTCTTTGTCTAAGTGCGTCAGTGTTCTTCCTCAGTGTGCTCCTTCGTTCGCTTGTGAAACTGTTTGTCTACGTTTGTCTGTACTGCTGAACTTACTTGCACAACGAGTGCCTTTCGCGAACGCCTTAATGTCATTTCTTATGTATGTCTCCTGTTTCTACCATTCATGTATGTCTGTTTTTCTGTCTCCATGTTTACAATCTGTTTTTCTGTGGGTGAAGAGCGGCGTAGATAGGCCGCTGCCGCCATACCTTTTGTAAGGTATTAAAATAACAATAAAGAATGAAATAACTTCCAGTGGAATCACATAGGCGCTTTACGCAAGTGTAATTGTCTTTTATAGCGCTTCAGGAAAGATCTTGTTAGAGTATTGTCAAAGTGTATTTGTGGCATGGAATATTATGTACCAGACGCACAGGACAAGGGTGTGCGACAGTTGTGGAGAAGGACTGGTTTTATATAAAACTTCAATGGCTCATAGCAAGTGAGTAAAATGACGAAAGGGCAGAAGGGTAAAGACTAGAAACTGTACAAGTTAGTTTTCTCTGAATTAAGAAAAATTCTGAGAGTTGTAAAGTCACATTAACGTTCAACATACAAAATAAGCTAATAAAAAAATCATATCAGAGAAATTATCTCAACTAGCGTAAATCATCCGTCTCTATAGCTGAAAGCTCAGTGCAGCCGACTGCCTTTCGGGGCACCAGGGCTCAGTTCCCGGTACTACCAGGGATATTTTCCTCAGTGGGAGGACTGGAGCGGGACAGCTTAGCCTCGTGATGCCAACTGAGGAGCTGGCTCAATGACAAAGCGACTCCAAGGCCTGTAAAGTCGACAAGGGCCGGGTGAACGGTGTGCTGACACCAAACCACGCCACACCACATCGACATGACGCCATTGGCTGAGAGCGACACAGCGGTCGGTCGGTCGCGATTGTTCCGTGTGAGGCCAGAACATCGAAGCAGCGTAACTGTCGTTCCACAAGAAAAACGTGGAAATTGAGGAAAATTACATATTGTACCACGTTTTGCTGAAGGACGAAAAGACTATGAATTATTTCCAATATTCTGTTTGTAGGTTTAATGAACGACTCCAGGTACATGTCTAATGTGGTTCCCCCGAATATCTGAAGGAAAATATTAGGGTGTTCCCACTGAAAACGACAAGGCAATGCATAATTTATACGTGCAAGACAACCTAGCCACTTAGTAGTCAAATGTTTCCACAACCAACACCGACGCTGCATCTTTTATGGTAATGCAACTGATCAGGCGTACATCATTGGTAGAAGGTGAATAAAAAGTACTTAGTGTTTAGTAGCGTATGTTTAAAATAGCACTCGAAAAAAAGTCTAATAGTGTCAAAACTCTGTAGATACTTTAAATAAGGTAAGATTAAATGCCATGAGATGATTACTGTTACCACCAATCTGTTGTGTCGAAATGAGGTTAAAAAAGTAATAGACTGGAAAACAAATGAAAGAATTAAAAATGTAGAATCACTTAGATAATATAAATTACGCTGATATTTCAAACAGAAATTTACATCATAAACGCCAGTTCGCGACGGAAAAGGGATTGAGAGATTAGCGCCCCTAGCAAGGATAACAAATCACGATAGTATAACGTGTAAAGGAACAAAGAGATAAAGAAATGAAGGTGCTAATAGAAGTTCAGTGGCTATCACAAAATAAGAACAAAAAGCGTGAATTAGCTACTGTATGTTTTGAATGACCATGAAGAAATTGCCGTACGGCTGAAGTTGTTAGTACTAGGTTCCATTCCTGGCGAAGAGAGGAACGCTGATCATCTCATTAGGTTCTGGCCGACGGTAAGCGCGAGGTGGCAGCTCATAATTCCTAGTGTGTTAATTTCCACGTAATGAATTATGGAGGGAGTGAATAACACGTACTTGGCCTCTTGCCACGCTTGGGTACCACCAACTTGGCTGTTCACAAGTGATTTTGATGGAGATGGACGCAGTGTGTTAAAAGTTTTTTACCCTAGAGCATACTCATTTATATATAAAACTACGCACAGTTGCAACAGAGTAATCGTCGCTGCACAAATGCGCGTTTCCATACCTCACAACATAATCGGACGACAGAGGAATCAAATGTAAAAATATTCCAAGTTTAATGCCTGGAATTCATCCCAGTGCTGACAAAATGAATCAAATGCTGTGTTAAAGCTGCCTGCATAAATGCACTCGATGTTGCTTCTACGTGACACTAGTGATCACATATACAATGTCAGTAAAATTTTTATAGAGATTTATAATTTACTCAAGGTTTATTGCTGCAAAAGTGCATATGGTTCAAAATGGTTCAAATGGCCCTGAGCACTATGGGACTCAACTGCTGAGGTCATTAGTCTCCTAGAACTTAGAACTAGTTAAACCTAACTAACCTAAGGACATCACACACATCCATGCCCGAGGCAGGATTCGAACCTGCGACCGTAGCGGTCTCGCGGTTCCAGACTGCAGGGCCAGAACCGAGTGCATATGGAGTACGTGAAATGATTACATATAGAGATCAATAGCACAAGCGGTTCTCAGGTAGCATGTATCGACCCATGCTTAGACACTCATATTAGTACGTGGTGTAGCGTCCACTGGTAGAAAAGGAGGCGCTGACTCTGGAATCCAGTCGAGAGTACAGATGGCGAATACTATCCTGGGATACGTTACGCCACGCCTGCTCGACCTACTTACATAGATCTGTAAGAATTATTGGTTGATGAGTCGCAAGGGTCTCTTCTCATCCAATCGACTAATAAAGCCATCAGAAGATCAAAACAAACTGCAAAACAATTTAGAAGAAATATCGGAATGGTGCGAAAAGTGGCAGTTGACCTTAAATAATGAAAAGTGTGAGGTTATCCACATGAGTGCTAAAAGGAACGCGTTGAACTTCGGTTACACGATAAATCAGTCTAATCTAAAAGCCGTAAATTCAACTAAATACCTAGGTATTACAATTACGAACAACTTAAATTGGAATGAACACATAGAAAATGTTGTGGGGAAGGCTAACCAAAGACTGCGTTTCATTGACAGGACACTTAGAAAATGTAACAGACCTACTAAGGAGACAGCCTACACTACGCTTGTCCATCCTCTTTTAGAATACTGTTGCGTGGTGTGGGATCCTTACCAGATAGGACTGACTGAGTACATCGAAAAAGTTTAAAGAAAGGCAGCACGTTTTGTATTATCGCGAAATATGGGAGAGAGTGTCACAGAAATAATACAGGATTTGGCATGGACATCATTAAAAGAAAGGCGTTTTTCGTTGCGACGGAATCTTCTCACGAAATTCCAATCACCAACTTTCTCCTCCGAATGCGAAACTATTTTGTTGACACCGACTTACATAGGGAGGAACGATCACAAAGATAAAATAGGGGAAATCAGAGCTCGTACGGAAAGATATAGGTGTTCAGTCTTTCCGCGCGCTATACGAGATTGGAATAATAGAGAATTGTGATGGTGGTTCGATGAACCCTCTACCAGGCAATTAAATGTGATTTGCAGAGTATCCATGTAGATGTAGATGTAGATGTAGATCACATCACGCACATGCTCGATTGTAGACAAGTCCAGAGGTCATGCTGGCCAAGGAATTTGCTTCACGTCTTGAAGGGCACATTGAGTATCACGAACAGCATGTGGGCGAGCATGCAACAACACACCACCTTCCTGTTGCAGGAACGGCAAAATCCCGGGCCAAACAAAATTCTGCACGTAGCAAGCGCTGGTTAGCGTCACCTCCAGAAACCAAAGGTGAACGAGATTTGTAGCTTGTCGCATCCCAGACCATAAGGCCTGGGATGGAACCAGTGTGTCTTGGACGATTCTACTCTACGAGACAGCGATCACCAGGTCTACGTCGTACGCGCAAACGACCATCACTTACGTGCAGGTAGAATCTGCTTTCATCACTTAAGACCATGGGGCGCCATTCTATCTTCCAAGTGGTGCTCTGACGGCGTCAGTCGAGCCATGCGGGTCAATTATGTGGCGTGAGTGGAACACGGCAATAAATACGCGTGCCTGTAGTCTAATGCTAATAACCGGTTCGCAGCAGTTCGAGTTGACACGTCTGGCTTCAGAAGGCTCTCTTTCTGTGCAGTGGTAGCTGTACGATCTGCCATTGCTGTCCTTACAATACGACGATCCTGATGGGCGACTGTGCTGTGTTGACGTCCAGAAGGGAGTGAGAATTTTCACGTGACCACTGACGCTAACATACTTGCAGAACTGACTCAGCACTTCCAACTTGTGTGATAATTCTCCCAAAGGACCATGTCGACAGTCGATAAAACCATAATCTGACTTCTTTCAAACTCGCTCAGTTGGACGTAGAAAGCACGAATGCGTCTCCCTTGCACGCTTGCTTCATACGTTTCCGCCTCACTTCTGCCTGCGAGCATTCCCTATTAAAGGGTAGACACGTTTGGCGCTCTGGTAGCTACACCATTGCTCTGTCTGTTGGCGAACGCCGCTGAAATAGTTATCAGTACGTCTACTATCCCCCAGATGGCACGTGGTGTCATCGGATCACAATCGACGTCGTATTTCCAGGTGTTCTAATTCTTTTTCTCCAGTGTATGTAACAGCGCTCACTCGTGGGTAATGGGCAGTAGAAAGATCTACTGCATTGTTATTATTTACCTGAAGGTCTGTAGTGATGAAAGCAGATTCTGCCTTCACGTAATGTGTATTACTTACCTTTATTTATTCCAAACCCCGTCCTTGATGACAACAGTGCACCGTTAGATATCCACTGTCGAGTCACATTAATGTGACCATCTCTCAGAAGCCTGAAGAAACACCTTTTGCAGCACAAACCGCTGCGAAACGTGCAGGAACGGTGCCAATGCGGTTCTAAAAGGTACCGACACGGATGTGCAAGCATGCCGACTCCTGTGCTGTGACCAGCTGTACAGGATATGTCTGTTGAGGAACCACGGCGCGAACAGCCCATTCAAGGTGGTCCCACAGAGTCTCGACTGGATTTTAATCCTTTGAGTATGGTGGCCAGGGCAGTACGGTAAACTCACCGAGGTGTTCTTGGAGCTACGCACGTACACTGCGAGCTGTGCTACACGTTGCACTTTACTGCTAATAGATGCCATCACTTCAAGGAAAAACCAAATCGATTTAGGGATGTATATGGCCCCCAAGGGCAGATGCACACATATGTTGATCCATTTTGGCTTCCAGAATGACGATATCACCCGGGGAATGCCACGAAAACATCCCCCAGACCATGAAACTTCCTCCTGGTTGCAGAGTGTTTGCTTCCAGACGATTCACGTCTTACACAACAATGGAAATTTGTGGTAAGGCCTTATGGGACCAAACTGCTGAGGTAGTCGGTCCCTAAGCTTACACACTACTTAATCTAATTTAAACTAATTTACGTTAAGGAAAACATACACACCCATGCCCGAGGGAGGACTCTACCTTCTGACGGGGGTAACTGCAGGAACAGTGACTAGGCGCCATAGACCGCTCGGCTACCCCACGCGGCTACACGACAATGGCCATCTCTCTGTCTGATGGAGCATAAAGGGTGATTCGCCTGAGAATGACCACTTTTCGCCACTCAGTGAACAGCAGGCTGCATGAGTGCCTTAGCCATTTAGCCACCTTGAAACAATGGGATACTTTACTGCACCCAATACCTTCCCACGCATCCCTCCTCGTTCCAGATTCCCACTTTCACCACAGTCTACTTAAAATACTCGCAGTTGTGTAAACCACTGTACGACGGTGGCTTAGTCGCTAACGCGCCTGCCTAGTAAGCAAGAGACCTGGGTTCGATTCCAAGTCTTCGTACTGATTTTCATTCGCCGCCTCAGTCTATATACACACATCAAAAAATGTTTTGCATCACCTCGGTTCACAGAGTTCTGCAACCTGCACAGAAAATTGGAATAGAGATCAACAGAAACATCATTTCCGCTTTTCTTATTGCTCATGAAAACCACACATTGCATGTTTACCACCATACAGCAAGACCTTCAGAGCTGGTGGTCCAGATTGCTGTACACACTGTACCTCTAATATCCACTAGCACGTCCTCTTGCATTGATACATGCCCGTATTCGTCGTAGCATACTATCCACAAGTTCATCAAGGCACTGTTGGTCCAGACTGTCCCACTCCTCAACGACGATTCCGCGTTGATCCCTCTGAGTGGTTGGTGGTCACGTCGTCGGTAAACAGCCCTTTTCAATCTATCCCAGGCATGTTCGATAGCGTTCATGTCTGGAGAACATGCTGGCCACTCTCGTCTAGCGATGTCGTTATCCTGAAGGAAGTCATTCACAAGATGTGCACGATGGAGGCAAGAATTGTCGTCCATGAAGACAAATGCCTCGCCAATATGCTGCCGATATGGTTGCCCTATCGGTCAGAGGATGGCATTCACGTCTTGTACAGCCGTTAAGGAGCCTTCCATGACCACCAGCGGCGTACGTCAGTCCCACATAATGCCATCCCAAAACAGCGGGGAACCTCCAGCATGGTGCAATCGCTGGACAGTGTGTCTAAGGCGTTCGGCCTGACCGGGTTACCTCCAAACACGTCTCCGACGATTGTCTGGTTGAAGGCATATGCGACACTCATCGGTGAAGAGAACCAGATCCCAATCCTGAGCGGTCCATTATGCATGTTTTTGGGTCCATCTGTACCGCGCTGCATGGTGTCGTGGTTGCAAAGATGGACCTCGCCACTGACGTCGGGAGTGAAGTTGTGCATCATGCAGCCTATTGCGCACAGTTTGAGTCGTAACACGACATCGTGTAGCTGCACGAAAAGCATTACTCAACATAGTGCCGTTGCTGTCACATTTCCTCCGAGCCATAATCCGTAGGTAGCGAGCATACATTGCAGTAGTAGCCCTTGGGCGGCCTGAGCGAGGCATGTCATCGACAGTTCCGGTCACTCTGTATCTCCTCCATGTCCGAACAACATCGCTTTGGATGACTCAGAGACGCCTGGACACTTCATTTGTTGAGAGCCCTTTCTGGTACAAAGTAACAATGCGGATGCGATCGAACCGCGGTTTTAACTGTCAAGGCGTGGTTGAACTACAGACAATAAGAGCCGTATACCTGCTTCCTGGTGGGATGACTGTAACTGATCAGCTGTCGGGCCCCCTCCGTCAAACAGGCGCGGCTCATTTATTGTTGGGGCGGATTTTGTGACATCTCTGAACAGTCAAAGGGACTGCGTCTGTGATACAATATCAGAAGTCAACGCCTATCTTCAGGCGTTCTGGGAACCGGGGTGATCTAAAACTTTTTTTGATGTGTGTATATTTAAAGCAAACAGCTTCCAAACATATCCGTTTTGGTAATGATTTTACCCTTGGTCTGAAAGCCAGTAATCATGCCCCTTTGGACGTCAGTTAAATCGCTCCGTTTCCGCATTAGAACAACGACTCCACTCGTTTCAGCGCCCCAGCCCCATGGCATGCATGATATACCTTCCACTACTAGTGCTATCAGTTACCATCTGTGAGTAGTTATTGCACGTTGACATCGAACATAGGTGGTGGTCACATTCACGTAACCAGACCGTGTAAAAAGACAGTACAGTGAACTTTATAATAATCTGTTTCTTTCTTCTTATTCTGAAAATCTGACTAAATTTACAGTGTCTAACATACTACTACCCTTGTCGGTGTCACTCTAATAATTAGATGGTTACCTACATGCTTCTCTAGTTTAAATGGCTCTGACCACTATGGGACTTAACACCTGAGGTCATCAGTCCCCTAGAACTTAGAACTACTTAAACCTAAGTAACCTAAGGACATCACACACATCCACGCCCGAGGCAGGATTCGAACCTGCGACCGTAGCGGTCGCACGGTTCCAGACTGAAGCGCCTAGAACCGCTCGGCCACAACGGTAGGCGCTTCTCTAGTGTAGTATCCCAATGACGTCTTTTTTCATTCTTAGCTGAGTGTATTTAAAAAGAGAAATAGACATAGAATTTGTGGGGGGCAACAACCTCCTATGGCAAAATTGTTAAGGCTTTCGTGGCCACTTGTTGACAAACTGCCTATTGTCTTCTGTCTCGGGTTCTTCGGCCGACGTTCATCTAATGATTTTTCTGACGTTTCGCCAGCACGAGTGGCTGGCATTGTCAAAGCTTCACCCTCCATTGCCGGTGGTGAACTGGAGGCGAGCTCGCGGCCGCAGACTATATGTACCTGGCGCGCCAACGTCCGAGGGCTTCTCCACGGTCATCATTAGATGAACGTCGGCCGAAGAACCCGAGACAGAAGCCAATGGGCAGTTTGTCAACAAGTGGCCACGAAAGCCTTAACAATTTTGTATTACGCCTCTACGGGAAGGAGATTTGCAGATTGTACCGACGCCTTGACCAACGACGGAAGAAGAAAGCGCGACTGATGTCCTCTCTCGCCTTTCTGTCACGATGCCGAGATGAATGTGCAACACCCAAGTTCTTGAGATGCAAGCGCCTATTCCCCACCGCCCAAGCACATCGTATCTACGACAGAATGGAACGAGCTCTTCTTCGTGAGCGAATACATACAACACGGAGAGACTTGGCAAGAACGGATCAGGAACTTCTGGACATTTTCTATCAACTAAGTAGCAGAATGCATCGAGACGACTGGGACAAGATCGACAGCATCACTCAAAGGAGCATGCAGAACGAACTCGAGCGCTGCACCGAGCGGCAAAATAAAAAGTTTGAAAGATGCCGGAAGCAGACCGACAAGGCGATTCCCGACATGTCACACACAGTGGTCAACCTCACTGAACGACAATTGACCAAAGAGGAAGTGTCTGTTCTTCAAAAAGGAGGGAATTTCGGTATCATCCCGAGAACTATACCTATGGAGGACATCATTGCCAACACTGAAGCAGCCATTCGGACCCTTCCTTGTGAAAGAGCAGAGGAAATACGCACTGAAACAGCCAGGATACTGCGCCGGGCAAAACCACCAGCTTGCAACCTGAAGAAAGAAGAGGTACAAGCCATTAAGAATCTCAACGCCGACAAGAGTATATTGGTACTGCCTGCCGATAAGGGGAATGCGAGCGTCGTAATGAAGACCGAAGATTATGAGTAAAAGATCCGAGACCTATTAGATCCGACGACGTACCGAAAACTAAGCGCAGATCCGACGCAGCGTATCACTCGGAATACGAATCGATTAATCAAGGCGTCTTCTCTGCCGGCGGACATACAGAGAAACCTGCGCAACACAGAAGCCCTACCACCTCGGCTGTATGGATTACCCAAGATCCATAAGAACAACGTTCCACTGAGACCGATCGTTAGCGCTCCTGGCTCACCGACGTATAAACTGGCGAAACACTTGGCCTCTCTGCTCCAGCCACACGTGGGAAAGACCGACACGTACATTAAGGACTCAGGACATTTCATTGAGAAGCTGAAGAAACTGAAACTTGCGCCAAACGACATCCTGGTCAGTTTTGATGTTGTTTCGTTATTTACGAAAGTGCCACTCAGCGACGCTCTGGAGCACATCGGTTCCATGTTCCCGCAAGACATCAAAAAGCTCTTCCAAGCATGTCTGACCACGAGCTATTTCACGTGGAATGGCGATTTCTACGAACAGCTGGAAGGCGTCGCCATGGGTAGTCCTCTCAGTCCAGTGGTGGCCAACTTCTTCATGGAACAATTCGAAGCACAGGCACTGGACTCGACGACTTGCAAACCTAAGGTGTGATACAGGTACGTCGATGATACTTTCGTGGTGTGGAGCCATGGTGAAGAACAGCTCGGTGAATTCCTGAGACACTTGAACAGCCTCCATGCCAACATAACATTTACCATGGAAGTAGAAAAGGACAAGAAACTGCCATTTCTAGATGTGCTGGTCACAAGGGACGGCGAAAACCTGGGACACAGCGTGTATCGAAAACCGACACACACGGACCGATACCTGCACAAACTGTCAAACCACCACCCGAGCCAGAAAAGAGCCATGATTAGTACGCTCGTAACGAGAGCAGGACGAATATGTGAGCCTCAACACCTCAAACGAGAAATGCAACACCTGGAAACTGTTCTGAGGAGCAATGGGTACTCCACAAATTACATTAGAAGTGTAACAGAGCCAAACACTCGGCGAAGTAAGGAACCAGAAAAAGAAATGTCGGGTACGGCCTTTCTGCCATACATTCCCAGAGTGACGGACAGAATCGGCCGTATATTGCGCAAACACGGCGTAAAGACGATTTTCAAACCGACAAGGAAGATCAAAGAGTGTCTTAGATCGGCGAAGGAGAAAAGAGACCCACTTGCAATGTCGGGAATATACCGTATACCTTGCACATGCGGAAAAGTTTATGTCGGAATGACTGGACGATCCATTTACACCAGGATCAAAGAGCATAAGCGACATTGCAGGTTGGGGCGGATGGAGAAATCGGCCGTGGCAGAGCACGCACTGAATGAGACCGACCACGTAATAAAATTCGCCGACACGGAAGTTCTGGCTGTAGAGAAGCACTATCACACGCGCTTGTTCAGAGAAGCTGTAGAAATTCAAAAACACGCGAACAGTTTCAACAAGAAAGGGGAAAGCCTTAAGGTAAACGGATCCTGGCTTCCCGTACTGCAGCGAACGACCGTCGCAGGTAGCAAGAGGAGAACCGCACCGGAAATGACCGTGGAGAAGCCCTCGGACGTTGGCGCGCCAGGTACATATAGTCTGCGGCCGCGAGCTCGCCTCCAGTTCACCACCGGCAATGGAGGGTGAAGCTTTGACAATGCCAGCCACTCGTGCTGGCGAAACGTCAGAAAAATCATTAGATGAACGTCGGCCGAAGAACCCGAGACAGAAGCCAATAGGCAGTTTGTCAACAAGTGGCCACGAAAGCCTTAACAATTTTGCCATAGTTGGTGGTTGCCCCCCACAAATTCTATTAAGGTATGTGGTATATGGCTCATATCCGGAAATGTAGCGAACCAGTCCCCTATTTGGCTCAAAATATGTTATCTGAGGACTTCCGTTTACATCAGGAATTGACTGAAACGTTCTCTGTCCTATGTCTTTGCTGCCATTACGTAAATATTAAATTCATCCTTACTAACGGATATGTATCTGATTTCTGAGGAATTTGTTGTACTTTTTATATTTTTTTTTCGGGCTACAGATTTCAGCCCTTTTTCTAATTTGTAAGTTCAGGAAACATACGCCCAGTGGTAGAGTTAGGCTGCCTGTAATCCTTGCAGCTAGACATCATCATACTTTACTCACCGGAGCAGAGGATGTGACCAGCCCAAACTACAGTTAGTAAGTCTAGTGGTACAGGGTAATTAAGAGGCAAATAAATCCTCCTCTATACCATATTCATAATTATATTCATTATTTTTCATTTTACAAATACACACATCAAAAAAAGTTTTGCATCACTTCCGTTCCCAGAGTTCAGGAACTTGTACAGAAAATTGGAATAGAGATCAACATAAGCGTCAAATCCGCCCTTTTTATTGCTCATGAAAACCACACACTAATTGATGTGCCACCATACAGCTAGATCTTCAGAGCTGGTGGTCCAGATTGTTGTACACACCGGTACCTCTAATACCCAATAGCATGCCCTCTTGCATTGATACATGCCGGTATTCGTCGTGGCATACTATCCATAAGTTCAGCGAGGCACTGTTGGTCCAGATTGTACCACTCCTCAACGGCAATTCAGCGTAGATCCCTCAGAGAGGTTGGTAGGTCACGTCGTTCAGTCTATCCCAGGCATGTTCGATAGGGTTGATGTCTGGAGAACATGCTGGCCACTCTAGTCTAGTGATGTCGTTATCCTGAAGGAAACCATTCACAACATGTGCACGATGGGGGCGTGAATTGTTATCCATGAAGACGAATGCCTCGGTAAGATGATGCCGATATGGTTGCACTATCGGTCAGAGGACAGCCGTTACTGCGCCTTCCATTACCACTAGCAACGTACGACGGCCCCACATAATGCCACCCCAAAACAGCAGGGAACCTCTACCCTGCAGCACTCCCTGGACAGTGTGTCAAAGGCATTCAGCCTGACCGGTGTGCCACAAACACGTCTCCGACGATTGTCTGGTTGAAGGCAAATGCGACACTCATCGGTGAAGAGAATGTGATGCAAATCTTGAGCGGTTCATTCGGCATCATCTGTAACGCGCTGCATGGTGTCGTGGTTGCTAAGAGAGACCTCGCCATGGACGTCGGCAGTGAAGTTGCGCATCATGCAGCCTACTGCGCACAGTTTGAGTCGTAACACGACGTCGTGTAGCTGGACGAAAAGCATTATTCAACATGGTGGCGTTGCTTTCAGGGTTCCTCCGAGCCATAATCGGTAGGTAGCGGTCATCCACTACAGTAGTAGCTCTTGGGCGGCCTGAGCGAGGTATGTCATCGACAGTTCCTGTCTCTCTGCATCTCCTCTATGTCCGAACAACATCGCTTTGGTTCACTCCGAGACACGTGGACACTTCCCTTTTTGAGAGCCCTTCCTGGCACAAAGTAGCAATGCGGATGGGATAGAACCGCGGTATTGACCATCTAGGCATGGTTGAACACAGACAACAGGAGCCGTGTACCTCCATCCTGGTGGAATGACGAACTGATCGGCTGTCAGATGCCCTCCTTCTAATAGGCTCTGCTCATGGATGGTTGTTTACATCTTTGGGTGGGTATCGTGACATCTCTGAACAGTCAAAGGGACTGTGTCTGTGATATAATATCCACAGTCAATGTCTATCTTCAGGAGTTCTGGGAACTGGGGTGATGCAAAAGTTTTTTTGATGTGTGTTCTTTTACTCGCTGCATATATTTATGGAACGCACAGTGTTTGTCTTGGTAGGCACTTAAAATACTGTTGACAGTATACCTTCCAGTTATAGCCTAATTTATTTTAATCTCTGGTCCCCTAACAAACCTTCATTTAAGAAACGTATATATGTCACTTTTCTGGCTTTACCTTGAGTTAATGTCTGCGGTATTTAGTAGAGCATGAGTAGTCATTGACAGTCACCCCTCTCTCTCTCTCGTCATTTTCCTTATATTCCATACGCAAAGCGGCGTGTGTGAGAAGAAATGGTGTCGGTAAGCACCTACGTAGTCTTGAACATCAGATTTTTCCGTTTTGGTTCTTTTGTAATATGTGTATGAGAGAAAGCAGTACTGTATTTTGCTTATGACGTCTTCAAATATGTGGTGTTGGAATTTGAAGAAAAGACATTTCTGCCATCCACAATGCCTTTATTGGTAACGTCTCGAGTTGATTGAGAATATGCTTGGCAGCCTTACACTTATACGGAACCTGTGACAGAACATGCAGAACTTGTCTGAGTTTTCGTTTTCTTCTCTGTCAGTGCTACCTGGGATGGTACCAGACAAACGAGCAGTTCTCGAGGACTTGGTAAGCTACTAAATTCGTAGTTTTTTGCTCTCTTCCATTTTATTCTCTCAATGAATCTGTCTGTACAGCATCTGCCTTTTCTACAACTAGTATTAAGTGGGCATTTCACTTTAAATCACTTTTGACTCACTTTCGCTACAATTTTATGGCACGTGTGCGTGTGCGTTCCATACAATATGTAGCGAGTAAAAGAACACACATAAAAAAATGTTTTGCATCATCCCGGTTCCCAGAACTGCTGAAGATAGACGTTAACTGTGGATTTTGTATCAAGGCACAGTGGTTACAAACATGAAAATTCCGCAACAATACCCACACGTGGGTTCCGACATTAACCACATCATCGATATGAAGTGGAAACTCATTGACTCGAAACTATTGGGGCCTAAGTATTTTTTCGTCCAAAATATTTCATGTTAAATAAAGAGCAAAAGTGGAGAATGTTCTAATTTCTCACATTTGCCAGAAAACGTAAAAAACAATGTATCTCTTTTTTCGTACATAACTTATTTGTACCCAAATAATTGAGAAGATATTCTGATACCGCAGCATTATGCTGCCTACATCATCACTGCAGAAAATTATTGTAAGACGAATTAGAAAATAAGTAATTCATGAAGAATGTTCTAAGTGGCATACCAAGAAACTTACTGGTTGTAACAGCCAGTAAGATAATTTTTGTTTCAGTTGTCATTGATACCGACGCACTAAGTATTATTTATGATAATGGTAATACATAACTACAGCAGACATATTTCAACTCGTTTAACTGTAGTCAACCATATCTATTTCCCTTTACTTTTACATTATCCTGCAAGAGAACAACAAAATTAAGTTGACGAAAAGATCCTCTCAGTAATGACTTCTGTTTCTTATACAGTTCTATTCATGGGGATCAGTTGTTGGAATGAATCTTTCACTAAAGACTTCTGTTTATTATACAACTCGACTCTTGGAGCTCAGTTGTTGCAAAGTTTACTGTGAAAATCTTTGTGCTTCTCAGGCAGAAGTGACAACATGATCAACAGATCTTTCTGTCTTGCAACTGAGAAACGTGGCTGGTCTTTCAGGTGAGCCACGGCGTGACATACATCTTCCATCGTCTTTTCTCTTATGAATGCATTCTTCTGTTTCAGAGTAACGATTTTTAACAGCTATTTGAGGTGAATGAGAATGATACACCTTGATAATACTTCATTTGGTAATCTTTCATGGCTGCACTGGCAACAATGTTTCGTCATCATCTTTAAAATCAAAGAGGTCAGTTGCATGCACTGGAGTGGTATTTGGAACTCTTGAGAGAAGCAGTGCTTGACACAAAGACCTTGCACCTCCTACTAACGAATGTTCGAAACATTTTCTCCATTATCTGACCCTTGGAATAGGTCTAGGGACGTGCGAAAGAGAGCCAAGAGCACAAAAGCACTGGAAAAGCTTTTTTTAAAAGAAGTGGCTCTTAGAATGTTTCCCATTTCCACTCTTGAAATGGTGTATGCAAAGCGGAGCAACAACAGTTTCTTTTCGATGTCTTAAAATTACATTACGGAATAGTAAGTTGATTTCTTGCTAAAAATTGGCTATAGTAGCAGCAAAGTGTGCACTAGAACTCTAAATACTAAATTATTTTGTGTTTCCGTAGAACCGTTATTTATGTGGCGTCATTGTAGAATGGAAATTTGGACAAGCTTTTTGGTACGAGGGTCACTCCAAAAGAAATGCACACTATTTTTATAAAAATACAGTTTTCATTCTGCATGTGTGAAACTTTTACAGTGTGTAGATACATTCTTCCCGCTTGTTTCCAAACTTAGTTCAACCTATTCCCGTGAGTGGCGCCGTCACAGCATGCCTTCAAGGTGGCTGCTACACTTGACGTTCGTCAGAAGCAACGTGCTGTCATAGAATTCCTGTGCCGTAAAAACGAGACAGTGGGAATCATCCACAAGAGGTTGAAAAAGGTGTATGGAGATGCTGCTGTCGATCGCAGTACAGTTAGTCGGTGGGCAAGCAGGTTACGTGATGAAAGCTGGCACGGCAATATTGAGGATTGTCCTCGCAGCTGCAGGCCTCGTACTGCACACACTCCAGACCATGTGCAGAGAGTTAACGAATTGGTGACTGCTGACAGACGCATCACAGTGAACGAATTGTCACGCTACGTTCGAATAAGGGAAGGAAGTTTTTTTTTGCAAAATACTGAAAGTGTTGGCGTTAAAAAGGTTTGTGCCAGGTGGGTTCCCAGGATGTTGACAGTGGCTCACAAAGAAACAAGAAAAACGGTATGCAGCGAACTTTTGGAACAGTACGAGAATGGTGGAGATGAATTTCTGGGAAGAAATGTGACAGGCGATGAAATATGGCTCCATCTTTTTTCACCAGAGACGAAGAGGCAATCACTGGAGTGGCATCATGCATATTCACCCAAGAAAAATAAAATCAAAACCACACGTTCTGCTGGAAAAGTTATGGCTACTGTGTTTTTCGATTCCGAAGGACTCTTGCTTGTGGACATCATGCCAAGTGGAACCACCATAAATTCTGATGCATATATGACGACACTCAAGAAACTTCAAGCTCAAGTGAGTCATGTTCGACCACATCGGCAAAAGCAGGGTGTTTTGCTGTTGCACTACAATACACGGCCACATGTCAGTCAAAAAACCATGGAAGCGATCACAAAACTCGGATGGACAACACTAAAACACCCGCCTTGTTTGAAGATGATGACTCCCGTGTCCACAATGCCAAACAGTGGCTCCAAAAGTTTGGCCCAGAATTTTACCGTGCGGGTATACAGGCATTGGTTCCAAGATGGGTAAGGCGGTTGAGAGGGATGGAAATTCTGTGGAGAAATGAAAATATTGTTCCTAAAGGATGTATCTACATACTGTAAAACTTTCAAACATGTAGAATAAAAGATGGATTTTAAAAAAATAGTGTGCATTTCTTTTGGAGTGACCCTTGTATCATTCTTAATTTTATTCATTTCGTCATTCGAATGTGCATCTAAATATCTGCACATACTTCTCGTAAGATTCCACATTTATGATACACTGGACACAGGAACTGCAGTTTTGATTTCATTGTCGAATTCGTTGTCGTTGTCTCCGTCAATGATTTCGTTTGAGCTCAGATCAGTCCCCAGAACGTCTTCGTTTGTCGTAATCGGCACTGTACACTCATCGATTGCAACAGATTCATCCATTGATATCGTATCGTAGAGCAGTCTAATACACTACTGACCATTAAAATTGCTACACCAAGAAGAAAGGCAGATGATAAACGGGTATTAGTTGGACAAATATATTATACTAGAACTGACATGTGACTACATCTTCACGCAATTTAGGTGCATAGATACTGAGAAATCAGTACCTGGAACAACCACCTCTGGCCGTAATAACGGCCTTGATACGCCTGGGCATTGAGTCAAACAGAGCTTGGATGGCGTGTACAGATACAGCTGCCCTTGCAGCTTCAACACGATACCACAGTTCATCAAGAGTAGCGACTGGCGTATTGTGACGAGCCAATTGCTCGGCCACCATTGACCAGACGTTTTCAATTGGTGAGAGATCTAGAGAATGTGCTGGCCAGGGCAGCAGTCGAATATTTTCTGTCTCCAGAAAGGCCCGTACATCACCTGCAACATGCGGTCGTGCATTATCCTGCTGAAATGTAGAGTTTCGCAGGGATCGAATGAAGAGTAGAGCCACGGGCTTTAACACATCTGAAATTTAACGTCCACTGTTCAAAGTGCCGTCAATGCGAACAAGAGGTGACCGAGACGTATAACCAATGGTACCCCATACCATCACGCCTGGCGATATGCCAGTATGCCGATGACGAATACACGCTTCCAATGTGCGTTCACCGCGATGTCGCCAAACAAGGATGCGACCATCATGATGCTGTAAACGAAAACTGGATTCATCCGAAATAATGACGTTTTGCCATTCGTGCACCCAGGTTCGTCGTTGAGTACACCATAGCAGGCTCTCCTGTCTGTGATGCAGCGTCAAGGGTAACCGCAGCCATGGTCTCTGAGCTGATAGTCCATGCTGCTGCAAACGTCGTCGAACTGTTCGCGCAGATGGTTGTTGTCTTGCAAACGTCCCCATCTGTTGACTTAGGGATCGAGACGTGGCTGCACGATCCGGGGCAGCCAAGCGGATAAGATGCCTGTCGTCTCGACTGCTAGTGATACGAGGCCATTGGGATCCAGCACGGCGTTCCGTATTACCCTCCTGAACCCACCGATTCCATATTCTGCTAACAGTCATTGGATCTCGACCAACGCGAGCAGCAATGTCGCGATACGATAAACCGCAATCGCGATAGGCTACAATCCGACCTTTATCAAAGTCGCAAACGTGATGGTACGCATTTCTTCTCCTTACACGAGGCATCACAACGACGTTTCACCAGGGAACGGCGATCAACTGCTTTTTGTGTATGAGAAATCGGTTGGAAATTTTCCTCATGTCAGGACGTCGTAGGTGTCGCCACCGGCGCCAACCTTGTGTGAATGCTCTGAAAAGCTAATCATTAACATATCACAGCATCTTCTTCCTGTCAGTTAAACTTCGCTTCTCCAGCACGTTATCTTCGTGGTGTAGCAATTTTAATGGCCAGTAGTGTGTATGGAAACTTCCACAGACGTTTCGTTAAATACCGTCTTTGTTTCAATGTAGGCGTCTTCTTGAGGAACCAAAGACTCTGGTACTTTGGAAACAGTCACCGCTGGCGCCACCAAATTCCAAGGCGAATGCTACACATGTAATGTGTCTACTTATGAAGTACTTTTATTTTACTTCGATCAGGAATACTTATCTTCAGGCAAGTGCTCTCCATACGAAATTCCCCGTTTTGTATAATGCCTCGATTACACGGTTCTTAAACAACGGTGTTCGAAAGTAAATATGCAAGTGTTAAATAAAGGTGTCGAATATTTTGAGATGTGGTGTTTCCCACAAAAACAAGAAAAAATACCATTACACTTGGGTCCGAAAACGCATACTTTCTGCGACATGTACACTTGTTCACAGGAGAGGTTTATTCATGACACTGGTTAAAAGAAGTACTCATCGTGATATCCGTCCATACCATTGCATTCCCCTGCCCTTCGGTGTTAGGAACCACGTAGTCTTTGTCACACACTCGATTGTTGTAAGCGCTGGAATGCACAGAGGACGCGATTCCGTAGTGTCTAGACATCGTTGAGTGAGGTGGCGTAGACTAATTCCTTCAAGGGTCTCCCTAAACAAAAATCTAGGGTACTAAAATCGGGAGTTCGAGGAGGCCAATGTTTGGGGGCTTCCCGACCAGGCCGACTGTCCTGAAGTGTTAGCGTCAAATGCTTATTGCGGAGGACATGTACTGGTGCGCTATCGTGCGTAAACCACATCTGTAGTCTTTGCTGATGTGGGTCAGCCTCCAACAAATGCTTAGGAATTGTCTTCAGCCCACATATGTTGGTTGTCAAAGTTCACAACCACATTTCCTGTGAACCCTTCCTTACCAGTAAATAAAATCTTTGACGAAGACTGTGGATCTGCAGAACACTCCTGCAACAGCCGTTGATAGAACTGCAATCCGCTACCGTCATCTTCTGGCCTTAATGCCTGGACGCTTTGAGGACGATGTGGACAAAGCAATTGTGTAGTTGTACCGTCCACACAAGAAGATGGCTCATGCCTTCCACTGCTGACAACCTCCTCACAGTGGTTCCAACTCTATCGTCCAGTAAAAGTAGAACTTGCTCCTTCATCTCACGTGTGCGGACTGACCGAGGTCGTCCACTAGTCACCTTGTGGGGTGCTAGAGAACCTGTGAAAAAGTTGCCCGAACGGCTTATTGTATGCTGCTCTCCTACATACATATTTTTCTGCGTAGGGGGCATGGGCTCGCAGGATACTTCCACTGGCTAGTTCGTAGCAGGAAATCATATCCGCCATATCACTTGTGGAGTAGTACGCTTCCATTGT
Source organism: Schistocerca cancellata (assembly GCF_023864275.1). Classification (NCBI taxonomy): domain Eukaryota; kingdom Metazoa; phylum Arthropoda; class Insecta; order Orthoptera; family Acrididae; genus Schistocerca; species Schistocerca cancellata. The sequence continues at coordinate 304,121,026 of NC_064628.1, read as the reverse complement.
TAACGTATGGAAGCGAAAGGAAATTGTACTGCACCATTCATGCGCAGAACACTATAAACATCACTTTTCCCTGTACTGTTTTTCCAGCTGCATATTAATTGACTTTTGCGATCTCCTCTGGAACAGACTGCATTGGAGTTGCTTCACTGAACATTTTGCTTGTACTGCGTCCTGCCGTGTATCTGGATGCTGCATCTGACGTGCCTTTTTAGAATCATGGAAGAAAGTTGTGAAAGAGACCTGGATAACGAAAAGTTTTAGACTGATTATATAATCGTAAGAAATATATTTAGAGACCAGATTTTAAATTTTCAGGCATTTCCTGGGGCAGATGTGGTCTCTGACTACAATGTAGTGCTTTTGAAGTGTAGATTAAAACGAAGGAACTTGCAAAAAGGTAGGAAATTAAGGGGATAGGGACTGGATAAGTTGAAAGAACGAGAGGTTTTGCGAGTTTCAGAGGGAGCATCGGGCAACTACTGGCTAGAATAGGGAAAAGGAATACAGTAGAAGACGAATGGGTAGCTTTTAGAGATAAAATAGCGAAGGCAGCAGAGGATCAAATAGATAAAAAGAAAAGGCCTGGTAGAAATCCTTTGATAACACAGGGGATACTGAATATAGCTGGTGAAAGGAGAAAACATAAAAATGCAGCAAATAAAGCAGCCGAAGGGTGATACAAAGTCTAAGAAATGAGACTGACAGGAAGTGCAAAATCGCTAAGAAGGAATGGCGAGAGGACAAATGTAAGGATATCGAAGCATGTATCACTGGGACAAAGACAGATACTGCCTACGGGAAAAGAGGATTTTGGAGAAAAGAGAATTAGCTATATGAATATTGAGAGCTCCGATGGGAATCAAGCGTTTAGCAAGGAAGGGAAAGCCGAAAGGTGGAAGTAGCATATAGAGGGTCTAATCGAGAGAGATGAACTTGCAGGCAGTATCATACAAATGGAAGAGGACGTAGATGAAGAGGAGATGAGAGATGTGTTACTGCGAGAAGAATTCTACAGAGCACTCAAAGACCTAAGTCGAAATAAGGTTCTGGCAGTAGACGACGTTCCGTCAGACCTACTGAGAGCCTTGCGAGAGCCAGGCACGACAAAACTCTTCCATCTGGTGTGCAGCACATATCAGTCAGACGAAATGCCATCAGATTTCAAGAAGAATGCAGTAATCCCAATTACAAAGAAAGCGTGTGCGGATAGGCACGAATATTATCAAAAAGTCGTTTAATAAGTCATGGTTGCAAAATACACACATCTAAAACGTTTTGCATCACCTCGGTTCCGAGAGTTCCGGAACATATACAAAATATTGGAGTAGAGATCAACATAAACATTTCCGCCCTTTTTATTGTTCATGAAAACCACACAATGGTTGTTGTACCACCTTACAGCGAGACCTACAGAGTTGGTGGTTCAGATTGCTGTACACACCGGTACCTCTAATACCCACTAACACGTCCTCTTGCATTGATGCATGCCCGTATTCGTCGTGGCATACTATCCACAAGTTCATCAAGGCACTGTTGGTCCAGATTGTCCCACTCCTCAACGGCGATTCGTCGTAGATCCCTCAGAGTGGTTGGTGGGTCGTTCATAAACAGCTGTTTTCAATCTATCCCAGGCATGTTCGGTGCCATTCATGTCTGGAGAACATGCTGGCCACTCTAGTGAAGTGATGTCGTTATCCTGAAGGAAGTGATTCACAAGATGTGCTGGTTAGGTGAGCTAATTGTCGTCAATTATGACGAATGCCTCGCCAATATGCTGCCGATACAGTTGCACTATCGGTCGGGGGATGGCATTCATGTATCGTACAGCTGTTGCGGCGCCTTCCATACCAGGAGCGGCGTACTTCGGCCCCACATAATGCCGCCCCAAAACATCAGGAACCTAAACCTTGCTGCACTGGCTGGACAGTGTGTCTAAGACTTTCAGCCTGACCGGGTTGCCTCAAAACACGTCTAAGACGATTGTCTGGTTGAAGGCAAATGCGACACTCATCGGTGAAGAGAATGTGATGCCAATCTTGAGCGGTTCATTGGGCATCATCTGTAATCCGCTGCGTGATTGCGTGGTTGCAAAGATGGACGTCGCTAGTGAGGTTGCGCATCATGCAGACTATTGCACACAGTTTGAGTCGTAACACGACGTCCTGTGGTTGCACGAATAGCATTATTCATCATGGTGGACTTTGCGGTCAGGGTCCCTCCGAGTCATAATCGGTAGATAGCGGTCATCCACTACAGTAGTAGCTCTTGGGTGGCCCGAGCGAGGCATGTCATCGACAGTTCCTGTCTCTCTGCATCTCCTCCATGTCCGAACAAAACCGCTTTGGTTCACTCCGAGAGGCCTGGACACTTCTCTTGGTGAGAGCCCTTCCTGGCACACAGTAACAATGCGAACGCGATCGAACCGCGGTATTGACCGTCTACGCATGATTGAACTACAGGCAACAGGACCGTGTACCTCCTTCCTGGTGGAATGACTATAACTGACCGGCTGTCGGATCCTCTCCGTCTAATAGGCGCTGCTCGTGCATGGTTGTTTACATCTTTGGGTGGGTTTAGTGACGTCTCTGAACAGTCAAAGGGACTGTGTCTGTGAGATAATATAAACAGTCAACGTCTATTTTCAGAAGTTCTGGGAACTGGGGCTATGCAGCACTTTTTTTGATGTGTGTAGTGACATGAAGTACTCTTAGAAGAATGGAAAAACTTGTAGAAGCCGATCTCAGGGAACATCTGTTTGGATTCGAGAGAAATGTGAATACTTGCGAAGCAACACTGACACTACACCTTACCTCAGAAGATAATTTTAGTAAAGTCAAACTTACGTTTATCATATTTGTAGACTTAGACAAAGCTGTGACAACGTTGGCTGAAATACTCTTTCAAATTCTGAAGGTATCTGGAGTAGGATACAGGGGGCGAAAGGCTATTTGCGACTTGTACAGAAACCAGATGGCAGTTATAAGAGTCAAGGAAGCAGTGATTGAGATGGGAGTGAGGCAGTATCGTAGCCTATTCCCAACATTACTCGATCTGTACATTGAGCAGGTGGTGAAAGAAATCAAAGAAAATTTTGGAGAAGTAATTACAGTTCAAGGAGAAGAAATAAAAACTTTGAGCTGTTTCGATGCCAGAGTAACTCTGTCAGAGACAGCAAAGGATTTTGAAGAGCAGTTGAACAGTGTCTTGAAAGGTAGGTTGGGAGAGGACAAGTCAATCTCTCACTATTCTCAGTACTAATGGGTACAAGTAGGGATGATTTTTTACCCAAACTGCAGGAAGTTATCATCACAATCAGACATTAATGATAGTATGTATATTGCTAAAACATGCGGGATCCTTTTGGTACCTCTCCTTCGACCATTGTCAACAATACACACACACACACACACACACACACGCACAAACCCAACTCGCATACATGACTGCAGTCTCAGGCATCTGAAACTACACAGCGAGCAGCAGCACCAATGCATGATGGGAGTGGAGACTGGGTTGGGATAAAGAGGAGGCTGAGGCAGGGAGGAGAAGGATGGGGGTGGTGGACAGTGAAGTGCTGCGGGTTAGGTGGTGGGCAGGGGAGAGGTGGAGAGGGGGGGGGAAGTAGCGGAAAAGGAGAGAAATAAAAAGACTGTCTATAGTTGTGGTGTGTAGTGCTGGACTGGGAACAGGGAAGGGGCTGGATGGGTGAGGACAGTGACTAACGAAGGTTGAGGCCAGGAGAGTTATGGGAATGTAGGATGTATTGCAGGGAAAGTTCCCAAGTGCAAAATTCAGGAAAGCTGGCGTTGGTGGGAAGGATCTGTGTGGCACAGGCTGTGAAACAGTCATAGAAATCAAGGATATGTTTGTCAGCGTGTTCAGCAACAGGGTGATCCACTTGTTTCTTGGACACAGTTTGTCAGTAGCCATTCATGCAGACAGACAGCTTGTTAGTTGTCATGCCTACACAGAATGCAGCACAGTGGTTGCAACTTAGCTTGTACACCTCATGACTGTCTTCACAGGTAGACCTGCCTTTGGTGGATAGCTGATGTTAGTGACGAGACTGGAGCAGGTGGTGGTGGGAGGATGTATGGGACGGGTATTTCGTCTACGTCTATTACAGGGGCATGAGCTATGAAATAAGGGATTGGGAGCAGGGCTTGTGTAAGGATGGACGAGTATGTTGTGTAGGTTCGGTGGCTGGTGGTATACCACTGTGGAAGGGGTGGGAAGGATAATGGGCAGGACATTTCTCATTTCACGGCACAACGAGAGGTAATCGAAACCTTGGTGGAGAATGTAATTCAGTTGCTCCAGTCCTGGGCGGTACTGATTTATGAGGGGACGCTCCTCTGTTGCTGTATGGTGGGACATTGGGAGATGGTGGGAGACTGGAAAGATAAGGCATGGGAGATTTGTGTTTGTACAAGGTTGGGAGGATAATTATAGTCAGTGAAGGCTTCAGTGAGACCCATATATTTCGAGAGGGACTGCTCGTCACAGCAGATGCGATGACCATGGGTGGCTAGGCTGTATGGAAGGGACTTCATGATATGGAATGCTGTCGAAGTGGAGGTACTGCTGGTGGTTAGTAGGTTTGATGGGGTTGGAGGTACTGATGTAGCCATCTTTGAGGTGGAGGTCAACATCTTGGATAGTGGCAACACGACACAATCGATTGTTTGCCCTATCGACCTGTGCCGAGTGCAAACTTATAGTAAGGGCCTACGGACCGCTTACAGGTTGGTAGGACCAGGTGAAGCAAATGGGGGAAAAGTTTTTGAGGTTCTGGAAGAATGTGGATAGGGCGTCGTCACCTTCGATCCAGATAGCAAAGATGTCATCAATGAATCAGCATCAGGTGAGGGGTTTAGAAATCTGGGTGTTTAGGAAGGATTCCTCTTGATGGCCCATGAATAGATTGGCATAAGATGGTGCCATGCAGGTGCCCATAGCCATACCCCGGATTTGTCTGAAGGTATTGCCCCCAAAGGAGAAGTAGTTGTGGGTGGGCATATGGCATAGTCATATGGCATAGTCATGGTGACTAGAAGGGGGTTGTTGGATGGAATCCGTTGGGCGTTGGGAAAGGTAGTGTTCAATAGCGGTAAGGCCTTGGGCGTTAGGAATGTCAGTGTACAGTGGGGGAGTGGCATCAATAGTGACGAGCAGGGCACCGTGTGGTAGAAGGGTCAGATTTCTTATATAGGAGGTAGGTTCTGGATTGTGCCTACCTGTGACTCAGCATCTCTGCTGTATGGTGCGCAGCAACTTTCCTTCTCATAATATTGCTACATTCCATCCTAGATTTTCCACTGTTTAAAATATTTCCTAGACATACACGTAATTCGCATACAGAGAATTCGTTTTGGGATCTAACAGTTAACTATCCGTTAAAACGTTTTTGAACGTAATTGAAGATTGAAGCACGAGTGCCTCACCTTAAATTCATGCTGTAGGATTCTCAGCGAGGGGGAGGTGAAGGGAGGTAACAAGTTCAGTGACCTGATCGGTCAAATCATACAGAACTGAAAGAAGACCTCCTGGATACCTCACAGACTACCCAAAAGGTAGCTAAGTTGTTCGTAATCGATACTAGGTACAGAATTGCATCTTTGTAGCAACCCTGTGCAAACTAGTACGCGAAAATAACCGAACTGTAAAAATATCAAGTTAAACATTGGAAGTTCGAACAACCAGTTTTCAAACTATATCCTCGTTTATATGTCACTGGTAAGATCATTTGAAAAGGACTTCAGCGAAACAGTAACAAGGTAACATCGCCGCAAACCAGTGTTCCGGCAACAGGAGAAGAGGTCCCAGAAACGTCTGCCCTGCTATACCAAACGTAAGCGAGTACATAACCTAAGCAAGGTTCCTGCGTTTACTTGTGCGACTGAAGCCCATCAGTCTGTATTTTGCTTTTGCAGCCATAGGACAACACGCTGGTGAAGCTATCCAGACTTTCACGACCTGTAAGACAGTCGAAAACGAAGAAACGGTTTCGTTTATGGCGAATGTCGCCAAACTGCGGTGCGGTGCGGCTGTATGCTGAAAGCTGTCCTGATCATGCCAACCCCACACGATCTAACATTTCAAACGCGCCATTAATTTTGAAGGAACTGGAAATGTGTATAACAATAAGCCGCATCAAAACACAACAGAAAATGGTAGCTTAGAGTCGTGTGGTTGAAGTTGGAGATGTGAAAATTCGACCCTGCGTCTGCCATACGTTATTTAAACACTCTCCAAAATATTGAGTTAAGAATTAAATGACTATTAAATGAAACAAAATCAGAATTAATGCGGTTTATTCTGTTAATGAATACATTTGACAAACGATGATATTGTTCTACTATTATCTTGCCACATACGATAAAGGGGCTGGAGAACATTCTGATAGCCGTGTAAATGAAACACCTGCGAATGCGAAGTTGAACCACGATTGTTGTGACGCTAATAGACAAGATAGATATTACCTAAGATGGGAATGCGTTGAACCTGCAGTCGGAGTTGAAAGCAAGCTGGTCAGTGAATCTGAATGCATGTCTTGAAAGTGAAGCTAGAAGTTATGAAGTAATGAAAAAAATAGCCTTAATGTATCCCACGTATCGCCTCGTTGTTACAACACGATCTTCCCACTGCAAATTGTAGGTGGAGGCTGCAGTGCCTGTCATTAGCGGCACACTAAATAGCCCTCGCCAACAGCTAAGTGCACCTCAGCCCGAAATCTTTGAAGCATTTGCTCTGGTGACACCGCAACCCAGCTCTTGGAGATCAAGATGGAGCGGTGAATCCTCTCTACGAAGAAGTAGGTTTATATTGAGTGTTCGCTAAAAGGGAAACGCATTTCTAGGTTTTAGGTCATTACTGTATTCTAACCGGTAAAAATCTTCCTTATTAAACTCTCTTCACCTTCGCAGGGTGATTAACCAGTAACGCACATCCAACTGTTTAACACTAAAAAAGGTGTCTCACTCTCTTTCAGTCACGTCGGCACAGTTGAGTTTCTCTCTCGTTCATATTAGCCAATACTGGTAGTTCTTTTCTTGCATTATCATTTGTTCTTTGTGACGTCAATGTCCAGCAGCGTCTCACGCCTAGAAAGTGTCCCAAAATTGCGGGTTCCCACCCCAATTTTCAGATAGCAACTGCGACATCCGGCGCTTTCTGGGGAAAATACAGCTTTCTATGTTTTGTGTACTGAAGTGCCTTCTTGGACTTTTCTAAGAACAGCGTTCCTTTTCATTTCAGTTCTGGGTTGTAGAAATGGTCTTGGCTGTGGCCTTGCACCACAGGAGGTCTTATCCGTGTTTGCCTCGGTGCCTCTGGTGTCCATTGGCCGCACTCCAGTGACATGCGAGATACCAACCTGTGCGTCTCCCAGCGTTCTTTCCAATTTGTGTGGTGGCCTGCGTGACTCCACGGCGCTGTCGCCTCATTCCAGTCTGCTTTCAGTGTCCTCGCATTTAAACAGGGTGAACATCATTAAAACCTACGAACTGCAGGGACAGATGCCTGACTGGAAATGGAGGAAAAAAGGTCCAATGAACAAGTATCCGGAAATGCGTCGTCGTCACGGTAGATGGTGCTGACTAATGACAGTTTCTCTGACCACGTACCGTGTGTTCCTTGTGTGTTGCAGGGTGTGGGATTTGGCAGCTTGCTCTAAACAGCAGACTGGTCCCGTATTCATGTCCAGAACAAGCCGAGATGGTGTTTGTGTATGGCCCAGCAGACGGAAACGTTCGAGAGGCAGCAATTATACAGGGTGGTCCATTGATCGTGACCCTGGCCTAATATCTCGCGAAATAAGCGTCAAACGAAAAAACTACAAAGAACGAAACTCGTCTAGCTTGAAGGGGTAAACCAGATGGCGCTATGGTTGGGTCGCTAGATGGCGCTGCCGTAGATAAAACGGATATCAACTGTGTGTGTGTTCTTTTTTTTTTAAATAGGAACCCCCATTTTTTATTACATATTCGTGTAGTGCGTAAAGAAATATGAATGTTTTAGTTGGACCACTTTTTCCGCTTTGTGATAGATTGCGCTATAATAGTCACAAACATATGGCTCACAATTTTAGACGAACAGTTGGTAACAGGTAGGTTTTTTTAAATTATAATACAGAACATAGGTACGTTTTAATATTTTATTTCGCTTGTTCCAATGTGATACATGTACAATTGTCAACTTATCATTTCTGAGGACGCACGGTGTTACAGCGTGATTACCTGTAAATACCACATTAATGCAATAAATGCTCAAAATGATGTCTGGTAACCACAATGCATTTGGCAATACGTGTAACGACATTCCTCTCAACAGCGAGTAGTTCGCCTTCCGTAATGTTCTCACATGCATTGACAATATGCTGACACATGTTGTCAGGCGTTGTCGGTGGATCACGATAGCAAATATCCTTCAAATTCCCCCACTTTCCTGGGACGTCAGGTACGGTGAACGTGCGGGCCATGGTATGGTGCTTCGACGACCAATCCACCTGTCATGAAATATGCTATTCACTACCACTTGAACCGCACGCGAGCTATGTGCCGGACATCCATCAAGTTGGAAGTACATCGCCATTCTATCATGCAGGGAAACGTCTTGTAGTAACACCGGTAGAACATTACGTAGGAAATCAGCGTACGTTGCACCATTTAGATTGCCATCGATAAAATGGGGGCCAAGTATCCTTCCTCCCATAATGCCGCACCATACATTAACCCACCAAGGTCGCTGATGTTCCACTTGTCGCAGCCATCGTGGACTTTCCGTTGCCCAATAGCGCATATTATGCCGGTTTACGTTACCGCTGTTGGCGAATGACGCTTCGTCGCTCAATGGAACGCGTGCAAAAAATCTGCCATCGTCCCGTAATTTCTCTTGTGCCCAGTGGCAGAACTGTACACGACGTTCAAAGTCGTTCAAAATGGCTCTGAGCACTATGGGACTTAACATCTATGGTCATCAGTCCCCTAGAACTTAGAACTACTTAAACCTAACTAACCTAAGGACATCACGCAACACCCAGTCATCACGAGACAGGGAAAATCCCTACCCCCGCCGGGAATCGAACCCGGGAACCCAGGCGTGGGAAGCGAGAGCGCTACCACAAGACCACGAGCTGCGGACTTTCAAAGTCGTCGCCATGCAATTACCGGTGCATAGAAATATGGTACGAGTGCAATCGATGTTGATGTAGCATTCTCAACACCGACGTTTTTGAGATTCCCGATTCTCGCGCAATTTGTCTGCTACTGATGTGCGGATTAGCCGCGACAGCAGCTAAAACACCTATTTGGGCATCATCATTTGTTGTAGGTCGTGGTTGACGTTTCACATGTGGCTGAACACTTCCTGTTTCCTTAAATAACGTAACAATCCGGCGAACGGTCCGGACACTTGGATGATGTCGTCCAGGATACCAAGCAGCATACACAGCACACCCCCGTTGGGCATTTTGATCACAGTAGCCATACATCAACACAATATAGACCTTTTCCGCAATTGGTAAAAGGTCCATTTTAACACGGGTAATGTATCACGATGCAAATACCGTCCGCACTGGCGGAATGTTACGTGATACTACGTACTTATACGTTTGTGACTATTACAGCTCCATGTATCACAAAGCGAAAAAAGTGGTCCAACTAAAACATTCATATTTGTTTACGTACTACACGAATATGTAATAAAAAATGGGGTTTCCTATGCAGAAAAACGCAGTTGGTATCCGTTTGACCTAGCGGGCCAACCATGGCGCCATCTGGTTTCCCCCTTCAACCTAGACAAGTTTCGTTGTTTGTAGGTTTTTCGATTGATGCTTATTTCGTGAGATATTTTGCACGATCGCTATCAATGGACCACCCTGTATACTCTCACAAACAGCAACCACATCACACAACATTTCAAGCCTATTTTGTGTATCTGTGTGATCACGGGTAGTTTCAGACAGACGAACGTGCAGGGAGGCGACGTACTGTGCGTTCACCCGGTCTGGAGGACCAGGCTGTACAAGGTATTGAGACGAACCCCAGAGAAAGCTTTATGCAAGTGGCCCACCAACACGGGGTTAGCCAAAGTACGATTCCGACTATGCTGCATGACAACCGCTACTATCCGTACCACCTATAGTCGCATGCAGTCCACGTTGAAAATTTGTTGCCGGCCACGGTGGGCGAGCGGTTCTAGGCGTTTCAGTCCGGAAACCCGCGACTGCTATGGTCGCAGGTTCGAATCCTGCCTCGGGCATGGATGTGTTTGATGTCCTTAGGTTAGTTAGGTTTAAGTAGTTCTGAGTTCTAGGGGAATGATGACCTCAGATGTTAAGTCCCATAGTGCTCAAGCCATTTTTTTGAAAATTTGTTGTGACGTGGGTGCCTTGCAGCTATGTACTATTTTCCTGCACGATATGTTGTTGTTACGCGCACACCGTCCGTTTTCGGACACATGTCCATAGGACATTTCTTCCTTATTTCCCAACCAGGAATCCGCCCGTGCCATTTATCGGTTTTATTGTTGTCTAACCTGTGTAAGGCATGCAAATTCAAATAAATGGGTAAATCAAGAGTAAATTAAATGTAAACGTAGGCTTCCGTAGTCGATGTCGCATTCAACAAACACCCTGAAGAAAGCGGCTTGCAATAGATGCCAAAACGTGGGTATTTTACAGTTGACGATGCAGCCTCAAACCCAGAGGGATTTTATTGACTGAAGAGTAAATTACTCTTGTCATCTGTTGACAATTACGAGTACAGTTGAATATCACATTTCTCGGCATCGAATGGATATTTGCATTACGATTTTACGTACGTTATGGAATTTTTTGAGTAAAAACCGTCCGTAATACAACTAATGAGAGAAGTACTACTAACGTTTTAAAAATGGTAAGAGATTATCTAAATATTACTACAAGGCAGCTTCAGTGTGAATGGGATCAGCAAAATGAGTGTAGTACGAATACTGCGTTCGAACGCATTTTATCATTCCAAATTTTACTTCTTCAATGGAATGACTGTCAAAATCGGTTACAGCAACCCAATGATTGAGAGGTATGAAGAGGGCACAATTAATGGGTCAGATATCAGGGATATTATCGGATTGTCCATTTGGTTCCTTCCCATATAGACTGCGAGGAATATGCTGCGTGGATACGCATTGCCAAAAATCAAGGCAACTGCAGAATTCTGCTTTCGACATCACTTGAGTTTAATGCAAGTCTCAGAACAAAGTGTGTTTGATGATCCATCTCAGATGTTGAGATCGACGTAAGCATAACTCCGTTGCCACAAAATGCAGTTGCCATTATTTTTCATACAGACTGCGTTTGTCTGAACTTCCACCACTTCGGCAAACTTGAACACCAATGCACTGTCTGCCATTTTAATTCCACAATAACGAAAGATATTCGTATTTCATTACGAATCTTGAACAGCCCAATCGCACTGAAAAATATACTCACTGACCGTAACTCAAACGTGATGGAAATGCTACTTACGTCCGTTTTCTGTTTTTGTCACTTAAGGAGCTAATAACAACAGCGCGAGGCACTTTGGCATTTCGTGCTCGTAGGCGTCACGCAAGCCATTGTTGAGCTTAAGAAATATTGCGAACGGTCATATTTTCTAGAGAGTCAATGGTTTCTTTTGAAATCTGTATTATACTTGCTCACTATGGGTGGTGCCCTGGAGTAGCGAGTAAGAAAGCAGTTTCCGATCATATGGCTTTCGTAAAGTACAATATTTCTTAGCGATTTTCATTGTGCCCCGTTCGAACACCAAGGCTAAAAAATGATCTTCGTGCTACATTTACATCAATATTAGTGTCCTACTGAGCTACCAAGTGCGTAAGTAACTGTATTGGTAATGCACTGCGTGTGGGAGAGAAGGTAACAGAGTTGTCGGTCGGGCTAGTGTCTGATACATGTAAAGTTTTATACTTTATTCCGTTTGGCATACGGTCGGTGTCACATGGAACAAAATATGAAAAAATATGCAAATATACAAGTTCCAGTGCCAGTAATAATTCATATAATATGATTAATAAATATAAAGGACAATTTTTATTCTGTTTTTCTCCTTTGTGGTTCGTGAAATTTTGCAAAATATGTCACGCAGAATCCAGTTACAAAACAACTGTTAGAAATTCCTCATTTGTATCCAAATGTCTACAGCTAATAACTGCCTGTCCGACTTATGTATAGGTTTCGCTTTTGAAATTGTGTTTCACTTGTAATACGGGTAGCGAGAAACACTGACATGTTCATTTGATCAAATTTAAGGCGCCGTGATATCATTCAAATAGCCTAAATCCAGATACACACACAAACAGATGTTACATGTACTGTTAAACTGACGACTTAGAACTCGTACCACCTATATATGGAACATATAGCTAACTAAATCAAATACCATATTGTTACTGTGTATAATGAGTGTTTGAGACGGCTCTTGTGTATCCGTTAGGCTTCGTTACGATTCACGTTTTCATAATTTTGCAATCCATACTGTCACGGCCGTGATGTGTTTTATGCATCTTCGCGAATACCATCAGCCGTATAAAATTTCGACAGATCGCTGTAGAAATGTGTTATTGAACATTTTAAGTAAACATCTTCTGTGGCAGTTATTATGTGACAATTATTAGTTGGATTTTTTTCTGCCTTAATCATACTGTAACTGAAAGAGGTATTACACCAGACGAGTTTCGATGATGCGTTGTTATTAAAACCGAAACGTGGGTGGTTTAACACGCTTTTTAAATTGCGGCGTGGTTAAGATGCAAACTAAAAAGTAACTGATATGAGTAGATCATTTAAGCATCAAGCCATATTCTCGCCCAGTCACTCGTGGTCTGCCGCTCAGGAAACTTCATTTATTATTTATTTGGGAATGTTTCTTATTCCTGTTAAGTACCTTCGAATATCTCTATCGGAATTGGAAATACAGTCACATTTCTCTGCCCTTTATCGGAGTATTCGCTATAGAAATCATTTGTGACTAGCTATAACTAAAACTGTGAGCCGAACTGTGACTCGACCCGGCTCCGCGGCTTTCGCGGGCAGTCCTCTACCAGCTGCTCAGCGTTTTGCTTCTACTCCCACCCCTGTAGCATAAGACTACACTATCAAGAAACGCACACAAATTCCAACTTGTCACTCGTTTCTACCATACCAGCCAACTGGAAACCCTTATCAAGTTCGCATCAGGTCTAACGCGAGTGTGACTCACTACGAATGAAGAGGAAAGCTTGCTCACAAGATAAATATATCATCTGAAAATACTGTTGGGCAGAGATCCTAATGGACGTAACAGATATTATCTCATACAACGAGGATAGCAAATTGAAAATTTATTGGACTCACACTGAAAGTCTTGGAAGTATTACAAGGATCCCGTGTAACGGATAATCCGCGTTATGTCGTAACATTCAGTGGTTCATAAAGCGACCGTTCTTATATATAGGTCATAACCAGTTTAAAGAACGCGGAACTGTAGCCCGTAACTCATATGCCCATTGTGTACCCTGCTCCGTTCTTATTTATTCTCTAAGATCGGTGTCTCATTGTGCTAGTACAATTACGATTCTCTTCACTGCATTTGCGTTAGTACTGCACTCACGCAGGAAAATATATTTGCTCATTATTTTTTCTGTATACCTTCAATGACTTTGGTGTTTTGCGAGATGTCTCTCTATTCTCAATGGCTGTATGCGCTACGTACTGTCAGCGTCGAGTGGAACACCTCGACTGAAGCTTGAGAAATATCCTGACACAGCACGGACGTTTCCAAGAAAACTGTAATTGGCGTAAGCTACGTAGATAGCGGCTTTGGTATTGTATGTCCAGAGTCTGCTTGCACATTGCTCGTTGAATTGCTCATGATGTCAGATACCATATACATATCTCCTGGCATTCTTTGTAGAAGAGGCTTTAGGTTGAAGTGATAAATTTAAATGCTGCACTATTTTTGGAGAAATGCTAAGTATTGGTGGCGCCAAATGACATAACTTGATCTATGGATTGCAATCTATGGATCCCGCATAGAGTAGTCCGTGGGCTGTGAAAAGACGGTGAAGATGTTCATTTTCTTTAAACGCAGAGCGATGAAGTTACTTAGCATCATGAAATATTATTGTATTACAGTATTAAATACGATACAAAATAAATTATAACATCAATTTTAGGAGTAAATAATCGCCAGTGGAATAGAAGGAGTTGCTCAAAAGGAAGTTCTTTAATTCACTCCGGAAATTCACATTACCTGCAACACATTTAGTATGTACTGGCATTCCTTGTAGAAGTGGCTTTTAGTCGTAGTGTTATATGTAACTGCTGAACTATTTTTGGAGAAATGAGAAGTATTGGTGACGCCAAATGATATAAATTAATACATATCTTGTGAACAATGACGCTTAGTAATTTGTTGATAGACTTTGATGATAGTACTATACGCTCCACTTTAAGACTCAAGAGTTTCTTCAGAGCTGGAGAGATGTAGAGACCGGAAAGAGTTTGTGTAGGACTAAACTATTGAGGCACTAGTTTATCGATATCCAAGGGTAAACTGAAAACTTCTCAGCGTACCAGTGGAAGGCGTAAAATACAGTTTCAGAAATGTTTTTTAACAAAGTGTTCACGAAGACCAGTGTGTCCCTCTCAGTGATACTGCAGTACCATTAAACATTCCATAATACAGTTCTTCGGAAGGCACGGAACAACAGCGGCGTGGTAACACTTGGTTTAAGGAAAGCACTGATCAGGGAGGAAAAGTGTGAGCTAGGGGAGAGAGAAATCAGCAAGGAAGCTAAACCACTAGAGAATACATAAACTATTAGAGCATACATAGAGTTGTTATAATTAAACTTTCACGACTTGTGAGGACTCTCATGAAAAACATGTGATCGTAGGGTAATGAAACTCATTTGTAAAGACATGCGGAAGAGTAATAACAAATACCATTGAAAAAAAATATTTTAATTTGCACATGAGAGGGTAACATTTATTAACTGCGTGCAACAGCGTGTACGTCCGAGTTACGAACGTTGCTTCATGTGACAACAATCTGTATCCACGACAGTGTGGAACCGTACTAGAGATTGCCCGAAACTTATCAGGTGGGGTGGATCATCGATTATTCACTGTCGTGACACAGCTTATGTACTTCTTTAAGATCGTATGAGTCCAGCATTCTCATTCTTTGGATCAGTAACTTCTTCATCAATTTGTGACGCACTTTGCTGTTGACCTCTCCCAGGAGCAATTCTTAGATCGCCACTTAATTCTAACTTCCGAATCGTGTTCTTCAACGTCGATGCGGAAAGAGGAGGTCTCTGTATTCCTTAAGGCGTCGATAGACGAGAAGAGCAGCAGCACTATTACTGTTGTTTTAGGAAAACAGTTTCATGAGTAAGGCCCTGCTCACATTCTCCAGACCCAACTGTCTGCAACTGTACTGCACACTGGTATTGTGTCGGCGTACCAGTGCCGCCCCCTAACGACAAATCACGACAGTAACACTAATATCCATGCTGTACTCCAGCACTTCATAAAGCAGTATCCAATTTTCTACACAGTGACATCACAATGTTCTCCGCTCATGTGACAAATTCTTGCCAGATTAATTTTCGCTGGCCGCAGTGGTCGAGCGGTTCTAGGTGCTTCAGTCTGGAACCGCGCGACCGCTACGGTCGCAGGTTCGAATCCTGCCTCGGGAAGGTTAGTTAGATTTAACTAGTTCTAAGTTCTAGGGGACTGATGACCTCAGATGTTAAGTCCCATAGTTCTCAGGGCCATTTGAACCATTAATTTTAACTCATACAACTTGCATACGCACTTTCGATTGCTGTTTTGGTTCGTGATGAATAATAATGAATACAATCACGCTATAGCTAAATCCCTTGATTCACACGTGTGGTGGTTCTCAGCTCTGAAGCAGCCGACCTGAATCTTATTTGAAATTTGAGACTGCCAGGGTGTTCACTCGGTCTGACCCCTGGGACAGATTAGGTGCACTGTGGGTGGAGCTCTTTACCTTTAGGGCAATGGCATACGTAAAGTTAGGCAGTCAGGGTCCGTGCCCAAGGCGCCCTTTCCATAGGGTCGTGTCTTTTTGTGACATTCGAAAAAAATAAAGGGCATAAAATGGAGAAGAGGGCTGGAAAGTCTAGAGGGAGAAGACGAAGAAGAAGAAAATGGAAGAGGACTGGACATTAGTATAATGAGAATGGGGCAGAGCGAATCATGAGATTTGGACTGGTCTGTGTTGAGCTGCATTTCCACAAGACCCCCCTCTCAATGTCTCCATGATCGCAGCTGTTTGTGTCTTCTTTGCAGCTGCTTTGGTGGAATCACTATCGTTGTGCCATGTGAGCCAATACAACAGCGAAAGTGTAAAAAATATATTTAGCGTTTGTTGTCTTGTTTGTAAGCTTTAGCACTGATTAGCGTTATTTTTCTAAGCGATGCAAATTTGAATTATGTATTTTGTCATATTTCGTACTGCATAACGTCAAAAAACTGAAATGTGTACCTTTCAATTCATTGTAAAGTTGTGATGATCTCGATAAACGAGTAGAAATACTAAGGAGCGATGACAATTAAACGGGAGTGGTAGCGGGGACGGGACAAAGTCGGCCGGCCGGGGTGGCCAAGCGGTTCTAGGCGCTACAGTCTGGAACCGCGCGACCGCTACGGTCGAAGGTTCGAATCCTGCCACGGGCATGGATGTGTGTGATGTCCTTAGGTTAGTTAGGTTTAAGTAGTTCTAAGTTCTAGGGGACTGATGACCTCAGAAATTATGTCCCATAGTGCTCAGAGCCATTTGAACGGGACAAAGTCAAATTTTGCTCTGGGCACTTGTTATACTTGTTACGCCACTTCTTTCGCAGCCCATGATATAAAATCATAGCCGTACAAGCACGCCTCATAGTGTATCTCAAAGCCTTAATGTGCCAATGCTTTCCTTCTGAAGTTACTAACTCGTCGTATGGCAACAGCACGGTGATAAGAATGGACAGTCATACCAAGTCTTAGCCTAGTACACTTTTAAAGGGGGAGAAGCGCAAAAGAGCTAAAAATCTTTATTGTAGGCTTTGTGTAGGTTATTTTCAACCTCATTCTTTTTCCGCAAAAGTAATGATGCGAAGTTAGGAACTAAGGGAGAAACATCACTGATGGATAGACGGTTTGAGAGTGTACTGGTTGTCTCTACTGTTAGAGAGCTGCCCACAAAACATAGAGATCTTATCTCGAGTCACCGAACAGCACCCAGTTTTAACTTATGAGGAAAATCAATACGGTTATTCATTGCAGTGTACCGTAGGTCCCTGTACTAGTGACTCGCTCCCAATGATTCGAAAAATGCGCGCGTTCTTTCAATTTTCAATATGAGTCGGCGAATAGACGCATACGGCTATAGGCATAGTTTACAGAATTCTGTAACACGTCTTATGCTCTCGCATTATTAAAATTTCCTCTGTAGGAATCAACATGGTTTCCACAGACAATGATCAATTGATACCTAGGTCGTTATATTCGTCCACCAGACCCAGAAGGGTGTAGACACCGTGGCCCTGGATGATGCTATGCTTCTAGATTTCCAGAAGGCGTTCTATGTAGTTCCGGACAGCAGCCTAATGAACAAAATAGGAGCGTACGGAGTATCACACCAGTTTCGTGACTGGACTGAAGTGTTCCTAGCAAACGGAATACAGCATTTCATACTTAACGGAGAGAAATCTTCAGACGTAGAAATAACTGCTCGCATAAGCCAATGGAGTACTATGCGATCCTTACTTTTCACTCGATGTGTAGATGACCTAGTGGATCACGTCGGAAGCTCCGTGGGTTTATTCGCGGTTGATGCAGTTGTATACAGAGACGTCGCAACGCTAGAAAACTGTAGCGAAATGAAGGGAGAGCAGCAGAGGATCGAGGCTTGGCGTAGAGATTATTAATTTAATTTATTCATCATAGACTACTTTCTTAATGGCAACTACATGTAGAAGTTATTACATGTTCGTGAATTTTCATGATAATCTATCTATTTCGTTTCTTTAATTTTTTTTTTCTATTCTGAATCTTGAATTGAGATCACCGTGTTTATAACACGGTGTTTTTTCACTTCTTTACTTCTGTCTACTACTATAGCTGTGACATTTAGATTGCCACTTATACACTACTCTCCATCTAGATTTCCCATAGCATATTTTTCCACCCCGAATCGGGTTACCTCTACTCTGACGAAAATAGAGCCACAGGATTATAACAGCATACACTCCTACTACCAGTACTACAGTTACAACTACAATAACAAACAATGTAACTATTACAATACTAAAAGTTCCTATTACTACTGTTACAGCCTTCATTTGCCTTCACCAACTACTGCTGCATCTGAGACTTACGTTACTAATACTTCTAATACCATTACACATGATGATGTTAGTGTTACTGACCTATGGAGAACAATTATGTAGTATATGGTGTCATGCTTCGCTATTCCTTTTTACACGTACATACGCACACTTACACACACACGTGTTTACTGCAATCGGATTGTATCTAGTTTCTCCGTGCGTTCCGTGCCAGATCAGCAATTGGGTACAGTACTTTTTGTTGCTCGAGACAGCATGGCGATGGATCAGACTGCATCACTTGCATTTCACCAATTCTTCTTAATCTTCTTAGATTTTCTTATGGCTACGTCCCTTCACTCTTACGGTACAGGGCTACTGGGCATCGTTCTCGTTCCCTAGGATCGTACGTTGGCCTTACTCTCATGTGATGGGCTGCCGTTGGCTACAGCTAAGCTTTGCTTGCTCTGAGACAGCATCAGCTGCAAGATCTGTGGTACCAAAATCCTCTTGAAATACGTCATAAACAGTTTTACCTCAAGAAGCCGGCCTAGGAGGCCTTCCTAAATCTGCAACTGGGGACATTCCGATGGGACGTGATCTGCTGTGCCCGTTTCACCATAGTCACAGCTGAGCGTTGCATTCCCACCAGCTCTATTAAGATATGTGCGATATGGCCCATGTTCGGAAAGGTAGTGAAGCAGGCCCCTATTTGGCACAAAATTTGCTATCGTAAGCGTTTTGTTTGCATCAGGAAGAAATTGGAATTTTCTCTTCCTGTGTGTATGTGTGTGTGTGTGTGTGTGTGTGTGTGTGTGTGTGTGTGTGTGTGATTCCAGCTCTGTTGTCTTTTTGTGAACATTAAAGACTTTATTACTAATGTATTTGTGGCTGGTTCCCTAAGAATTTCGTGTATGTCTTCATATTGTTTCTTCTTCAGGGAACAGACGGCTCACATTTTTTTTATTTGTAGGTTCTACGAATATACACCCATTCATATATGTAGGACGTCTGTAGATGCGGTGCTGAAGGCTCCAAAGCGTAGCTGCAGAATCCTTCGTTGTATTTTTTTCACTGCAGCGGTATGTCTGACAGTAGTACCCTATATATCCAAATACTGGTACCGCAGCACAAAATTTCAGTTAACATAGGCTTGTAGTACAGTCTAATAACATTCAGGGCAAACGAAACTTGCTACGTCTCATAATAATCATTTAATTCATTACAGACCTCCCTTTCTTTCCTACAGATTTTTTGTGGGCACTGAATGTACGTGTCTGTCCAGCTGCAAAATTAAATACCTGTTGATGATATGGCTTCGAATTGTCTGCTGTTTTAATTTAATCGATTGATCCCTAATACGTCTTAAGTAACATGTATATCGATTTTTCTGGTACTACATGGAGTCGCATGTGCGAGCACCGCTCCTGCATGGCTCCAAGGAGTTTGTCTCAGTTATTATCTGTACTGAATCGCGACTGTTCGTCTCCACTGACAGTAACAAGTCATCTGCATATGCTACATATCTTAAGAACGCCTAATTACTTTGTAATCTATCCAGAATTAGTTATAAATTAACGTCCCAGGACTCGGGACCGAAAACTGAGCCTTAAGGGCATGCTTTCGTATTACGATTGTTAAACTGAAGCGAGGCTTGATAACGTCACGTACCGCAATAATCCAACGGACTGTACTAAAGCGTTCTTGAGCAGCCCGTTTCCCTTAGTCTTCTAAAAAAATGAAGGAAACCGTAAGTTATGAAACACCCCACATATTCTGCCAGTACACCTATCAGACCTACTCATTCTGTGTTTGCAGTGTATATTAATTTTCTTGCCTCATTAATGGCATCCTCCGTACAGTTCCCCTTCCTATATCCATACTGAGCATTATATAATTATATATATTATAGGATTTTAACCTGCTGATAGCAATTATTTCATAAGCCTGCAACAGAACGGTATGATTTGGGGAGTGCTGTAACTTATCTCTTCCGTTCTCTTATATGACTGCTTCTACGGTTCTACAGTACTCGGAAAAACTACCCTGGAACATGCATTCATTAAATTATCTGCTCAAGAAAATAACTACATAGGTACTTAATGAACTTCAGCCACCTCTATATCAGTACATGGGTATATGGCTGCTGTATCGTCGTAAAGTTCTTCGAGTTTCTCTCTCCGTTTCACTTTTTTGAGATATTTAGGGTCTTCCCTTTAGACATAATCTGGAAGAAGAAATTGAAGGAGAACTTCAGCGAGAACCTTGCAGTTTACAAGTTATAAAGGTTAAATACCGTCTCTTGCAACTGTAGTAAAATTTAATTAAGACCAAACGCCTTTGCAATTAAAGCATTTTCAGTTTGCACGTTCGTTGTTTCTCACGCTATTCTTCACGTTATCTTACACGCATGTGGCAGATATTAACACACAGTACTTCCACTAACACTTTATTATTATTATTTTTTATTATTTATTTTATGCCCTTCATTGGAACACACTAGCCAAAAATACAAAATCGTAAACAGGTTGCTACACAGGGATACAATTTGGTTCATCAATAACTTAATATGATATTTAGGTAATATAATTATTAGAGTCTATTCTTATATGAAAGGTGTTTTGCTCTTCTGTCTGCCCAATATTTCTTCATTCTATGAGATATTTTCTTTCTTTCTTCATCTGAGACCACTCTTCCTGTACTCCTTTCACTGAATTTCATTTGTAGTCTGGTTTGCGGATCTTGCAGTATTCTGGTTTTCTCTGTCTTGTTTTTTAGTTCATCTACTGTAATTTGAAGTTCTTTTATATCTTCCTTAATTTCTGTGATCCATTTTATGTCGCTCTTGCTATGCCACAATTTTTGTATTATTTTTTTTTAAGAATTCTGTTTTCTGGAGTTCTCATCAGATGTCCAAAGAATGAGATGCGTTCCTTCCTGATTGTGCTCATGACTGGTTCTATTTTCTTATATACTGTTTCATTTGATGCTATTCTCCAATGTCCATTTATTTCATACTGTTTATTTATACATGTCCTAATTATTCTTCTTTCTATTTTTAGTATTCTGTCAATTTCTGCTGTATTAGTTGTTTTGAAGATAGTTTCAGCTGCATTCGTTATTTCTGGTTGTGTAACTGTTTTATAGTGTTTTAATTTTGCATCTATAGATAGGCTTTTTTTGTTGTATGTAGTTTTGGTAATGTAATTTGCGTAGTTCAGTTTTTTATTCTATTCTGCCATGATGGCTTCTCATTTAGATTGTATGTTATTATTTCGCCTAAATATTTAAATTTATCAACAATTTTGATTTCCTGTTCTTCTATTGTAATTTTGTTTGCAAGTGGTGGATCAGTTAGCATAATCTTCGTTTTTTCAAATGATAATCTATGGCCTACTTTCTCTGCTATTTCTTGTAGTGATTTCACGAGTTGCCTGGCTTCTTGAACGGTGTTGGCTAGGAGAGCAAGATCATCAGCGAATCCCAAGCCGTTTAAGCTAATATCATCTTTTGAACTCCAATTCTTATCATCTTTGGATTGTCCTTGTACTATTCTCTAACACTAAATACATTGTCGGAAAAAATCGCAGCACCTAAAAGGAGTTGAGCGATATAAACGAAAGTTGGTAGGTGCATTTCTACATCTGAAAGATGATGTCTATTCAGACTTCGCGCCTGTCGCATAAGAGTGGCGCCAGTAGCGCCACTATGAGAATACAGATCTGGTTTTGTTTTAAATACACGCTGTAGCGGTCGTGAGAGTTACTTACATTCGAGATTGGACGTGGTGAGATGATATTAATCTGGTTTTGTTTTAAATACACACTGTAGCGGTCGTGAGAGTTACTTACATTCGAGATTGGACGTGGTGAGATGATATTAATCAAGACCGCCTTTAAGGCAACAAAGACGCCATTATCATCACCTCCCTGAGCTTGAACGAGGTCGTGTAATAGGGCTACGAGAAGTTGGATGTTCTTCCGCGGTACTACAGAAAGACTTGGCAGGAATGTAGCCAATGTGCATGATTACTGGCAGCGGTGTTCACTAGAATACATGGTCGCAAGAAGACAGTGCTCCGGACGGCCACGCGGCACTACCGAGAGGGAAGACCATCATCTCGGCTTATGGCTCTATAGCATAGTACTGCGTCTACAACAGCAGCCACCTTAGTCATACAAAGAACTGTTACAAATCGGTTACTTCAAGGACAGCTCCGAACCGGACACTCTGTAGCGTGCATTCCACTGGCCTCAAATTATCACCACTTTCGATTCAGTGGTGTCAAGCAAGAACTCATTGGAGGGAGGGGGGGGGCAGGGTGGGAGTCTGTTGTGTTTTGTGATGAAAACTGGTTCTACTCGGGGCCAGTGATGGACGAGTGTCGGTTAGAAGGAGGTCAGTTGGGGACCTGCAGTCAAGCTGTCTGTCTGCTGGGCACACTGGACCTACTCCTGGAATTATGATCTGGGGTGTGATTTTGTATAACAGCAGGTGCACTCTCGTGGTTGTCCCACGCACGCTGGCTGTAAATTTGTTCATGTCTCTGAGCGCTATGGGACTTAACATCTGAGGTCATCAGTCCCCTAGAACTTAGAACTACTTACACCTAACTAACCTAAGGACATCACACACATCCATGCCCGAGGCAGGATTCGAACCTGCGACCGTAGCGGTCGCGCGGTTCCAGACTGAAGGGCTCAGCCCACTCGCGATCGGAGCCGCATCGCTACATGAAACAACGTTACTGCTCTTGTAACAACTGGACTCTCTTTCTTGCAGCACTCTTTGTACTGAGTCTTAGACTACGGAAATACGCTATGTGATCAAAAGTATCCGGGCACCCCCCAAAACATACACGTTTTTCATATAGGTGCATTGTGCTGCCAACTGCTGCCAGGCACTCCATATCAGCGACCTCAGTATTCATTAGACATCGTGAGAGAGCAGAATGGGGCGCTCCGCCGAGCTCACGGACTTCGAACGTGGTCAGATGATTGGATGTCACTTGTGTCAAACGTCTGAAAGCGAGATTTCCACACTCCTAAACGTCCCTAGGTCCACTGTTTCCGATGTGCTAGTGAAATGGAAACGTGAAGGGACACGTACAGCACAAAAGCGTACAGGCCGACCTCGTCTGTTGACTGATAGAGACCGCCGACAGATGAAGAGGGTCGTAATGTGTAATGGGCAGAGGTCTATCCAGATCATCACACAGGAATTCAAAAGTGCATCAGGATCCACTCCAAGTACTATGACAGTTAGGTGGGAGGTGAGAAAACTAAGATTTCATGGTCGAGCGGCTGCTCATCACGCCGGTAAATGCCAAACGACCCTTCGCTTGGTGGAAGGAACACTGGACGACTGGACAGTGGAAAGACGTAGTGTGGAGTGAAGAATCACGATACACAATGTGGCAATCCGATGGCAGGATGTGGGTCTGCCAGCGTGTCAAGTGCCAACAGTAAAATTCAGAGGCGGTCGTGTTATGGTGTCGTCGTGTTTTTCATGGAGGGGGTTTGCACCCCTTGTTGTTTTGCGTGGCACTACCACAGCACAGGCCTACATTGATGTTTTAAATACCTTCTTGCTTCGCACTGTTGAAGGGCAATTCGGGGATGGCGGTTGGTATCTTTCAACATGATCGAGCACATGTTCATAATGTACGGCCTGTGGCGGAGTGGTTACACAATAACATCCCTTTAATGGAATGGCCAGCGCAGAGTCCTGATCTGAATCCTATAGAACGCCTTTGGAATGTTTTGGAACGCCGAATTTGTGCCATGCCTCACCGACTGACTTCGAGACCTCTCCTCAGTGCAGCAATCCGTGAAGAATGAGCTGCCATTCTCCAAGAAACCTTCCAGAGCGCCTGCCTGAACGTATGCCTGCAAGAGTGGAAGCTGCCATTAAGGCTAAGAGTGGGCCAACACCATAATGAATTCCAGCATTACCGATGATGGAGGACGCCATGCCGGCCGCTGTTGGCCGAACGGTTCTGCTTCAGTCTGGCACCGCGCGACCGCTACCGTCGCGGGTTATAATCCTGCCTCGGGCATGGATGTGTGTGATGTCTTTAGGTTAGTTAGGTTTAAGTAGTTCTAAGTTCTAGGGGACTGATGACCTGAGATGTTAAGTCCCATAGTGCTCAGAGCCATTTGAACCATTTGAGGACGCCATGAACTTGTAAGTCATTTTCGGCCAGGAGTCCGGATACTTTTGATCAAATAGCGTACAAGTAGAGTAAATCTTCTGTTTGCTGTGTTTCTCGTTCACAGATCATTTCTGCTCCTGTCCAGCTTTTCTACGACGATTGAGCCGTGGAGCACCGGCTCGCCTTGGTGCCATTGACAGGTTGGCGTCCTGTGTTGGGATGGTCACCTCTCGTTTTCATAGTCTGTTCACTGGCGCCAATATGTTTGCTCGTTTTGTCTGTCCGTGAGTGGCAGCAGCTGCGTTTATCGATAGTACTGTGGTACTATCCTTGGAGCGACCTCGAGTATTACCGGGTAGTCGTGTGTCGGAGTTCAATGGGGACGGAGCAGCAGTGAGGTCCGACAGAGCCATTACTCGCCGAGGGAGCTGGCGATATATGTACTACCCGATGGAAGGATCTGGTCGCGAGAGCGCACGGCCAAGTCGAGGTCCGTATTCAGCGAGTTTAAGTTGAACGGATCGTTATATTCGAGTAGTGCACCTTTCACTTGTGTGTGTGTGTGTGTGTGTGTGTCCCGTCAGTCGAAGTGACTTCATAGAATAAGCTGTTAGTCGACGATGCATACTGGTACGTTTCCCTTGCCTGACTTGATCGAGGTCGTTCGGTCGGTTGTCTCAACGGACGACGTGTGTTTGGTCTTCCGACCGCTTCTGCGTTCTCTGTGTTTGTATCGAATTGTAATTGCTCTACAGTGACAGGTTTTAGTATTGTTTGAGTTGTTTGTTGTATTGTTTTCGCGGATCCGTGTGTGTCTAGTGTGGTTTTGAATGAGCCGTACTGGATTCGCGGAGGCAACTTCTTGTGATTACCTAGGATTACTATTGCGTTTGAACATGTTCTCTTGTATAATGTTTGTCATTTTACGATGTCAAGAGTATAGTCTGCCTGTCTGCCTGGATGGGTTATTCCATCGTTGTATTGGGCATCGGACGTTAGGCAGATTTTGCGAGAGTGTTGGTCTTGCGTTTAAACTGTGACTGGTTTGAGTTGCCATGCTGTTAAGTGAGTGTTATACTCGGCTGCTTGTCTTATCTTACTTACGTTTGAGGGACTTTCCCAGGTCGACCCTTGCAGCACTGTATGTGGATCACTCCCTTCTTATTTGGTCAGATTGAGTTAATTGTTTAAAAAAATATTTGGTTTAAATTGTTCCTGTTTCGGTCTTCAGCCCACAAGTGATTTGAAACTCTTGTTAATAAGGCCTTCATCCGTCAGCGTAGCTTGTGTTACAGTCAATAATTTTATGATTGTTTTAAAATTTATTTTAATATTTTCAACGTTTAATTGTCTTTCTGATTTGTAATTCAGGGCTTCAGCCATTAATTGTTCTGAAGTATTGCTTGTGGTCTTCAGCCGACAAATAATTGTATTCTTTCTTAATAAATTCTTCAGCCGTCAATATAGCTTGTGTTATAGTAAAATGTTTTAAAATGATTCCTTTAAAATTTATTTTAATATTTTCAACGTGTAATTCTCTTCCTGACTTTTAATTCAGGCCTTCAGCCGTTAATTGTTTGTAGTACTGCTTGTGGCTTTCAGCCGTCAAATAATTTGAATTCTTTCTTAATGAGACCTTCAGCTGTTAAGTCCCATAGTGCTTAGAGCCATTTGAAACATTTGAACCGCTATACGAGATTGGAAGAATGGAGAATTGTGAAGGTGGTTCGATGAACCCTCTGCCAGGCACTTAAATTTGATTTGCAGAGTATCCGTGTAGATGTAGCTTATGTTACAATCAGTAATTTTACGATTGTTTTAAAATTTATTTTAATATTTTCAACGTCTAACTGTTTTCCTGATTTGTGATTCAAGCCTTCAGTCGTTAATTGTTCTGAAGTGTTGCTTGTGGCCTTCAGCCGACAAATAATTGAAATCTTTCTTAATAAGGCCTTCAGCCGTCACTCTAGTTTGTGTAAATAATTGAAATCTTTCTTAATAAGGCCTTCAGCCGTCACTCTAGTTTGTGTTACAGTCAATTCCTTTTACATGAGTGTTGAAAGTTATTACCTTAATTAAAGTGTAAAAAAGTAAAAAGAGTGCGAAAATATTTTGTTGACACGGATCTACATAGGGAGGAACGATCACCACGATAAAATAAGGGAAATCAGAGCTCGTACGGAAAGATATAGGTGTTCACTCTTTCCGCGCGCTATACGAGAGAGCCGGCCGCTGTGGCCGAGCGGTTCCAGGTGTTTCAGTCTGGCACCGCACTGCTGCTACGGTCGCAGGTTCGAATCCTGCCTCGGGCATGGATGTGTGTGATGTCCTTAGGTTAGTTAGGTTTAAGTAATTCTAAATCTAGGGGACTGATGACCTCAGTTGTTAAGTCCCGTAGTGCTCAGAGCCATTTGAACCGCTGTACGAGATTGGAATAATGGATAATTGTGAAGGTGGTTCGTTGAACCCTCTGCCAGGCACTTAAATGTGATTTGCAGAGTATCCATGTAGATGTGTATGTAGATGTGTTTACTGTGCAACCAACGGTAACTGAGTAAGGCCTTGTCCACACCTTTTCCTGCCTTCCCAAGTCCCATGTTTCAACGATAGTGCCGCAGCATTCTGTAGCCCACCTCTCCTCACCACTGTTATTGAAGCCTTACATATCAATACTGCATCCTCGCAAGAACAGTTACACAACTCAAAAATGCAATACTTCGGAAAAGTCGACTTTGAGATTTCTAGATTCCTATAGACTTACGCTGCAATAGGGCAAGCGTCCTTGAAATTTCAAGTAAGTAATTTTTGGTAGTAAATTCCAATGCGTTCTGCAGAACAGTAATGTGAACATTTAGCTCTGTTATAATCGAATGTGAGGTGTTATTGGGTAATTCGTAATTAATTCTTTGAATTGTGTCACATTCTTTGCTTTTCTAAAGACTTTTTGTTTTGCTTATGACGCCTCATGTAATACTTTTACCACTTTTCTACCTTCCCCCCTCCATGCGGCTATTCGCGGATGATGCTGCAGTATACAGAGAAGTTGCAGCATTAGAAAATTGCAGCGAAATGCAGGAAGATCTAAAGCGGATAGGCACTTGGTGCAGGGAGTGGCAACTGACGCTTAACATAGACAAATGTAGTGTATTGCGAATACATAGAAAGAAGGATCCTTTATTGTATGATTATATGATAGGGGAACAAACACTGGTAGCAGTTACTTCTGTAAAATATCTTGGAGTATGCGTACGGAACGATTTGAAGTGGAATGATCATTTAAAATTTATTATTGGTAGGGCGGGTGCCAGGTTGGGATTCATTCGGAGAGTCCTTAGAAAATGTAGTCCATCAACAAAGGAGGTGGCTTACAAAACACTTTTTCTACCTATGCTTGAGTATTGCTCATCAGTGTGGGATCCGTACCAGGTCGGGTTGACAGAGGAGATAGAGAAGAATCAAAGAAGAGCGGTGCGTTTGGTCACAGGGTTATTTGGTAAGCGTGATAGCGTTACGGAGATGTTTAGTAAACTCAAATGGCAGACTCTGCTAGAGAGGCCCTCTGCATCGCGGCCTCTGCATCGCGGTGTAGCTTGCTCGCCAGGTTTCGAGAGGGTGCGTTTCTGGATGAGGTATCGAATATATTGCTTCCCCATACTTATACCTCCCGAGGAGATGCAAAATTAGAGAGATTGGAGCGCGCACGGAGGTTTTCCGGCAGTCGTTCTTCCTGTGAACCATACGCGACGCAACTGGAAAAGGGATATATATATATATATATATATATATATATATATATACACTCCTGGAAATGGAAAAAAGAACACATTGACACCGGTGTGTCAGACCCACCATACTTGCTCCGGACACTGCGAGAGGGCTGTACAAGCAATGATCACACGCACGGCACAGCGGACACACCAGGAACCGCGGTGTTGGCCGTCGAATGGCTCTAGCTGCGCAGCATTTGTGCACCGCCGCCGTCAGTGTCAGCCAGTTTGCCGTGGCATACGGAGCTCCATCGCAGTCTTTAACACTGGTAGCATGCCGCGACAGCGTGGACGTGAACTGTATGTGCAGTTGACGGACTTTGAGCGAGGGCGTATAGTGGGCATGCGGGAGGCCGGGTGGACGTACCGCCGAATTGCTCAACACGTGGGGCGTGAGGTCTCCACAGTACATCGATGTTGTCGCCAGTGGTCGGCGGAAGGTGCACGTGCCCGTCGACCTGGGACCGGACCGCAGCGACGCACGGATGCACGCCAAGACCGTAGGATCCTACGCAGTGCCGTAGGGGACCGCACCGCCACTTCCCAGCAAATTAGGGACACTGTTGCTCCTGGGGTATCGGCGAGGACCATTCGCAACCGTCTCCATGAAGCTGGGCTACGGTCCCGCACACCGTTAGGCCGTCTTCCGCTCACGCCCCAACATCGTGCAGCCCGCCTCCAGTGGTGTCGCGACAGGCGTGAATGGAGGGACGAATGGAGACGTGTCGTCTTCAGCGATGAGAGTCGCTTCTGCCTTGGTGCCAATGATGGTCGTATGCGTGTTTGGCGCCGTGCAGGTGAGCGCCACAATCAGGACTGCATACGACCGAGGCACACAGGGCCAACACCCGGCATCATGGTGTGGGGAGCGATCTCCTACACTGGCCGTACACCACTGGTGATCGTCGAGGGGACACTGAATAGTGCACGGTACATCCAAACCGTCATCGAACCCATCGTCCTACCATTCCTAGACCGGCAAGGGAACTTGCTGTTCCAACAGGACAATGCACGTCCGCATGTATCCCGTGCCACCCAACGTGCTCTAGAAGGTGTAAGTCAACTACCCTGGCCAGCAAGATCTCCGGATCTGTCCCCCATTGAGCATGTTTGGGACTGGATGAAGCGTCGTCTCACGCGGTCTGCACGTCCAGCACGAACGCTGGTCCAACTGAGGCGCCAGGTGGAAATGGCATGGCAAGCCGTTCCACAGGACTACATCCAGCATCTCTACGATCGTCTCCATGGGAGAATAGCAGCCTGCATTGCTGCGAAAGGTGGATATACACTGTACTAGTGCCGACATTGTGCATGCTCTGTTGCCTGTGTCTATATGCCTGTGGTTCTGTCGGTGTGATCATGTGATGTATCTGACCCCAGGAATGTGTCAATAAAGTTTCCCCTTGCTGGGACAATGAATTCGCGGCGTTCTTATTTCAATTTCCAGGAGTATATATATATATATATATATATATATATATATATATATATATATATATATATATAAAATTATAATTTACGTAAATTAATACAATTTGATAAGGAACAGCCCGCATCTCGTGGTCGTGCGGTAGCGTTCTCGCTTCCCACGCTTGGGTTCCCGGTTTCGATTCCCGGCGGGGTCAGGGATTTTCTCTGCCTCGTGATGGCTGGGTGTTGTGTGCTGTCCTTAGGTTAGTTAGGTTTAAGTAGTTCTAAGTTCTAGGGGACTGATGACCATAGATGTTAAGTCCCATAGTGCTCAGAGCCATTTGAACCATTTTTTTTTTATAAGGAACACGAATTAGGTACGATTTTTGAGAAACACAATTTACGGAAACATATACACTAAATGGGCTTATATTGTAATTTAGGAATGCTTTCCGCCTTCAAAAGGGATTCAGTATGAACTTTCTTTCCAGCAGAAATATCCATATTCTTCTCGTACGCTGCAACACGTGATATTTCGTAATATTAACGACAGTTGTAACGGTAAAAGCGGTGTGTTTGTTCAGATATGCATGCATGTAGGGAGGACGCTGTAATGTAAGATTTACGCATTGCATAAACACTGACATTGTAATAGTCAGTTATATTAAAATTGCTTCAATTAACCTTGTACATGAAACGTGTCACGCTCAGAATGTGCCGCTTTCGTTTAATAACCCATGCAATCTGCCAGTTGTAACACTGAAGCAACGGAGTTCTTGCCGTGGCGAATCGTGAAATAGCCTACAGTAAAACTAACACAACTATCCTAGAGTAAGCAGCGAGGGAGAGATGTAACTTTTCTCGCACACGTTAGGGCACCTCACGTGTATTTTTCAGTGACATGAACTTAAAACTGCACTTTTTTTACTTGTGTCACTTTTGTTGCCGGAGTGCGGTATGTTGAAGATCTAGTCATGCCCTACACAATCCGTGAATCTGAATTAGATCGGCGGGAGATGGTTGGGGGAGGGTGTGGGCGGGAGGATTGGTAGGTCCCCTTGTCAGCCTCTGAAGCCAACTGTAGCCAGCTCGCCAAGCACACCTGCGTCAGTTGAGGAAGAAGTCCCGCAGCGGAGGCTGCAGGCGTCTGCTCGGCTGCGCGGCGCGAGTGACCTGTCAGCGTGATTTACGAGCGCCGAGCCGGGGGCCGACTTGATCGCAGCCGCCGCCGCTGCTCCCGATTGCGATAGCTCGCTTCCCTTCCTTCCCACGATCCGGGTCGCGGCTCTCAGATCTCGCATTATTTACGTGCGGTGTCGCAACGGACGCCGAGTTTAAAGGTCGCCTCGAACCCCGACGGCTTCACTTTCTCAAATGTTGCAGCCGCATCTACAGGCCTCGTGAACTACGGTAGCCGCTCGATGGGCCCACTTCTAGCCCGCCAGACGGCGCATTCAGTTTCGCAACAAACCGAACTCGATAAACCCAGAAGGATTTTATCCTAGAAACTTTCGTGCTATGTCTCATTACTACAGCTAACGAAGCGTGGTTGGTAAATTTTGAGAACATTTCTCGTGAAAAATGAGGTCTGTCTAAAATACTTTAAAAAGGATTAAAAACGGTCTTGCTTGAAATAATGTATTTATTTTTCATGGCTATCGGTTTCGGTCAGAATGTCACTTCGAGCGAAGGTTTCAAACATGATGATCTGAAGACGGTCATATTCAAGACAAAACCGCAATCCATTGCAAATAAATATTTCATTGTTGTCAATACTGTTTCTGACCAGTATTTATTTTGTGTGACCATCTTCAGACCATTTATACCATTGTAGTCTGACGATGGTCACATTCTGAATGGAAATGGTAAGCATTGCAAATAAATATTTTATTGTGGCCAAGTCTGTTTTTAATACGTTTTAGAGTATCGTTAATCAATATTTTCGCTTTTATGCCGACCGAGAATATCAGGTTGTGATTCAGTAGCTCACGTAATGTAGGATCATAAAACAAGAGCTCTAAGAAATGAAGTGAAACACACGAGGCGTATTCAGAAAGTAACGTCTGATTGGCCCGCCCGGTTAGGCGAGCGGTTCAATGCACGGCTTTCGGGTGCGGGATGGAGCGACTGGACAACGGAACGAATCCACCCGGCGGACTTGTGTCGAGGTCCGGTGAGCCGGCCAGTCTGTGGATGGTGTTTAGGCGGTTTTCCATCTGCCTCGGCGAATGCGGGCTGGTTCCCCTTATTCCGCCTCAGCTACACTATGTTGGCGATTGCTGTGCAAACAAGTTCGGCACCTACGCGTACACCACCATTACTCAACCACGCAAATATAGGGGTTACACTCGTCTGGTGTGAGACGTTCCCTGGGGGAGTCCACCGGAGGCCGAACCGCACAATACCCCTGGGTTCGGTGTGGGGCGGCGGAGGGGCGAAGTGGACTGTGGTAGTCGTCGTGGGGTTGCGGACCACTGCGGCTGCGGCGGGGACGGAGCCTCTCCATCGTTCCTAGGTCCCCAGTTAACATATTACATACAAGGTCCGATTAGACGTGGAATGGAAACCACTGTGAAAAAGCAATGGAACTTCGCAGAGATGTGTTGGGCAGTGTCTTCAGTGTGATCTGGCGATAGCTTCACGTGACTCTTTTCAGTTCAGAGAGCAAAGTTATTACGTAGAAATGCCTAAAACGACAGTGTCTCCAGCCAGATATGTGGATCTGTTGAGAGATTTTTGCCTGAAGCTATGGAACCCACATAACATGTACGTCATGCATTTCTTTCATCAAGACAATTTTCAGCCCCAGCCTGTAGGGGCAATGAAGACGCTCCTGCAGCGTTTTCGATGGGAAATGTTTCATCACCCACAATACAGCCCTTAATTGGCTCCCTCCGTTGTTCATCTCTGCTCACATGGATCGCTGGCTACGAAGACAACATTTTGCCACAAACATCTAAAGGCAGACCAGCGTAGAGAATTGGCGGAAGGCACAGGCAGCTGCTTCCTGTGACAAGGGTACTGGAAGGTTTGTACAAAGCCACGAGAAATGTCTAGGTCGGAGCGGCG
This sequence comes from Schistocerca cancellata, assembly GCF_023864275.1. Lineage (NCBI taxonomy): Eukaryota > Metazoa > Arthropoda > Insecta > Orthoptera > Acrididae > Schistocerca > Schistocerca cancellata. Next base: position 304,088,263 of record NC_064628.1, on the reverse strand, counting down.
ATTATTTAGAGAGGTGACTGCAAGGTGTGGCTAACTGCTGCGAATAAAAATTTTTTGATTTTCACTGCACGGTTTTCACATCTCGACCGATCGGACCTTACTTTCCGAAGAGGTAGTTTTCGGTTTTATTTTCTTTTTTCCTTGTTAACAATTAATACGTGTTTCAGGGCAGCAGCTCGAAGGAGGTTTCGTATGCAGCCGTAACAGTTAAAATCTTTGTTAGGATAAAAATGATAGTTGTCGGACATCTGGCGAATCTGCTGCATACTGAGCTCTTTGAAGTGTACGTTCTTCTGTTATTGGCATAGGAGATCTACTTTCAAATTTATTCTGCAGTATATGTACTCTATTCAGTGTTCCTGTCAGTAGTTTTTATTGTAAAATTTTTCTTTAGTTTCCGATAACACATTATGAAGACGTTATGAAAACCAGAAGTTAACCATTGTTACTTTGTATTACCTAGTTCGGATAAAGTACAAAGTGGCTATAATTAAACTTTCGCTACTTGAGCCAGTGTAGATGGAAAACGATTTACCGTATGGTTACCCATCTTTATAGGAATGATGTTGAGACTCTGTGCTACAGGATTTTCGTTGTCAATAGTATGTCATTACTTACCGTTAGGCGCCGCTAATGGTACGACGACGCAGAGCTGAAAAACAAGCATCAGTGTACGTTACCATTACAGTTGCACACAGTCAATATGGGTCTGGAAAAGGTAAGCATGGACTTTATCCGTAAGGCTGTTTTATGAAAGCAACAGCAATAACGTTGCTGCTATTATTCAGCATCGAACGCATTGAAGGACTACAGAGAGATTCTTTTTCTGCACCAAGGTTGAAGAACATGATTCGGAAGTTCGAATAAACACTCGATTGTAGCCGGGAACGTAAATGTGACATGCAGTTAATAATTGTTACCCTCTCGTACGGAAATGAAAATATGTTTCTTCCAGTGATTTATTAGTTATGTGCGCCCCCGGTAGCTGAGTGGTCAGCGCGACAGAATGTCAATCCTAAAGGCCCGGGTTGGATTCCCGGCTGGGTCGGAGATTTTCTCCGCTCAGGGACTGGGTGTTGTGTTGTCCTAATCATCATCATTTCATCCCCACGGACGTGCAAGTCACCGAAGTGGAGTCAAATCGAAAGACTTGCACCCGGCGATCGATCTACCCGACGGGAGGCCCTAGTCATACGACATTTGAATTTTTATTAGTCATTTCTCTTCCACAAGTCCGTACAAACGCTTCCATAAAGTTTGACTGTCCTCCGATCACCCTCAAGCAGCGGATGTTTAATTTTAACCACTCTGTATCTACTCGTAAATGTATTTCTAGGCCTCAATAGTTCCACACCATCGACGCATCAAAGATGAAATTCTTTTTTGGAGGAAACAGAAAAGGCACGCTTACAAGATAAAAATCTTCCCTCTATAATTTGTTCTGATATTTTCATACCAACGAACCAGTTTACTAAAACTGAGTAATGACTGGAGCATGGGTAAATAGAGGATCGCGTTTATAACAGCTGGTTCTTGCTTCTTTTGGTAAACTGTTTTCTTTGAATACCTGGAGGTTGCCATAGTCGGTACAATCATAGGAATATCGTTGAAAAGGTACCAATGTTGTGGTGGTCAGTATCTAGTGTGACGAGGTATCATGTCGATGGTTGGGACTGAAGTCTCCCGTCTTCGTAACAAATCAGAGAAATTACATTAACGCCCAGAAGTATAGACATGCGCAACTTCCGAAGGTGTAGTCTGTTCAACATTCCTCTGGATGGACGATAATATCGGGTCGCATCCAGATGCTATGGAGAATTAATTTCTCGCAGTTAAAGATTTACCCTACGGCAACTAGCCTGCGAGATCTGCGTGTGTGAATCCAATGTAGAATACCGAAAATGCGAAGACGAGACTATTTGTCGCCCGACAGAGAAGACTCGTCCAGACTTTTGGTTCAGCTGTTTTTCAGGAATAACATCGACCACCAAGTTATAACTATCCAGCTACCTTAGAGGTCATCTCACAAAACACCCGACAACAGACATAACCGTATGGGTCTGTTGTGACATTCCTCAGTTTACGTACTTTACGTGACATTTTACCTTCGGTTCTGGAAGTTTTCTGACATTGTGTCTGGACAATGAGTGTTACCAACTATCCTGTTATAAATCCTTCCTGCAGTCCACGAGAAACATAAGCTCATTTGTTGATCATGCTTAACTTTTGGTAGCTATTGTAAAATTTTTCATTACATACTGCAGAATGAAATGTATTATTACTCACTCCGATGTAGCACCAGATCGTCGCCACATGACCGGTTTAAAAAGGAAGAAAAAGGGCTGTAGTTGAATACTACGAAACTAAATCTCAAGTCAAACTTCAGATCTATGCGTACTTGAATGCAAAGTAACTTATCACTTGAAGAGACCAGTTCTTTTTTCTTTTTTTCTGACAAGTCCGATGCGGCACGTCATGAATTTCTGTACCAGCCTCTTCGTCTCAGTGTAGAACCTGCAACCTATGTCCTCATTTATTTGCTGGATGTATTCTAACTTCTGTTTTCCTCTATAGGTTTTACCCTCTACAGCTCCCTCTAGTACCGTGGAAGTTATCCCCTGATGTCTTAACAGATGTCCTATCACCCTGTCTCTTCTTCTTGTCAGTGTTTTCCATGTATTTCTTTCCTCGCCGACTCTGCGGAGAACCTCCGCCTTGAATACCATATCATTGCACCAGATTTTCATCATTTTTCTATAGCAATACATCTCAAATTCTTCGATCCTCTTTTGTTCCAGCGTTCCGACAGTGTATGTTTCACTACCATAGAATGCAGATCTCAAAACACTCATTCTCGGAAATATCTTCCTCTAATTACGGTCTATATTTGATCCTAATTGACTACTCTTGGCCAGGAATCGCATTTTTGGCATTCTGCTTTTTCTGTCCTTGCTCTGTCCGTCTCGGGTTACTTTGCTACCTAGGTAGCAGAATTACTTAATTTAATCCTCTTCGTGATTATGATGGTCAGTTTCACGCTCTTCTCTTCGCAGTTACCTCTTATTGCTTTCGTCTCTCTTCGATTTATCTCAATCCATATTTTGTACCCATTAGACTGTTCATTTCGTTCAGCAAAAAAATGTTCAAATGTGTGTGAAATCTTATGGGACTTAACTGCTAAGGTCATCAGTCCCTAAGCTTACACACAACTTAAACTAAATTATCCTAAGGACAAATACACACACCCATGCCAGAGGGAGGACTCGAACCTCCGCCGGGACCAGCCACACAGTCTTCGTTCAGCAGATCATGTAATTCTTCTTCACTTTCACTGTGATAGCAATGTCATCAGCAAATCTTGTCAATGATATCCATTCACCTTGAATTTTAATTCCATTCTTGAACCTTTCTTTTATTGCCGTCATTGCTTCTTCGATGTATAGATTGAACAGTAGGAGGCGGAGGGGGGGGGGGAGAACAACACCCCAAAATGGCTCTGAGCACTATGGGACTTAACATCTATGGTCATCAGTCCCCTAGAACTTAGAACTACTTAAACCTAACTAACCTAAGGACATCACACAACACCCAGTCCTCACGAGGCAGAGAAGTCATCTCTTGCAGTCTTCGGATTCGTGTGGATGATGTTTTTCCGAAAGTCAGATGGTCTGGCAACAGACTCATATACTCTACACAACAACGTGGAACGTGAATAGTTGTTCTGTTACCACATCCACGAACTATTTGAGAAATTCCGATGGAATGTTATCCATCCCTTCTGGCTTTTTCGATCTTAAGTCTTCCAAAGCTCTTTTAAATTCAGATTCTAATAATGTAATTTGACGATACCTCGTAAACAACCAATCGCCATTCACGGGTCTTTGTGTCTGGTGATATCCTTCGTTGCCTCATTATAGACCATAGTGATTGTGTGTTTGTAGATTTTCTAATTTCCGAGGTATTAGTGAAGTGGTCCCATCACATCATGGTGGTCTCTGTGACGTCTTCTATATTCTTCGTATGACTAACTTTTTCAAGGGAAAAATTCGAGATTGTTCTATAATATTCTCGGGGTTTTAAGAATATTCTCAAATGTTTTAGGTTGTTGTAGAATATTTTCGAACATTATAAAACAAAGCTTAGAAACGACACACATCGCATTGATCCGCACTCCGGGAAAATGATCCTAACTGATGAGAATAATTATAACTACAAAAAAAGTCATGGCTCAAGAGATAAATCAGTGAATTCTGAATAAGATGCGAGGGGAAGAAAAATACTTACATCCAGTGATACAGTTATGAATGAGGACTAAAGCGTAAACTTCCCAACATAATTCCTAAATTCATTCGATAAATGCCCCCGCCGGCTGGGATGGCCGAGCGGTTCCAGGCGCTACAGAGCCATATGAACCATATATGGCCCCGAAAAAATATTCTAAACCACATCATAGAAGCACAAATATTAATCTAAAAAGAAAAAGCCAAACCAGTAGTCATATCTTGAATTCCTCTAATTTTAAACAACAATTGACCCTTAAAAGAGTCCTATTTCCGATATTGTTAGAGATAGTGAAGTCTATAAGTAAGACTACAAAAGACAAGGACAAAGATTTTATGTTGCGGAGTCAATTTAAAAGAGCCGTGTTTCTCGAACGAACATCTATACGTAGCGTGTTCACGCATTTCTCGTTTTTGCTGTCTGTAGCATATTACCATATGTAGTTTGTAAGAGCATGCGCCCAGAAATTACATGCCGTAGAAATAACTTGATTGTGCGCAGTTCGTGGTCGTGCGGTAGCGTTCTCGCTTCCCGCGCCCGGGTTCCCGGGTTCGATTCCCGGCGGGGTCAGGGATTTTCTCTGCCTCGTGATGACTGGGTGTTGTGTGATGTCCTTAGGTTAGTTAGGTTTAAGTAGTTCTAAGTTCTAGGGGACTGACGACCATTCATGTTAAGTCCCATAGTGCTCACAGCCATTTGAACCAGCCAAATAACGTGATTAATTGCGCATGTTTTCCAGTTCAGAAATCAACAGTGGAAAAAAGACTAAGTGAAGCAGGTCCATTTCAGTTACTATAAGGTTAAAAATATCCACTAAGCAAAACTGATTGCGACATAAAGCCTTCTCAAAATGAAACCTACTAAAAGTTAGTTACCTACCGGTGTAGATAAGTTAGGTGTGTACTGGAAGCGAGATATGCGGCGCCTTTCGGAAGACTCAGTTCACGGGTAGTGCAGCAGTAACTGGTGTACGCCAGCGTGCGCTAAACAGTCAGTATGAAAGAACTGATAAATCAAGTTACTATTTTATTGCGCTAGTGCGAACCACCAGAACGGAGCTAAGTAAAAAGACGAAAACAGGATGAAAATACATCATTAGACGTCCGAAAATACTTTGAAAAAGATTTGATCGGAAAACGCTTTTTCATTTAATAACTGTTCAGGAATAAATTTTTTAACAAGTTAGTTTTTCAAACTCTTCAGGAATATCCACATAACGTCTCTTAGGAACACAATATTTAACATCCGCATTTTTAAAAATAGGAACCAGTAGTAAGCTGTTTTATTTCTGCCTGTGTTATTATGTTCTCTAAACAGAACATCAAAAGCTGTGCATGTTTGGCCTATGTAAAATGTCGGCCAGGCGCCACACATTTACATAAATCTGAATTTGTGTGTTTATTATGAGTGGTCTTTCTTTACGGTGTGTTTTCTGCCAAAGTGGGTTGTCAATACGAAAGACGACACTCGGTTTATCTTAAGGAAAGATGAGGAACCATCCAGACGCTTTTCCTCTTAAAGCCAATACAAGGACTCTTTTTTTTCGCGTTTGTCATCTACACTGCTCATCCACTATCAACTTTGAATTTTTTTAATGCAAGTTAATGACGTCCTTTGCTTTACAACTGTTAGAAACAGCTATTTGTGTTGCCATATGAAGTTCGTTATGGTACTCGTCCTGATTTAGAGGTAGACAGTGTACCCTGTGCATCATGCGAGAGAATACGTTGACTTATATTGCAAAGGACGCATTGACTGATGAATAATAACTGCATCTGAACAGGTCGACATGTGGTAGACAACTAAACTATATTCACTGCCTTGTTTTACATGTGGTAAAACCTAATAAACTGGCGCTGTTATTTAATACGCTGGAAGAGCTAATTTACCAAAATTGTATGAAAAAGCTTTCAAAAATAGCAAAAAATGTGAAAACCACCGCCATGGAGATTCGGACCTGTATGGGCAACTATTCGTGCCATAGGCCTACATGCAAAATGAAAAAAAATTAAGGAAAACTGTCAAATTGTAGAAAATTTAGAAAAAACGCCATTACCTGGACTGAAACTCACGATCTTAAAATCACACCGCAATCAGTCTTATTATATGTCCCGCTTTGTTGGTAACTGATTCCTGGTCGGTGTGTGTTTAGGCTGGCGCGTGAGCTCTTGCAATCAGTTCTCAACATGCACCCAGTCAAGTCAAAGCCCACCAGAGTCACCAGCTGTTCATTCATGCCTTCAGCGTTTTTCTCTTCCATCGAGTTCACTATTTATCAGTATTCCACATCATGTTAATTGTCTCTTTTTTCCGGCCTCACCTTTTAATCCGATCGCACGACGGTAAACGTTTGAGGAAATAACGGATTGGCCATTCTGATTCAGATGCCAGACTGTGGTTTTTAGCCCAGCTTCTCTCTTGTCTTATTGAGAATATTCTGTTTCATCCACTACCTTTTCTTATTACATACTTAACCGCTAGAATAAAGCTACACCGTATAGGAATAAATCGTGGTCTTTGGCACATCTGCTATAGTCAGCAAGGCGTCATCAAATGGTTCAAATGGCTCTGAGCACTATGGGACAACTTCTGAGGTCATCAGTCCCTAGAACTTAGAACAACCTAAGTAACTTAAGGCAGTATTCGAACCTGCGACCGTAGCGGTCGCTCGGTTCCAGACTGTAACGTCTAGAAACGCTCGGCCACCCCGGCCGGCAAGGCGTCATCCCTAGTTCCACGTCTACCTGCAACCTACTGACGTTGCAACCTTCCTATAGATAACAACATCGTCCGCAGTTAGCCTCACGGAGCCACGGGCGTCACCAACTAGGTCATTAATATAAAATGTAAACAGTGACGGTCCTATAACACCCCCTTGGGGTACCCCCGATATTATCTTTACATCTGTCTGTTTTATGCTGTTAAGAACGATGTTTTGTGTTCCGTATGTAGAGAAGTCCTGAACCCAATCACAGATCTGGTCCGATTTACGGCAAGTTATTATTTCATCTAATACATAGGGAAGAGCCGGGAAAAGTGGCCAGAATAGCCATAGACGGAAACGCATAGAAATAAATCATTATCATCTAGACAAATTGAACTATAATATCGAATAATTTAATTACCTTAGAATAAAATTAACCATTTTAAACAATTCAATTTTCACAGAGTGGCAAAATGGTCGCTTGGCCCGACATGATAGGAAAGTGGCCACTCAGTTTTAATCTAAAAAATAATAGTTAAAAAGCTTTATCGGTAAAGAACTAAATTTACTTTATTGTGAAACATGATTCGAATGAAGCATTTCACAAAAAAAGTCAAACTGTATTCCTCATCTCGTGTACAAATTCCGTGAGCCCAGAGTGAGCACAATTGGTACTTAAACCACTGTTCTTCTGGTCTTGAATTAGGAAATACATACGCTCTGTGTCTTCCCTGTTGTTGTCAGGAAGCGTTCATCCAGGGCTGGTTTTCCTGCTCTTCACAATTTACTTTTTACTGTCTTCTTTCTTTTTGGCTGTTTTTCGTTTTTCCTTCTTTTCACTCTCTTTTTCTTCTCTTTCTTTATTTACCGATTGTAGGTCACTCTTATAATGAATAGCCTTGCCGCAGTGGTAACACCGGTTACCGTCAGATCACCCAAGTTAAGCGCTGTCGGGCTGCGCTAGCAATTGGATGGGTGACCATCTGGTCCGCCGAGCACTGTTGGCAAGCAGGGTGACCTTGTGAGAAAACTGAGGAGCTACTTGATAGAGAAGTAGCGGCTCCGGTCTCGTAAAGCGACATACGGCCGGGAGAGAGGTGTACTCACCCCATGCCCCTTCATATCCACATCCAGTGACGCCTGTGGAGTGAGTATGACACGGCGGTCTGTCGGTACAGTCGGCCCTTCTTGGCCTGTTCGGGCGGAGTTTAGCTTTTTTAGGTCACTCTTATTAGGACTTGCTGAATGTATCGTCGCGGAACCCTTCTTTCGGTCTCTGCTTTTGCGTTTTCCCCCACAAAAATTGACCAGATGCCACTACCGTGGTGGCTACTTTGCCCGCATTGACGCCTTTACACAAAAACCGCATAGCCTCTAATAGCGTGACCGAGCTTTCAGTACCTAGCATAGTGTTACAGAGTGAAGACGTGACAGCTTCTACACATTTTGATTAAAGAGACCTAAGTCACAGTCCCTGCCCACAATAAATACATAAATTAACTGCTTATGATAACTAAGATCCACAAATATTATTGTAGCTCTGAGGAATACTGAAGGAAACAGATTAGTCTTCACGGGATCATTCATGGGGCCCACTGGCCGACTTGACCGGCATGGTCACTTTGCCCGGCCATCCCCAGATATGAAACATTCAGCTGACAGATCGCACGAAAGCAATAAAGGCATAACACAATCAAATATCGTATGAAAATGTTCTGGTGGATTTCCTGACACATCGTGCTGTAGAGTCAAATTCATCTGCTACGTCATTTTTGGAGAGCATAGGGCGCGTGGTAAAAAGAACATTGCATGAAAGCTTTTTGTTTAGCGGCAGTTCAAGTTACGTCACTTCACTGTTAAGTGGAACAGGTTGTACATAGATATCACAGGTGTAGAGCTAAATGACCAAGACGTTTGAAATGGTAACTCACGTCATCCGACTTGCCGATTTTGGAAAAGTCTGTCCCGCTAGAATTTTGAGTATAAAGACCTGCCGGATTAGCATTATATGGACGAGCTGTGGTGATGTGGCGTGTGGCCTCGTTAGGCAGGGGAGTGTGTGACAGTGGAGCAGTCGGCGCGGTCGCGCAGGGGCCGTTGCCCGCTGTGGCCTTGTTCCGACGCGGCTGCGACCTTTGCCGGCCGCGCCGGCCGGACGCGGCGACGCAGTAGGTAGGCGTCGGCTGACACCATGCTATACGAGATGTCCTCGCGCCTTACGCCCGCACGCGGCCCTCCATTATCCCGATCCTCATTAACAACCCTGAGTGGCGCGGAGCGGCGCTCACCCAGATCGCGCACGTCACAACACGCGCCCAACGCAGTTCGCCGTGGCCCGCGAGTCGCCAGCCGCCGGCCAGCAGCGGCGGCGGGGTCACTGCCACGCAGCAGGTGTTGCAGACAGCGCCTAATGGCCGCCACGCACGTAACTGCGTGCTTGACGAGCACGGGTGCACAAGCGCGCCTGAGCATGTGAGATAAATCTGTGCAAGCATCGGGACTTTACAAGCAGCTTGACGCTTGATCGAATTTCGATTCGGCATGTTTGTGCAAGCATTCGAACGTGTGCATGTTTGAGCGAGTGTACGAACAATTCGGAGGCTCGTGCGAGCATTCGTAACTGATTTGATTTAATTTTTATTTCGTCCTATTAAGTTACACTAATGGCCATTAAAATTCCTACACCACGAAGATGACGTACTACAGACGCGAAATTTAACCGGCAGGATGAAGATGCTGTGATACGCAAATGATTAGCTTTCCAGAGCATTCACACAAGGTTGACTCCGGTGGCGACACCTACAGCGTGCTCACATAAGTTTCAAACCCATTTCTCATACACAAACAGCAGTTAACCAGCGTTGCCTGGTGAAACGCTGTTGTGATGCCTCGTGTAAGGAGGAGAAATACGTACTATCACGTTTCCGACTTTGATAAACGTCGGATTGTAGCCTATCGCGATTGCGGTTTACCGTATCGTGACATTGCTGCTCACGTTGGTCAAAATCCAATGACTGTTAGCAGAATATGGAATCGGTGGGTTCAGGAGGGTAATACGGAACTCCGTGCTGGATCCCAACGGCCTCGTATCACTAGCAGTCGAGATGACAGGCATCTTATGCACATCGCTGTAACGGATCGTGCAGCCACGTCTCCATCCCTGAGTCAACAGATGGGGAAGTTTGCAAGACAACAACCATCTCCATGAACAGTTCGACGACGTTTGCAGCAACATGGACTATCAGCTCGGAGACCATGGCTGCAGCTACCCTTGACGCTGCATCACAGACAGGAGCGCCTGCGATGGTGTACTCAACGACGGATCTGGGTGCACGAATAGCAAACCGTCATTTTTTCGGATAAATTCAGGTTCTGTTTACAGCATCATGATGGTCGCATCCGTGTTTGGCGACATCGCGGTGAACGCACAGTGGATGCGTGTATTGGTCATTGCCATACTGGCGTACCATCCGGCGTGATGGTATGGGGTGGCATTGGTTACACGTCTCGGTCATCTCTTGTTCGCATTGACGGCACTTTGAACAGTGGACGTTACATTTCAGATGTGTTACGACCCGTGGCTCTACCCTTCATTCGATCCCTGCGGAACCCTACATTTCAGCAGGATAATGCATGACCACATGCTGCAGGCCCTGTACGGGCCTTTCTGGATACAGAAAATGTTCGACTGCTGCACTGGCCAGCACATTCTCCAGATCTCTCACCAATTGAAAACGTCTGGTCAATGGTGACCGAGCAAGTGGCTCGTCACAATACGCCACTCACTACTATTGATGAACTGTGGTACTGTGTTGAAGCTGCATGGGCAGCTGTACCTGTACACGCCCTCCAAGCTCTGACTTAATGCCCAGGCGTATCAAGGCCGTCATTACGGCCAGAGGTGGTTGTTCCGGGTACTGATTTCTTAGTATCTATGCACCCATATTGCGTGAAAATGTAGTCACATGTCAGTTCTAGTATAATATGTTTGTCCAATGAATACCCGTCTATCATCTGCATTTCTTCTTGGTGTAGCAATTTTAATGGCCAGTAGTGTACGTTCCGTACAAAGGCTGAGCCATAATATAGGACAATTCAAATAACACATTGTTACATGCAGAAAAAAATAAGAAAAACAGCAATACTGATGGAGTCTTTCCGTAGTGTGCCTACAGCGAATATTTAAATGGGAATAGTGCACGGATCAGTCATATCAATGTGACCATCTGTCAAAGGGGCGAAAGTGCAGGAAGAGAGTCAATGACGTTCTGCGAAGAACCTACACCGACGTACAGCCATGCTGTCTGCAATGCAGTGACCTGCTGCGCTAGTTTCCATGCTTGAGGATCCGAGGCGCAAACAGCGCGATTGAAGTGATCCCTCAGATTCTTGTTTGGGTGTAAATGCGGAGGGTTTGGTGGCCAGGGGAGGACGGTAAACACATCCTGATGCTCTTCGAACCACGCACATACAGTGCGAACTGTGTGACATATTGCATTGTTGTGCTGGTAGATGACATCGTGCCGACGAAAAACAAACTGAGTTTAGGAATGGACGTGATCCCAAAAGATAGATGCATACCTGTGTTGATCGATAGCACCTTCCAGAAGGACCCAGGGAACGCCACGAAAACATATCCCAGACCATAACGCTCCCTTCTCCGGACTGTGTCCTTGGTTGGCTGATAGGTTTATTTGGGAAAGAAGTGGGCCGTACCCTTTCAAAGGAAACATCACGGAATCTGCCGGAAGCGATTTAGGGAAATCACGAAAAACCTAAACCAGAAAGGCCCGACGCACGTTTGAACGGTCGTCCCACCTCACTTAGTAACGTGGGCCCTTCCGACGATTGTTTCAGGGCCGTGCACTCCATCAGCCACCTGTCCGATGGAGCATAAAACGTGATTCATCTGAATAGGCCACCTGTCGCCATTCGGTGGACGTCCATTTGCGGTACTGGCCTGCTAATCCCACCTTCGTCGCCGATGAACAGCAGTCAGCATGGGTGCATGAAGCAGGCACCTGCTGCGGAGGCCCATACGCACCAACGTTCGCTGAACGGTTGTTGAGGACACAGTGTTGGTTGCCCCTTCGTTCGTTTAGGCTGTCAGTTGCGCAGTAGTTGCACGTCTTTTCGCCCGTACACATCTTCACAGCCGTCGTAGGCACCGATTTTACGTAGCGCCAATTTGCCATGTTTGATATACTGTGACCACGGCGGCAAGCGAACAATTTACAAACTTAGCCATTTCGTAAATGCTTCCACACTTGGCCGGAAACCTTTCGGACGCCTGATAACACAAGCCTACGATGGAAAAATGTTTTTGCTGAAAATACCTTAATCTCACATTTTTTAGGGTGGGAAATGCAAATATGATGCTTAAAAAACCGTACCACCCACCATTTCTTCACATTTCACAGTTAAATTTATTATATTAAGCGAGTTTTTAGAGAATTTAACAGCTTTTATGTAGTTAGAACAATTTACAAAGGAGGTGTAATGAATGTAGATGACGTTGGTAGCGCTGCTGAAAAACATTTGCTGACAAGAACAGGTCGATTCTATCTTTGTGTTAACAGATGGTGTTTTGTTTACTGTCAGCCTAACCTCACTTTCCCATTTCCTGTACATGTGCTCAGAACAATGTCTAATCGTGGTTGTAAAAACTCTTCTGACAGTTTTTGTTGTATTTGTGGTGAATTTTTGATTAAAAAACACCAAAGAAACATTACAGACTTTTTGGAAAAGGTTTATTTATCCTACTTTGGATCTAAACTTGGTGATCAAGATAAATCTTGGGTACCGCATAAGGTATGTTATGTATGTGTTGAAGATCTGGGAACATGGTCCAAAAAGGAGAAAAAAGCCTTCCTGTGATATGGAGGGGCCAAGAATTCATTCCGATGATTGCTACTTTTGCAGTGTTGATATTACTTGTCATAATTCGAAAAACAAGATGGTATTAAGCTACCCTAACCTTCCATCCGCCATCTGACCAATACGGCATGGTGCAGATTTGCTGGTTCCTGGACCATCAGATGATTTAAATTCTGTTCCAACAGAAGTAGTTTCTGATGTACAGTATCATTTAGATGAACCAGATGATTATGAATTCCATTGTAACACAAAAAGTCTAGAGCCCAAATTGTTTACTCAGACCGAACTTAACGATTTGGTTAGGGATCTGGGCTTAACGAAAGAAAAAGGTGTATTGCTTACCACTAGACTAAAAGAAAAGAACTCACTGGCAGTTGTAACCATCATATACATGTATAGAAAGAGAGAGAGCAGAAATTTTTCAAGTTTTTTCAACAAGAAGGTGATTTAGTGTACTGCTCAGATATTCCCGGACTGATGAATGAGTTTGGTATTGAATACAAAAAGGAAGACTGGAGGCTGTTTATTGATGCATCCAAACCTAGTTTGAAGGCTGTTTTATTACACAATGATAATATGTATGCATCTATACCTGTTGGACATTTTGTACATATGAAAGAAATCTATGAAAACCTAGAAATAGTGCTAAATAATATAGGCTATTCTGCTCATGGTTGGATGATATGTGGCGATTTCAAAAGCAACATGCATGCTCCTTGGTCAGCAAGTTGGCTTTACCAAATTTCCATGTTTCTTGTGTGAATGGAACAGTATGGCTAGGGATCAACTCTGGTGCAGAAAGACCTGGCCTGTGAGGGAGTCTTTAAAAACTGGTGAGAAGAACATCCTACACAAAAACCTTGTAGGTCCAAAAAACCTACTCCTACCACCTCTACATATAAAGTTAGGCTTAATGAAACAGCTTGTAAAGGCTTTGCCTAAAAATGGACCATTTTTTAGGTATCTCTGCCAAACGTTTCCACACCTTTCAGAAGCTAAACTAAAACAAGGCGTCTTTGTCGGACCTGACATTAGAAAATTGATGGTTGATGTTAACTTTGAATCCACAATGACCTTAAATGATAAACAAGCATGGGTATCATTCAAGCAAGTCGTTACAAAGTTCTTAGGACATGAAAAAGACATAGAATATGTTTCTATTATAGCTACAATGTTAAAGAAGTTTAAAAATTTAGGATGTTAAATGAGCCTGAAAGTTCACTTTTTGAACAGTCATCTTGATTACTTCCCGGACAATATGAGAGATGTTAGCGAGGAGCAAGGAGAGTGTCTTCACCACGACATCGACGTGATGGAAAAGTGCTACCAAGACCGTTGGAACGCCAACATGATGGGGAACTATTGTTGGTCACTTCACCGAGAAATTTAGCAAGCGACTCGTCGCAGGAAAAGCTACACAAGAAGCTTCAAAGAAGAAAGAGAAAGAAAATACAAACCTGATACGCTTCATGTACTCTCCGTTGCCAGTGCTGCCACCTACAATCTGTGAATGGTTGTTGCACCTTGATGTCTAACGTAGGCGATCGTCACATTATTGTGACTGGACTGTATATTTTCGTTTCTTAAACCGCTCCCACTGTTTGGTGGTAGTTCAAGGCACTTTGCTTCACTGATAGGTGGGATATCATGTTTCCTTTTCTGTTTCTTCCGTACCACACGAAAAACCGCTGCCAAATCCAGTGCATAGTCGTCTGAGCGCGACATTTCTTATTAAACAGACTGAAATGCGAGGAATTTGTGCATGCTTGAGCAAGCACGCTTTTCCATGCGTGGTTGTCAACCATGAAGTTACTTTTGTGACCATCTCAAGGCGTATCAAAAATGCTTCAGTGACAACAATGTATTTCATTAGAGGATTTTATTAAATTTTACGTAGTGCCTCTAAATACTTCGTTGAATGGACAAATCCACACCAGACAAAAAACTTTTCACCTCGCAGGGAAAATCACACTTTACCTACAGTACCGTCACTCCTGCTCAATTTTGTTATATACTATGACAGCAGTTTCTCTGTTCTTTTGAGCCATTGAAGACGCGTAGCTTTGTGTGCCGCTGTCAGCAATGCCTTTTTGCGATGGATCCGACTCCAGATATCCACTGTACGCATTTCCTTCGCAATATTCTCTCGGAAACTGGTTCACATGGACCTGCGTTCACTGTTAACAGTAATTCTTTCTCAGGTTTGAAACCTGTTCTTATTTACAAGGCGTGATACACGTCTCCAGTCATGATGGTTAGGATCTATATACTATCCTTCATTTTACACCGTATTACAAAGCTATGAGTGTACACCATTCCGTGTAGACAAGTTGGACATTGCGCTTTGACAAGCCAACGAATTGGGTAACTTTATTCATGTGGTCGTGGTTGCATCCAAATACGATGACTTCTTTCTGTCACTTTTCCAGGTCGATTCATGTTACAGCTCTGATTCCATACAATCAACTGACGTACACACCACTTCATTACCGCAGCTTATGCCAGCGGTGGAGAAACACGTGAGCACTTAGTGCCAGCTTTGCACCAAAGCGACTGGTGTGCTCTTTTAGAGTGGCGACTAACAGTTTGTCAGGAGAACTTTTCCAAATGTATGTGTAAAACGCGTGTGCATCTATAAATGCACAGAAAGGCGGGACTAGAATAGCCGCGTAGCGCTGAACATACTCAGATGAAAGAAGTTTTAAAAAAATGGTTCAAATGGCTCTGAGCACTATGCGACTTAACTTCTGAGGTCATTAGTCGCCTAGAACTTAGAAGTAATTAAACCTAACTAACCTAAGGACATCACACACATCCAAGCCCGAGGCAGGATTCGAACCTGCGACCGTAGCGGTTTTCGGTTCCAGACTGTAGCGCCTAGAACCGCACGGCCACTCCGGCCGGCGAAAGAAGTTTTATTGACGTGCCCAGTTAGAGGCGTAAATGTTGAGACAGGTGTCATCGTTTAGTAATGAATTAGAAATCAATATATTCTTTTTGTTAATTTTAAAAAGTCGGGAGTAGAAAGTATACAG
The DNA here is from genome assembly GCF_023864275.1 of Schistocerca cancellata. Lineage (NCBI taxonomy): Eukaryota > Metazoa > Arthropoda > Insecta > Orthoptera > Acrididae > Schistocerca > Schistocerca cancellata. The sequence goes on along the minus strand of NC_064628.1, from coordinate 304,072,366 downwards.
AACAGGACCCACCAGCATGAAATGCGCGATACTGAAATTTTTAACGTATTAACGTACATACCCGTAATTAAGACAAGTAAGTAATAAATTTCGCTGATGCACTTTAAAGCATCAGCAGCTCTCTCTGTGTTCCTCAGTCGACACCTAGAGGAAATATATCGGATGGTACATGACAGTGAACGGTACCTGTATATTCCAAAGTGCCGCATGCGAAAATGCGGTTTTTCAGGACGTCATATCTCGGGATCTGGGTCAAGTATTTTAGATAACCCTTGGACAAGCGACCATTTGGATACCTATCGAAAGAACTGTAGCTATCCTACAGTACATGGTCAAAATTTAGACATTACACACTTCCTCTAGCCCCGGAACTACGTGCAAATCTGTTGGTTCGTTTGCGTTATTTGTGCTCTGGAGTGAATCTCAGGTGGCTTATAAAAACACCATTTACACATGGGCGTGTCCTGAGAAAACCCAGAAAAACCATGATTTTTGGGTACCAAAAGTATCTATTGTGAAGATAGGCACTTCGATAATTTTCATTCATGGCCAATTGTCCATATTTTTACCGCATATTGTTAAGGGTATGTCCTCGCGGAACACTGAAACTTTTTTGATGTAATTATCCGTTACCGAAATCGGGAGGTCAAAATTACCATACTTAAGCACGTAAAATAATCACGTAATGTCTTAGGGGTAAATATAGTTTCCACTGACATAATGAACACTTGGAAATGGTTCTAGGACAGCTTTAAAGGTTCTGAGGTCACTAAACTATGTTTTTAGTCATCATTTTTTCTCCATAAATCTTTATGACGCGCTGTCTTTGTATAACAGGCAATTACACCTATACAAATGTATCGAAAATAGGGCTGCACTGGCAAAAATGATGTAAAACTGATCTTAACATGCCTCAAAAGTACTTAAAATGACTGCAAAGCGTTACGTAAAACTGGAAAGATTGCAAGTGCAGTAAAATATTTCTAATAACTTTTTTATTCTTTTAAGATACAAATCGTTTTGGGTTCATTGCGATCGATGACCAAAGATTTCATAAAAAAATGTGAAGCTACCGTGTTTGGGGTCATCTCATATTATCCATTTTTATTTGTTTTTCATACGTCTCAAAATATATAAATGTGTCGTAGTGTTTAAATAAACTGTGAAAACTCTACTGACCTGTAGAATTCGTTTTATATAAGCAGCATACCCTGTTACAGTAGAGAACAGAAGAGAACCAGCGGAAAAATGCTCCTGACGGCAAAAATGTTTCTGTTTGAAGGACTCTGACAGAAAAGAGTGCAATCAGCTGCCTCAATTGTCTTTCCGTATCCCTTACCAAATTTTTTTTTCATTTGAATATGTTTGTACTTTTTGCACCGAAAGAGAGCAGCATAGAGACGATGCCAATGAGGGAGGAAGAGAGAGGAGACTGAGCGTGGCAGAGAGAAGGTCGCAGTGAAGGAGAAACAGAGTTGGACGAAGACAATAGCAGTGGGAACCTAAGAGAGGAAATATTGGTGGTCAGTGAGAGGCAGTGACAGTAAAAGAGAAAGAGAGATGAATAGAGATAGAAGCAGTGGGAGCAAAAGAGAGAGGAAGTAGTGGAAATGAAAAATACATGTAAGTGGAGATCATACTTAGGCTTGAGGGGTCTGGATCTTCCCATACAGGCGAACTTTAACACATACAAATACGGGAGGGTGCATGTGGACATAAATTTTAAACACATGAGGACAGTAGAAAAACTAAGTTTGACTCCTCTAGAATTTGTAAGCTGCCAAGAGGTGGAGACTGTGGCAGTGGGAAATGGAGGATAAAAGGAGGTAGTGAAAGTGAGAGAGGAAACAGCGGCAGTGGGATTTACTGTACATCAAAAGGAGAAAACCGAAGCAGAGAGAGAGAGAGAGAGAGAGAGAGAGAGAGAGAGAGAGACATACACAGTCAGTGGCAGTGAGAGGGAGATGCTACGTATGACGCATTAACTACAAAGAGAGACCGTGCAAAAGGATTTAGAACGTCCTGTGTTAAAAGAATGCGAATATTTTCACAAGCAAAATTTTTGATGATGATGGGATGAGGATTAAGGCAGCTTTCCTATCTTTTAAAGAAGAATATATTCGCCCTTTTTTTGTCTCCGACAGGTGCATTACTCCTCTGGTGCAAGTAAGTTCGATTCACTGGGAGCAGTATCGTCCGAGGTCAAGTGGGTGGACAGTTTTAATGTGAAATAGTACTTGGCGAAAACCAACCGCTTGTGACCGCCGTAAAGGAATTTGAAAAGGATGATAGTGAATTATAGATTTATTGCAAGAAATATGACGTAAAGTTACAGAGAAAATTTCGAGACGAGAGCTAATAAAGGCAATGTAAGAGATTATCACGCGCTTTACGTCCATGAAAATAGTGAGCATTCACGGTATCTATGGCTCTAGAATATTTGTACCAGCTGTTGGTCTAACCTTGCAAATTTTGTGGCATAAGGGGCTCCTAAATGCAGTCATCGCTGCCGTAGATTATAATGAGTAAGAGTTATTGGCTGCGAATACCATAACCACTTCTAGCAATTAATCGATACGTTTTGCAGGAAATTCACATACTGTGGCTGAAAGTAAATGCTGTGTTAACGATACCCTCGTAACACTGCCTCGCTGGATTATTTAAACTCATTTCTAGATTTTTTATTCGTTTGGCACAGCGAAGATGGCTGGTTGGCTTTCTGACGTAGCAGAACACATCACAGGGCCATCCGCGGGAGGAATGCAATATGAGGTGTCCGCTACAAGACGTACCCACGCCATAGCCTGCAATTCAGTTACAAATTTTCCTTGGCCCTAGTGACGAGGCTGTCTATGACGGCAACCTCTACGGAAAATGGGCAGCAGTCGCAATTTGTAAACTCACGTTCCATACTATTATGCTGTGGTCGAATGGATTTCACATTGAAACACAACGATTCGTTCCCATCTGCGGAGGACATTTTCACGGGGGATCGTAGCTTGAGTTTCCGATTCACACAATGGTTCGCTACTGACAGCAGCAAAATTCAGTTTACACATGCTTCCGCGTAAAAAAGGGTCAACAAACGACAAGAAGGACACAAGAGCAATTGCATAAGAGGGGAGACTGACAGATCAGCTGTTGCGGAGCATGTTTTGCAGCCAGGATACAACCAAATTTATTTTCGTAGGACTCAAGTACTGGTAGCTCCAAGCGGATACCATGAAAGACTAAACAGAGAGGTCATAGAAATTGTAAAACACCCAAGAAATTTCAGTAGGAAGGAGGAGGGCGCGAAACTGACTGACATCCGGATATCGGTATTGAAGAAGACGTCTTCCACCAAGGGTAACAGCAACAGCGGACGACGCCATCGACAACGGCCAGTTGTGCTCGGGTATTCAAAACATGTGACTTCACGCCACTGCGAGGAGGCACGCGAAAACGAAATTTATCATCAGCGAGCCAAGGTGCGAATTGGACACTCAAAGAAGGTACGCTCCTGCTTGAAAACTTTCCTCCTCAGATGGAGACAAACCATTGGGTTTAAATGTGAAATCCATAGCCACTGAGCCGTGCGTGGCTCGTGTTCGTGCCATATTTCATTTGATATCCTGTTTTTACTGTACTACTACCTCGTTATGTTCAGTTACTGGTGTCACTGAGCTGCCGCCTTGCCTGCCCATTAGCGGCAGCAGCGGCGCTTATCGATGTAAGCCCTGGCGTATTATCTTTGCTAACTGCTATTACTTCCCAGTTGTCGTGTGTTGTGAGTTAGTTCGGCTTTGCCAGTCAGTTGGATCACGCTAGCAGTGGTGGAGTTCGGACTTGGCAGTGTTTGAGTTAGGACGCGGCAGAAGTTCAGTCGGAGCGCGGCTGCAGTGAGGTCCGGACAGCCTTGACTCGCCCGACAGTTGCTGATACATATCACTTGTGTGCGGATCACCTTGGTTGGTCGTCGGTCGGTCGTCTGGTTGGACGATGTGTGTGTTGGCCGGCGATCGCTTATGGGTTGGCTGCGTGTGATGACTTGTGTATGGCCTTGTTATTGCACTGTCACTGTCATTAGCATTGTCTAGTTCTTCGTGCAAGTGTTCGTGAAACTGTGTGTAGTTTGAGTGTTATTTCAAATGCTGTCGGCGTGCAGTTTTGTACCGAGCCGGTAGGTTGGTGTGGATCAGCTAGGAAATCGCGCGGCGCAGTGGGCGGGGCCTGCTGGTGGTCCTACGCAGTGTCGGAGTATGTGGGAGCTGTTCCGATTGCTACGGGGTTCGTGGTTCACCGACCCAGGACATCAAAATTAAGTGGTGATTTAATTACCGAAGCCAGATTGTTCACATCGTGCCGTTGGTTTTCATGGTTGGCTGTTTGGGGTATTCCCGTGAGCAACAGTAGAGTCAGTGTCATCGTAATTGCCGACTGCTTCACGTCTGCTGTGCAGCGAGCTACCTTAATTTAAGTATTAACTGTATTTTTCTTACTTGTCACTTCTTCTTCCGTGTGTATTTGCTTTTAGGAAGCTTTAATTGTCGGGTGCTATTAATAGTGTTCCATAGATTTCGTGTTTGTTTTGAATACAGTCAGAGAGAGTCCCTTTAGTCAGCCATAGTGCCAGTAGAGTCAGTGTCGTCGTAATTGCCGTCTGCTTCACGTCTGCTGTGCACCGAGCTACCATAATTTAAGTATTAACTGTATTTTTCTTACTTGTCACTTCTTCTTCCGTGTGTTTTTGCTTTTAGGAAGCTTTAATTGTCGAGTGCTATTAATAGTTCCATAGATTTCGTGTTTGTTTTGAATACAGTCAGAGAGAGTCCCTTTAGTCAACCATAGTGCCAGTAGTGCTAGTGTTTGTTTTCAATACAGTCCAGAGACAGGTAGTGCTATTTTAATAGTTTTCTACAAGAAGTGGCTAGCAACCACAGTTTAGTGAATAAACAGCCGCCTTTAGTGAATTAGCAGTCTAGTTAAAGGTTGATTAACTCTCTTCAGTAAACTGATTCCTTAGGATGGATAGGATGTGTGACTGCTGTGTACGGACGCAGGAGGAGCTGGCCACTGTTCGCGAACAGCTGAGCGTGTTGATGGCCGCGGTCAGCCGTCTTCAGGCTGCTGCCTCGGAGTGTAGCGGCAGTGAGGAGTCTGGTGCGTCGCAAGGTGCACCCCAGGTGTTACATGCTTTACCCACTGTCCCTGCTGTCGATACATCTTCGCGGGTGCTGGGCGCGGTTGGGCCACCCTCTCCCCAAGGGGAGTGGCGGGTTCAGCGGCGTTCGCGGCGCACGAGGCGGAGGGTCAATGTGGAGGCTAGCCGTGTGGCATCGCCCGCTCTGCCTGTGAGTGGACATGTGGCTGCTCCTTCAGCAAGGTCCGAGCAGGCACACGGGGGGAGGGGTTTATTAGTTATTGGGAGCTCCAACGTTAGGCGGGTGATGGAGCCCCTTAGGGAAATAGCGGGAAGGTCGGGGAAGAAGGCCAGTGTTCACTCTGTCTGCTTGCCGGGGGGTCTCATCCGAGATGTGGAGGAGGCCCTACCGGCGGCGATAGAGAGCACTGGGTGCACCCGACTGCAAATTGTTGCTCATGTCGGCACCAATGACTCCTGCCGTCTGGGTTCAGAGGTCATCCTCAGTTCGTACAGGCGGTTGGCGGAATCGGTGAAGGCGGAAAGCCTCGCTCGCGGGGTGAAATCAGAGCTAACTATTTGTAGTATCGTTCCCAGAACCGATCGCGGTCCTCTGGTTTGGAGCCGAGCGGAAGGCTTAAACCAGAGGTTCACACGATTCTGCGGAGATCTGGGGTGCAAATTTCTCGACCTCCGCTATCGGGTGGAGAAATGTAGGGTCCCCCTGAATAGGTCAGGCGTGCACTACACGCCGGAAGCGGCTACAAGGGTAGCGGAGTACGTGTGGAGTGCACATGGGGGTTTTTTAGGTTAGAGAATCCCCTCCCTAGGCCCGACAAGACGCCTCCTGAGATGCGGCAAGGTAGGAGTAGGAAAAATGCAACAGGGAATAACAATATTAATGTGCTAATAGTAAACTGCAGGAGCGTCTACAGAAAGGTCCCAGAACTGCTCTCATTAATAAACGGTCACAACGCCCATATATTACTAGAGACAGAAAGTTGGCTGAAACCAGACGTAAACAGTAATGAAATCCTAAACTCAGATTGGAATGTACACCGCAGAGACAGGCTGGACAGTGAAGGGGGAGGCGTGTTTATAGCGATAAGAAGTGCAATAGTATCGGAGGAAATTGACGGAGATCCGAAATGTGAAATGATTTTGGGTGAAGGTCACGGTTAAAGCAGGCTCAGACACGGTAATTGGATGTCTCTATAGGCCCCCTGGCTCAGCAGCTGTTGTGGCTGAGCACCTGAAGGATAATTTGGAAAATATTTCGAGTAGATTTCCCCATTATGTTATAGTTCTGGGTGGAGATTTTAATTTGCCGGATATAGACTGGGAGACTCAGACGTTCATAACGGGTGGCAGGGACAAAGAATCCAGTGAAATTTTTTTAAGTGCTTTATCTGAAAACTACCTTGAGCAGTTAAACAGAGAACCGACTCGTGGCCTTCTGGTGACAAACAGACCCGAACTATTTGAAAAAATTAACGCAGAACAGGGAATCAGCGATCATAAAGCGGTTACGGCATCGATGATTTCAGCCGTAAATAGGAATATTAAAAAGGGTAGGAAGATTTTTCTGTTTAGAAAAAGTGACAAAAAGCAGATTTCAGAGTACCTGTTGGCTCAACACAAAAGTTTTCTCTCAAGTACAGATAGTGTTGAGGATCAGTGGACAAAGTTCAAAACCGTCGTACATAATGCGTTAGATGAGTATGTGCCAAGCAAGATCGTAAGAGATGGAAAAGAGCCACCGTGGTACAACAACCGAGTTAGAAAACTGCTGCGGAAGCAAAGGGAACTTCACAGCAAACATAAACATAGCCATAGCCATGCAGACAAACAAAAATTACGCGAAGCGAAATGTAGTGTGAGGAGGGCTATGCGAGAGGCGTTCAATGAATTCGAAAGTAAAGCTCTGTGTACTGACTTGGCAAAATATCCTAAGAAATTTTGGTCTTATGTCAAAGCGGTAGGTGGATCAAAACAAAATGTCCAGACACTCTGTGACCAAAATGGTCTGAAACAGAGGATGACAGACTAAAGGCCGAAATACTAAATGTCTTTTTTCAAAGTTGTTTCACAGAGGAAGATTACACTGTAGTTCCTTCTCTAGATTGTCGCACAGATGACAAAATGGTAGATATCGAAATAGACGACAGAGGGATAGAGAAACAATTAAAATCGCTCAAAAGAGGAAAGGCCTCTGGACCTGATGGGATACCAGTTCAATTTTACACAGAGTACGCGAAGTAACTTGCCCCCCTTCTTGCAGCGGTGTATCGTAGGTCTCTAGAAGAGCGTAGCGTTCCAAAGGATTGGAAAAGGGCACAGGTCATCCCGTTTTCAAGAAGGGACGTCGAACAGATGTGCAGAACTATAGACCTATATCTCTAACGTCGATCAGTTGTAGAATTTTGGAACACGTATTGTGTTCGAGTATAATGACTTTTCTGGAGACTAGAAATCTACTCTGTAGGAATCAGCATGGGTTTGGAAAAAGACGGTCATGTGAAACCCAACTCGCGCTATTCGTCCACGAGACTCAGAGGGCCATAGACACGGGTTCACAGGTAGATGCCGTGTTTCTTGACTTCCGCAAGGCGTTCGATACGGTTCCCCACAGTCGTTTAATGAACAAAGTAAGAGCATATGGACTATCAGACCAATTGTGTGATTGGATTGAGGAGTTCCTAGATAACAGGACGCAGCATGTCATTCTCAATGGAGAGAAGTCCTCCGAAGTAAGAGTGATTTCAGGTGTGCCGCAGGGGAGTGTCATAGGACCGTTGCTATTCACAATATACATAAGTGACCTGGTGGATGACATCGGAAGTTCACTGAGGCTTTTTGCATATGATTCTGTGGTGTATCGAGAGGTTGTAACAATGGAAATTGTACTGAAATGCAGGAGGATCTGCAACGAATTGACTCATGGTGCAGGGAATAGTAAGTGAATCTCAATGTAGACTGGTGTAACGTGCTGCGAATACACAGAAAGATAGATCCTTTATCATTTAGCTACAATATAGCAGGTCAGCAGCTGGAAGCAGTTAATTCCATAAATTATCTGGGAGTAGGCATTAGAAGTGATTTAAAATGGAATGCGTGTGCGTGTGAAATCTTATGGGACTTAACTGCTAAGGTCATCAGTCCCTAAGATTACACACTATTTAACCTAAATTATCCTAAGGACAAGCACACACATAGGAGCCTGAGATGGCATTATTCAGATGCCGAAATTGGTTGCTTAAATAAAATAACTTCTCATAACATACGACTGTTTGGCGATTTTCCTTGATAAATAAGAAAATACAGTATAATGTTGATCGTCGGTAAAGCAGATGCCAGACTGAGATTCATTGGACGAATCCTAAGGAAATGCAATCCGAAAAAAAAGGAAGTAGGTTACAGTACGCTTGTTCGCCCACTGCTTGAATACTGCTCAGTAGTGTGGGATCCGTACCAGATAGGGTTGATAGAAGGTATAGAGAAGATCCAACGGAGAGCAGCGCGCTTCGTTACAGGATCATTTAGTAATCGCGAAAGCGTTACAGAGATGATAGATAAACTCCAGTGGAAGACTCTGCAGGAGAGACGCTCATTAGCTCGGTACGGGCTTTTGTCGAAGTTTCGAGAACATACCTTCACCGAAGAGTCAAGCAGTATATTGCTCCCTCCTACGTATATCTCGCGAAGAGACCATGAGGATAAAATCTGAGAGATTAGAGCCCACACAGAGGCATACCGACAATCCTTCTTTCCACGAACAATACGAGACTGGAATAGAAGGGAGAACCGATAGAGGTACTCAAGGTACCCTCCGCCACACACCGTCAGGTGGCTTGCGGAGTATGGATGTAGATGTAGATGTAGAAACAGCGAGTGTTCGAGTTGGCGAAAGTTTGGCCTCCATCCGGTAGAGTTTAACTGTATTTCGGTTATTTAAAGTCCAAGTCCAGCGGAATTTTCTGCCTCGTGGTCGTTAGCGTTCCGGTTACCTGCCTTGGCCGCCGACGTAAAATTCAGGCAGTGTCCTGTCCTTACCGTGTTGTCGCTGTCCAACACGTGTGTGTAGTTTTGACAGCTTATGAATACTTGGTTGTGGGCGCATACGCCTTTTACGTTTTGGCTTTAGAGTTCCTTGTGCAATGGTTGGATGGAAAGCAAGTCGTCTTGTCGATGGGTCCGTTGACTGTCTCTTGGTTGGGTTGTCGGCGGATCGGATATAGCTGGGCTGATTGACTGTCTCTTGGTTGGGTTGTCGGCGGATCGGATATAGCTGGGCTGACTACCTGTCTCCCCTAAGCGAAAGCTATTATTTCAAGTGCAGACCGACCCCCAGAAACTTCTGGGCGCCGCTGGCTATACTGCCTTTTCTTACTGGTGTTTGATTGGGTATTATAATGGCTTATAACCGATGGTTTTAATTTGTATGATTTTAGCTGGGTTTTAAATAATGGGCCACGTGTTAGATTTGTTGGGCCTTCAGCCAAGTTATAGAACTTACTTACGTAAGGCCTTCCGCCTTCTAAATATTCTGTTTTGAGTCTGAATTTTAAGTTAAGGGCTTTCAGCCATTTTTAAATTTAAGTGGTTGTGCCCTTAAGGCATCAGACAGGGTGGCCTATTCAGCCGATAACTAAGTTCAAAAAATTTTGCTGTATTTTTTGGACAACTGAATAAAGTTATATGTGTTTGAGTGTAACTGACAGCCCCCTTTTGGCCCCTTTCCACAATTCCTACTACCTGTTCTGTCCTGCGGATTTAAGCAGGGTGTTTCAGCCACAACATTTAATTCATTGTGGCATTTCCAGCCGTGAAAATTTAGATTTTACAGTTTTAGAGAAGCTAATATTCTAATTACTTCAGTCAGAGACGAACCAGTAATTTCGTGTTCCACCACCGAACCAGTGGGGAAATTGTTAAGAGTTGCAGAGCTCATTGCACGCGTACTGGACAGAAACAACCGTTTTCGACCCCGAACTGAGAAATGGTACAGTATTTTAAGCTAGTTGCGCAGTATATATACGGCTAAGAAGTCCACCTCGTAGCTCAGTGGTTAGCACTTCCGACTGCCATGTGGAGGAACCTGGTTCAGTTCCCGGTACTGCCAAGGATTTTTCCTTGATCGGAGAACTGGAGGAGGTTCCGTCAGCCTACGTGAATGAGAAGCAGCGGCTCCAAGGTCTGGAAAGCCGACCGTTCGGCCAGAGGACCAATGTTCTGGGCTCATTCCTGTACATGTCGCATATGGCACACGATGACGTGGTGGCTGGTTAGCGGTCTTCTGCATCTGATTGTTGAGCTTAGTTTTAGGATAGTATACGTCGCTAATGGCTGTAACTTGTGTGATTAATAATAGCTAGTGGAAGATTCTCATATTTTTCTGTTATTGTAAATAATTTACCTCAACTGTACTGGGATAAAGAGGAATGAGCGCAGTGCATGAGCAGCGAATAAAATCCTTTACCCTGTGTTTAGTTTTTATCTGTGGCTGGCTTCCTTGTCAGTCAGTTGTGAAGCGCTGAGGCACTTTTATTTGAAGGATAGTAGCGAGTAGTTTAGTTTTTCAGAAGATAAGATCTGTTTTCTGTGAATGTGGGAGAAGCTTTTTGGAATACGTTATTATGTAAATGACAACTCTTTTACAATGCTTCCTGGCTCTTTTTATTGACAGAGAAGATTTTGGACGAATTTAAGGGCATGTTTGTAGTCTCTTTCTAATGACAGAGTTCTCTAATTGTTAGTCTTCTCATGTTGTGCAGTCTTTTTGTCAATAATCAGCGTTTGATTTCTCAAAAACGGTTTTCCTTAAAGTAAAACCCACCTCCATGTGTTATACTAAAGTTTAGAACATTTCGTGGTGTGTGCGTTGCACCTTACACCACACGAAGTCGCATTGCTTCTGACAAGCAAAAAGAAAGACATTGTTAGTGAGAAGTTTATTTTCCTTTAGCTACTCCTCCGATTTGTACTTGCTTTCGAGAACTTCAGAACTCTAGGCTCAAAAACCACATGCTGAGCAAGAGATAACGCACTTTTATTTCAGGGCGGATATCACCTGGCACTCTTGACCAAACAGTGTGTAATTAGGCTTGTGAGGTACCGTGCTAGCAAGTACATAAATTGTCAGTGAACAGTTTTGGTAACTGCAAACAGTCATTTCTTCCGAGTACAGGTGTAATTTATTTTTGGGGATATTCTTAGTCTAATATTGTACTTCATATCACGCATCATTGTTGAAAGTTTTAATTACATAGCTTTCATTGAGCATATAGTTAGTTTCTTTTGGCATTTAATTATACTTTTCCCTTTATTTCAAACTCTGCGCTCGTGAAGTTTAAAGTTTTGTTTCACGACACTGTTCACATGCTCAACACAGGGCCAAATAACAGTCAAGTCTGCACAGCAATTGAATACGTTATCTAAAGTACATGATACATGAGAAGGAAGTTTTCGAAATCGATGTATTAAGTTTTCTCTTATGTAGACAATATTTCATATAAAGCTTCCACGACTTACCGGACTGCGAATGTACTTCACAAGCGGGAACGAACAGGTAGGGGAACAGTCAGCCGCAGAGAGCAGCAGTTACAGTCATGATGAATTGAATTAAAAACAAACAAACAGTAGCGTCTAGCATCGACTGTGCCAACGCCAAGAGATCATGGAAGCAATTCATAGCTATTCTGATCCATGATGGTAACCGCCATCCACATCTTGGTGCATGCTGGGGTTCCAGAAGTGCTCAATAGAGCTGCAGTCAGGTGAATCTCAGGACCATGTTAGTGTAACTTAAAAGAAAAATGCGTTAACGCTAGTGACGTGCTCGTATTTCAGCCACTGTCAGTAGTGTCTGAAACAGAGTTTACACAGTTATTTGCAGTCTGCCCTCTCGCGCCTCTTTTGTTTCAGGGAACACCAGAACGGGCAATGCAGAGCAATAAAGACACGCCGAACCAGTTACCCCGTGCAGTAACTGATGCACTGGTTACAGATGTGACTCTTTTGACAGCAGCCGGAACGTTGTCGTTCTTTCTCTGAGGTCTTTATGAGGAGGCGCGGGTGAAAGAGAGGCGGTGGCATGCGCGTCAAGAAAAATGCGTTTGAAGGTCGCTTTTGTACATTTTTCTTGGATAATTCGAAAACTACGGCCTCCACCAAAAACGTATCCGAGTTCAAAATTTAGCTACATTAAATTTCCTAGAAAAAAGGTCATATTCATTTTCTCTGTAGGAAAAATAGTTTGCACATAGCGATGGACAGAATATAAAAGTCTTGCACATTATGGGTTGCATAAAACTCATCTGTAGGGGCAGCTGAATCACCCTGTGTACAGTATGATCAGAAACAGTCTATAAACCTTTAAGAGTGTCGCAGGGTAGATTGTGTTGAGAAATAATTGAGAGGGAAAAATTCGGTGTGTTGCACCATTTACGAGGTAATTGACACTGAAGTGAATTCAAGCGGCACGCCAGAGACGTTCTCACCAAACAAGAGAGCGATACGGAAATTGGACAAAGGATAGAACCCGAGCCACAGGCCGAGCTGTCTCGTGCACTATCGATTATGTAATAAGAACAAATGACACTAATTTTATCTGGTGGGTCGCTTGAATTTGCGCATGTAGCGACCTGACTGGTTAACTTCATTGATACCTAACTCGGAAACGGCGAAACGTATCCAATATTTTTTTACGATTATTTCTCAGAACCCATTATTTCTGACCGCTCTGTAAACATTACTACTAAAATCCTAAGTATGTGTGCACATTAAAAGTAGGAAATGGCTGCAAGATCTATTTGAGGTCAAGGGACGGGGAGGAGGGTAGACCTTCAAACCTTGACACTTCCCTCCCCCCCCCTCCCTCCGCTTCCATCCCCTCTGAATTAAACTCTGGATCCGTTTGTGTCTATCACTTTATCTAGACTCATAAAAAATAAATAAAAAAAATAAAAAATGGATCAGTATTCAGTCATATTCTATAACTCGACCACAACTTTTTAATTTAGTTCAGTGATTACTTTATCACTCTTCCGTCAATTCACTCTATAAGACATCGCCCATACGATATCAGTAAACTCCGGAGTAGTCTCAGTCTCTACGACAGTGGAAATGGACATGAACGTTTGGCGTCATTGGCTGGGTGGACCCTTGCGGGGCAGGTCCGGCCGCCTTGGTGCAGGTCTTATTACATTCGACGCCACATTTGGGGACCTGCGCGCCGGATGGGGATGAAATGATGATGAAGACAGCACAACACCCAGTCCCTGAGCTGAGTCTACGACAATGAGGAAAAAGTTCAAAGCTGCAACTTCAGCCGGTACAGTCAGGACGACCGTCTTCTGAGACCCTGCGGGGGTTATTCTGTTTGATGTCCCTCATGGTGCAACGATCAGTTCTGAAGAGTGTTGTGCTATCCACAAAAATTGAAGAAAAGACTTCAGCGTATCCGTCGCCAGAAAAATGCAAAAGAACTTTTTCCTCCCCATGACAACGCAAGGCATCACACAAGTATCCACATCAGAGGAGCATACAAAACTTCAACGGACTGGTCTTCCTCATCCACCCTAGAGTCCGCATTCCCTCCTTCTGGCTTCTATCTGTTTGACTCAATGGAGGATGAACTCAGCGGGAAAGAGTGCGTGGATGATGTGAAGGGTACTGACGCAACAAGACATTGGCTGCGACGTCGACCAGTAGACTGGTACCTTGCGGGCACACGGGCCGACCTAGTAAGGTAGCGCAAGTCTGTAGCACTGAACGGAGATTATGCTGAAAAATAGGGTTTTGTAGCCAAAAGAGAGGGGAATAATGTGGTGTATTGGAATCCTGAAGAAAACCAACTTACTTTCTGAAAAAAGGTGTTGCATTACTTACTGAACGCCCCTCATACCATAGAGATTAACCCTATTAGGCAGAGATGCCAGTTCTCGAAACTATGGTAGGTGCTGAAGCTGGCTTGCGGGTGCCTCTTTCAGTTCTTAAAGGAGATAAATGACTTAATTGTTGAGAACTCTCATTTTGGGGCAAGTAATTCAAAGGTTGCTTTCCCCGCATTGTTCCCAGTAGCATTTTGGAACAATTACTGTTCGAACATTACGAAATAGCACGGGAGAAGCCATCTATTGATGCATAACCAGCAAGAATTCAAAAAATATCTCAACTTACTCCTTATCCGTTCTAAGCAACTCTTTCCTAAGTCACGAGTGCTGTCGACAGGGTATTTATAGTTGATTGCATATTTCTGGATTTTCAGAAGGCTGTTTACAACGGTCCCCACAAGCAGCTTCTAATCAAAATTTGCGTGCCTATGGAGTTTCGATTGAGTTCTGCGACGGGATTTGTAGTTTCCACTCAGTGATCACAATCCGTAACAGTTGACGGGGTATCATCAACTGAAACAGATATGTTACATGGGATTCCTGTAAGGAAGTGTTACAGGCCCTCTGCTGTACGTGGCCCCAGTGCGCAATATGTGAAACCCTCTTTGATTCTTTGCGGATGATGCTGTCATTTATCGTCTTTTAAGGCCGTCAGATGATCAGAACGAATTACAAAATGATGTAGACAAGATATGTAAATAATGTGACAAGTTGCAACTGACGCTCAATAAAAGGATTGAAGTCCTCCACTTGATCACTAAAAGAAGGTCGGTTAAATTTCGGTAATACCATAAATTACACACAATTAAAGTTCGTCGATTGAACTAAATATCCAGGAATTACAATTACGAATAACTTAAATTGGAATCATCGCAATGAAAATGTTGTGCAGAGGGTGGACCAAAGGCTGCGTTGTATTAGTTGAACAATTTGAAGTACAACTACTATAAAGAATCCCTTCTCTATGCTTGTCCGTCCTCTTCTGGAGTCCTGCTGAACGATATACTATCCTTACGAGATAGGATCAATGGAGGCCGTCGAAAAAGTTCAAATGATTTAAGAGGTCAGGTCTCCATGTATGATCTCGAAATAGAGAATAGTGTGTCACGGATGTGATATGTGAACTGGGATGGCACTCATTAAGACAAAGGCTTCTTTTTGTTGCGGCGAGATCTTTTCAAGATGTTTCAATCGGCAACTCCTCCGGATGCAAAAATTTGTTGTTGGCTAGCACCTATCCAGAGAGGACTATCGCAATGAAATAAAAGAAATCAGAGCTCGCACGGAAAAATTAACGTCTTCACTTTTCCGATATGCTATACGGGAGAGGAACGGCATGAAGTAGCCTTAAGGTGGCTCTGTGAATCATCTGCTAGGTACATAAGTATGAATTGCAGAGTAGTCATGCGTAGATGTGCGCATCGTAAGCGAAAGCGACGCTATTACGTGCAACTGTCCTTCTTCGTCCGCCCATAGTAATGCTGATCGTAACACAAAGCCTACAAACAAGACGATAAATGTCGCGATTTAAGTGAGCCCTGTTGTAAAGGACTACCAGCGACACGGTGCTCCTTAAGACCCACGAACAAGCACTCTGGGAAGTTAAACTAGCACTGATCAGCCGAAAGATTATGGCCGCACCCAAAAAGTGTGATAATCTACTTTGACAGGCAAAATCATAAGAGTTCACAGTATCTCATATTCTTCCGGTACCTGTGTATGTCACATAGTACCTGTAATTACATTTTGCAAATACCAGTCTTCAGCGAAATGTATTTACTTGGCTTCGAAATGATACCAGAGTCGACAAGAGAGTGTACAAAAGATATTTTTTGTTTCTTTAAGACTGTTGCGAATTTCTATGTGCCTTCCAGCTGACTAAAAAAGAATCTAGTTTGCAACTCGAACCAAGTTGTAAGTTTCAGCTGTTTTCCCAACTTTCTCTTCTGTAAGCCTGATTTAATAAAGTAGTCGGCTTGACCTGAAATACTTAAATACGTAAACACCCCAAATGTTTTTGAATATGTGGTCACAGCTTTATTTTAAGTAACGCTTGAGAGGCAATCTGATTCTCTCACGTAGAACGACAAAATCGCTATGCAGTGATGGTTTCCGTGCTGTAGCATTGGATCGACTTCGCTGTTATTTCCCTAGAACGATCTGCAGCACTTAATTCGAATGTGTTCAACGGTGGTGGCTCACTCAGTAACTCTGAAGCAATAGTGCGACTTAAAGAGCGTTTTCTTTGGAAATCAAATAATTAATTATTTTAACACTTACGTGACGCTGCTGGCTAATGTCTATGGGCTATCTAAGGTTCCGTCATTGTTATCAGAGTAAAGTTACTAGAGAGATGGAGATATAAATATAATTTGCTGTCATTCCCATTTTAACGCACCGCAGTTGCCTAGGTTTTAATAATAATATCAGTAAAATATATATAAAATGTTTTAATAGAGTAATAATAATGTCTTTACATGTATAATTCCTACGTCACTTTAGCGTAGCTTACAAGAATAATAATTTACGCTACACGAAATCGAAGTGTGCACTTACCATTGTCAGTATTTCAGCTCCCTCTAGTACCATGGGAGTCATTCCCTGATGTCTTAATAGATGTTCTAACACTCTGCCCCTTCTCGTTGTCAGTGTTTTTCATATATTCCTTCCCTCGCCGATTCTCCGGAATACCTGATTCCTTACGTTATCAGTCTACCTAATTTTTGACATTCGTCTGTAGCATCACACCTCAAATGGTTCTATCTCGTCTATTGCGATTTTGCCACAGTCCATGGTTCGCTACCGTACAATGCTGTGCTGCATACGTACGTTCTTAGAAATTTCTTCCTTAAGTTAACGTCTATTTTTTATACCGGTGGAGATCTTATGGCCAGGAATGCTCTTTTTGGCAGTGCTGGTCTGCTTTATATGTCCTTCTTGCTCCGTCCGCCATGGGTTATTTTGGTGCCTAGGTAGCATAATTCCTTGACGTCATCTACTTTATCACCAGTCCTGATATTAAGTTTCTCGCTGTTCTCATTTCTACTGCCACCCATTACTTTCGTCTTTCTTCGATTTGCTCTCAATCCATATTCTGTAGTCTGTAGACTGTTCATTCCATTCAGCAGAGTCTGTAATTCCACTTCACTTTCACTGAGGACAGCAATGTCATCAGCGAATTGCATGATTAATAGCCTTTCACCTTGAACTGTAATTCAACTCTTGAACCTTTCTTTTATTTGCGTCATTGTTTATTCGACGTATAGATTGAACAGTAGGAACGAAAGTCTACATCCCTATCTTGCACCCTTTTTAATCCGATCACTTCGTTCTTGTCTTCTCTTATTCTTCGTTCTTGGCTCTTTTACGTAATTCCCTATTGCTTAACCCGATTTTTCTTAGATTTTAGAAAATATTGACTATTTTAGGCTGTCGAACGCTTTTTACAGGTCCATGGATCGTATGAACCTGTCTTGATGTTTCTATAGTCTTGTTTCCATTAGCAACCTCAACGTCAGAATTGCCTCACTGTGTGCCCTTTCCTTTCCTAAAGCCACACTGATCGTCATCTAAAACATCCTCAGTTTTCTTTTCCATTCTTCTGTGTATTACTTTTCTCAGGATCTTGAGTGCATGAGCTGTTAATTTTATTGTGCGATAATTCTTGCACTTGTCGGCTTTTGCTCAAATGGCTCTGAGCACTATGCGACTTAACTTCTGAGGTCATCAGTCGCCTAGAACTTAGAACTAATTAAACCTAACTAACCTAAGGACATCACATACATCCATGCCCGAGGCAGGATTCGAACCTGCGACCGTAGCGGTCACGCGGTTCCAGACTGAAGCGCCTTTAACCGCACGGCCACACCGGCCGGCTCGGCTTTTGCAATCTTCGGAATTGTGTAGATAATGTTTTTTCCGAAAGTGAGATGGTATATTGCCAGTCTCATACATTCCTAAAACTAACTTCAATAATCGTTTTGTTGGCACTACCCCAAACGATTTAGAAATTTTGATCGAGTGTTATCTATCTCTTCTGCCTCATTTGATGTTAAGTCTTACAAAGCTCTTTTAAATACTATCTCTAGTACTGCATCCTCTATCTCCTCTATATTGACTCCTGCTTCTTCTAATATCACGTCCAGACGGGTCTTCCCCTCACAGAGGCCTTCAGTGTACTCTTTCCACCTATCCGATCTGTGCTCTGCTTTTTACGGCGGATTTCCTATTGCATTCTTAATTTTACAACCCTTGCTTTTTATTTCACCGAAGGTTGTTTTGACCATTCTACACCCAGGGTCAGTCCTTTCGATAGTCATTTCTTCTTCCATTTCTTCGTGTTTGTCCTGCAGCCATTTCGCCTCATCTTCCCTGCACTTCCTATTTGTTTCATTCCTGAGTGACCTACTTTTCGAAAATTATCTAAGAAAATTGAAGACCGAAATTTCTAAAACTATAAACGATTACACTGAAAATGTTCTTTGGTTTGGTGATGGTTTCATGATCCGCCGCGCCTGCTAACGCATAGTTAAGTTTCACATTGTAGCGTGCTGTATGAGGCGCGAAGGAAACTGTGGTGCACCCCGGGCCATACATGACGGATGAGTCATGGCTGGGTACATATAAGAACTAACACAGGTGGAGCTCTTGAGCAATTGAACGGTCAGTGTTCCAAGGGGCGACCAACAGTGTGTCCTCGTCGACCGTCCAGCAAAGATTGCTGCGTATGGACCTGTGCAGCAGTCACCTGATTCATGGGCTCATGCTGACTGCTGTTCATCGGCGACGAAGCCGGAATTGGCACGCCAGTACTGCAGCTGAAGTTCACTGACTGGCTACAGGTGACCTTTCCGTATGAATCACGCTTTATGCTCCATCGGACAGATGGCCGTTGGTGTGTACGGCCCTGCTGCCGGAGCAGGTGCGAGTTTTGGTCTGGTGAATATTTCGTGGCATTCCCTATGTGATCTTGTCATTCTGGAACGCACAATGTATCAACACAAGTATGCATGCATTCTTCGAGCTCATGTCCACTCCTATTTCTTCTCAGCACGATGGCACTTACCAACTGCCGGCCGGTGTGGCCGTGCGGTTAAAGGCGCTTCAGTCTGGAACCGCGTGACCGCTACGGTCGCAGGTTCGAATCCTGCCTCGGGCATGGATGTGTGTGGTGTCCTTAGGTTAGTTAGGTTTAATTAGTTCTAAGTTCTAGGCGACTGATGACCTCAGAAGTTAAGTCGCATAGTGCTCAGAGCTGAGCACTTACCAACAGGACACTGCAACTTGTCACACAGTTCGCAATGTATGTGCGTGGTTGGAAAAGTATCCGGATGAATTTACCGTACTCCCACGACAGACGATCTCCCCGAATTTCAAGCCAGTCGAGAATCTGTGGGATGGATTCTTAGTCTTGGAGACCTAGTGCAGCTGGCATGGATCCATACCCTGCACAATTTCGCTGATTCCCTCCATGCACGTCTCGAAGCGGTTCGCGCTGCAAAAGTTGGTTATTCAGGCTTTTGACAAGTGGTCACACTGACATGACTGGACAGTGTCTATCCTCCCTACTCAGTTTCTACTCTGTCTCCGTCAGCATACCTGATTCAGTTCGGCTACATACTATCTCCAGTATTTATGCTAGCGAACTCATCATCCAAGCCTCTTGCCGTCTCTTATACAATGACAATATCATCTGCAGATTTCAAAGATTTATATCTTCACTCTGAACTTTAATTCCCTTTCCAAAATTTTCCTTGGTTTCTCTCACTGCTTGGACAATGTGCAGGTTGGATAACGTAGGGGATAGGCTGCAATCCTACCACATGTCCCTGAGAAAAGAGTCAGATACATCGAGGATACGTGGCAGCGTACGGGTCCTTGGCGGATGTTTATTGGTGACAGCTACAGGCTAGGGACCCAGAAGGGAAGACTAATGGGGCGGCAGAAATCTGTGGAGTGAGTCAGGCGGCCATTGTCTCTGTACGGAAAACTGGGCAGCGACCGGCGCGAGTTCGAGTGGCGCGAGCGGCCGGCCACATCCGGCCAGTGATGAACGGCGGCGCGATGTGCGTGCGTGGGCGCGCGCAGGCGCAGAGGCGCACGCGCACAGGCGCTGGCCGAAGCAGACGCGGGCTCGGGGCTCGGGGCGCGTGGCCGAGCCGCGCGGGACACGCCCAGCTGGGCACTCGCCGGGCGCGCCGGCCGGCGAGGACGCGACGCACACAGATGGTTGGGTTTCGCGAATCACGCAACACCGCAGTTAGTGAGCGACCATAACGGCGACGAGGCCTGTCACAGGGTAATATTTGGCGAAAAAAGTGAAGCCCGCAAAAGACACAGTCGGATGTCAATGTTAACTTCCAATAGATACACACCTTCGGCGGGAATGTTAATGATTAAGAGTTTCAGTTCGCTACGGCAAAGAAAACGGCTTCCAGAGAGTGTTAGTGTTGTTCATGTATAGTGTCGTTACTAATCCTATACAGGGTGGTCCATTCATAGTGAACGGGCCAAGTATCTCACGAAATAAGCGTCAAACGAAAAAAACTACAAAGAACGAAACTCGTCTAACTTGAAGGTGGAAACCAGATCGCGCTATGGTTGGCCCGATAGATGGCGCTGCCATAGGTCAAACGGATATCAACTGCGTTTTTGTAAATAGGAACCCCAATTTTTTTTACATATTCGTGTAGTACTTAAGGAAATATGAATTTTATCTTGGAACACTTTTTCTCTTTGTGATTAGATGGCGCTGTAATAGTCACAAACGTATAGTACGTGGTATCACGTAACATTCCGTCAGTGCCCGTGTTAAAATGGACCGTTTGCCAATTGCGGAAAAGGTCGATATCGTGTTGACGTATGGCTGTTGTGATCAAAATGCCCAACGGGCGTGTGCTATGTATG
This sequence comes from Schistocerca cancellata, assembly GCF_023864275.1. NCBI lineage: Eukaryota > Metazoa > Arthropoda > Insecta > Orthoptera > Acrididae > Schistocerca > Schistocerca cancellata. Next base: position 304,051,444 of record NC_064628.1, on the reverse strand, counting down.
CTGCTCAGTATCCTGGACGACGTCATCCAAGTGTCCGGAGCGTTCGCAGGATAGTTACTTTATTTAAGGAAACAGGAAGTGTTCATCCACATGTGAAACGTCAGCCACGACCTGCAACAAACGATGGTGCCCAAGTAGGTGTTTTAGCTGCTGTCGCGGCTAATCCGCACATCAGTAGCAGACAAATTGCGCGAGAATCGGGAATCTCGAAAACGTCTGTGTTGAGAATGCTACATCAACATCGATTGCACTCGTACCATATTTCTACGCATCAAAAAATGCTTGGCGATTACTTTGGCTCTGAGCACTATGGGACTTAACATCTATGGTCATCAGTCCCCTAGAACTTAGAACTACTTAAACCTAACTAACCTAAGGACAGCACACAACACCCAGCCATCACGAGGCAGAGAAAATCCCTGACTCCGCCGGGAATCGAACCCGTGAACCCGGGCGTGGGAAGCGAGAACGCTACCGCACGACCACGAGATGCGGGCGACGACTTTGAACGCCACTGAGCACACGAGAAATTACGGGACGATTACAGATTTTTTGCACGCGTTCTATTTAGCGACGAAGCGTCATTCACTAACAACGGTAACGTAAACCGGCATAATATGCGCTACTGGGCAACGGAAAATCCACAATGGCTGCGACAACTGGAACATCAGCGACCTTGGCGGGTTAATGTATGGTTCAGCATTATGGAAGGAAGGACAATTGGCCCCCATTTTATCGATGGCAATCTTAATGGTGCAATGCATGCTGATTTCCTACGTAATGTTCTACCGATGTTACTACAAGATGTTTTACTGCAGAACAGAATGGCAATGTACTTCCAACATGATGGATGTCCGGCACATAGCTCGCGTGCGGTTGAAGCGGTATTGAATAGCATATAGTGGATTGGTCGTCGAAGCACCATACCATGGCCCGCACGTTCACCGGATGTGATGTCCCGGATTTCTTTCTGAGGGGAAAGTTGAAGGATATTTGCTATCGTGATCCACCGACAACGCCTGACAACATGCGTCAGCGCTCTGTCATTGCATGTGCGAACATTACGGAAGGCGAACTACTCGCTGTTGAGAGGAAAGTCGTTACACGCATTGCCAACTGCATTGAGGTTGACGGACATCATTTTGAGCATTTATTGATTTAAGGTGGTATTTACAGGTAATCTCGCTGTAACAGCATGCGTTCTCAGAAATGATAAGTTCACAAAGGTACATGTATTACATTGGAACAACCGAAATAAAATGTTCAAACGTACCTAGGTTCTGGATTTTAATTTAAAAAACCTAGCTATTACCAACTGTTCGTCTAATATCGTGAGCCATATGTTTGTGACTATTACAGCGCCATCTATCACAAAGCGAAAAAAGTGGTCCACCTAAAACATTCAGATTTCTTTACGTACTACACGAATATCTAATAAAAAATGTGGGTTCCTATTTAATAAAACGCAGTTGATATCCGTTTGACCTATGGCAGCGCCATCTAGCAGGCCAACCATAGCGCCATCCCCCTTCAAGCTGGACAAGTTTCGTTCTTTGTAGTTTATACGTTTGACGCTTATTTCGTGAGATATTTGGCCCGGTCACGATCAATGGACCACCCTGTATAAGGTATAAGGGGCGTTCAAAAACTTTACGTTTGACGGCGTTGTTGCAACATTGCATGACTGCTATACGTTTGTGTAAGCACCGACATATAGGTAAGGGATTGGTGTGACGTTCGTGTCTTTTTGATGTGCGTGCGGTAAATGTGGAAACTTGGACTATGGAGATGTTACTAGCAAAGGCGTCCAGACAGATCAAACGTGCTGTTATTTTTGTTTTGGTTGCCGAAGGACAATCACTATTAGACAGCCATTATAGAATGAAGAATAAGTATGGGGTAGCATGTCCGCCCAGAATCATTTTTAGGGAAATATGCGCCAAGTTCCGTGGTGGTCGCCATTCAACAAAATACTCCGTTCGCTGTGGCAGGTCAGACTCAAGTGGAAGAGCCAAGTGGGAGACAATCGAGCATCCTCGTTACTGATCTCTCCCCTTGTTATTATCACTGCCTCGCTCCATTAGAAAGGCCGGCAGTTTTCAGTTACTGACTTCTTCACGCAGCAGGACGCAGTGTTTTGCCAAACGCATATTTTCAACCTGATGCACCGTGGGATGATTGCCTCAATGTTCACTGCGATTTCGACTGGTTGGCACATCGATTCTACATTGTATGGCCTTTGAACGGAAACAGCGACAGACCTTAAGTGATAACTGTGAAGAATACGAAGATGCCGCGTACTCGTATGAGACAGCGTTATCAGCATTCGACAGAGTTCGAAAAGGGCGTCATTGTGGGTCTCCATTTGACTGGCAAATCGAATCGTTCAGTGTTCAGAGTTTTAAACCAATTCAAACATGACAGTGCCTAATGCTTGAATGCTTGGAAACGTGAGTGCCAACGTGATCATCGTCGTGGCTCCGGTGAACCATTGCCGACCGCTACAAGGGAGGATCGCCGTATTGTGGACGGAGCATATTGTAGCTCCTTCACATATGCACCTGCCATCCGAGAACAAACAATGTACTCTGTGCGATATTCTGTGTCATCCTGAACCGTTGGTCGAAGACAAGCAGCTGCCTCACTAGGCAGTTGTTGCCCAACGCATAGGCTGCATCTGGAGTGACCGGAAAGAATGGACTACTAATGAATGGCGTCGCATTATGTTCAGCGAAAAGTTCTGCAGTACCCAGATGACCATCGTTGACGAGTTTGGCTTATGGCTAGGACCTGGGGAGAGCTCCGAATCTTGGAGCGTTGAGGAGATGATCAACTGTGTCGCTCGTGCCATCACGGTGTAGGACGCCATCTGAAATGACTTCGTGTCACGGCTAGCACACCTTGAGGGAACAATGACGACACTGCTACAGTACAATGTGTGTATTATATAAATTGACCCCATAACCTAGAGCAAACCGTAGTTCGCTCCAAAATTATGAGTAATAAATTCGTCATTTACGACGTTATGTGAGAATTACCATCAATGCAGCTTATTACATTACAGTATGTATTAAAACATCTGACAAACGTTGACGACATTAGTCTAAGTAGAGGGTCAGGGGTCTGTTTCTAATAACTGTCTCACTATAGAGCAATAATATTCTCAAAGTCGTACCTTGATTGCTGAAGTGCTAATATTAAAAGTAGCGCTATACAAGGGTATCCGTTTGCATTCGTGGCTAGAGTTGAAAGCATTGATCGTAAAAATCTGCAAGCGTGTCCTCAGATCGAAGCTTGAAAATTACTGAAACTTAGTGAGAATGATTTACGTGTCCCTACAGTTTGCGATGCTGCAGCAGCAACATCTCACCACATCTCACCTTCCAGAAGAAGAGTGAAGTGGTGGCAAAATCAGTCATTGGTTTCGCATCAATCAGCTGCATGTGTGTCTAAGTGCGACTTACCCCAAAATCTTTCCAAGTCCCCAGCTCATGTGCTGATCTGCTCCTCTGCTAGGCTGATGAGGTATGAAGAGGAAGTCAGCCAGAGAAGTTGTCTGTCTGTGAAGTCGTTTGGCGATGAAGATGGAGTAATCTTGTTCCGTCTGTTTCCGAAAAGGAAAGCTCGTGTTTTCGCTTTTTCAATGTTTACGCCACATCAATTAGCTGAAACATGGATATTCTGAGTGCTGACCAGTCAAAAGATGCCTTACAAGAATCTCATCCCATCTCTGACTCAGATTTCCGGCAGTTAACCAGTAAAGCATTCCCTAACATTTTGTGCTGAGAATCAGCGCCCTGCTCTCTCTCTCTGTCTTTTTCTATGGCCATTGACTCGCATCGTCAACAGCAGAGCCGTGTTTCTCTTTTTACCTGCTACTTTATTTGTGTTAGCCAGTTCATCGTGTTAAACTTGCGTGTTTTGCTGTTTCTGGGACCTGACGACGTCTCTCACTCAGAGAGGTAGCCCGACTATGGGTTCTCACTTCATGTTATGATCCTATCTGCTGCAGGTGGTTTATTTCGAAGAAAACCCTGTTTTCTACATTTTTCTAACAAATATGTTGTCCTTGTACCTTGCTAAAAACGGCGTTCCTTCTCCTTCCACTTTCGAGCTGTAAAACAGTCGCCCCACGGGGAATGCTGTTATGACTTCAGTAACCAGAGCCTCACAAAGTCTCTTTAAAGTAAAACTTGTCAGCCTAAACGTACTGACCCGTACGGGTACCGCTCGTCCCTTCTGGGAACTCTTCCCGGGTCAGCCTACGTGACGTGATCACACCTCCTTGCTTGCAGCTCAACACATACGCTTCCACAGAGGCGTCTTATTTCGATGTACAATGCAGTTCTGCATAAAAATATAAATTATGTTCATTAGTTACTTGCAATCAATGAGAAAATAAGCCTGACAGGCTTCAGCGAGATTGTCGTCGATTGACTATCGTTCTATGGTGCACTTCCGACCTGTGATTATTTGGCAGTTTTGCATGATTCGACGTGGCCTACCGTGTTTCGACATTACGAGACTGTTTTCTCTACCCTGAGCATGTGAAATAGTATCTGCTTACTTTCTAGGCCACAGACAACATCAGTAAGTGAAACTAATACATAACACCTACAAGAATAAAACAAAGAGCAGTAGCTATGTCAAATATATAGCAGTTAATTTTTTAAATCAACGGAATTAAAATGCAAGCTAGGTGGATTGATAATATCTATTCACCTGTAAACTTTCGAGGTGGGTCAAAGTATATGTATGCCTGCTGTTAACGACAGTAGCGTGTTCGAGAGACTCTTTGTGATTGTTTTAACCGGCAGTTCCATCAACCCACACATTACATCAGCTCATGCAAAACAGCAAGAAAATTTGCTTAAGTCTCTTACAGAATGCAGAAAGGGTCATATTGCTGCAATTTCCGAGGCTGGTTTTCTGACGAGTTTGAAAAAGAGCAGTATCACATAAAATTTAATTACACGTTCTTGTGGGTTGCTGCGTTATACGTGTGTATAGTTCCAGATACGAGGCAGCAGGTAATTGCGGTAACGTTAAAACTGAAACCTGAGGAAATTAGAAGGTTGCAGAACGCTGCTCTGCGTGTGGGAGCAAGCGCGTTGTGTCCAGCACATGAAGTACAGTCTGCATCTGAAAGTGAAGGTCTTTTTCAAAAAAAAAAAAAAAAAGAAAAAAATGAGAATATTGATTCTTCACTGTGCCGTCACCTAGATGCTACTGAGGTTAAGTCTCGCGGAAAACTTACCTGTTTGGTGAGATGATTACCTCGTTCCCTCGTCATTTTACGAAAAAAGTATCCATGCTACAAATAAAAAAAAGGTTCAAATGGGTCTGAGCACTATGGGACTTAATATCTGAGGTTATCAGTCACCTTGAACTTAGAACTACTTAAACCTAACTAACCTAAGGATATCACCCACACCCATGTCCGAGGCAGGTTTCGAACCTGCGACCGTAGTAGTCTATAAATAAGCAATTGCAGCCCACTAAATAACTGTAATGCGCTTTTAGTTTTAGAAATATTTGTTTAGTTGCTTGGTCTTCTTCATAAATGCACAAAATCATCGAGAGTACACGCTAATGTTGGCAGCTGCGACAGATTAACCGAGTTTTCACATCCAACGTCTTTCCACACTTGCGCTCTCATTATTCCGTTGATGTGGTCTCCAAGTCATCAAGTTCGTTGGTAATAGGATTATAATGGGCCTGATTCTTGAAGCATTATCGCGTGTTACGACTGAGTTATGTGTCTGTTGGTGTATTTTGATGTTTTATAGTATTCGACTGCGCTAATGTTTACGTCTAGTACGGTTGTATTACAACGTCAACGAATGGTGACCTCACATGACTCTCCGAATAGCCTTCTGGATTGTGCTACAGTGGATGATGATTCACTAGGAACTGGTAGTGGGTCCACTCAAAATAGTACGTTATATTTAATCCTGTCGTTTTGAGCCTGATGTTCACTTTGTACGAATATGCTTATGTTTCTTCCTAGCAGACGAGATGCTCCCACATAGAAAGACGGGGTTTCTGCAGCTATTCTGCGCTACAGTTTTTGCATCTCAAATTACGACTCTCTTCGCGTTTGTTGACAATCACTAGTCTCTGATTTTCGGTGACGGCTGTATTCAGCATGATACCTCGGTTCATTATGTACACTTTACTAGTTTGAAAGAGGTACACCAATTGCGATGTACTCTTCGGACACACTCTTCAGTTTCTTCCAAAGATATAGGGCATGTAAAACAATACTGTCATGAAAATATACTTCTTTCTCACTTACTATTATAGCGTTTAATCTTCGTAGAGGTTTTTCCACATAAGTATTGTAAGATAAGGACGAATTTTTTTCTTAAGCACCGTTGAATCATTTGCGCCGGATTACTGGACAAACTTACCTGGCACGCAACTCCGCTCTGGTTCACCCTTAAGATATTTCGGTGGTACTGAGCAGACGAGTTCCATCCAGCCAATCTATGTGATATTCTTCAAAACTGGATACAGTTGTGGACATGCTCTAGTAGACAAAAACTGTTGCCACATATTGCCACATTGTGAGCATGTGGGTGCTATTCTGTCATTCTGCGCAACGGATTAATCTGAGATGTACCCTTTACCCTGTGGCTCCTGCAAGATGCAATTTCCACCCCCACACTACTACATAAGTCAGACAGACGCTCCTAACGTTCTATGCCTGAAAAACGTTCAGCAATAACTATCTTCTGGAGGAGTCGTCCGCTGTAAGGAAAATTCACAAAATTTCTTACGAACTTAGTGGGATACTTGGGTACTGGAGTAGTGCTAGTTAGTGTAAGAAAAACATGAAACTAACGAAAATTATTATTTATTTTGCAGAAATTCTGAGAAATCACCACGGCACTTTTAGTTATGAACTAAACAAGTTATTTCTGGGTTCTTTTCGGAATGTGAAGCTAGGATAGGATTCGCTAATGAAATTTCTATACAAAGTTTAAGATTCTTATTGACTTGGCAGAATGGCTGAGAGCCGCACCTGCTCAACTTGAATAATTATCCGTTAGAATGTTGCTAGGTATGGTCGAGGCTGTCGCGTGTGAAATGCAGTGAAGTGTATTGTTGTGGAGGAAATATGAAAGAGCTGTAGCGCACAATACTGTAAGCTGCGATGACTGCTGTCTTCGCCGCTCGCTGCTGACAAATAAGATAACTCTCGTTCTATCTGGATTGACATTTGCCAGTCAAACTCTCCCTATGCCTTGATGAAGTCAAGGACTCCGCCCCTAGTCTAACTATTGGCGTGACACACCAGTCAGATAACCAGTCCACCGTGATGCCACTCAAAAATTCGCTCGCAGGCATTTAACTATAACTCTGTCCGTTCACACCACACAATAAGTGTGGCGGCCAACACAGTGAACAATGCTTAATCGCAAGGACTCAATATAGAGTCGCACTCCGATTTGCTCTCGACAGAGGTGTTCTCCCAGTGAAGTACTGAGGAGAGACTTGTTCCTCGCCCTTTGAGTACATGTACGAGTGCACACGCTCTCATTATGTGTTCTCGCTCCAAGAGCAACAACGGAACAGCCCCTCTCCACGCCAGACATGAAGGGGTATAACTTTCGGTCTCTTCCATTACTCCTTCAGCTCAAGGCGTCAGGAATATCGTCTGCCAATCAGCAATGCTCTTCTAAAACGGGAGAATGACGATTCGTTTCAGGCGACCAATCCGGAAATCTGTAGCATCGGCGTTTGGCGTTTGCTGTCTCCCTGTGAAAATCTCTGAAACTGCGTGCTATGTTTGTAAAGAATGCGTAGGCTGGGTGCTCCCACACAATATAGCGGAATTTGCTTCTAAGCTGAACACAGGGTCGTTCTCCCCTTTCACTCGGGCAAACGCTGTCTGCTCCACGGGTGGTCACCATCTGACGTAGATAGGCTGAATCGTCCTCTGAAGGGACCAGCCTCTCTGCGTGCGGTCCACCTCTCCCAAACTAAAAGCTCTTGTGACCGTTGTGTCTTGAATGTGTGTGTGTACACCAGCCTCGAGTATCTCAACCCCGGTGCGCACTTGTTATTTGCGTATCGTTTACATGGATTCATAAAACATTGACTTTACCTTATCAAGTTTGGGTTCAAATGAAGCGTCTTGATGTGCAGAATATGATTGTGAGGGCGGAATATGTAAGCAATGAAGGTCAGGGGACCACGGCGTCTTACAAAATTTTTTGGAGTCATTCAACTGCTTAAAATGGTGGCAAAATTTTCTAAAATTTGTCTGATCAAACAAGCAGACATTTGCTTGTGGAAGATTCAGGCCCACATGGTATAACAGGGAGATAAATTCAAGTGCATCGACGAGTCCTGGGCTTCAGAACCAACCAGTTGGTGTCTGAGGATTAATGTCGAATTACCGTATGTGTCTCACGCCACTTTTGGAGAGATTATACACTCCTGGAAATGGAAAAAGAACACATTGACACCGGTGTGTCAGACCCGCCATACTTGCTCCGGACACTACGAGAGGGCTGTACAAGCAATGATCACACGCACGGCACAGCGGACACACCAGGAACCGCGGTGTTGGCCGTCGAATGGCGCTAGCTGCGCAGCATTTGTGCACCGCCGCCGTCAGTGTCAGCCAGTTTGCCGTGGCATACGGAGCTCCATCGCAGTCTTTAACACTGGTAGCATGCCGCGACAGCGTGGACGTGAACCGTATGTGCAGTTGACGGACTTTGAATGAGGGCGTATAGTGGGCATGCGGGAGGCCGGGTGGACGTACCGCCGAATTGCTCAACACGTGGGGCGTGAGGTCTCCACAGTACATCGATGTTGTCGCCAGTGGTCGGCGGAAGGTGCACGTGCCCGTCGACCTGGGACCGGACCGCAGCGACGCACGGATGCACGCCAAGACCGTAGGATCCTACGCAGTGCCGTAGGGGACCGCACCGCCACTTCCCAGCAAATTAGGGACACTGTTGCTCCTGGGGTATCGGCGAGGACCATTCGCAACCGTCTCCATGAAGCTGGGCTACGGTCCCGCACACCGTTAGGCCGTCTTCCGCTCACGCCCCAACATCGTGCAGCCCGCCTCCAGTGGTGTCGCGACAGGCGTGAATGGAGGGACGAATGGAGACGTGTCGTCTTCAGCGATGAGAGTCGCTTCTGCCTTGGTGCCAATGATGGTCATATGCGTGTTTGGCGCCGTGCAGGTGAGCGCCACAATCAGGACTGCATACGACCGAGGCACACAGGGCCAACACCTGGCATCACGGTGTGGGGAGCGATCTCCTACACTGGCCGTACACCACTGGTGATCGTCGAGGGGACACTGAATAGTGCACGGTACATCCAAACCGTCATCGAACCCATCGTTCTACCATTCCTAGACCGGCAAGGGAACTTGCTGTTCCAACAGGACAATGCACGTCCGCATGTATCCCGTGCCACCCAACGTGCTCTAGAAGGTGTAAGTCAACTACCCTGGCCAGCAAGATCTCCGGATCTGTCACCCATTGAGCATGTTTGGGACTGGATGAAGCGTCGTCTCACGCGGTCTGCACGTCCAGCACGAACGCTGGTCCAACTGAGGCGCCAGGTGGAAATGGCATGGCAAGCCGTTCCACAGGACTACATCCAGCATCTCTACGATCGTCTCCATGGGAGAATAGCAGCCTGCATTGCTGCGAAAGGTGGATATACACTGTACTAGTGCCGACATTGTGCATGCTCTGTTGCCTGTGTCTATGTGCCTGTGGTTCTGTCAGTGTGATCATGTGATGTATCTGACCCCAGGAATGTGTCAATAAATTTTCCCCTTCCTGGGACAATGAATTCATGGTGTTCTTATTTCAATTTCCAGGAGTGTATTTCTATTGTTACTTGAGGCTAAGAGAAGAACTTTGGTTCAATTTTCAGTACTCCAATACAGACATGTGCTATATGAATTTATTGTTGACACTTTATGTTCTTTATAGTGACAATTTGGTCGTCAAGTTGGAAAAATCTTATGGCACCAAACTGCTGAGGTCATCAGTCACTAGCTTGTACTAAGCAAAAATAGTTGTCTCTCGCCAGTTACATAACTTATATTTGTTACAAGATAAATTTGAATAAGCCAGCACACAAACCTTCGCATTAAAGGCAGTTCCAAAAAAAAAAAAAAACTTTACCCTGGTGAGGACGTCTAAAGGGGACCAGATCTCAATAGTCGGAGTAGTTTTTGGTGGTCTACAGGGCCACAGCAGATCAGCCCCAAAACTTGCATTACAAGCCACCATCTCCCCAAGTTACCCAAAACCAGAAGACGTAGCAAGGCCGGTGCCTGTACAGACTCTGAACCACAGAGACACATGACACCAACCGTAAATCACCCAATCAAGGTGTGAATGAAATGGCCCGACCAAGAAGCAATTACCACATTCCCGCGGACAGGCAAACGAAAACTGTGGTGGGAGGACCCCAACAAAACCACTGGTGAAGAAACTCATACACTTCACAACAGTACTCAACTTCTCACGCTCCTCCACAGCGCCGGGAACACGTTGCACTTCCTTGTGCTCGTCAGAGCCAATCGCTGCCAGTAGTTGCAACGGACAGAGCGTCCCACGCGCTGATCTCCTGCACCACGGCTTCTAAGCTTCATTAGCGACGTACATGCGGATAAGGCAGACTTAGCCCCTGACAGCCAAGAGGCCGGCCAAAGCACGTGGCGAGCAGTTGACGACCCCCAACAGCAGCGCCCCTCTTGCGCCACCACCTCTCTCGGTCACAGCCCAGTACGTACTCCCCGATCATCACGCGACCGTACACTTGTTTCATCTCCCGCCAGAGGGCGGTAGCGATCCAAAGATCGCACCAGACCGAAAGCGCCACCACAAACACTAAACGCGAAGCGAAAACACTCCACCTGGCGCGCTTTCGAAGAGCCCGACACAACTACGGCTCAAATATAGGCATGCATGGTTTTCCTTAGCGACGAACCCCACTTTGATTTGGATGGGTTCGGTCAATAAGCAAAACTGGCGCATATGGGTGGACAGAGACTCAACATTTCGCGATTGAAAAGTCGCTTCAGCCTCAACAGGTGACTGTGTGGTGTGCGGTGTCCAGTCACGAAATAATCTGTGCGATATTCCTTGATGCCACGGCGAATACCGAACGGTACGTGACGGTTTTGGAAGACGATTTCGTCCCCATTATCCAAAGTGAGCCTGATTTCGACAAGATGTGGTTAATGCAAGACGGAGCTCGACCAGTGCAGGAGGATGGTGTTTGATGTCCTGGAGGAGCACTTTGGGGACCGTATTCTGGCTTTGGGGCACCAGAGGCCGCTGGCTTGGGCCTAGATTGGCCGCCATATTCTCCGGATCTGAGCACATGCGACTCCATTTTGTAGGGCTTTATAAAGACAAGGTGTACAGCAATGATCCCAAAACCATTGCTGAGCTGAAAAGAGCCATTCAGGAGGTAATCGACAGCGTCGATGTTCCGACACTTCAGTGGGTCATGCAGAATTTCGCTATTCATCTGCGCCACGTCATCGCCAATGATGGTAGGCACATATTACATGTCGTAATCTAAATTCGAATATCTGTAGCGACGTTTACATCTTGAATAAAGTGTGTGCGATCCATAATTTGTAACTAATCTATGTTTTTCTTCATACAGTTCAATAATTGTCATCCTGTAAAAGTAATGAATGCTTCAGTCAAGAGGAAGATTAAGCAAACATGATTTTCTGGTAGAAGAAGGTTACTAAAGAAAAAGCCAATTAATTTATATTTGCAGAGCTGATTTACTGAAAGCATGACGTCGAGAAACCAGCGGACATTAGGTGCGACTTTAGACGTATTGATTAGAGTTCTTCGCAGTGACGTGGTCGTGATTGATAGCCACCAGTGTTGGTTGCTAGATGTGGTAGGTTTTCAGAATTTCCGATTCCCACTTTGAAAATATGATCCCGGGGACTAGAGGATTTTTGGTTTAAGTGCAAAGAAGTGATGGGAGACCTTTTTTGGCAATGAAAGAGAAAGCAACTTGTTTACATGCTGCTGAGTGGGTGGGTTAGTAAAGGTACTTCAAAGTGGAATTTGTAACTGCTTAAAGATAATATTTATTTAATGATGCGCCTATCGTTTTGTTAAACAACTGATTTTGTCCATTTTACGTCAGGAAAAGTGTAGTGCTGTAAGAAAAAATGGCAATTCGGTCGAAAGTATCTGTAGAAGAACGGAAGAATACCTGAAAAATGTGCTCTTACCGATGTAAACGGAGTTCAAACGAAAATGCTGTAAGCAAATACTACACTTCAATATCTTTTGAAACGAACTGTTTTTCGATCCAAAACAAAGAAAAGTTTTAATTGTATATCGTACTAGAATACTGACGATGTACAAAACGAATAAACTTAATTGCGTATTGTAGAAGTTCATTTCTTAGTAGCTGCAAAGACAGGTTTGAAATACCCTTATTAACTGCAAAGGGACTACTTACACTATGGTAACACAAGTGAAGAAATTTTTGTAGAGTTTGGCTTTTGCAGTTGTATGTGGAGTAGAACTCGTTTCTGCCGTCTTGGGGCAAAATAATGTAGATTTATCTTTAGTTTTAAGGCAAACTGCAAAGTCACTGGAACACGATTTCGTCCCCCATTATCCAAAGTGAGCCTGATTTCGACACGCTGTGGTTAATGCAAGACGGAGCTCGACCACATCGAAGCAGGAAGGTGTTTGATGTCCTGGAGGAGCATTTTGGGCACCGTATTCGGGCTCTGGGGCAGAGGCCGCTCGCATGGGCTTCGATTGGCCGCCATATTCTCCGGAACTGAGCACATGAGACTCCTTTTCGTGGGGCTGTGTTAAAGACAAGGCATAAAAGGCAGAAAAAAACGCACTATATTGCAACATCTCATCCTGACGTCTTCGAATAGGGAGCACAAGAAAAACAAGAAGAAATGATAGTCGAACACGCTTCAGTGATAGATTTTGAACGAGATATTCCTTCAGAAACGTAGTAAAGATAAGGGTTATCCCACTCATATTGTGGAACATAAGTGTGTTTTCAGTGGCCCTTTCGAGTAACATTTTGGTTCAAAAATGGTTCAAATGGCTCTGAGCACTATGAGACTCAACATCTGAGGTCATCAGTCCCCTAGAACTTAGAACTACTTAAACCTAACTAACCTAAGAACATCACACATATCCATGGCCGAGGCAGGATTCGAACGAGCGACCGTAGCCGTCGCTCGGTTCGAAACTGAAGGGCCTAGAACCAGGTTCCAAACTGAAGCTCAAAAATGGTTCAAATGGTGTAACTAACCTGTTTCTACGGGTTATTACGTTAAGATTATGGTCGCCACTGACTCTAGCCATACAACTAATCAAAGGTTTGGACGAGTCGGAAAATGAATTAATTTGATCACTGACCAAAAACTCATAAAAATGCATACGTCGTGATTTCGCTCATAGGGGATGCGATGTAATTAATGGTTTGCCCGTGCTCTGTTCACGGGAATCAAACATTTAAAATAAAATAGAAAATGTATGAACACTGTGCATAAGATCAGCTCCCAGTAACACACCTGAAAATAAGACTTAATCTAAAGCATTTGTTTTAAAATGAAAGGGGAAACTAATCACTGGACCTGTGCGTGAGGAAACGCGTTGGATGTGCTAACGGGAAAGCCACGTGGTGAGTGGCTTAGGTGCAAAAACGTAACCTCGGAACACAAGAGAAAATTACAGATAAAATCATTTATTTCTAAGATGTGGATGTGAGACATGTACACAATTCCTGATAACGTTAATTCCTAAAACATTAAAGAAAAGCAGCGATACATTCACCGTTATAACCTACACCTAAAATCATTGGTGTGAATCATTCATACAACTGCTGTTGCCTGATAACTGATCGCAATGACTCGTGAAACGGTACACGTTTCGCAGTACACCAGTGCCCACGTGGTTTGGCGGGATGCAGTTTCTATGTAGCGTGGCCAAGTTGCAACAATATCGCATTACACAATCATGAACAGTTAACATTCTTTAAAACAAACATGAGATCGGACAGTTAGTGATGACGGTAGCCCAACAAACTCGAATGTTCAACCACGTGGTTGACTCCCCACGGACGAAAGATACATAAAGCAAGAAAATTTTACGAGAAGGCGAAGCTATTAATATTTAGGAAAATAAAGGCTTATGTAGGCACAGCTGAAGGTAAACAGACAATCATACAGGAGCGAGTGCTCACTTCTTATCGACAGCTTTGTGTGGCGCTCTTCCGGGGGATCCAAGTCTGCTATATAAATTTTCTAAAAGAAAAATCTGCCTAAGTCTTGCATTCCTTGCTGCGACAAGGCAAAGCAATCTTTCAGAGTTGAAAAGCGAGACCAAAAGCTAACCTCTCCTCTCACCAAGTAACAACGCGCCACGCGGTCAGTCTAACTCACCTTTCTTCGACTGGAGCACAGTTGTGGACGGTTCCCGTACCGGCAGCAGACTGCCTCCCTTTTCCTTCTCCAGCCTCTTCCACGCTCCGCGTGGCCCGGAAAACCCAAAGATGCCTTTTCCGCCACCAACCTAACGCAGGTGGATTTCTCACAAGTAGCGCAAACCTCTTTGCCTACTTGACCACTACGAGAGTTGGCTATTCTGTACAACTGCTGCTGATCTGTAAGACTATCCCAGAGTTTCTGCAGCAGACTACTCCACCGTCCAGCAACGTGACACACAACCACATTCATTCAATCACAATACTATGAGAATTATGAGAAAAGAGAAACACGGAAAAGAAAGAGGAATGCTAGTGAAAATGGGCTACCGGACTAATGAAAGGTGGCTACAGCAACCTTTCAATGGCTCTGAGCAGTATGGGACTTAACATCTGAGGTCATCATTCCCCTAGAACGTAGAACTACTTAAACCTAACTAACCTAAGGACAACACACACACTCAAGACCGAGGCAGGATTCGAACTTGCTACCGTAGCGGTCGCGCGGTTCCAGACTGAAGCGCCTAGAACCGCTCGGCCACACCGCCCGGCTTAAGATTTTGGCTCAGTTAAGAGGCACATAGCGTGTGAGTGGTTACATAAAGGTGGGAAGCTACCGCTGCAGGACTATTAAGTATTTCGCCACGTACGCCAAAGCAATGATGAAGATATTGCGACCGACCACACAAGCAGTACGAGAGTGGCCTCCTGCGAAATCCGGTCCGCGGGAGCTCGCCCGGCGCCCGCGCATCGGGGCGGCCCTCTCACACCGCCTGCTCGTGGACAGCTGTTTATCGCCTAATAAGGCCGGCGACATTACGGCGGCGCGCGCAGCAGCCGCCGGCGGCCTTGGGCGCGACTAGTGGGACACACGCCGTCTTCCTCGCGGGCCCACGCCGCCGTCTTAATGGCACCGCTTCGCGAGGCGGCCCCTGCGACACAGACGGCGCTGCTACGCTTCTCGTGCCCTGCGCTTGTGCGGACCACCTCCTACGGAGGACAGTAGTTCACGTACAAGGTCAGCAGCGCAAAACAGGGAACCACCATGACAGGTCGAAACGACATCCCGGGCTGGGAACTGGATCTTTATCCCTTTCTAAATTATGGAAGCCGATGTTTTCTTCAAGTAGAACTTCTGGCCTCTATAACTGAACAGGCTATAGCACAACTTCTGCAAATGTAATTTTTTCCTTGTTAATCTTGTAATTGGCGCAGTGTTTTAAATTTCCCAAACATGACCTGCATATGGTATTTCTTACAATTTCCATTTTCCTTTAGTGAATAATGCTTCAGATCTAATCAAACAGTCCATTGCAGGAAACAAACTATTGGTGCTTTTACACTACTGGCCATTAAAATTGCTACACCACGAAGATGACATGCTACAGACGCGAAATTTAACCGACACGAAGAAGATGCTGTGATATGCAAATCATAATCTTTTCAGAGCATTCACACAAGTTTGGAGCCGGTGGCGACACCTGCAACGTGCTGACATGGGGAAAGTTTCCAACCGATTTCTCATCCAAAAACAGCAGTTGACCGGCGTTGCCTGGTGAAACGTTGTTGTGATGCCTCGTGTAAGGAGGAGAAATGCGTACCATCACGTTTCCGGCTTTTATCAGATTGTAGCCTATCGCGAATGCGGTGTATCGTATCGCGACACTGCTCCTCGCATTGGTCGAGATCCAATTACTGTTAGCAGAATATCGAGTCGGTGGGTTCAGGAGGGCAATACGGAACGCCGTGCTGGATCCCAACGGCCTCGTATCACTAGCAGTCGAGATGACAGGCATCTTATCCACATGGCTCTAACGGATCGTGCAGTGACGTCTCAATCCCTGAGTCAACACATGGGGACGTTTGCAAGACAACAACCATCTGAACGAACAGTTCGAAGACGTTTGCAAAAATGGCTCTGAGCACTATGGGACTCAACTGCTGTGGTCATAAATCCCCTAGAACTTAGAACTACTTAAACCTAACTAACCTAAGGACATCACACACATCCATGCCCGAGGCAGGATTCGAACCAGCGACCGTAGCGGTCGTGCGGTTCCAGACTGTAGCGCCTTTAACGACGTTTGCAGCAGCGTGGACTATATGCTGGGAGACCATGGCTGCGGTTACCCTTGACGCAGCTTCTCAGACAGGAGCGCCTGCGACGGTGAACTCAACGACGAACCTGGGTACACGAATGGCAAAACGCCATTTTTTCGGATGAATCCGGGTTCTGTTTACAGCATCACGATGGTCGCATCCGTGTTTGGTGACATTGCGGTGAACGCACATTGAAAGCGTGTATTCGTCATCGCCAAATTGGCGTATCACCCGGCGTGATGGTATGTGGTGCCATTGGTTACACGTCTCGGTCACCTCTTGTTCGCATTGACGGCACTTTGAACAGTGGGTATTACATTACAGATGTGTTACGACCCGTGGCTCTACCCTTCATTCGATCCCTGAGATACCCTACATTTCAATAGGATAATGCACGACCGCATGTTGCAGGTCCAGTACAGGCTTTTCTGGATACAGAAAATGTTCAACTGCTGCCCTGGCCAGCACATTCTCCAGATCTCTCACCAATTGAAAACGTCTGGTCAATGGTGGCCGAGCAACTGCGTTGTCACAATACGCCAGTCACTACTCTTGATGAATTGTGGTATCGCGTTGAAGCTGCATGGGCAGCTGTACCTGTACACGCCATCCAAGCACTGACTCAACGCCCAGGCGAATGAAGGCTGTTATTTCGGCCAGAGGTGGTTGTTCTGGGTACTGATTTCTCAGGTCCTATGCACCCAAACTGCGTGAAAATGTAACCACATGTCAGTTCTAGTATAATATATTTGTCCAATGAATACCCGTTTCTCATCCGCATTTCTTCTTGGTGTAGCATTTCTAATTATCTATGATGTCTATTAGACATCTTCATGATATGAATATTGTAATAAGACTGAAAGAGATGTGCAAATGTATACTATCCGAAAAAGTGATTAAGTATTGTTAGTGTGAAAATCTTTGTTAATACGCTGCGTGCACGAAACAGTCGAGATTGGCGTTGTACAGTAAAAAAAAAATCTAGGTTTTTTTAGATGCCATACACCTTACTGTGGCGTCCTTGCTATTACGATACATCGAGAGGAATATATTGGTGCTTCGAATGCAGCAGTTGCTTTGCGCAAGTGATTGCAGATATAATTCGGGTATGTCCAAAACAAAAAGACAACAAATACTGAGAATGAAAATCTGGTCCAAGTGGGCTGTATTCTTTTTATTATCCGTGTAGTTGACGAGTTTCAACCGTGGGTCATTCTCAAGCACCTATCTTTAGCTTCCGCCCTCAGTTCACGTTCTAATACATCGCTGGTGCATGTGGACTGGTATACTTCGTATTTCTGTGCGTATGTGGTAGAAACACAATACATTAGAGTGCGTGCTTATACCCAAAAGCCAGCTAATCAACATCTCGATTCCGTGAATTCGTTTTTGAAATGTTTAGTTCGAAGACTTGAGCTTAGTTATTGTCAAGTCTTCGAAATAAACACGCTAAAAACGAATTCGAGGAATGCAGATGTTGATGGCTCCAGTATGCAAGTATTGATATATCAGATTGTGTGTACATGGAGTGCATAGGAGCCTGGGATGGCATTATTCAGATGCCGAAATTGGTTGCTTAAATAAAATAACTTCTCATAACATACGACTGTTTGGCGATTTTCCTTGATAAATAAGAAAATAGATTCGCCAAGTCGATCTATCGAATAAGAAAGTATCGTCGCTTAGAATATTTAAAAAAATGTTGACAATTCATCGGTTCAGTTCAATACATCGACACCATACATCGAGTATTCTAATGTATCAGCTATATCGTCCATCTCTACTCCGATGTGAGACAGTGAGCTACACGGTCCGGTACCCATGCGATTAAAGGTGCCTTGTGGTTGAAATCGCCGTTGGCGTCCGGTAGCTTTTGAGAGGACGACGGTTCAAACGCACGCCCGGCCGACCTGATTTACGTTTTTCTTGATTTCCCTAAATCGCTTAAGGCTAATGCCGGGATGGTTCCCTTGAAAGGCACGGCCGACTTCCTTCCCTAACCCGATGAGGCCGATGACCTCGTTGTTTGGTCTGCTCCCTGCTCCGCCCAAATCAACGCACTGTCACTGCAGAGTTTTTTTGTTCAATTTCATATATTAAAACTATTACTTTTTATAAATACTATATGTATATGACTATGAATGATGGGCAGCTGTGCGAATTAGTCGCACTTCATTTTCGTCAAATCTCTTTCTTTCAACTCGTGCTGAAATCGAAGTGAAGTCGACAGCATTTATTGGCTGGCTCTGAGCACTATGGGACTCAACTGCTGTGGTCATAAGTCCCCTAGAACTTAGAACTACTTAAACCTAACTAACCTAAGGACAGCACACAACACCCAGCCATCACGAGGCAGAGAAAATCCCTGACCCCGCCGGGAATCGAACCCGGGAACCCGGGCGTGGGAAGCGAGAACGCTACCGCACGACCACGAGATGCGGGCAGCATTTATTGGACATACGGCGTTGTAACCAGCATTATCATTTAAATTACATGTTTTGCGCATCTTTGCCCAAGAAAGATTTTTCCTGTTTTACCACATGTGTTTTAATATTTTATTGTGGGGGATCTAAATTAATAAATGTTCTGAAACTCTACGTGACAGTCCGTGTAACTTTTATGATGAATCCAATCTGCGATCAATTCGACGGGCTGAAATTAAAAATTATAGACTTTTTGAACGGTAGTACTGTCGTTGAAGTGAACTGTCTGCAACAATAAGATATTTTCAGACGCATAAATAGTGACGACGACCCATACTAGGACTACTCCAAGTACTGTCTGCGTAATAATTTTACAGTTTCTTATTGTATGCCATGTTTGGCAGACAACTTTCTGTACTCTGAATTAGGTTGCATATATTCCAAAAATAGCCACTCCGTGACATTGCGACTGACACCTCATAACATGTAGCAGAATATTAGTGGCGATGAAAATGTACCACAAGATAAAATTGCGTGCCGAAGCTGCACTAAGTCAAATGGTTCAAATGGCTCTGAGCACTATGGGACTGAAATTTTAAGGTCACCAGTCCCCTAGAACTTAGAACTACTTAAACCTAACTAAACTAAGGACATCACACACATCCATGCCTGAGGCAGGATTTGAACCTGCACTAAGTCCAGAGTACCTAGACATTCTCTCCAGTATGTATCGAAAAATATAATGTTGCTCCGAGAGTGTAACGTCCCGCACCTACTGTTCGACATTCCGCAGCTCGTGGTCTAGTGGCAAGCGTTGGTGCCTCTGGATCACGGGGTCCCGGGTTCGATTCTCGGCCATGTTGGGGATTTTCTCTGCCCGGGGACTGAGTGTTTCCGTCGTCCTTATCATTTAATCATCGTCATTCGTGACAATGGTTAGATTGGATTGTGTAAAAATTGGACTGTGTAAGAGTTAGGACTTTGTATGGGCGCTGATGACAGCGCAGTTGAGCGCCCCACAAACCAAACATCATCATCATCATTACTCTTCGACTATCTTTTGTCCCATAATTTAAGAGGTAAATCTGCTTCATTAGGGCACAGTGATCGGTACGCGGCTACCTGTCGAAGTGAGCCTGATGATGACCAGTGATGGCCATGTCAGTGATGGTAGATGTGTCACAGTTTATACACTGGATGAATCGCGTAAGCCATAAAATCCGTTCCACTGCGTGAACGGTTCGAGGTGTCGAAATGAGGTTCCTATAAATCAAAGGAAATTTCTTTCTTTATTTTTTTTGTTTGTTTGTTTTCTCTCTAAATGGCACTATATGCTTTGTTTAATGATGTTTGAAAGCTCTTGAAAAGAGTCCAGTGATCTAACACCCGTTAATGTTCGCGTTAAAAGTTTTCGCGAACGTATTTCCTCTTGGGTTTAGATTTTACGACGTAGCTATAGTATCAGCTACGATTGTTTTAAACGCAACTGTAAGCTGAATTAGGGCGTATCAGGAGGGACTTTAGGAAAATTGCTTTGTGCAGGTACTCATGTTTCACAAACAGCTTTTGCGGAAACATGTTAACAGTCGGAAAACTTGCTACAGCGGCGGAGTCAGCCATGGTGTCACACCGGATCCAGCCCGCTTCGTCTCTCAGTTTTAAGTTTAATTTTTTGTGTAATTTCGTATTTTCCATTGTAATTTTTTATTTAATTTATTGATTCTGGAGTTATAGTTATATGCTATTCTGAGTAGCAACACCAATTATTTACATTTATTTAAAATTAGTAATTGAATTATGTTTGAGTTAGCTGAACCAAAGTTCAACGATCAGTGAGCGTAATTTTATGCGATCCTATGCGCTCAGATACCATAAGTTTTTAAAATATGATAACTAAATTGTTGTAAATATGATAAAAATTGTGTAATGGGTACAGAAACCTGATACTCCACTTTGAACCACAGGGAATTTCGAAAATTAGTCCAGGGACTAATGTAGAAGTAGATATTCAGCTAATAAATAGTTCCCAAGAAAACTTCCCCAGAACGTGTACCTACAACACTGGTGTCTTTAAAGCGAGAGTGGTTAGGTATTTAAAGGACCGAAGCGACTCACTCGCAATCGGGTGAGCCTGCCGTCAAACGTGGGTTTACTAGTTCGTCTGAAAATCGAAAATTAAATTAAAATGCATTGATGTACTGCTCCGTCTGTTATCGGTAGAACATTTTGAACAAAAAAGACTACTTCATTGTAAATGTGATGTAAGATTATTTGACTACCTATCTTAGGTATCTATTTGATAATCTTACATCATATTTACAATGAAGTAGTCCCTCTTGTTTTATTCTGCATTCTAATATTAAAATTTTCATCTGTGGATTTGGAGATACTCCGTAGATGCACTAGTTTAAAACCTTTGATCCAACACAATTTCACTGCATCTAATGCTTATCTTTGTACCTGATTATGGCGTAAGAGCCTAAAACTGGTTCGTGCAAGAAATAATAGATGTTAAGGAATATTACACCAGTGATGTCTGTATTTCATTCACAATGTAAATTAAAATGATAACTTAAGTATCAAATTTAAACCAAATTTGTAAGTGATGACTGAAAAATGAATTAATAGCACGGCGTTGTACGTAAAAAGTTGGAGAAACCACTGTCGCTACAAGCATTAACTCTCTCAGATATTAATGTGAGTGGTAACTTTTTAGAAATGTCACTTATTACAATAAATTTGAGTTTACAAGCATTAAGGACTGACTCGTCTCACTTAGGTCTTCCCTAGTATTTGTAGTACCGTAGTATTAATTTACAATGTGGAGCTATCGCCATACAGAGTTCTGTAGTGGTCAACTGTGGTAGCCACGTAGTAAGTTCCGTAACTCACTTGCCACTCCAAGCTCCATTTACCGGCATTTTGCAAAGAGGGCAGGTCAGTCTGTCCAGTATAAACTGTTCCCTGTCGGGAAATTTGGAACTCCGTGTGTGAGGAACTTAACTTTGTAGGTGCTTAGAGCATATAGGTGCTCCGAGCATCCGCTGAAAGCGGATGCGCCATTGCCCCAAGTAGGCTACTTGGTAGCCTGGAGACTCTGCAGCGAGCAGACGTATGTCTCTACCAGCCAAGGGCTGCAGCTCGCGGGCACGTTGGAAACTATTATCGAATATCACCTTGCGCGCCTCGTAAAGTAATACCGAATAAGTTTGTATAAGTATTGTATTATACAGTATAACAAGATGTTTTCAATCTAATTCTGAAAATGAAATGAGGGGAGTACAGTGAGTTCTCTAATACTACACATACCAAACTTAAATGCACTATCGCAGGACCAGAGGCCTGCTAGTAAACTACGTGCAACTTGCAACTCAGTTACGGTATGTGAGCGTGATTAGTATACGGAGAACAACTTGGGTCATATCGCTAGCCCCTAGAGCAGTCGTCGCTTTTCTTTTGCCTCTGATGAACGCTAGCCGTCCAGGACAATATACTGTCTTCTATTACTTGAAAACAGTAGAAGTGTTCGAGGCACTTACTTACCTGACAATCTATTAAAATGTGACACCGGGTGAAACGCTCTCCGGAAATCGAGGAATGTGATGATCTACCTCTTGCACTACAGTCAAGTTTCACAAGAAATCGCGCCAGAAATAATGCATAATATTGTATTTTAACAAAAGTATTGGATCCAATTACAACAATACTCTAATTACTTTTCATCCAAAAGAAATTGAACTATGCCCTGCACAGATAACATTCAAGCCGGATAATCCGGATGCGGGTTAATCGGGAGTTTGGTGTAGGTGGAACGCATTTATACGCAACATGGTTGGAGATTTATACACCAAGACATTTGAACTTGCTTTTTTATGATACACAGAATTCTTCTTACTGATTTTATAATATTAAAATGGTACCCTTTAGAGTAAAAAAAAAAAAACCGATTTTGTAGTACATAGTGACACGTCAGATAGCCAGATTCTTGAGTGCTTTCATTTATATAATTGTTCATTATGGTATTATATTTTTAGTCATTGCTTTTACCACTACTTATTTTTCACTTTATTATGTCAACACCGTAATGATTCACCATTTGACTTCTCTTATGGACTGTGCGGCTGGTCCCGCGGAGGTTCGAGTCCTCCCTCGGGCATGGGTGTGTGTGATGTCCTTAGTGTTAGTTAGGTTTAAGTAGTTCTAAGTTCTAGGGGACTGATGACCATAGGATGTCCTTAGGATACTTTAGGTTAAGTAGTGTGTAAGCTTAGGTTCAAATGGTTCAAATGACTCAACGGCTGTGGTCATAAGTCCCCTAGAACTTAGAACTACTTAAACCTAACTAACCTAAGGACAGCACACACATCCATTCCCGAGGCAGGATTCGAACCTGCGACCGTAGCGGTCGTGCGGTTCCAGACTGTAGCGCCTTTAACCGCTCGGCCACTCCGGCCGGCGTAAGCTTAGGGACTGGTGACCTTAGCAGTTAAGTCTCATAAGATTTCACACACATTTGAACATTGAATTTCGCCGGCCGCGGTGGCCGTGCGGTTATAGGCGTTGCAGTCCGGAACCGCGGGACTGCTACGGTCGCTGGTTCGAATCCTGCATCGGGCATGGATGTGTGTGATGTCCTTAGTGTTAGTTAGGTTTAAGTAGTTCTAAGTTCTAGGGGACTGATGACCATAGATGTTAAGTCCCATAGTGCTCAGAGCCATTTGAACCATTTTGAACCACATACAGCGTAAACCGAAGCCCACGTGAAAGACAGACTACGGCGCAAATGTCACACCATGTGGCACTTTAGGTCTTACATGGGCCAGCAGTCGTCTCTGGCAGGGAGCGAATAACTATTTCAGACGAGTTTAATTCTTCACTGCGTGTTTAACTGCATACAAGCTATCGATAGAACGCGACAACGTTAAGACCTTTAGTGGATATCTTTCCATAGACATTGCTTTCCTGTGGGCCTCGTACGGAACTGAGCGTTCACGAAGTATGGCGGACAAGATGACTGGTGTGACGTCACACGTTCGTTCCGGGGAGGGGGGGGGGGCGTATTTCTCATGGGTCGCGGAACAAGTGCACGCTTACCACTATATATAAAGTGTGGCATATTAGCCATTAGCAGCATTAAACTACTGTGACTTCACGCCTGTACCGCCAGCTGCAGCCATATCGGTAAATGCTGCGCTATCTTAACTCTTGTCGGTCATTGGTTCCTTTCTTCCTTTCTCGCACGCTACGTTATTTTCAGACTCTCCTATTTAAAGTGACACTCTTTACATCTTTACGGTGCGTTGGATCTGAAGATGGCCAGCACGAAGGCCGAAACAGGTCGTCATCTTTAAATATTTTTTTATTGCTTCTTCTGTGCTCTGTTATTATTAATTGATGATATGTATTTAGTTGGAAACAAAAATTGAGTTGCAAATGCCGTGAACGTTTATTCCTGTCTACGTGACACACGTTGCGTTGGTGGGCAGAGGTCGTCGAGCAAGTGGCATTCCGCGCTACCAGCTTGTGCGTGGAGCCGTGCGCGGCGCTCGGGCGCCCGATATTTGACCTCGGACACTCCACACGAAATTCGACGCTGGCGAGCCTTGGCGCTCGCATTCCTGCCATCGGTCAGCACTCGTTGTTCCTCTTCCCCGTCCTTGAGGGGCCGCGTTGATTGACAGGGCGACTCCAGGGGGCCCGAAAACAAATTGCGGATGTCGGTGGAGATGCTACGGCGCGCAGTCGCGGTAGGGTCGCACCGCGTACGAGATAAAGGTCAAGAGCGACGTGCCTTAATTGTACAACGCCTCGAGCCTTTCACCGCGAGCGCATCACTCGAAGGAAAAGTACCTCGTGACTGATGAGGACTCATTGCCTTACTTACGCTGAAATATTATCGCCGTTGAAAACGTGGTATGCCAAGGTAACGGAGAACTTCTCTTTAAGGAGAAATACACTTTAGATTCAATAACACGCACCGCGCACTCGTTCTGTAAATAATAAAAAGAAACTGTTCCGACAAGGACGGCTGCCGTCAACGGTTACGCTGTCCAACAAACAAAACAAGAGCGTTGGAAGCGGGGCACGCGCTTCACTCATGAGCGAATCGGGCTGCGAGATTTACGGTCTAGCAGCTCCTGGAACGTTGTACCAACAGGTACTCCGTAGCCGTGTTACCATCGTGCTATTACAACATTTTTCCGAATGGTAGTCTGTATGGCTGTGACAGCTCGGCCAGCTTGCAGCGGGGTCATGACAAATGTAATCGCCCACATATGTGATGCTATGCCAAATGCTCTGCCTCTGCCCCGGTTTACTACGACGTGCGTCAGGGACACATCAACTACTGCGTCATTATGATGACAGTTCTGCTGTGGTGAGCAGATCGCGTACGAGGCCATAAGCAAGAAAAGTGACTGCGGGAAAGATTCGATCGACACAATGTATAAGTAATGCGGTTTCTTACAGAATGACTTTCTGCTCTGCAGCAGTCTGTGCGCTGTTTTGAAACTTCCAGGCAGATGGACCGTTATGGGACCGGGAATGGAACCCACGACCTGGTATTTCGCGTTCAATGCCCTTATCATCTCTCTTCGTGAAGGAGAAAGTTCCCTGTTTGAGACCCGGTGCAGCCAAGTACCTTAATTTTCCAGCAAGTTTAAATGGCGACTTGATTTTACTGGTTTTGACTAAGGGCATGTGTTAATCGATCAGTGGCATATAATAATGACGGAATATACATCTACATCCATACTCCGCAAGCCACCTGATGGTGTCTGGCGAAGGGTACCTTGAGTACCTCTATCGGTTCTCCCTTCTATTCCAGTCCTATATGGTTCGTGGAAAGAAACATTGTCGGTATGCCTCTGTGTGGGCTCTAATCTCTCTGATTTTATCCTTATGGTCTCTTCGGGAGATATACGTAGGAGGGAGCAATATACTGGTTGACTCCTCGGTGAAGGTATGTTCTCGAAACTTCAACAAAAGCCCGTACCGAGCTACTGAGCGTCTCTCCTGCAGGGTCTTCCACTGGAGTTGATCTATCATGTCCGTAACGCTTTCGCGATTACTAAATGATCCTGTAACGAAGCGAGCTGCTCTCCGTTGGATCTTCTCTATCTCTTCTATCAACCCTATCTGGTACGGATCCCACACTGGTGAGCAATATTCAAGCAGTGGGCGAACAAGTGTACTGTAACCTACTTCCTTTGTTTTAGGATTGCATTTCCGTAGGATTCTTCCAATGAATCTCAGTCTGGCGTCTACTTTACCGACGATCAACTTTATATGATTACTTCTTTTTAATCACTCCTAATGCCTACAAACAGATAATTTATGGAATTAACTGCTTCCAGTTGCTGACCTGCTATATTGTAGCTAAATTATAAAGGATCTTTCGTTCTATGTATTCGCAGCACATTACACTAGTCTACATTGAGATTCAATTGCTATTCCCTGCACCATGAGTCAATTCGTTGCAGATCCTCCTGCATTTCAGTACAATTTCCATTGTTACAACCTCTCAATATACTACAGCACCATCCGCAAAAAGCCTCAGTGAACTTCCGGTGTTATTCACAAAGTCTTTAATGTATATTGTGAATAGCAACGGTCCTACGACATCCCCCTGCGGCACACCTGAAATCACTCTTACTTAGGAACACTTCTCTCCATTGAGAATGACATGCTGCGTTCTGTTATCTAGGAACTCTTCAATCCAATCACACAATTGGTCTGTTAGTCCATATGCTCTTACTTTGTTCATTATCCGACTGTGGGGAACTGTATCAAACGTGTTGAGGAAGTCAAGAAACACGGCATCTACTTGGGAGCCCGTGTCTATGGCCCTCTGAGTCTCGTGGACGAATAGCACGATCTGGGTTTCACACGATCGTCTTTTTCGAAACCCATGCTGATTCCTACAGAGTAGATTTCTAATCTCCAGAAAAGTCATTATACTCGATCATAATACGTGTTCCAAAATTCTACAACTGATCAACGTTAGAGATATAGGTCTATAGTTCTGCACTTGTGTTCGACGTCCCTTCTTGAAAACGGGGATTACCTGTGCCATTTTCCAATCCTTTGGAACGCTACGCTCTTCTAGAGACCTGCGGTACACCGCTGCAAGAAGGGGGGCAAGTTCCTTCGCGTACTCTGTCTTTGTGAGGAACCGGAATGATGCCGAATTTGTGGGAGACGACAAGTGTCTATACAACCATATGTACGACTGCATCTACATCTACATACATACTCCGCAATCGACTGTATGGAGTGTGGCGAAGGCTTCCTTGTACGACTACGAGTCATTTTCT
Source organism: Schistocerca cancellata (assembly GCF_023864275.1). Classification (NCBI taxonomy): domain Eukaryota; kingdom Metazoa; phylum Arthropoda; class Insecta; order Orthoptera; family Acrididae; genus Schistocerca; species Schistocerca cancellata. The sequence continues at coordinate 304,024,116 of NC_064628.1, read as the reverse complement.
TTCCTGTTCCACTCTCAAGCAGAGCGAAGGGGAAAGCGAATGTCTGTATGCCTCCGTGCGACCTTTCATTCCTGTTATTTTACCTTAGTGATCCTTAGGCGAAATGTACGTTGACGGTAGCAGAATCGCTCAGCAGTCAGCTTCAAAGGCTGGTTCTCTAAACCTTTTCAGTAGCTAAAATTAAAACCGCAGAGCAGCGACAAGTAATATGTAATGTAACGTTTCTTTGTGTTTCACTCGACCAACGGCAGCATCTTCAGAACTGTGGAGTGAAATATGTTTAAGAAGTGAAATGTGCGACTTGTGACTGTTCTGCGATTTTAATTTTGAATTCTCACTGTTCCCCTGCAGCCGATGCCTGCGCTCGCTAATCTTTGGGTAGTGTTGCGCCGCAACAACGTCTCTTCCCTCCAGGGACAGGCACTTGAGTTCACGAGGTATCACTGTAATACTCGCTCGTTGATCAAACCTACCAATATTAAACCTAGTAAACCCCCCCTCCCCCGTCTGAATTACCTCGATGCCATATTTTAAACCGACTTGCTGGGGATCCGAAACACTCGGGTAGTAAACAAGATTGGGTCGCACTAGCGTTCTATACGTTGTCTCCTTTACAGATTGAGCGCACTTTCCTAAATTTCTCTTAAAAAACCGAAGTGGAACATTCGCCTACCCTACTTCCATTCTTACGTTATTATTCCATTTCATATCGCTTTGCGGCGTTATGCCAAGAGACACTGTCGGAAGAAACTCGCAACATTAAGAAGTCGTGCTTCATAAACGAAAGTAGGTAGGCGTGTTTCTGCATCTGAAAGATGATGTCTACTCATATTTCGTGCCAGTCACGTAACAGTGGCGCTAGTAGCGCCCCAGTGAGGGTACAAATCAGGTCTGCTTCAAATAAACTCTGTAACGGTCGTGAGCTTTAATTACCTCTGGGACTAGATATTGAACTGATGGTTGTCAAGATTGCCTTTAAGGCGACAAAGACGCCATTATCAACACCTCACTGACTTTGAACGAGGTCAAGCAGTAGGGCTACGAGAAACTGAAAGTTCCTTCTGCGAAACTGCTGAAAGATTAGGCAGGAGGAGGAGTACAACGAGGTCATTAGAGACGGAGCACAAGCACGGATTAGGGAAGGATGGGGAAGGAAACCGGCCGTGCCCTTTCGAAGGAACCATCCCGGCATTTGCCTGAAACGATTTAGGGAAATCACGGAAAACCTAAATCAGGATGGCTGGAGACGGGTTTGAACCGTCGTCCTCCCGAATGCGAGTCCAGTGTGCTAACCACTTAACCACTGCACCACCTCGCTCGGTGATTGGGCAGGAATCTAGCTACTGTACGTGACTGCTGGCAGCGGAAATCACGAGTACGTACGATAGCAAGATGACAGAACACCAGGCGGCCACGTGGCACTCCCGAGAGGGGAAATCGTGTTCGGCGTATGGGTCTGGCGCACCTTATTGCTACTGCAGCAGCAATTGGCACCACAATGACACAACAAACTGCTACCAGTCGGTTACTTCAAGGACAGCTCCGACCACGGTGCCCTATAGCGACCCCAAACCACTGCCATTTACGACTTCAGTGGTGTCAAGCGAGAGCTCGTTGGAGGGCAGGGTGGAAGTATGTCGAGTTTTCTGATCAAATTTGGTTCTGCTTCGGTGCCAGTGATGGCCGTGTGTTGGTTACAATGAGGCCAACTGAGGGCCTGCAACCAACCAGTCTGCGTGCTAGACACATGGTCTGGGGTGCTATTTCGTATGACAGCAAGAGTACTCTCGTGGTTATCCCACGCACCCTGACTGCAAATTTGTAGATTGGTATGGTTTTGCTGCCTTTCATGAACGGCATTCCAACAGGATAACGCTCACCCGCGTACCTTTGATGTAACCCAACATGCACTACACAGGGTCGACATGTTGCCTTGGACTGCTACATCACTATATCAGTCTTGAATCGAGGACATGTGGCACATCGTCGGACGACAACTCCAACGCCTCCCGAAAACACCATTAACTAACCATGTATTGACGAAATGGATCAGGCATGGAACTACGGCCCACAATATGACATCCGGCACCTGTGAATCAGTCACAATTTGACTGATTCAATTTTGCATTCTTACATTCAACATTCTAGTGGTTACACCAGTTATTAATGTACCAGCATTTCACATCTGCATTGCTTCATCTCCGGCTTACATTAACCTGTGGTTTTGCAATGTTAATCACTTAAATATTTTATCTAGACAAATGTATTCCAGAAATTTGATTACTCAACAAATCTGTATTAGCTTGTACAATTCAGCGTTTAGAGAAAGCTGCCATTAATCACACCGACTAAAAATTTGGTCAAAGTCATTTTCATTTATAGTCACTTAACAGCGACAACTTCCCGTACACCACAGCACCATCAGCAAACAGCCACAGATTGTTGCGAGTTAGGTTATTTACGTATATAGAGAATAACAGTGGTCCTGTCACCTGCCAACGGCCTTGCCGCAGTGGTAACACCGATTCCCGTCAGATCATCGAAGTTAAGCGCTGTCAGGCTGGGCTAGCACTTGGATGGGTGACCATCCGGTCTGCCGCGCGCTATTGGTAAGCGGGGTGCACTCAGCCCTTGTGAGGTAAACTGAGGCGCTACTTGGTTGAGAAGTAGCGGCTCCGGTCTCGGAAACTGACATACGCCCGGGAGAGCGATGTGCTGACCACATGCCCCTCCATATCCTCATCCAATGACGCCTGTAGGCTGAGGATGACACGGCGGCCAGTCGGAACCTTCTGGCCTTCATGGGTTGTGCGGGAGGAGTTTTATCACCTTTAACTGGGGCAGTCTCGACGATACCCTTGTCCCTGACGAGCACTCGCCGTCGAGGGCAAGGTACCGGGTTCTGTTACTTCAGAAGTGCTCGAGCCGCTCACATATTTGGGAACCTATTCCGTACGCTCGACTTTTTTTAACAGTCTGCAGTACGGCACTGTATCATACGATGTCTCATAGAAAAACATCGATAGACTTGAAACTTCCTGGCAGATTAAAACTGTGTGCTCGACCGAGACTCGAACTCGGAACCTTTGCCTTTCGCGGACAAGTGCTCTACCATCTGAGCTACCGAAGCACGACTCACGCCCGGTCCTCACAGCTTTACTCCTGCCAGTACCTCGTCTCCTACCTTCCGACTTATCAGTTCGGCAGACCCGATAAGATGGCAATTCGAGACACAAATATTATAGAGTACAGTACTATATATTTTTGGAAGTGATGTATGCTTCTCACCGGCAATAGATAGCTCATGAAATGGGGTGTACAGTGATGCAGGCTGATTGAAGGATAGTGAGCAGTAGTTACGGAGAAGATAACTTCTGTAAAATAAGAAGTAAATTCTCCATAACCACTGATCTGCAAACGCTTAGTTTCCGCGTTGTATAATGGCAACGCATGGTGTGTTAATTGATGCAACTCTTCTTTACCAAACCTGTCATTTGTTGCATTAGGCGAATCAGTTACAATTTATATGTGTTCAACCCATTTTCCGCCTGAATACAAAATACACTCCCGATTATGTCTGGCATAGCGTTTACTTGCTGACCTGTTTCTACTAATCGCCCAAGTACTCACTGATAAGTCTTCTGTAGAACAGTTTTACATATAACCATACATGTCTTTGAATGGTTGATTCTGGATGACAGGGAACACGTCCATCTTGACCTGTCCTCTGACAGGTACTCTGAAAAAGTAGAGAAGATACACTGTTTGCAGACTGTACCATCATCGAAGGATACTGATTTGGTACCTAAGGTAGGAAGTAATTTGTTGCGAATGTTAGCAGTTTGTCCCTCTAATACTGTTTCGCAAATGGTGCATTGCTCATAACTGACCATTCGTAAAGTGGGATCTCGCTGATCAACGAGGAATGTAATCTCTTAGAACTGTTATATTCGACACACCTTAATGTAGTTTGTCGAACTTATTGGTGAGAAATAAAGATAACCTGAAATGTGCTACTTTTAAAGCAGATTATTGCTAACTGGAGATGGATTTAATAATAAACAGAAAATAGTGAGGGTGGAACTACGAGCTGCGATATGATCGCATGATTCAGAATCCGGTTAATTACGCTTCATGGATGTGTACTAGAGATCTGCTAAAAGTTGCATGACTGTGTACAATTTGACAAGAAAGTGAAGAACCTAAAAGGGAAGGAGGAAATTAAATGAAACCTCGACCAATTAGAGAATATCTGACGTTCCAGTGATTACAAACTCGACTCAAATTTATAAATAACTTAGCAGTATGAGCCAGTTTATGAGAATGACGTTGCACCTCATCTGCTCATCTGTTCTGGATGCATGTACTGATTCCACTGGGATGGTATTATATAAAGCCATTGTATCTGAGCTGTGCGCAGCTCGTGTTCGTGCTGTTGTTGCTGTTTATCTTGTCTTGGCGGTACCCCCATCTCGTTTGTCATTCGATTTACTGGCGTCACTAAGTTGCTGGCTTGCCTGCCCGTGAGTGGCAGCAGCAGCACGTATCGATAAGAGCACTGTCGTACTATCTTTGGAGCGACCGCTAGTATTTCCACGTCGTCGAGTGTCGGGAGATCAGTCGGGATGGAGCAGCAATGAGGTCCTGACAGCCATGGTTCAAATGGGTCATATAGCTCTGAGCACTATGGGACTCAACTGCTGTGGTCATAACTCCCCTAGAACTTAGAACTACTTAAACCTAACTAACCTAAGGACATCACACACATCCATGCGCGAGGCAGAATTCGAACCTGCGACCGTAGCGGTCGTGCGGTTCCAGACTGTAGCGCCTTTAACCGCTCGGCCACTCCGGCCGGCTCCCGACAGCCATGTCTCGCCCGACCGTTGCCGACACACACGACGAGTAGGGACGACCTTGGTTGGTCGTTCGGTTGGTAGTCTCATCAGACGACGTGTATTTGGTCGCTGACCGCTTCTGGGTTCTCTGTGTGTGTCGACTTGTGATTCGTCCTTGTTGTTCCAGAGTCACTGATTTTAGTATTGTTCGAGTTGTTTGTGGAAGTGTTTCGTGGAACCGAGTGTAGTTTGTGTGCTTTTAACTGAGCAGCTATTTTAATGCTGTCTGCGTGCTGCATGTAGTCAGTCAGTTGGGACGGCGCAACGAGGAACTCTCCGCGGAGCGGGCCAGGACGGGACTGCTGGCGGCGTGCACGCCGAACGTGGACGCTGCAGTTAACCTGTTATGAAGCATCAACTTTTGTGACATCTCTTTGTTCATTTGCAGGTGTTGGGGTCGGCGAAATCTGGAAGCCGTCTTCCTATATTGTGATTAACTATTAAATTGACTGTTACTTACCAGTGAAGTGTACCAGCGATATTTTCTGCCCTGTGGCCGTTAACACCCCAGTTACCTGCCCTCGTCATTAGCGTACTTTTCCAGCAGTGTGCCTTTCCTCGTCGTGTTGATGCTGTCCGACATGGCGTGTAGTTTGACAGCCTTTTAAGTTGTTTTGTTCTTGTTTCCTTAGAGTGGATATTGTTCCCTTGGCTCTTTTTAAACGCCAGTTTCTGATGATGTAGTGCAGTTTGTATCCTCGTCCTCGGCCGATATTTTCCATCGTTGTGCCGTTGGTGAGACAGAAGGTAATTGGTTAAATCGTTGGTTGGTCCTTGGGCTGTCCCTAGTTTGGGTTGCCATCCGATTATTTAACTTCAACTCTTGGCTGCCTGTCTCACCTTACCTTAAGTTTGAGCTACGTTCTCAGGCCGACCCTTGGAACCCTTCTGAGCACCACTTGTTCTGTTTGTTTTAGATTGCGATTTTCTTTCTAGTTTGAAGTATTGTGCATGGCCTTTGGCCGTGAATTAATTCACTTCTTTTTAAATTTTACATAAAGGCATTCAGCCATGTTAAATTAAAATACTGAATATTGATTTATTTTAAAAAAGAATATAAATTTTTTGTTAAAATTGGTTCTATCTGAAATTGTTTGTAATCCAGGCCCTATGCCGTTAGGTGTTCAATTTGTTATGTGTGGCCTTCAGCCGAGGACATACGTGAACCGCTTTTAATAAGGCGTTCTGCCATGTGTATTCCTTAAAGGAAGATTTTTCATAAGAAGGAGGGGGTTTATTTTAAACTGTTTGTCTGACTTGTTGTTCAAGCCTTCAGCTGTTGTTTCAAATTTGTTTGTGGCCTTCATCCGTGCAATAAGTTAATATTTCTTTAATTAGGCTTTCTGCTGTTCTGTTGTGAGTTTAAAAAGAAATTTCTTGGTTAGAAAAATTGTTTATTAATGTGTTTTAATTATAGTTGTCCTTCAGACGTGTAGTGTAAGCTGTCAGCCGCTAATTGTTTTCAGTTACATGTTTCCTTTTCAAAACAAAATTTTTTACCTTCTATTTTAATTGCTTTTGATTTTTAAGCCAGGCCTTCAGCCATTCTTGTTTTTGGTGTGGTTGTGGGCCTTCAGCCAAGAAAGCATCTCAATATTTTTTAACTATGCTTTCAGCCATATTGTTCAGTTGTGATTTCTTAAAGCAATGTGCAAAGAAGTGGTTATTAGAAAATAAAGTTTGTGTTTGGTTGTGCAATGTTTACAGTCCCATCCACAACTGTAACTTTATCCTGTGTGCTCTCTGAGTACGTACCAACCTGGTTTCAGTATTAGCTCCACAGACAAGCTGGCCCAGAACTGCTGTAACAGGTCACTGGCATGCCGGACACCATGGTCCCAACATATTCTAGTGGGGAGAGATATGGGAGACTTCCTAAGCCCTGGAGTACCTCAACATCATGTAGACGATTCATAGAGAGACGTGGCGTTTGTAAGACAGAATTGTCGTGATAAATAAATGGCACCATGATACTGTCGCATGAGATGCAACACGTTAAAACGCAGGACGTCCGTGACGGACCTTTGTGGCATTGTGTTCCATCAATCACTACCAGCCTTGCCCTGACGTCATACCCGAATGGCTCTCCATACCATGAGTCCAGGACTAATACCGTTGTACCTCTCAGAAACATTGGAAGCGTGGGACCATATCCCCAAGTCTCTGCCATACTCGCCGACAATTGTCATCCGGGGCTGTGCAGAACCATAACCAGCGGAAAACTGCTGCTGTCACAAAAAGGGTTAAATCTTCCTCTTCAAAACATTCTGACAGAAAAGTGGGGAAGCACCTTTTTCATTCTGTATTCCTCACCAAAAATGTTGGCTTTCGAACGTATTCACTCTCTTTTAACACAGAATATTCTAAATCGTATTGTGCAGTCTGTCTTTGTAGTGGAGCCTTCATACTCAGCATATGCTTCTCACAGTTACTGTGCATATATCTCTCTCCTAGTGTCTCCTTTTCTTCTCCCTTTGAATTACATTGTGTCGCAATTCCACTGTCTCCTCTCTAACCTACATTGTTTCCTTTTGCCTTTCTTTCCCACTGTCGCTGTCTTCACCATACCTCATAGCTCACATATTCTGGGAGGTCTAACGTATATTTTCCCTATACATACGTGTTTAAAATTTCGGTTCATAACGTGCCCTCCCCCTTACACATGCCTGTTAAAATTCGCCGGTGTGGGAGGCTCCAGACCCTCCAAGTCTACGTATATCTCCAATCAACTGTATTTTTCATTTCCACTGCCTCCCCTCTCTTTTTCTCCCACTGGTTCTATCTCCATCCATCTCTACTTCTCTTATTGCCACAGTCTCTCATTATCTACAAATATCTCCTCTTTCTTTGGCTCCCACGAAATATTGTGTCCATCCATCTCCTTTTCTCGTTTACTGGCACATTCTTCTCCCACCGTCACTCTCTCTTTCTCTCCCACTGGCACTGTATGCTCCCTTTTCCACCGTCATTGTCTCTGTGTTACTTTCTTTCATCACAAAAAAAACGGGAATACGTTGGCACGACAGGCGAGAAAAGCAGAATGATGATTGTGCCAACTGGTTCTCCACATTTCTCCTAGAGACTTTTAAGGAGGAACGTACTCACCTTTTTTGCGCCCGGATAAAAGCCTACTTCCGCTGGTCCCCTTCTTTACACTGCCACAACAGTGTGTGCTGCTTATATAAAACGATTGCTGTAGACCAGTATAGTTTTGACTATTTATATACTTTGACACATTTATATGCTTTGAAATATAAAAACGATGAACAGGTACGCATAATATAAGGTTGACACAAAACTGCTAGCTTCACATTTTTTTGGTTACCTTGCTCAGCGATGGTAGTTTATCGAGAACGCCTGGTTTATGATTTGTATCTTACGAGAGTAAAAATGTTATTGTAAATATTTTATTGTATTTTCAGTCTTTAAAGTTTTATATAATTTTTGCAGTCATTTTGAGTTATTTTCTGCAATGTTAAGACCCTTTTTAGCCCTTTTTATCACTGCAGTACCACTTTAGGCATATATTTACAGGCGTGAAGTGTTAATGATAGAGATACAGCGATTTAAAGAGTTTTATTGATGAAAAACTGCTGACCAAAAACATAATAGGTAGCATGAAAACTCTTGTGATGACCGTAGAACCCTTTCCACGTGTTTCCTACGTTAATTAAAACTACGTGTACGCCTCAGACTGGATATTACGTGCGGAATTCCGGTTAATTTGAACCTTTGGATCTTGGTAATGCGAAATGCTATCGAGAGAAGTGTCAAGATTCCTCGAGAACATACTCTTAAGGACATATGGTAAAAATATCGACAGCTGGCCTTGAAGAGAAATTATAGAAGTGGCCATTCCCACAGTTAGTATTTTTGGCATCCAAATATCGCGATTTTCCGTATTTTCTCAGGAACCGCCTATGAATAAACGGTGCTTTTGTAAGCTGCCTAAGGTGCGCCCTGGGCCACACCTAATTCAAAGGAACCAACAGATATAGTCAACTGAACTGGGCTTGCAGAAATGCGTAATGTTTAAATTTTGACCCCGAACTGTAGGATAAATGCAGTATGGTCACTCTTCCGATAGGTGTACAAATGGTCATTAGGTCAAGGGTTATCCAAAACACTTGACCCCTTATCTCCGTGCCAACCGGTGTGACCGTGCGGTTCTAGGCGCTTCAGTCTGGAATCGCGTGACCGCAACGCTCGCAGGTTCGAATCCTGCCTCGGGCATGGATGTTTGTGATGTCCTTAGGTTAGTTAGGTTTAAGTAGTTCTAGGAGACTGATGACCACAGCAGTTAAGTCCCATAGTGCTCAAAGCCATTTGAACCTTATCTCCGTGATCAATAGAGCTCTAGATATGACACCGTCAAAATCGCATTTCCGCTCGCGGGTTTTTGGAATATATGGGTACTGTGTAGTGTGGCGCACGGAACGCTTCATCGCCGAACTGAGTAACAGCACTGTTGTGGATTGGCAAGAGAGCCAACCCACTATGAGAGGAAGCCGAAAGTCACGCGTTTTAGCTCACGCAGGCTGGCGTGAGGTCTGGAACAGGTCAAGGAAATGAGACTAGCAAAAAACGTACGTAGCTGCTGGAATACTTTATCCATGATTGGTGAACATCGCTCTTGACGGTACATGTTTTACAGCATCAGTAGTAACTGGTAATGGCGCCTTGCTAGGTCGTAGCAAATGACGTAGCTGAAGGCTATGCTAACTATCGTCTCGGCAAATGAGAGCGTATTTTGTCAGTGAACCATCGCTAGCAAAGTCGGCTGTACAACTGGGGCGACTGCTAGGAAGTCTCTATAGACCTGCCGTGTGGCAGCGCTCGGTCTGCAATCACTGACAGTGGTGACACGCGGGTCCGACGTATACTAACGGACCACGGCCGATTTAAAGGTAACCACCTAGCAAGTGTGGTGTCTGGCGGTGACACCACAAGCACTATAGATGAACAACACAAATACACGCTTGTGACGGTTCTACCTGTCATAGAGACTTGCAACTACAATCGTTTACACACTCGCCGATGTTTTATACTGTACGAAGTTGCACTGACATCCGACTAAACCTTCTCGGTCCTTTACATTTTTGTTAAGCGGTGTATCTTATGAATAAAAGTCTATTTCTGCCGGTATTTCAGTTTGTGATTTCCTATTAGTATTTCGGAGCGAAGGCGCCATTTTTAGTGTGTCAAAATAACTGTCGAAAATTTACGACATGGCCTGTTTAAGCGGTCGCACATGACGGACGTAATCTTACCACAGGACTTGTCGTTTGCGTAACGAATAATACAAATTAAAGATTACTTAGACAACTCAGAGTAGCAGATAGTAGTGAAATACGATGACTACAGCATCTTGCCAAATTTCAGTGTATGATTATGGTTTACTGTATTCACAGCGATCATGTGTGAAGAAGTATAACGCCCAATAGTAATGTCAGTTCGCTTAGTTCCTCAGATGGACGGTTCAACATGCAGTCCGGAATGGAGGCGAGGGACACAGCAGCATCTTACCAACCGACGAGTCATCTGTAGGTGTCTTGGTGGCGAAGAGTGGAACTAAGTGACCGGAAACAATCCAGGAGTCATCAGCAGGTGTCTTAAGTGTGGGGGCTGTGAAGAAGTATATTGAAACTTGCCTGAACCGAATGTAAATGAAGGAACATTATGCAATTCAGAATTACCGAATGAGGTGGTGTGGCCGTTAACACACTGACCTCATATTCGGGAGTGTGGAGTTGCTACCTCCGGACATCCTGATGTGCGTTATTTGCGGTTTTCCTTGGTCGGTAAGGTACATGGGATGAATCCTTAATGCTCTCTTGTCCCTGCAGGCTACCTGTCCTATCCTCTTACAGTATGTTATGTATGCTGTGTGTTGTGTTTTTGCCTATTGATAGGCAGTTTATTACCTTGACAAATCCTATATCGTTGAGAGATGATCGTTGGATGAATAAAAACAAATAAAAAATAAATAATGGAATGTGGCTTATTCAAGATTACATTTGAAGCATATATTCTCTTTCCCATAGGGAAGGAACGCACCGGCAGCTTAATTTTCTGTTTACACCGGGTATCCGACTAGAACCCTCGCTCTCACACCATAGCGCAACACTGCACAATCCCTCCCACATCTCGAGGCGTTATACGCTTTGGTTCCCAGAGTGAAGTGTTGGTATCTAAGCAGCTTAATGACTGCTGTCATTGTTATGGGGTGATTATACAAGGTGTTAAAAAAAGGTACGGCCAAACTTTCAGGAAACATTCCTCACACACAAAGAAAGAAAACATGTTATGCGGACATGTGTCCGGAAACGCTTACTTTCCATGTTAGAACTCATTTTATTACTTCTCTTCAAACCACATTAATCATGGAATGGAAACACACAGCAACAGAACGTACCAGCGTGACTTCAAACACTTTGTTACAGGAAATGTTCAAAATGTCCTCCGTTAACAAGGATACATGCATCCACCCTCGGTCGCATGGAATCCCTGATGCGCTGATGCAGCCCTGGAGAATGGCGCATTGTATTACAGCCGTCCACAATACGAGCACGAAGCGTCTCTACATTTGGTACCGGGGTTGCGTAGACAAGAGCTTTCAAATGCCCCCATAAATGAAAGTCAAGAGGGTTGAGGTCAGGAGAGCGTGGAGGCCATGGAATTGGTCCGCCTCTACCAATCCATCGGTCACCGAATCTGTTGTAGAGAAGCGTGCGAACACTTCGACTGAAATGTGCAGGAGCTCCAAAGTGCATGAACCACATGTTGTGTCGTACTTATAAAGGCACATGTTCTAGCAGCACAGGTAGTGTATCCCGTATGAAATCATGTTAACGCGCTCCATTGAGCGTAGGTGGAAGAACATGGGGCCCAATCAAGACATCACCAACAATGCCTGCCCAAACGTTCACAGAAAATCTGTGTTGATGACGTGATTGTACAATTGCGTGCGGATTCTGTCAGCCCACACATGTTGATTGTGGAAATTTACAATTTGATCACGTTGGAATGAGGAAGTACAGTACATACTGACGAAACTAAAATGAGCTCTAACATGGAAATTAAGCGTTTCCGGACACATGTCCACGTAACATCTTTTCTTTATTTGTGTGTGAGGAATGTTTCCTGGAAGTTTGGCCGTACCTTTTTGTAACACCCTGTATATAGTGCGTTGGAAAAATTTATCACTAACCAAGACAACAACAATTGGTCACCGTATTACTCATAACCACTTACATTCCTACCACCACAGTTGTTTGCAGAAGCACCGCATAGTGCACCAGCGTGGGGAAGATGTTGGTGAATTCGATTCGCTTCGGCTCCAAAGTCACTCGATATCAATATTATAGGCTATGTCTTGGGTAATCTCCAGCCCTAGCTACGATTCTCACAGCCAAATCCAATTGTACATTTATGTGCCATCTACCTTATGACGATAAAAGTATTCAGCACGTATTTCATGCTCCCCGAAGGTATTGGGTCATAATATTGTGGAAGAGTGTTGTGTAATTTGTCGGAATCTTCTGGGTATGAATTACGCAAACTCTCGGGTCCGCATTTCTATTTCGGTTGTGGGTAGTGCGAAAGATAGTATCAAGGTAGGGAGAAACTCCAACATAAATTTTTCGACGCCATTGAATACAATATACGCACCTCATTAATATGTACGATGGTAGTACGTCCAGAAAGCGCTTCGTCGAGGAGGGTTTTAGTGCTGAATATGTGCTCCTCATTTAGAGGCGTTTACATTTTTCCGACTTGGCACATCCGTTAAGACAGAAACATGAGTGAATTCTGACTTACGCATGGAAAAAAAGAAAGTTTCCTAATTTTTGATATCAAAAGACAGTCACAGACAAACGTATATTAAACTATAAGTAGGCTGTTTAGGTTTTTATGTTGGTAACGCCACGTAGCGCACTGTATGAAAATCACTGACTGTGCTGTGTGCAGTCAGTGGCTGGTTGGCATTGTTGGAATTTTCGCTATTGTAGTGTTGGGCAGTTGGATGAAAACAGCGTGTAGCGTTGCGCAGTTGGAGGTGAGCCGCCAGCAGTGGTGGATCTGCGAAGAGAGATGGCAGAGTTTTGAGAGCCGACTATCTGGACCTGTGTCCGTCAGAAAAACGAAATTTGTAAGACTGGATGTTGTTGTTGTTGTCTTCAGTCCTGAGACTGGTTTGATGCAGCTCTCCATGCTACTCTTATCATGTGCAAGCTTCTTCATCTCCCAGTACCTACTGCAACCTACGTCCTTCTTAATATGCTTAGTGTATTCATCTCTTGGTCTCCCCCTACGATTTTTACCCTCCACACTGCCTTCCAATACTAAATTGGTGATCCCTTGATGCCTCAGAACATGTTCTACCAACCGATCCCTTCTTCTGGTCAAGTTGTGCCACAAACTTCTCTTCTCCCCAATCCTATTCAATACTTCCTCATTAGTTATGTGATCTACCCATTTAATCTTCAGCATTCTTCTGTAGCACCACATTTCAAAAGCTTCTATTCTCTTCTTGTCCAAACTATTTACCGTCCATGTTTCACTTCCATACATGGCTACACTCCATACAAATACTTTCAGAAATGACTTCCTGACACTTAAATCCATACTCGATGTTAACAAATTTCTCTTCTTCAGAAACGCTTTCCTTGCCATTGCCAGTCTACATTTTATGTCCTTTCTACTTCGACCATCATCAGTTATTTTGCTCCCCAAATAGCAAAACTCCTTTACTACTTTAAGTGTCTCATTTCTTAATCTAATACCCTCAGCATCACCCAACTTAATTCGACTACATTCCATTATTCTCGTTTTGCTTTTGTTGATGTTCATCTTATATCCTCCCTTCAAGACACCATCCATTCCGTTCAACTGCTCTTCCAAGTCCTTTGCTGTCTCTGACAGAATTACAATGTCATCGGCGAACCTCAAAGTTTTAATTTCTTCTCCATGGATTTTAATACCCACTCCGAATTTTTCTTTTGTTTCCTTTACTGCTTGCTCAATATACAGATTAAATAACATTGGGGAGAGGTTGCAACCCTGTCTCACTCCCTTCCCAACCACTGTTTCCCTCTCATGCCCCTCGACTCTTATAACTGCCATCTGGTTTCTGTACAAATTGTAAATAGCCTTTCGCTCCCTGTATTTTACCCCTGCCACCTTTAGAATTTGAAAGAGAGTATTCCAGACAACATTGTCATAAGCTTTCTCTAAGTCTACAAATGCTAGAAACGTAGGTTTGCCTTTCCTTAATCTTTCTTCTAAGATAAGTCGTAAGGTCAGTATTGCCTCACGTGTTCCAGTATTTCTACGGAATCCAAACTGATCTTCCCCGAGGTCGGCTTCTACTAGTTTTTCCATTCGTCTGTAAAGAATTCGTGTTAGTATTTTGCAGCTGTGGCTTATTAAACTGATTGTTCGGTAATTTTCACATCTGTCAACACCTGCTTTCTTTGGGATTGGAATGATTATATTCTTCTTGAAGTCTGAGGGTATTTCGCCTGTTTCATACATCTTGCTCACTAGATGGTAGAGTTTTGTCAGGACTGGCTCTCCCAAGGCCGTCAGTAGTTCTACTGGAATGTTGTCTACTCCGGGGGCCTTGTTTCGACTCAGGTCTTTCAGTACTCTGTCAAACTCTTCACGCAGTATCGTATCTCCCATTTCATCTTCATCTACATCCTCTTCCATTTCCATAATATTGTCCTGAAGTACATCGCCCTTGTATAGACCCTCTATATACTCCTTCCACCTTTCTGCTTTCCCTTCTTTGCTTAGAACTGGGTTTCCATCTGAGCTCTTGATGTTCATACAAGTGGTTCTCTTCTCTCCAAAGGTCTCTTTAATTTTCCTGTAGGCAGTATCTATCTTACCCCTAGTGAGATAAGCCTCTACATCCTTACATTTGTCCTCTAGCCATCCCTGCTTAGCCATTCTGCACTTCCTGTCGATCTCATTTTTGAGACGTTTGTATTCCTTTTCGCCTGCTTCATTTACTGCATTTTTATATTTTCTCCTTTCATCAATTAAATTCAATATTTCTTCTGTTACCCAAGGATTTCTACTAGCTCTCGTCTTTTTACCTACTTGATCCTCTGATGCCTTCACTACTTCATCCCTCAAAGCTACCCCGTCTTCTTCTACTGTATTTCTTTCCCCCATTTCTGTCAATTGTTCCCTTATGCTCTCCCTGAAACTCTGTACAACCTCTGTTTCTTTCAGTTTATCCAGGTCCCATCTCCTTAAATTCCCACCTTTTTACAGTTTCTTCAGTTTTAATCTACAGGTCATAACCAATAGATTGTTGTCAGAGTCCACATCTGCCCCTGGAAATGTCTTGCAATTTAAAACCTGGTTCCTAAATCTATGTCTTACCATTATATAATCTATCTGATACCTTTTAGTATCTCCAGGGTTCTTCCATGTATACAACCTTCTATCATGATTCTTAAACCAAGTGTTAGCTATGATTAAGTTGTGCTCTGTGCAAAATTCTACCAGGCGGCTTCCTCTTTCATTTCTTAGCCCCAATCCATATTCACCTACTACGTTTCCTTCTCTCCCTTTTCCTACACTCGAATTCCAGTCACCCATGACTATTAAATTTTCGTCTCCATTCACTATCTGAATAATTTCTTTTATTTCATCATACCTTTCTTCAATTTCTTCGTCATCTGCAGAGCTAGTTGGCATATAAACTTGTACTACTGTAGTAGGTGTGGGCTTCGTATCTATCTTGGCCACAATAATGCGTTCACTATGCTGTTTGTAGTAGCTTACCCGCATTCCTATTTTCCTATTCATTATTAAACCTACTCCTGCATTACCCCTATTTGACTTTGTGTTTATAACCCTGTAGTCACCTGACCAGAAGTCTTGTTCCTCCTGCCACCGAACTTCACTAATTCCCACAATATCTAACTTTAACCTATTCATTTCCCTTTTTAAATTTTCTAACCTACCTGCCCGATTAAGGGATCTGACATTCCACGCTCCGATCCGTAGAACGCCAGTTTTCTTTCTCCTGATAACGACATTCTCTTGAGTAGTCCCCGCCCGGAGATCCGAATGGGGGTCTATTTTACCTCCGGAATATTTTACCCAAGAAGACACCATTATCATTTAATCATACAGTAAAGCTGCATGCCCTCGGGAAAAATTACGGCCGTAGTTTCCCCTTGCTTTCAGCCGTTCGCAGTACCAGCACAGCAAGGCCGTTTTGGTTATTGTTACAAGGCCAGATCAGTCAATCATCCAGACTGTTGCCCCTGCAACTACTGAAAAGGCTGCTGCCCCTCTTCAGGAACCACATGTTTGTCTGGCCTCTCAACAGATACCCCTCCGTTGTGGTTGTACCTACGGTACGGCTATCTGTATCGCTGAGGCACGCAAGCCTCCCCACCAACGGCAAGGTCCATGGTTCATGGGGGGGTGGATGTCATGAACATATATATGTCATGAACATATATATATATATATATATAATGACCTTTTGAACACTATTAAGGTAAATACATTGTTTGTTCTCTGTCAGAAGCTTTCATTTCCTAACTATATGCCTATCAGTAGTTAGTGCCTTCAGTAGTTAGAATCTTTTATTTAGCTGGCAGTATTGGCGCTCGCTGTATTTCAGTAGTTCGAGTAACGAAGATTTTTGTGAGGTAAGTGATTCGTGAAAGGTATAGGTTATTGTTAGTGAGGGCCATTCTTTTGTAGGGGTTATTGAAAGTCAGATTGCGTTGCGCTAAAAATATTGTGTGTCAGTTAAGTGTTGATCAGAATAAGTAAAGAGAGAAATGTCTGAGTACTTCAGTTTTGCTCAGCTGTTTGAAAATCATATAAGTTAAGAGGTTTTCCAGTACTGTTATTCTTAATTTTTCTAAGGGGATGTTTCACATTCACATGCGTCAACGCACCAGAAAACCTCCTTCGAAGAACGCACAGTACCGCAGAATTTGTGAAATGCACGTTAAGATAGATCTGTCAGGTGCCTCCCGTACCGTTCAGAAGTTTTAAACTGTTCCTTGGCTTTTGACCCTTATTAAATGTTTGGGAATATAACCAACCTCTTGGAAAGAAGTCTGCCGTTGTATTCTTCAGGTCCGCAAGTTTGATGAATGATTATCTGGGTCCTTACTCCTAACTCCTATCCTATTTCATATAATATGAAATATAAATTTGACAACGGATCGCCGGCCGCTGTGGCCGAGCGGTTCTAGGCGCTTCATCCCGGAACCGCGCTACTGCTACGGTCACAGGTTCGAATCTTGCCTCGGGCATGGATGTGTGTGATGTCTTAGGTTAGTTAGGTTTAACTAGTTCTAAGTGTAGGGGACTGATGACCTCAGATGTTAAGTCCCATAGTGCTTAGAGCAATTTGAACCATTTTTTTGACAATGGATGGCAAACAAATTAATAAAAGGAATGTAGGAAGTTCCTGGCTACCTACAATTTGGGCGAGACGCCCGCCTGCCGTGATTAAAAGCCGGTTGAGGATTGGCTTGGTTCAAATGGCTCTGAGCACTATGGGACTTAACTTCTAAGGTCATCAGTCCCCTAGAACTTAGAACTACTTAAACCTAACTAACCTAAGGACATCACAGACCTCCATGCCCGAGGCAGGATTCGAACCTGCGACCGCAGCGGTCGCGCGGTTCCAGACTGTAACGCCTAGAACCGCTCGGCCACCCCGGCCGGCGGTTGAGGTTTGTTTCCAACAGTAATTTCAGTGTCAGCATAAGCACAGCAGAAGGAATTGCGGTCGCCCTAGTAATTAGCTCTTTTTAATTGAAGCTATACAGATAATACGATACTGCTCTTAACAATGTAGGAAATAAGCAACTCAGTTTTGTCGAAATAACATTTGTGTTCATGTGATGGAACGGTTTTACCACACGGAATCCCTAATACAGTCACATACCTCCAAATGTAGAGCAGCTTTTTGGTGACCTTCAGACGATGGAGAACCTCTCAAATTGTATACAGAACACTCTGTCTTGAGCAGTCGCTTGCGAGTACTTTTCGGACTCGCCAGGGGTCCGTCACGCCAGGATTTTGGTGGAACGTGCTGTTGTGGCAGCATTCCGATTAACGGTGGAGTTGCGCCTCCTGCAGATACGATGGCACCAGCAACGAGGTTGATGACGTTTTACACTGACGATCGACTTCACGGGACCAGTCAAAAGTTGACAACCTGTTGAGAGAGTAGGAAGTTACACCCTCACCCGACTTAGCGACTGCAAAGGTGCTCGCAAGAACCGTGAGGATTGGTTAAGATGGTCTCGAAAATAGTACGAAGGGTAGTGGAAGATGCAAGCATATGTTCATTGCTCATAGGTTGCCACCGAGACAAGATCTCTCATTTGTCGCTATTATGTGGCGTGGGTCTTTCTGAGGCTCGTAAGACATGAGGAGGCGAGTCAAATTTTCTCTTCCGATATGTCAACAAATAACCATTAGTCCTGGCTGTCTGACACGAATTTTTGGCGGAATTATTGTAGGTGAGTTGCCAGAGATAGAGGAAGGAAAAGTATGGAGGCATTCGGCGTCGCAGCTCGGTTGGGAGACATTCTGCTCTGGGGTCGGTGGAGAGAGCAGTTTGCTTACGAGAGCGGTGGAAAACAATGGCTTTCTGGTTCTGAGATCGATGGAGAGCAGTTGCTGTTTGTTCGAGGTCCGAGATGGCAGCAGGAATGGTAAGTGTTCTCGCTGCAGGATTAGGATTTAATTAAAATCAGCGTCGTATGAAGTTTATGAACCTTGTGATCAAGTTAGAGTCGTTTTACAACTGTCACCATGATGCTTAATTTTATTATTTCAATTGTTTTGCGATTCGGGACTCAACGTACATCACAGTGAAACTTAAGTTACCATCACTTGCTCGTTAACGTGCCCAGTGCGCATATTAATACAAATGCGTGCCTGTATTTCCTTAGTATCATGGGTAAAACAGTTAATTCTGCCGTATCATTTAAATTCGATTCAGCAACAAGAACTTTTAAGTTTCGTTTCCTAGTACTCTGCGGACCCGCCATAGGTGGACTCCTTGTAAGTGACTTCAATACCTCAAGCGTTCCTTTATATTTTAGATTCCTGTTGCTATCTTGTAGGTAGTTACTTATGATATAACTAGAATATAGATCACGCAAGCGCATCAGCTACTCTTAGATGTGGGGGACGTTGTTTATTACGACTCACCCGTAGTGCAAATATTTTAAATAACAGATTGCTTCCGGTCAGCCTACAGACCATGGGATATATTCCTTTATTTTTGTATTAAAAATTTCATCGCGGTCTGTCGAGCACTGTAGGCAAGCGGGGTGCACTCAGCCCTCGTGAGGCTAATTGGAAAACTACTTTATTGAGAAGTTGCGTCTACGGTCACGAAACCTAACGACTGCCGGGACAGTGGTGTGATGACCACATGCCTCTCCATATCCGCATATAGTTATGCTTATCGTCTGAGGATGAGACGACGGTCGGTCGGTACCTTTGGGCCCTTGGAGGCATGTTCGGACAAAGTTAAGTTTTTGTGTTAGTAATTGATGCTCAAGCATCTGGCGACGCTTGTACTGAATCAGTAGTAGGCTCAAGCAACTGCTATCATTGTCGCCTCTAGTAACAGACCACTTTCAACGTCACGCACCAAATGCGTCTGGGCTGTGATTCGTGGGCAGCTAGATCATCATGGTCTTCCAGCAACCATTGTTTCTTGTGTTTATCAACATTATTCTTATAAATTGATATTAAGACCTACCTTGTATTTGAACCTGTAATATCTTTTGAATATCAATCTTTTCACTTATATTTTAAGTTTGGCTTTACAATTTTTCTGTTTACTGTTCTTGTCTCGCTATCACTTCATTTAGCTTCCTGACGGAACTTCGCCCTTCTCAGTGATGATAAGACTTCTGCAGGGGTACCTAAACATACTCACACTCATACTAGGTACCAAAAGCACACACAGTTGTCTAACAGATGCCTGTTTCGCTAAGTGAAAACACGACTCGTAATGGACACCTTGCAGCCCGATCGTACTGCTAGTTTCAACGTTACATTCTCTCCTGTTACAGTCAGCGAAAGTCACTAATTGTGATAAATTTCATATGGTACTCAGTAATCGACAGCAGAATTGTTCATTGAATTTGAAATTTCATCTCGTTTCGAGCCGTTCATAAATGCTCCGCTTTGTTGTATGTAGTGCAAAAGACAGAATAATCTCGTCAAAATTTGCTAAATTTCATCAACCATTACGTCCGAAGGCCCGAGATTTCAGAGCAATTCGACAATGGAATCACAAACTTTCAAGTGTTATTATAAGATATAAGGAAGTGAGATTCTGCTGAAATCTCTCATGATCTTCCGCGCGAAATAAAATGGAAGGAAGTAGGCTAAATATACTGCAGCATCGCAAAGAAAATTAAAGGAACAACGATTTGGGTAACTAATAGCTATTATTGAGGCAGTCAGATGTATCAAGTGCAGAAATGTGAATAAATTAGTACGACACAGAAATCAATGGACGGCTGTGTAGAAATTAATGATAGAGATCGAAGAAAATTAGTTCATATGAACGTAAACTAATATTTATGATTTTAGTTTTCAGTGTGCGAAAGCTAAGCTGTATGGGGATATCATCTGCTTATAGCAAAATATTCTAGTAGTTGTCTAATTTCCAAGAACAAAATAAATAAATTAAAAACCATACACAGTGTAAAAAACGGAACATTGTCTCCTGTTACAGGCTAGCTCGGAGTTCGCCGTCGTTTATTATTATGAAGTATGTGTATTGTGTAACCTTTG
Organism: Schistocerca cancellata; assembly: GCF_023864275.1. Taxonomy (NCBI): domain Eukaryota; kingdom Metazoa; phylum Arthropoda; class Insecta; order Orthoptera; family Acrididae; genus Schistocerca; species Schistocerca cancellata. The sequence continues at coordinate 304,003,393 of NC_064628.1, read as the reverse complement.
CTTAAAATTGCTCTTCGCTCCGTTAGAGGATTTTCGTCGTCTGATATAGCTGCGACCGGACGACAAGAATAAACGCGTAGTTTAGAATGAAGATAAATTGGAGACGACTTATAGATTTGGAAAACGAATGTAGGAAAAACTAACGATTATAGATCATTCGCGGCGCCCTTCATGTAACTGCTTGTTGAATAATAATTCTCGTCTTTCCCATTTAGCAAAAGCATACTTCCCAACCAAACAAACAGAAGAAGAAAACGATACATAACACGGCTTAGTTTTTGATGGTATACAGAAATTTAGGAGATTCCGGTTCAGTCCGGGAGCAAGACGTACGTTTGGCGTCCACTGGAAACAAGTCGATTCCTTCTGAGCCAGGTTAGGCCGGATTCTGCCTTCGCAGCACTCAAGCAAAACAACAGTCCCAGAGTTGCTCCGGTAGACTTTTGTCCGGTTTCCTGCGACTGGTTTCGAGCCTGTCCCCGTAATACTGACCGATTTTAAATGTTACTACCGTAAGGCGGACACCCTTCAAAGCTTGTGGACTTACCCTCTGACAGACGCAACGATCAGTCATGTCACGGTGTGACTGCACGACACTTCTGAAACAGTTTTGTAGTGTTACTTTTCTTTTATTACGTGCATTGGAATCCCATCTTTATGAAGATCAATTACTTTCTGTATAACACGTATAGCGGATGGTCAGAAACAGTCTGAAAAGCTTGTAAAATGTTGCAGAGTAGGGTATGGTGAGAAATAATTCTTAAAAAAAAAATCGGTAAGTTGCGCCGTTTTCGACTTAAGTAGCACTGAAGTTAGCCTTTCAGGTCGTCTTGCGCGCAACTTCAAGAGGTCCACCAGATACGGTTACAATCAGTTGTTCTCATAGTGTAGATGATGGCGCACCAGACTGCTCAGCCTTTGGGTCGGGTTCGTTCCCTGCTACCGCCCGCCCCACGTCCAGTTTTTGTATCGGTCTCTTGTTCGGTGTTAGGAAAACAACTAAGTACGCGCAACACCCATACAAGCTTTTCAGATTGTTTGTGACCCAACTGTATAGGCACATGAACTGAGGGGAGATTCTGGAAATACACTAATACCCGCTACGAATCACTCCTGTAGGAAGGAAAGTGACTACAGTGCGCTCAGAAGCGTGTAAGTAATCATTCTTCCAATACTGCATACCGGCGGAGGTTCGAGTCCTCCCACAGGCATGGTTGTGTGTGTTTGTCCTTAGAACGATTTAGGTTAAGTAGTGTGTAAGCTCAGGGACTGATGACTTTAGCAGTTAAGTCCCATAAGATTTCACACACATTTGAACATTTGAATACTCCAAAAGTCAATGGAACGGAAAGGAACCTTATACGAGGTACAGTATGAAGTACTCTATACTACGCACTTCACAATCGTTTGCAGAATATAGATGTAGAAGCGATGATTCTAGTTGTTGTTATGAAACTGCTGATCTTGGCGAGCAAAACCCATTTGTTTTATTATTGAATTTTGTCTTTCTGTTTATCAGTGGCCACCAAGGCTGGGCGTGTTATTGAATAACGATTTTATTTTATTTTTTTCATATTAAAAGTGTACAAATGCAGAGTACTACTGAACAAATAAAGTGGTAGGATACCCATTAAATCGAAAGCAGCCATCGGTTACGAAGAAAATATAAAGCATAATGCGATTGAGGAACTATGCAATAAATTGTTATTCGCATAAATTTCGCCTGCATCTCAGGCGTATAAAAGAGAGGATAATAATCTGTAGTCACATGTATACGGAGACGGAGACTAATACCTAGAAATTATTTTAACAAAAAAGATGAGCTAATCAATTAAGTGTTTTATGCATACCAACTGCGAAAGGTTATCAGTATGACTGTTATATTCGTATGTAAAATTAATATTTTAAATACCTCACGAACAGCACGAATGTATTTTTAACAAGTGAATGGTCAACAAAAATTACCTAAAGGGTCAAAATATGCCTCACTGTCCCCCAAAAAGCATATGAAATTAGTCTTCAAACTGAACACACAGTAGTTCAGTTCTCTATGTGAACATTGGCTGTGTGTCAGTTGTCATCACTGTCTTTTGCCCCGTTGGCTAATGGTGGACTTAGTGATGGGCCAGTGGGGCCCAGTGACAGACTGGTAGTTGAGAAGAGACTTAATTGCCCTTAATTACTACATTTCCGTGTTGTCAATGAGAGATGGACACGCCTCACTCCACTGCGTCAGGCCAGTGATGGTCAGCGGGTGGTTGGTCACTGCTCCAGATGGCCGGTACTTGCGTCGGCGCGCAGCGATGCTGATTTTGGATCTGGGAAGCGAGCTAGAGGTTGTCAACAGGTCAAGGCTCCGACGACAGCGGCGTTCTCCTTCTCCTCCTCACTTCGTCAGCTCTCTGATGTCAAACCCCTATGCCAAGGCAACTCAGGCATAACTCGTGTATTCTGCGGTGACGTGGGATGAATGCCGTGCACGTGCCACGACTCTATGCTGTCTGACATGAGTCAGGTGGCAACTGGCGTAGATAGCAAGTCCGTTGGCCTGCGGCACCAGATTCCCGAGGGTCTGGCTGTTACCCCATCCCAGCCCTGAACCAATGACTGCAGCTGACAATGACCAGTCGTCCCGTCATCCAGCGTAGCTGTAGCGCAATGCTAGTAATGCTACCACCGTTACATGGTGGAGCTTTCACAGAGCACGGCTAGCCTGCAAACATGTTGCCGTAATGTACGCGTCATCACACAGGCTTTACGGGACAGCGGCAACTAACGCAGTGCTCAAAGGCAGCTTCTTAAAAATTTCACCTAAGTGGCAACACACCACCCCCTCAAAAGGAAAGACTAACCCCCCCCCCCCCCCGAATCTTACCACCCTGAACTATTACTACCGTCAAATTACAGAGCAAATGACACCTCCCCAAGATTATACTAGGCGATCAATTTTAAATACTACACATTTCTTATCATACATTAGATATGGCTGCTTCCTTGCAACTCCTTCAGCACTCCATTATTTTCTGTACCTGTGCCCACTGCACATCTTTGCTCATTACATGCCTTCCTCCATGAGTCCAATCTCCCCAAAGTCCAACATCTTCATCTTTTAGAAAATACTCTCCATCTCATATTTTGGGGAGGGGGGGGGGCAGTCCACTGGGACGTGGAAGACCTATGTTTCAGACTACTTAACAGCTCTCTGTCACATGCAAAATATTTTTCTTTTGTGTCATCAGTCATCTGACTGCTTTGATGCGGCCCGCCACGAAGTCCTCCTATACAATCTCTTTAGCACTTGCAACCAACGTCCTCAATTACTTGCTGAATTTATCCTGTAAGGCTTTTACCCTCTACAGCTGCCTCTTGTGCCATGGAAGTTATTCCCTGATGTCTTAACAGATGACCTACCATTCTGCCCATTCTTGTCATTGTTTTTCATAGATTCCTTTCCTCACCAATTCTGTCGAGAACATCCTCAGTCATTACCTTATCAGGCCACCTAATTTTGAACATTCTCTTGTAGCACTACATCTCAGGTGGTTAGATTCTCTTCTGTTCAGGTTTTCCCACAGTCCGTATTTCGCTACCATAGAATACTGTGCTCCAAACGTACATTCTCAGTAATTTCGCCGCGCAGGGTAGCCGTGCGGTCTGGGGCGCCTTGTCACGGTTCACGCGACTGCCCCCATCGGAGGTTCGAGTCCTCCATCGGGCATGGATGTGTGTGTTGTCTTTAGTGTAAGTTAGATTAAGTAGTGCGTAAGTCTAGGGACCGGTGACCTCAACAGTTTGGTCCCATATGCCTTACCACAAATTTCCAATTTAAGTAATTTCTTCCTCTCATTAAGGCCTATGTTTAATATTAGAAGAATCCTCTTGGCCAGGAATGCCCTTTTTTCCAGTGCTAGTCTACTTTTTATTTCCTCATTTTTCCGGCCGTCACGGTTTAATTAGTATCTTACGTCCTTAACTTCATCTGATTCGTGATCATCAGTTGTAATGCTAAGTTTCTTGCTGTTCTCATTTCTGCTAGTTCTCATTACTTTCGTCTTTCTTCGATTTACTCTCACTCCTTATTATATACTCATTAGACTGTTCATTCCATTCAGAAGATTTTTTAATCTTTTACTTTCATTCAGGACAGCAATGTCATCAGCGAATCTTATCACTGATATTCTTTACACGTTGAATTTTAATTCCACTCTTGAATCTTTATTTTATTTCCGTCAATGCTTCTTCGATGTATAGATTGAAAAGTAGGGACGAAAGACTACATCCCTGTCTTACACTCTACTTAATCCGAGCACTTCGTTCTTGGTCTTTCACTCTTATTGTTCCCTCTTGGCTCTTGGACATATTGTATATTACACGTCTTTCCCTATAGCTTACTCCAGTTTTGCTCAGAATTTCAAACGTCTTACTCCGTTTGATACTGTCGAACGTAACACATCCTTAGTTTTATTTTCCATTCTTCTGTATATTATTCTAATCAGCATTTTGGATGAGTGTGCTATTGAGCTGACGGTGTGATAATTGTCGTATTTGTCAGCTCTTGCAGTTTTCAGAAATGTGTCGACGATGTTTCTCCGACAGTCTTATGGTACATTGGCAGTCTCATACATATTGCACAACAACCAGGTATTTTATCTATTCCTTCTGCCTGATTTTATCTCAAGTCTCCCAAAGCTAAATCTGATAGTAGTACTGGATCCCGTATCTCTTGTATATTGACTCCTGTTTCTTCTTCTATCACGTTATCAGACAAGTCTTCCCCCTCTTAGACGCCTTCACTGTCCTCTTTCCACCTATCCGCTCTCTCATCTGCATGTAACAATGAAATATCTATTGCACCGTTAATGTGGGCACCATTGACTTTTCTATATGACTTTGCCTTTTCTATATGCTGATTCAGTCTTTCCAACAACAGTTTCTTTCTCCATTTCTTCACATTTTTCATGCAGCCATTTCGCCTTAGCTTTCCTGGACTTCCAATTTATTTCATACCTAAGTGACTAGTATTTCTGCATTCCTGAATTTTCGGAACATTTTTTTACTTCCTTGTTTCATCTATCAACTGAAGTATTTCCTCTGTTATTCATGGTATCTTTGCAGCTGCCTTCCTTGTACCTACGATTTCCTTTCCAACTTCCGCGATTGCGCTTTTTAGGGATATTCATCCGTCTTCAGTTGCACTGCCTACTGAGCTGTTCATTGTCACTGTATTTAAAGCCTCAGAGAATTTCAAGCGTATCTCTTCGTTCCTTATTACTTCCGCATCCCACTCCTTTGGGCACTGATTCTCGCTGACTACTGTCTTAAACTTCAGTCTGCTCTTCATAAAGGCCATGCAAAACAAAATGAGTCACTATGGCCCTAGAAATTTTGACACTCGAAGTCAGTTATCTGTCGTGTACCGTCTACATATTGTTCGAAGTGCTGCATTAGTTGCTCTGGAGTGATCCGCCGTTCCTGTGCTGTTGTCATCTAATTCCTGTTGGGAGGTAGGTTTTGTGTGGGAAACATCGCGTAGAGTTCATCCAGACAATTCAGTGGTGATTGTGTTACGTTCTAGTGAGTAATTCCCGTCATTGGTTCAGTTAACTAAGAACACGGTGCGTCGTAGCTCAATGTGTCTCACTCCCATCAGCTTCCGCGGTTCATAAGAACTCGCCACTGCATATTACATCATCGTACACTGAGACACCCAAAGGAGACTCGCTCGCTGGAAATATTTCTTCGATTCCATCACCCCTTTCGATTCGTCTTCTGCTGTTAGTAACACTCCATTCTCTCATCTGTACAGGCTTCCCCAATTCTTTCGGAATTTTGTGACTCTAAACGAACTACCCAACTCCTCATACACTCGCTGTAACGGTCTCACCCTCTTCCTTCTCATTCTCCATCGCTCCAACCCTCTTACCACGCCCTCATAAATGCCCACATGACTTATTAATTTTAAATTAACTACTAATCTGCTAGTCTCAAATGCCGTATGCCTAGTTCAGCCAATATATCAAGCAAGACAACAGCTGTTAAAAATAATCCCAACACCAGTACTCTGAACTGTAATAGAAATAACATCCAAAATCTAGTACCATAAACCTTGTAAATTACACATTAATCTGAAGCTCACTTTTTAAGACTAAGCTAATTTCGCGTTTATATTTCCTGTATGAAAGATAGAATCTTCCTCAACTCGGGGTAAAAAGATCTCTAAGCCTGTACCTTAATCACACACTTTAGTTTGTTTACAATTTATAAAACATGAAAATTGGTGTCTGTGGCAAAGTCTGTTAACTGTAGTGTGAGAAAGCCATGAGAAAACGTGAATAATGTGTCCCAAAGTGCTATGAAAAAAAAAAAAAAGTATCTGCACAATCTACACTCCTGGAAATGGAAAAAAGAACACATTGACACCGGTGTGTCAGACCCACCATACTTGCTCCGGACACTGCGAGAGGGCTGTACAAGCAATGATCACACGCACGGCACAGCGGACACACCAGGAACCGCGGTGTTGGCCGTCGAATGGCGCTAGCTGCGCAGCATTTGTGCACCGCCGCCGTCAGTGTCAGCCAGTTTGCCGTGGCAAACGGAGCTCCATCGCAGTCTTTAACACTGGTAGCATGCCGCGACAGCGTGGACGTGAACCGTATGTGCAGTTGACGGACTTTGAGCGAGGGCGTATAGTGGGCATGCGGGAGGCCGGGTGGACGTACCGCCGAATTGCTCAACACGTGGGGCGTGAGGTCTCCACAGTACATCGATGTTGTCGCCAGTGGTCGGCGGAATGTGCACGTGCCCGTCGACCTGGGACCGGACCGCAGCGACGCACGGATGCACGCCAAGACCGTAGGATCCTACGCAGTGCCGTAGGGGACCGCACCGCCACTTCCCAGCAAATTAGGGACACTGTTGCTCCTGGGGTATCGGCGAGGACCATTCGCAACCGTCTCCATGAAGCTGGGCTACGGTCCCGCACACCGTTAGGCCGTCTTCCGCTCACGCCCCAACATCGTGCAGCCCGCCTCCAGTGGTGTCGCGACAGGCGTGAATGGAGGGACGAATGGAGACGTGTCGTCTTCAGCGATGAGAGTCGCTTCTGCCTTGGTGCCAATGATGGTCGTATGCGTGTTTGGCGCCGTGCAGGTGAGCGCCACAATCAGGACTGCATACGACCGAGGCACACAGGGCCAACACCCGGCATCATGGTGTGGGGAGCGATCTCCTACACTGGCCGTACACCACTGGTGATCGTCGAGGGGACACTGAATAGTGCACGGTACATCCAAACCGTCATCGAACCCATCGTTCTACCATTCCTAGACCGGCAAGGGAACTTGCTGTTCCAACAGGACAATGCACGTCCGCATGTATCCCGTGCCACACAACGTGCTCTAGAAGGTGTAAGTCAACTACCCTGGCCAGCAAGATCTCCGGATCTGTCCCCCACTGAGCATGTTTGGGACTGGATGAAGCGTCGTCTCACGCGGTCTGCACGTCCAGCACGAACGCTGGTCCAACTGAGGCGCCAGGTGGAAATGGCATGGCAAGCCGTTCCACAGGACTACATCCAGCATCTCTACGATCGTCTCCATGGGAGAATAGCAGCATGCATTGCTGCGAAAGGTGGATATACACTGTGCTAGTGCCGACATTGTGCATGCTCTGTTGCCTGTGTCTATGTGCCTGTGGTTCTGTCAGTGTGATCATGTGATGTATCTGACCCCAGGAATGTGTCAATAAAGTTTCCCCTTCCTGGGACAATGAATTCACGGTGTTCTTATTTCAATTTCCAGGAGTGTATTACCTGTAACACCTTTAAGTAGCTCTTACATAGTAAATATTTCGTGAAGCTGTACCACATGTAGTGCTTATTTTCTGTCGTTTCCTATCTTGGCACGGATATACAACAAGCCTCTCAAAGCTGCAACAAAAATTCACTGAATGTATAAATGTACTATTTGATGATGGGGTGCTAGGCAGCTCGAAACCTGCCATGGTTTACTGAAATACGTCTATTTAAAAAGGCGACTGTTTGTGGTAATTTCTGAAAAGTAATTTTTAAGAGTATGGTTTGATGCATATCGTGATAGTATAAATTCATTCTAAAAATGCGGGACACCAACGCAGCACTCTACGTCGTATTTCCTTCACCTGATTACATGCTACCTGACGCTCCTCAAACCACAAACATTCGAATTTCTCAGAAACTTTGTAACACGCTCCTTCTCCTGATGTTGGATACCCGTGCCCAGGCAACCCCCGCATGGTCACATCATCTGCAGCGAAGAGGGATGACTGCAGCTGCCGTGCATGGCGCCTGGTAGGTGTCTGGCGGCCGCGGGCGTAGACGGCAAGTCCGCTGTGCTGCAGCAGCGCCTACCGGAAGTGGACTTAGTGCGACAGGCTGCTGCCTCACCCGTGGTCTGGAAGCCACGACTGCAGCTGGCGGCGCCCAGTCGTCTCGTCGTCTAGGGTATCCTGGCATCGTGGTAGCACTGCTGGACTCCGAATGCGTCTGTCCCAAAATTTACGGTTATTTGTAAAGTCCCATGACACGCTTGTTGCACTGTTGCCTGGCTCCCGCGGACACATAGCTCACAACATAGCTATAGCTCTGGTGGCAGCATGCTGCTCACTCTATTACTATTGTGCGGTGCCAGTTTCACAGAGCACAGCTTGCCTGCCTCAGAAGCCTTTCGCGTACATTTTGCCATAATCTACATGTCGCCACACTGCAGTTACCTGTCAGTGGAAACTAATGCAACGCTCCAAGGGGGCTTTGCTACGGTCGCAGGTTCGAATCCTGCCTCGGGCATGGATGTGTGTGATGTCCTTAGGTTAGTTAGGTAGACGTACAAGCTGCTCGCGGCTTGGCACTACTACCGTATGATTTCAAAGGGAACAAGAAAATTTTTCCAAACCAATAAAGCTGCACAAACAGGACAACAGGGTGCTATACCATTACAAGGAAACAAGTTCCTAACAGCCCACTGCAAGGGAAGTGGCGTTAGGGGAAAGCACCACTTTCGACTAGTTACCTCACTGCTAAGGCAAGAATTCATTTACACATAAAGTGGTCGATGCTCACCGTTTTCAAAATGCAGATGGTATCCTCGTTGAAAAGATTCTATGAGGGTATCAACCCACTGTGAGTGCTCGCTGGCGTGATTCGCCCCTCCCCCCCTCCTTGTGGGCAGCAATACGGCTCATGCAGGAGGTGGAAGAGTGCGATACACTGCGAATCAGCTCACCCACAGCAAGGCACAGCACCTGTTTAAGTCAGAAGCATACATGGCTTCATCCCGTGCTTCAAACTTGAGTTAACTCATTATTGTCGCTAATAGTTACTATTAAAATCAGTATAGATCACAAATTTATTTATTCACCAGGAGCCTCCTTCTCCGGTTCTGAATTGCCCGTTTGAGTTTTTTCAGAGTCTCACGGTGCCTGTCAGCGTTAATTGTGGTCCCAGCGATTCAGCTCCGACGACATGTTTAAAGAAGAGATTACTTTCTGAACAGTATGGGGGCGAGCTGGTATGACATGGGCATACAAAAACTGCCACAGCGTCTACAAAAATGCATCGACAGAAATGGTGATTATGTTTAAAAATAGCTAAATGTTCAAGCTGTAAACTGAAGTAGACCACTGTAGAAATAAACAGGTCTATGTACTTATAAAAAAATAGGAGACCTTACTTTTGGGATTACCCTCGTATTTGATCTTCTCTCATATTTTCCTCTCTTAGCCAGAAAGACCCATTATGATGATTACACGATTACAGAGAACAATAGATGGAACCAATAATAGCAACTCAATGTCTAGAAGTAGGTATGCTGAATTATTTGAAATGAAAACTCCACATAAAAGTAATCTCTGGCTAAGCAGGCAGAGAATGGGATTCATTGGTAGAGTACTCATCTATAAATAAGGTAGCTACGGAACCGTACTACAGATACTTGTATACTGCTCGTAGTCTGGTATCCGTAACAGGCAAGACTGAAAGGGGGAAATAGAGAAGGTCCAAACAAGAGCGAGGCGTTCCGTTAGAGGCTCGTTTAGTAAGCGCGAAAGCGCCACGGAGATGATCAGCCAACTGCAGTGCAGGGCGCTGCAAGTATGGCGTCCTCCACCTCGATGTGTTTAACGCTACAGTTGCGAGAGCGTAGGTTTCTAGAAGAGACAGTCAAGTGGTAAAAACGACAAAAGTCCTACGTAGCTTCTCGAAAAACTACAGCACAAATGATCTGAGACGTGCAAGAAACGAACATAGACGTTTGTCACTCCAATGTTTCCTATGTTGATGGCCTTACATGAACATCCATAGAACAATGAAAGTCGTTGTCTACATCTACACATACTCAGAAATTCAGCTGACGGTGTTTGGCGGGTGGTACTTCTGGTACCACTAACTGGACCTCCCGTCCCTGAGCCAGTCACGAATGGCGCGGAGAAAGAAGGATTTTCGGTAAAACTCTACATTATCTCTAGTTTTTCTAATTTCCTCGCACTGGTAATTTCGCGAGATCTGTTTCGTTTATTTCAGATCTGGGATACTATCGTGGTTAGAGTCATTTCATGTAATGAGGTGTTCTACTGTCAACTGTCTTTTCTTCAGAACCTTATATCTTCTTTGTGACTTCAATGAATTTCAGGACTCGGTCTTTACTCAGTCCATGTCTTCTAGTTCCTTCGGAGATTTTAAGTGCGGCAGCAACAAAACTTACTCTCTCTCATTTCTTTTTTCTATCTTCAAATGAATTTGCTTCGAACTCAAAATCTATTAGTATTTAGATAATAGCAGTGTGGTGTACTGAGATATCACACAAGAAGGGTTTGCGACAGTTGCTACCAGAAGTACAGTGGGCGACCGTCCTCAGCAGGAACATGGCTGCGCGCAAACCAATCACGCTGCCCGCGGGAATCACGCTCTCTGTAAGGAAGAGAGACGTGAGCTTAAGTAGACGTGCACGATCACAAGTTGTGAGTTGCAAGTTGTAAGTGAGTCCGAGTTTTGCTAGGGAGCTCCTGTAGAACTTCCGTCGTATCTCGAAGTCCACAAGTTGTCGAGTGGGATAGAAACGGTCGCCGATAGGTAGACAGTGGTTAGTCTTCAGTAGAAACAGAACAGTGAATATAATTAGGCCTGTCGTATATGGACAGAGACCGTCTAAACAGAGATTTAACTGAGTACTGTTAGCTGGGAACTGTCCTTCGAATAGTACATCAAGACAGAAGTTTAGTTTTCTCCCGACTTCACTTCATGGAACTATAATCAACGTAAGACAGATGGGCTAAACCTGCACTCTTCAACTAATGCAACCAGCATCACCAAAGTTTAGTAACGCATTTTACTATTCACTATTCTGTGTAACGAAAAGAACTTAAATTTCTGCTAAAGCGGAACGGTGAATTTACTCCTCTTCTGTTAGGAAGCAACTTTGTGAAATTGTTGGTCTCGCGATTGTGATTAGAACTTTCACTTTTCCCGCAAGCTGAATTTAGCCATTCCAGCACCGAAAATACTGTTAAGTTCAAAATTCCATCCCGTGTGGTGGTACACCATTGATAATGATATTACGTAAACAAAACACAAAGAACCCTTCTCTTGGCAGTGACTTTTACAACCTATTTTACTACGAATTCAGCGTTGTAGTTGTAGCATGTGTAACAAGGAGAAAAAGGTGCAGTGAGAGCTTAAAACGTTTGATGTATCAATGAAATAAGTTCCCAAAGGTAAACTTCTCAGCCAGCAGAATAGTCCAAATTGACTTTCTTGGAAATCTACAGTATTTTATTTCAAGTACATACGGATACCGCTTGCGAGGACGAGGAGAAAAATTTCCCCACACTTTGCTCATGCATTCTGCTGCCGTTGCTCTAACTGAAAAACACCAGAGTTACTTGGCTGCCAAGCGGATACGGAACCAACATCCAATATGTTCGCCTGCCTGTAGTACACATAGAGACAATTTTACGATCGCACGGCAGTTGATGGCAATAGCATGCGATTACGCCATCGTTCTTCACGCAGGTCTTGTCCTTAGGGGTACAGTAGTTGTCATGTGACTCAGGATCACTTCACGCTGCCACAAGGACGAACTTTTGATGGCCTGTGCTATTCCTGTGTATTGCATGTACACAGGCTGCACGAAGGGCATCTCAGAACCGCAGAGGTTGGGCTTTGGAGTTACCGCTGTTATACGGGCATTTCTTCTTTCCCTTGAAAGGAGAATAGGAAACTAAGCATAGAATGATCTAAGTTGTGGAGATTACATGAATCTTCCACTTATCATTTGCTACCTTAAAATTTATTTCTGTCTACTGCGTTGTCATTTCAAGTTCTTACCTTTATTTCTGGAATGTCAGGTTGTAGAATAACATGCCACTCAACCACGCAGAATCTGTTGTGGTACTAGTGCCTTGCCATCACCTAATGTACCATTTCATTTCGTTGCACCTTCCAACGGAAATCAATCGTCTCTTGCAGCGCCACAAATGTGTTTGTAACACACAATTTCGCAATCGCCAACGTACTGTATGTTCGACACACTTTATTCAAATTCTTATTATCTTTTGAATTATATGTCTGTATCTTATGTAACTACAGAAATTTTCTCTTTTCATGTGTTGGCTGATCACAAGGACACTGTATGACGCCTGTGAATACGGGCAGCAATCTCGCAAGAAATAAAGTGATAAAGACCACCGTCCCTCAGAGCAACGATCACATCTTGTCGCCGCTTTTTTCCGGGAGGCTTTTATCCTCAATTTTTAACTTTATTTTAAAGGAACTGGATAATGTTAGCTCAGTTATTAAGGAGGATTCATTGAGAATTTATCAGTTTAACTTGGAATATAATAAGCGTTAAAACTGAGCTAAATTTCGTAACTTTTTGTCATGTCATGTTATATACATTCAACTGCAAAACTTAAGAATGAGCTTAACGTATTAGCTATTAGCTGCACTTGAGTGAAAATACGGGAGCATTTTTCCGAAGGTCTTCCCTGCCATGTAAATTGTCTGGTTGACTGTTTCTACACATTTCCCGTCTTTATTTGGTTGAGAGAACATCAATTGTGGTGTGTGTTGAGTGCATCTAGCAGGCGAAAGATGGCTGGAGGACACGTCTGCTGGTTCTCTAGACATGAAAAACACGTTAGTTGACTTTGTAAATTATAAGGATGATTTGGAATCTGTTATACCACCGACATCGGTATTCGTGAGTGAAACTTTCAGTTTCCTCTAGTTTTTACAAGGCTTCACTTAAAGGTCTTCGCAGACGAGATAAGTTTCTAGTTACTCAGTGGTTTCAGGTTTCTAGAGAAATAATTTCTGGTCTAAATCTTCGGAACGGTACTGAGCAAGCGATACTGCTATGCAAGCAATATTGCTATATGCTTGATATCGAGAAGTATCGCGAAAATGGTTTTTAGAATCTATAGCTCGGGAGATAACCCATTAGACTTTCAAAAAAATATAATACACACATTTCGAATAGGTTAGTGCGAGAAATAACGCACAATATGGTTAAAATATCAAGCGTCCAAGTTTTATACATGGATGAGATACACAAGAATGACAAAGACGGGGATCTGTTTGGCTTTAGGAAAGGTAAAGGTGCCAGAGAAGCAATTCTAATGTTCCATTTGGTATTAAAAGTAAAAATTAAATAAAAAAAACTTTCATAGGATTTGCCGTCCTATAAAAACCGTTCGACAGTTAAAAAATGTCCAAGAAGTGCAAAATTCTGAGGAAAATAAGTGTAAGCTATTGGAAATGATGGGTAATATAATTTGCACAAGAAGCGGGAGGAAACAACAAGAATGAAAGATCAAGAACGAAGTGCTTGGGTTAAAAACGATGTATGACAGGGTTGGAGTCTTTTTTTTCGACTACTGTTCAATGTGTACATTAAGATGGAAAGGCGGAACTAAGGATTCAAGAGTGGGATTTAAATTCAGGGTGAGAGGGTATCTATGATAACATTCACCGACTCGTTAATGACATTTCTATCTTCAGACCACAGAGAATGGCTTTAGAGCCGGAAAAAAGTTCAATTGATGAAGTGTAAAAATCAAATTTGGGGACCAGATTAGATAATAAATTCTGCTTCCTTTGCAGTATAGTTTCAGAACACGTACGAAACAAGGAAGACATAATAAACAAATCAGCATAGGCAATGAGGGCATTCCTCATTGGAATAAATATACTAGCATTAAATAATGGCCTTAATTTGAGGAAGAGTATTTGAGAATGTACGCTTGGAGCACAGCTTTCTGTCGGAGTGAATCACGGTCTGTGATAAAACGAAAAGAAAAAAAAAATCATTGCGTTTCAGATGTGTTTTTATAGAAGCATGTTGAAAATTAGAAGCATCGGTAAGACAAGAATGAAAGAGATTCTCTGTAGAATCGGCGAGGAAAGAAATATGTGATTAACATTAAACATAAAAAGAACTGTTGTTCATAGCTGTTAACATGAACTAAAACTGTCGGAAAAATGAACCGGAGAAACAACCGGTCAGTACTGAATTCAAGCCTTAAGGCGAAGTGTGAAGTGGGAATTACTGTTGTCGAAAACAAGTACCACGAGTGAATGAAACTAGTTTCTTTCCAAATCAGACACACAGCACGTACCACGCACCATACATGCAAAGATAAAACAAACGAAATACCATTACGCTGTAACGAGCCAATAGAGATCAAGAGCCCCTTACACCTAAATACTCATGATATATTCCTGGAGATCTTACTAAATTTTTTTCGTGGTGTTCACGTTTTCTCGTACATGTAGCTGTAGGTACATTGCTGAAGACAACCGGTATTGGGTTTTCCCAAAGAAAATCTTGGTGGTGGAAAAAATTCCAGATAGATATTACTTCTCAAGAAATGGGAGTTTGTGGTATGCTGGTCCTGATCATCGGCCACCGTCTCAGTCCACTGAATGGAATCCCATACCTTATAACATTTTATTTCTGAACTGAGACAGTGCCTCAGTGCACTGAATGGAATCATAAAACTTGGAAGTTTTCATTTCTGAAGTGGGGGACATGGCATAGTTATTAGTAACCCCATACAGTTTTACGAAAACTTAACATTAAGAGTTGTCTAATGCCTCAGTATATGTCTATCAAACATGCAGCAGTGAGTAAATGATTGCACAGAAATACGAGTTTGCTGCCCAATGTGACGAACCTTGAAGCTAAAGTAGTTCCTGTTATGGTGTCTGTCCTTTCGGACGTGTCCAGAAGGTCAGCCGCCACGTATACAGGGCGGAGAAAAATTCTAAATTTTAACCCTGGATATCTGATGCCAGTAGGAACCAAATTTACTAATGTTGTGTAGGTCGACAACGCACCATTTTTAAACTACGGAAACTTGGCGTCACGCGCTCCGACTGGGCGTGGAATTGCCCTGTTGCCGTTCGGCGGTCGCTTCGGAACACACGCACGTCGCCTGGAATTTAGTAATATAGTAAGCATGGCGGCACAGTATTCGTTCGAAGAACAACGAGATATGGTTTTTGTTTACGGACTTGCCGACGGTAATGCGCATGAAGCTCGACGGTTGTGTGAGGAACGGTATCCAGCAAGACGCAACCACACCCACAAACGTTTACAGCAATTCACTGGCGACTTGGCGAAACAGGCTCATTAACGAGACATCATGGTGATGCTGGAAGACCTCGAACACGACGGGATGCTGCATTTGAAGAGAACTGCTCTCGAGCGCTTCGAGGTAGCACCTACGACACGTACTCGAGCGGTTGGACACGACATGGGGGTCACTCATTGGTTAGTCTGGAATGCTTTGAGAGATGATGGCCAGCATCCATTTAGTTTCCACCCTGTTCAAGACCTAAATCCTGTGAGGGACTATGCACACGGGCTATGGTTTTGCTTGTGATTTCTGCGACATCTTGCATGAGATCCCGACTTCCTCGCCATTGTGTTCTTTAGCGACGAGTGCACCTTCCATCGGGATGGCCTTTAAAACTCTCGAAACGTTCATTATGGGCAAGGGGAAATCCTCACGTCACGTACGTCCACGGACATGAGGAACGATTTTCGCTCAACATTTGGGCAGGCATTGTGGGTGGCCATCTGACTGGGCCGTCCGTCTACCTCCTCAAATTACCGAGGCAAATTACCTTCACTTCTTGCAAGGAATTCTACCTGGCCTGCTGGAAGATGTTCCCCTGGACATATGGCTACGCATGTGGTTGCAGCATGATGGGGCGCCCGCAGATATTAGTCGTCTGCCAGGTAATTGGTGGAGGCACTCGCAGGATAAGACCCCCGGGATCACCAGAGCTCAGGCCACCGGACTTTTTCCTGTGGGGATCCTTCAAGGTTCTAGTTCACCCACCCGGACACGACCCACCTAGAAAGGAAGAGGAATTAGTGGATCGTATTCAGCATGCCGCCAATCACGTCAGAGCAATGACAGGAATCTTTGAAAGAGTTCAGCAAAACTCCCTTCGACGTTACCAAACTTTTGTCGCGTCAGAGGGTCGCCAGTTCGAGCACCTGCTTTAAGTAAACAATCTCCTAGCTACAAAAAAAAGGCCATTTTCAGGTCCGACACAAGTCGTAAAAGACTTTCTGTACGCGGACTAACAGCTGTTGATGGGTTTGTTCCCGGTACGTCTTACCCTGAAACTACAATGGCTGTGTCGGGACGCCGGCAGATTCGCTCCCAGGCCTTCAGAGTGGAAAGCTGACGTGCTACCACCGAGCATGCGGGCCGCCTAGGGTACATCGCTATCTCCGGTAGTCAAAGCTTTCGCGTTCATGCATTGTCTAGAGCATCTGGCAAGAGGGCAATCCTGCCGCCAATCGGAGCGCGTGGTGCCAAGTTTCCGTAGTTTAAAAACTGTTTGCTGTCGACCTACACAACATTAGTAATTTTGTTCCTATTGGCATCAGATATCCAGGGTTAAAATTTCGTGACACAATTTTTCTCCAACCTGCACATATAAGGCGAGGACAGCCAATGATCTCTTCACTGCGAATGCACGCCACGCTGAAACTCTTAAGGGAATCAGTGAAATGTTGCGAGTAATCAAGGGACACTAAATCAGTAGTGTGTGGATGAGCTGAGAATTTGGGTCTGACGGGAGGCACTGGTATAGCCCCTGCAGGTGCGATGAGCAGCCTCCCCTTGGCGCTGCGATAGTCAGCACATCTGCCTAATAAGCAGAAGACTCTTGTTCGAATCCAGACCCAGCACCTTCACCATCGATTTTATCAATTCCCACTCGCAGCTAATGTCTGTATTCCTTTGAATCTTAAAGTACGTCACGTACAGCACACATCAACTAGAAAAAATAAATTAATTCCAGATAATAAGCTGTGTCGTTGCTGCCATGATGTAACACTACTGTCACATATCACTATGTGATATTAATTCATTTCACTTCTTTTACGCGATTATTTCAGAAAATGTACTGGAGCGGTGCAGCCTGGCGCTAGCCATGCTGGTATGGTGTGTCACCTTGTTTGTTAACAGAATGCAGACAGTGAATCCCCTTATGTCCAGAAGGTATTCTTTGGGAATATGGCCAGTTTCGCGGAAGACGTGCAGCGACTCGCTCTGCAGCTTTTGAACGCTGGACAGGCGCCTGCCCCCTCTGTGGTTTGTGAACGGCGTCCAGCAGCCCCCACAGAATAACTTAGCACGACACTTTTGCTTTTCTGTGCATGTTTCAGAGATCCAAAAGCCACAGCACCATCCGATCAGCATGGGAGAGCGAGTTGCATCCGCTCTAAAAATTTGATTCAGCCAATCGCATTACATCGATAAGATAGTTTTCTTGACGCCGAAAACTGAGCAACAGTAAAGACAATGTGTACCTGGTACACAAAAGTAGGGAAGTTTAGTGTGCCTTTTGCGTTCATGAATTCTTCAAAACCCGGCCGCGGTGGCCGAGTGGTTCTAGGCGCTTCAGTCTGGAACCGCGCGACTGATACGGTCGCAGGTTCGAATCATGCCTCGGTCATGGATGTGTGTGATGTCCTTAGGTAGGTTTAAGTAGTTCTAAGTTCTAGGGGACTGATGACCTCAGATGTTAAGTCCCATAGTGTTCAGAGCCATTTGAACCACTTTTTTGAATTCTTCAAAAACTCTCGCCCGTCACATAGTCGTTCGCTGCATTAAAAATTTTTTGTGACGGGGCGTGAGAAGGAAGTTAGGACCAACCGGTGCCCGGCCGCCCCATGGAGAGGGAATTTTGGGCAGTAGGCGCCCGTCTCCCAGCCGGTGATTTGATTTTTCGGTATCACGACCTAGTTGCCGTCTGGTACTCTTCCTGAGGAAATGTAAGTTTGCAATCCGCGGTAGGGCGATCCACCTTCTGACGAGCTTGCTTACTTCAGTGTTTCTAAGACGCATCTTGTGTTGCCTATTTGATTTATTTAAACTGGAACGACGGACTGTTGAACTTTGAAATCGTGTGCAGTAAAGGACCTTGTTGCTTTATTGTTTACGTAGTCTTCCAGATACGTTTTGGTATCTCCCAGTGTGTTTGCAACATTCTTGGTCAATTTAGAGATAACTCTGCTTTCTGTCAATTTGTTGTGATATTCAAGAAATGAACAGAGCAAATAAGCTCATATTATACTCAAAGTTCCAAGATCCTGTAAGTTGTAATACAGCTGCCCCCTCAAAAAATAAAAATAACCTGTTGTATACCCAAAGAGTTAACTTCGCCGTGCCGATTTGTCAGTGTGCACAGTGAGCGAAGGATACTTTATTTTATTATTTGGTGAAAACAACGAGCATTGCATTCACGCGTCTTCTACTGCTATGGCTGGGTTGTATCAACGAAAGTTCCCTTTCGTTTCTTTGAGTTTCCTGCTGGCAGTGAAGCAACCCTTAGTATACAAATATTTGTAGCAAGTGTTTTGTCTGATTTTATATTCATGTATGCTCTTGAATCAACAACTGCATCGTATGACAGAGCAGCGTCGCCCATGCAAACCTTATGTTGGGCGTTGATGGTTTGTCTGTACGTATATTCTGGGGATTTTATTAAGACTGTGTTGTTGTGAAGAGTGTGTATTTTGATGTGAAGGTGGTCTTACGTGTAGGTTTATCTGTAGATTTTAAATTCAATGCCGTAATTCTGAACTCCTCCCAACATACAAAAATAAGAAAGGGCTTGCAACACCTCGGTTCCGCTAGTTCCGGAACCTGTACAGAAAGTGCAATACAGATAAACATAAACATCATTTCCGCCCTTTTTATTGCTCATGAAAACCACACATTTTATGTTGTACCACCATACAGCGAGACCTTCAGAGGTGGTGGTCCAGATTGCTGTACACACTGGTATCTCTAATACCCAGCAGCGCGTCCTCTTGCATTGATGAATGTCTGGATTCGTCGTGGCATACTATCCACAAGTTCATCAAAGCACTGTTGGTCCAAATTGTCCCCTCTTGAACAGCGATTCGACGTAGATCCCTGAGAGTGGTGGGGGGGTCACGTCGTCCGTAAACAGCCCTTTCCTGTCTGTCCCAGGCATGTTCGATAGGGTTCACGTTAGGAGAACATGCTGGCCCCTCTAGTCGAGCGATATCGCTATCCTGAAGGAAGTCATCCACAAGATGTGCACGATAGGGGCGAGAACTGTCGTCCATGAAGATGAATGCCTCGCCAATATGCTGCCGATATGGTTGCACTATCGGTCGCAGGATGTTATTCACGTATCGTACAGCCGTTACGGCGCCTTCCATGACGACCAGCGGCATACATCGGCCCCACATAATGCCACCCTAAAACAGCAGGGAACCTCCACCTTGGTGCACTCGCTGGACAGTGTGTCTAAGGCGTTCAGCCTCACCGGATTGCCTCCAATTACGTCTCCGACGATTGTCTGATGGACCTCGCCATGAACGTCGGGGGTGAAGTTGCGCACAGTTTGAGTCGTAACACGACGAACTGTGGCTACAAGAAGAGCATTATTCAACACGGTGGCGTTGCTGTCAGGGTTCCTCCGAGCCATAATCCGTAGGTAGCGGTCATCCACTGCAGTAGGAGCCCTTGGGCGGCCTGAGTGAGGCATGTCATCGACAGTTCCTGTCTCTCTCTCTGTATCTGTTCCATGTCCAAACAATATCGCTTTGGCTCACTGCGAGACGCCTGGACATTTCTCTTGTTGAGAGTCATTCCTGGCAGAAAGTAACAATACGGACGCGATCGAACCGTCTACAGACAACACGAGCCGTGTACATCCTTCCTGGTGGAATGACTGGAACTGATCGGCAGTCGGACCCCTCCGTCTAATAGGCGCTGGTCATGACTGGTTGTTCACATCTTTGGGCGGGTTTAGTGACATCTCTGAACAGTCAGAGCGACTGTGTCTGTGATAAAATATCCAAAGTCAACGTCTATCTTCAAGAGTTCTTGGAACCGGGGTTTTGCAAAACTTCTTTTGATGTGTGTAGATAGGCCTAGTCGTGCGCAGTTTAGAGTGAAAAAAAAAGAAAAAACTAGATGAGAGAATTTAATAGATCCAGACGAGCTCATGCTAGTACTTTCTGAGCGGTAAGGGCAAGTTATGGTTACGTTCTCTATAACCCTGGAAACCGTAGCGGCAAGGCAACGGAACTAAACTAGCGACATTTGCGAAACGAAACCGGCAATAGCACAGAGCACTTTTAAATACGGGAACACGGGGTTATTCCATTGTGGGCAAAGCAGATGCTAGAAAACAGGGTACAAAAGAGCAGAGGCAGAACAAGAAATAGCAAAGATAGAAGAGCCAAGGAAGATAGGAATCGATTAGAAGGATAGAGAAAAGAAGCACAGGAGGGCAGAAAAAGGTTTAGGGAAGAGACGGCTGCGTTGCGAGGGGTGTTCAGTTGTGTATAAGTCGGTGAAGAGGAGAATTCTGAGACAGTCGAAAGCAACGTGAGCAGGCTACTGCAGCCTGGGACAAATCTAAAGATAGTGGAGGAGCCTACGGCAACTGAAGCTGCAGAAACCATTCAGTTCTCGGAAAGGAGGAGTTTGCCTCATTTAAACGAGATCTTGAAAAACTCAGAAGGAAGACTGAGCGACGCGAGTTAAGGAGAGAGTAGGACTAGAGCTAACAATGAGCATCATGTTTGTGGCAAGTCTATGTCTAGTAGCGCGCCGTTAGCCACGCAGATAAGGTCATTGTGAAGGATACGTGTCCATCATCGTAGTTTGTGTCCGTCAACGGACAGGACATTGATAATAAGCTTCTCTGTAGTACACCCAATTGTTTAACTTTATTGTGCACGCCTTGTCACAGTGGCCGAATGCAAGAATAATTTTAAGGGGAGAGCGAAAAGTTTGCGTTCGAAGGCCTTGCAGTCCAGAATCTGGCATGATCGCCATGAACATGAGGCAATCATCCTGTCGATGGACCAAGCTGAAGATACCCGTGTCCTGCTGCGTGAGGAAGACCGTAACTGCCTGCTGCACAAAATCGTCCGACAGGAGTCGTCGACCCTTCAAGGTCTTTTTAAGGGACGGATATTGTGATAATCGCATGAGGAGAGATCAAGACAATAGGGCTGGTGGTCGAGGGTCTCCCACTTCAGTTGGCGTAACTCCTGCACTACGACATTAGCGATATAGGGACTAGCGTTGTCATAATCCAGCAGAACACCTTTTTACGCACCATTTCAAAACAATGGTTTTCAAAAATGGTTCAAATGGCTCTGAGCACTATGGGACTTAACATCTGTGGTCATCAGTCCCCTAGAACTTAGAACTACTTAAACCTAACTAACCTAAGGACAACACACACATCCATGCCCAAGGCAGGATTGGAACCTGCGACCGTAGCGGTCACGCGGTTCCAGACTGTAGCGCCTAGAACCGCACGGCCACACCGGCCGGCAAACAATGGTTTTCGACGAACCTACTGCACCATACACATTCTTAATTTTCCAGATTGGTATATATCGCTGATTGTCCTTCGGCAGCCAAGAAACGAATAACAGCACGTTGGTCCTGTTTCGACGCAAATGGTAATAAAGTCGCCATAGTTCACGTTTCCGCATTTACCACACGCTCGACAGACACACATGAATGCCACACTAAACCTTATGTACATGTCGATGGTTGTAGACCGGCATCTGAGTCACACTACGTTACATATAAGCTGCAGTAACGCCCTGAAACGGATACTTTTCAACCGCTCTCCTTATATTTTGTTATATTCTGTAAGCAATGAACATTGCACTCACTCGTCTTGTATCAGTAAGATTTGTTTCGATCAGCTAAGAGGAGTAGATATTTTTAAAGTAGCTACAAATAAAAGATATTAATTCAAATGGCGTTAGCAAATGGTCATGACAGCTCTGGTAATAGAGATGATCTACCACAGTTTTGGACTGAATGTTTACTGTTCCTGAAGGTGAAAGAGATGTAAGTTTACTGATTAAGGTATGGGAACCTGAAGATTTACTAACAAGAATGACGCAGGAATTCACTCTTAAGAAATTTTCGTATGTCTGCCTTTTATCTGAATCGTTGTGGTCACTACTTTCAAGGTGTTTGAGCCGTGTTGCGGCTCGTGTTGGTGCCGTTGGTAGGTTGGCATCGTGTAATAGAGATAGTGGCGTCTCGTTCCCTTCTTGTGTTTACTGGCGCCACTACGTTTGGTAGCGTGGCAGCAGCAGCGGTTATCGATACCTGGTACTATCTTTGGAGGGACGAGTGGAGTGTTTGGAGTTGGCGAAATTAGTTAGCTGTCCTCCACTTCCTATTATTAATCATTGAATTTCTCGTGTTATTATTGGTGAAGTTCAACCAGCGGTATTTTTCTGCCTAGTGGCCGCTAACGCTCCAGTTACCTGCCTGGAGGTTAGCGTATTTTCGGAGCAGTGTACCTTTCCTCGGCTCGCCGCTACTGTCCAGTAAGGCGTGTAGTTCTAAGCCTCCTTTATTGTGGTTCGTATATTTTGTTTCTTTTGGACTGCTTTGGTCGTAGTGGTTCCTTCTGCTTCTGGATGTTCTAAACACCAAATTCCGAAGACGCAATGCTGTCCGCCGGTTCCGTCTTGCCTGGGTTATTCCATCGTTGTATTGGTTATCAGATGTTAGGTAGATTTTGCATTAGTGTTGGTCTGCATTTAAACTGTCACTAGTTTGAGTTGCCATCCGGTAAGTGAATACAGCTCTTGGCTGCCTCTGTCAACGTTTACGAAGTTGAGCGCCTTTCCCAGGACGATCCTTGGAGCACTGTATGAGGCGCAATTCTCTCTTGATTTGGTCAGATTGTGGAAATTGTTTTCTTTTTAAAAGGAGCAAAAAAATATTTTAATTTTGAATTATTACTGTTTGGGCCTTCAGCCGACAAAGAGTTTGAATTTCTTGTTAAGAAGGCCTTCAGCCATGAGCGTAGCTTCCTTTAGAAATTTTAATTAGACAAAGCATCTTAACACTTAAATGTTGATGATTTTTATTTAAATAGCTCTCGAAAAAGTTTAATTGCCTCTCAAATATTTGCTATCC
The DNA here is from genome assembly GCF_023864275.1 of Schistocerca cancellata. Lineage (NCBI taxonomy): Eukaryota > Metazoa > Arthropoda > Insecta > Orthoptera > Acrididae > Schistocerca > Schistocerca cancellata. The sequence continues at coordinate 303,979,885 of NC_064628.1, read as the reverse complement.
AGGCCTTCAGCCATCCAACTGTTTTCTGAGTAATTTCTATTGGGGCCTTCAGCCGACAAATAATTTGAATTTCTTGTCAATAAGGCCTTCAGCCGTGAACGCGGTTGGTCTTAAGAATTTTAATTAAATATTGTCTCTTATTAGTGAAATTTTGATGATTGCCTTTTTTAAAATATTTTAGCATCTCTTGGAGAAGTTTAACTGGTTATTAAGAATTTGCCATCCAAGCCTTTAGTCGTCAAATTGTTTTTTGAGTTATTAGTATTGGGGCCTTCAGCCGACAAATAATTTGAATTTCTGGTCAATAAGGCATTCAGCCATGAGTGCAACTTGCTTAAGATATTTTAAAATTAGACATTGTGCCTTAACAGTCAAACTGAGTAATTGTTCCTTATTGTCATCTTTATTTGCAGTTGTTTCCAAATGAAGTGTACGTGATTATTTTTTTTTAAAGAGCAACAAACGGTAACTGATTACGGCTCCGTCCGCACCGAATGTTGCCTTTCCCTAAGTACCAGGCCTCAGTGTTGGTTCATCTTGCTTAATCTAAACGATTCGTACTGATAAAATACGAGCTAGTGCAATGCTCGTTGCTTTCACAAAATAGTGAAATAAATTAAACTGTCCACTAGGGACAAGGACGGCGCCGTCGTAGTGAAGTTAACTTATTGGGAATACAACAGGTTAATTTTTTTTCTTAATGGGTCGCCTAACAAGGAAATGTTTTTGTATAAGTTAAAGGTTCCTGAAATTTAAGTCAAGTTTGCGTGTAATATGACTTTATTTGCCTTGCATGTTTCGTGAAATTGATTACAAGTACACAGAGAGCAAAGTTACCTCAGTATTCAATCAAATTGACCAGTGGTTGTTCGCTGTCACTCCAGTCAGTGACAAACGTTTGCTCAAAAATGTCTCCATTTCGGTCGTTACATTCGCCATTAACTGTCCAGTCTGAATCGCGGATCTGCTGGTATGTGCACTTCTTGCTTACAATGTCAAGGGGACATGGATATTGCATGCTCCAGTCGGGAGCGACCGCACAATGAGGACATGTGACCTCATTCCACCGTCTAAGCTCAGAACAGGGCCTCGTCACGAGAGTTTAGAGGACGACTGTTTGTTCTGAAGCATTGTTCCTTCTGTAACACTGATCACCTCTCTCTCTCTCTCTCTTTCTCCTCCTGTGTGTATGTGTGTGTGTGTGTGTGTGTGTGTGTGTGTGTGTGTGTGTGTGTGGGTGGGTCTTAGTCTTCATAATTCATATGTTATTTTAAACCGTTGCACCGTTAGACGGCTGTAATAGGTCTATTGTACACGGTTCTGGTATACTTGTTTGTCCACTAAATAGTTTTATGTGCATATAAGTGTTGGTGATATATTTATTGAAAGGGGGTTATCACTTATAAGCACGGTAGCAAAATAATTACCATTACCAGATGCAGCGAATAAGCAATAAATGCCTGCAAATAGGAGATGGAGTTGCAATAGCTGGTACAAGTAGAATGTGAAATATCTTGAGGGTGTTAACTAAAGTAGCATATCGTAATATTACGAAGAAGTCTCCTCTCTCACTATAACTGTTACAAATACAAGCCTAAATCTGTAAGTGGCTGATATCTGTTGCCATCTCGTGGAATGTATCAGGGAGTGCTGAAAATTAATGCCACCGAATTTTTCATGTGAAAACTCTTAAAGCTTTTGAAATAAAACTAACTTCGTTAATATTCTAGATATATATTCTTCATTTCTACATATTTATTTCTCAACATAGTCAGCCAGGCGACGAACGCATTTCTCCCAATCAAAGGCCAGGTTGTTAAGACCGTCACTGCAGAATGTATGGCTTTGCTGACGGAGCCAGAACTTCACCCTTCCTTGCAACGCTTCCTCACTATCATGGTAAGGTCCTCGAAGGTTTTCTTTAAGATTTGAATCTGATTAAAATAGTATGGGACGAAGTAGGATCTGTGTGGAGGATGATCGATGACAGTGATCCCAAGGCGTCAGGTTGTTGCAAATGTCGCAACGCACGTGCCGCCTAGCATTTTCTTGTTGAAGGGGAGGGTGCTGCATGCGTGGAAGAAGTTTTCCGCGAGTAGAAACCCGGTTACGGTACGCTGCTTCTCAGGCACCGACATAGCTACTTTACACGCCGCCATGTTACACTTTACTATCCAGAGGCCTCTTGCGGCAGAGGGTTGATACTTGTGTCAGCGAAGCGGTAAAGTCGACCAAGTAATATACTAGACACATAATACTTCAACCGATATTCAGAAAATAACAAAAAAAATTGGAAGCGTTACATTTGAACACACCGTTGCGTGTCTAGTTCCAAGCACGAACACAAACAGTGTAATTTCACGTAAAACATGCTGTGCGCCGTTCTTCGAAAGGACAGCCGTAGTTGCACAGTAGGGTTTCGTTGAAAATCGGTTATGAGTATGAAACGTACATGATATTCCTCTCTTACATGCCTACATTGCTTACTCCTCTGATACGGTGCTCTAAACAGTTGACACACACTTAGCAGGTCAAATACAGTTGTGCACTTAGCAGGTCAAATACAGTTGTGAGGTCAGTGATTTCCCGATCAGTACACGTTTCGCACTCCGTCCACAGCAGGAAGATCTGCAGAGCGCTGTGCACGGTTGGCAGTTCACCTGTAACACAAATAAATTCACTGACGGAAACAAAATCGCAACACAAAAAATAATTAATATAAAGTAATGGAGATTTCTGGAATACATTTGTCTACATAACATATTTAATTGATTAACATTGTAAGATCAAAGGTTACTGTGAGCGCGAGTTGGTCACTGCAAAAGTGAAATGCTGGTACATTAACAATCGGTGTAACTACCAGAATGTTGTATTCAAGCATGCAAACCTGCATGCAGTGTTATAGAGGTGCCGGGTGTCAATTGCGAGAGGGGTTCCATGCCTGTTGCGCTTTGTCGCTCAGTAGAGGGACGATTAATGCTGTATATTAGAGTGCTGCAACGCTCAGTGTTTGACCGGTCACGGCTCGCCTGTTGACGGAGGGACCGAGCCGCTCGTGTCCGGCCCCACACGATTCGGCTCGGCCACGTACTCGCGCCATGTCTGTTGTCCGGATTCCGGACACGCGGATAACCGAGCATGACCGGTCACCGCTGACGTCTCACCTCGCCTCGCCCCGACTCGCTGCACTGTACTGTACTGTACAAATCCAACGCCTCTCTCCCTCTCTCTCTCTCTCTTTCTCTCTCTCTCTCTCCCTTGTAATACAAAAGTAACATTTCCAAGAACGGGTACGTGACACAGCTAAATTCATAAAGCACCTGGAAAGTAAAATGATATTTCAATACAATCGTGGATAGAAGACGAGTCTCATTTACAAACAAAAGATATATTTTTCCTTTCATTTATAGGAAACATTAAATAAGTGCTTTCCCTGTAATCTAGAAGACAACCATCTTCATAAAGAAAGCATACAAAGAACATTAAACATTTACAGACGTAACTTGTCATACGTTTCAATTGTTTGCAACATAAACAAAATTATAGTTATTGTTGATCAGCAGGAAATCACTAACGCGTTCCGGATTTAATTGGCTGCGGCAATTTGTTAGTAACATGCCGGCTTTACTAAAGCACCTTTCACTAGGTGCGCTTGTTGCTGGGATACATAAAATACGTCTTGCAACAGCAGCCAAACCTGGCAGATCTGTTTCGTGTCTGCTCCACCACTTTAAGATGTCATCATCATCTCCGGGGTGCATTAAAATGTACAGATCTACTTCATCTGCTGCGGATGATCTGTTGTTCCTCCATTCCTTGAAACGAGCTCTCTTTCTGGGTGGTGATGACACAGTACTTTAAGGATCTATGATAATAAACAAAAGAGGCAAGTAATACAGAACTGATATGGAAATCATCGAAACATTCCCGTAAGAGACCGATGAGCTCGCTGTTTGGTCTCTCCCCCCAAACAACCCGACCCCCCGTTTCCATAAAAACGAGATGTTTTACGTTAATGAAATATTATACGAGTCACAACATTCCCGTTTCTCTATAATCCACTTTCGACTAACTATGCAAAAACGATTACGTTAATGATTGAATGTTGTACCTGCGTACGTAGCACACATTTGTCGCACATTGTTAAGAATTTCCTGCTTTTCACTTACTTCAAGCATATGAAGATAACGGAAGGACGGCCAAAGAAACGATCTTTGTGAGGTTTCTTGCAACTGTGGTTCTTTAAATGAGTGGTTGCCGACTGGAAAAACAATAAAGTGGAGCAGTTTATGCACGATACGTACCCAGTAGACGCAATGTTTTCATCTACAACCAACAGAAATGTACTCCATACTTGGCTTTTTAGACCTTCCCGTTTCTTTAATGTGTAAACATTGGTTTCAATCTTACGTGTTACTACACTGGCTTCCTCGCGCTGCATGATTACAGAGAGACACACCACAAATAAGAAGCCCGTACTGGCTGCAGTGTCACACGGACAATAACACGTGTAATGTGTTCGAAGTTACGTGCTACGTATTCGGTCACGGCTTCTATGCTCGGTCACAAGAACTAGTGCGGGTAGCCTATCCAGGTAGGGTGTGCTCGCCCCACCTCGTTATTTTGTGCTCGCTTACTCGGTCATGCAGGACTCTACTGTATATGGATGATGCTAGAGTTGTCATCCGATGATGTCCCATATGCACCCGATTGAAGACAGGTCTTGTGATCGAGCAAGCGAAGCCAACATGTCGACACTCTGTAGAGCGCGTTCGGTTAAAACTGCGGTATATGGGCGAGCTGTTCCTATTGGACAAGACCCCGAGGAATGCTGTTCATGAATAGCAGCACTACAAATCGAATCATCTGACTGACGTACAGTTTTGCAGTCAGGATGCGTGGGACAACCACGAGAGTACTACTGTTGCCATACGAAATTGCACCCCAACACCATAACTCAATGTGTCTAACACGCAGACAGATTGGTTGGACGCCCCCTACTCGCCTCTTTGTAATCAACACACAGCCATCACTGGCTCCGAAGCTGAGCTAGCTATCATCCGAAAACACGACGTCCACTCTGCCCTCCAATGAACTCTCGCTCGACAGCAGTGAAGTCGCAAAGGGCGGTGGTTTGGAGTCAGTGGAACGCACGCTATAGAGCGCCTGGTTCGGAGCTGTCCTTGAAGTAACCAATCTGTGACAGTTCATTGTCTCACTCAGAATTCTGCTGCAGATGCAGTACTATGTGCCACAGCCATACGACGAATACAATGGCCTTCCCCCTCGGTAGTGCCACGTGACCGTGCGAGTGTACGTTTTCGTCAGCTCCGCTGCGAGAAGTAATGTACAGTGGCTAAATTTCTATCAAGTCTTTCTGCACAAGTAACTTACAGTTTGTCATAGCCCTGTTACACGACCTCGTTCAAACTGAATGAGGTGTTGAGAAAGATGTCTTTGTCGTGTTAAAGGTGTTCATGACTAACATCAACTCACAATGTCCAGCCTCTAAGGTAACTATCGCTCACGACCGTTACAGCGTATATTTAAAACAAACCTGATTGGCATCCCCATAGAGGCGCTACTAGCTCCACACTTGTTCGACTGGTGCGACATTTGGATAGACGTAGAAACACACCTACCAGCTTTCATTAATGTCGCACAACTCTTTCTTGCTGTTGCGATTTTTTCCCGTCAGTTTAAACGTAACGTGCATAAAAAGGGAAAAATTTAGAGCGGAAACCTCTAATCAAACTAACCACAACAGACTTACATACCAGTCTGAGATTCGTTGGAAGAATCCTCAGAGTAGCCCTACAAGACAGCATTAATAGACGAAATGGATAAGACCCAAACCAGAACACTGAATTTCGTCGAAGTTTCGTTTAGTTAGCGCGAAAGCGCCTCGGAGATGATCACTGAACTCCAGTGGTAGATGTTACGAGAGAGGCGTTGTTAAAATTCCTAGAGCCTTCATTACTAGAAGAGTCAACGAATATCTTTTTTCCTCCCATGCGTGTTTCGCGAACAGACTATGAAGGAAAGGCGAGAGAGAGATTCAGTGTCACAAGGAGACTTAACCGACAATCGTTTCGCACAATAATCGCGGGTGGAACAAGAAATGTGGGGAAAGTGGTACACAAATTATCTTCTGCCCTACACCATAAGGTGCATTGTGAAGTATAGATGCAGATGTAGCGTAGCACATTATAACACTACCGTCTGCTGCTACTATACCATAACGTCAAAGCTGAAGGCAGTTCGTATTATGAAATTATTCTTATTCAAATATTTATAGTATGAAGAAGCAGAGCAGTGTTACCCTCTGAGAGGAATTTTGTTATATTGACCGTGTTGTACCTAACGGAGGTGGCTTATCGAAAGTGAAGGTCAGAATTACGTAAATATTCTAACAGTAACAGATAATATTTTACCTAGCTACACTGTTTGAAGAATAAAGAAAACGCTCGCCAGCACAATTAGGCAAGTGAACGATTAATATTCTTGTTTAAGAAAATAGATATGAGTAACTTCAACGGACAAACACAACCTATACTTTGCCACACGCGAGTGCAATGAACTCTATCACCTGAATACAGTCTGTTCAGGATAAGGCTGGAGCTGACAGAGCAGAACAAACTATTTGCATAAATATAACAGATAGCAATACACACTATTACTTTCAGGGCTTATCAAACTGAATGGTCTTTATAACATTACTATTAATATTCACTGTAGAATCATAAATGGGACATAGGTTCAGTATTACTTTTCACACATTTTCCTAGCTGACATAAAACTGTGAACTACATTTACAATTTTGTACTTCACTGCAAAATTAAACTGATCACAGGTTAAGTCTCTCTCAACTAAATACTTTTCTATTAAAAATGAAGGTTAAATGGAATTCATTAACAGGTTGCTTATCACTGTCTATTGAATAAAGAAATTATTCTTTTCATAAATAGTGGTCTTTCTATTAATTGTTATTTATCATGAGTATAAAGGATAACCTGTGGATACTATTACACAATTAATATGCACTTTCAATACACAAAAGAAACAAGTGATTAGCAAGCATGAGTCTATAACTTTCCACAATTGCAGTTTTCCACTTTCACTACAGTGAGACACAAAATTTACATATTTGTAAGATACTGATTCACCTTTTGCGATTTACAACAGACAGCAATGTGATCATTTACTAAGCTAAACTTTATAAGCCTCAGTCTTAAGAACTTTTACTTTTGAAGTTGGCAGCAACATATTAATAAGCAGTTTTAATAGAAAAATTATTCTCTGCAAGCATCATTTACTTTAACTCACTCTCTTGCCACATTAACTTTAACATTCTTTTTACTATGTTCAAGACGCATTAATTAGCAAAACACTGGGCTTTAATGTTCTTTCAGTAAGGACACTAGGTAATAACTTTAGTTCAAACGGAGAGGAACCTGAGAGGTGTTATGATAAGGGAAAAAATCAAGGTAGGTACATAAATTCAGTTATAAATTACCTTATATTTGAGCACACTAACACCTCCAATAAGCTGATTCTTCACTGTACATTATTATAGTGTTACGTTACAGTGATTGTGCAATGTGGTGGCGATTGCATGTTGGTAGGTTGAATTGCTGGACTCTGTCATTTCTTGGTGGCGATTATAGATACCAATTTCAGAATAATCCCAGTTCTTTGTCATCCATACGAGGCATTGGAAAACGTCAGTAAAAACCTCTCTTGGAACCAGCACAATATACAACTTTTACACGGGCAGTTCACACTTTGGTAGCTCGTCCCCGACTGACTCTTGTTCCACCTTTTCTACGTAGGCCAACCACAATTTGCGCCCGCTACATAGTTCTGTTCCTGATGGGAACCACAACACCTTTTATATACTAAAGAACTAAGAACCCTAAGTGAAGGTCAGCAGTTTACATAACAGAGAACAAACATTTTAAATAAAACAGAACCTTTGCACATACTGACATTTTTAAAAAAGATTGTTTAGACAAATTCCAAATATATACAGTAAGTTTTGTCTCCCTCCAATTGGGACAAAGAATTTAAATGACAGATACACTACATTGCATAGAATCAAATCATGACATCAAATTTTAACACAGAAAAGAATAAACACTCTCATGATATCGATTCAATCAAACAACCTTTACAGATACTCAATGTTATAACATTAAACCAAAACAAAAGGCAAAACAAATCCGTACAGCATTAGAGCTATGGTGTTGCAACATCTTTGAGAGTGTACTTCTCCTAAATTTTCCACTAGTTATTTTTCAAATAACGAGGCTTTACAGTAATGACGTAAAATGCTCTCGACAAGTAATAGTAAACAGAGATTCCGCGCGCAGAAAGTGCAGGTAACACGCGCGTCCTGTCCTGGGAAACTTGTGTAATGCAGTCGTTACCTAACAGCCTCTAGGAAACCAGGCTAGCAGTGCAGACGCACGGTCGGTCAGCTGTGAGGTACCGTTCCAGCTGCAGCCGCAGCTGCAGCTTCCTGGAAGGAGCGTCCAGTGGTTGGCGGCTTATTTATAGCGGCAGCATCGTAATTAGCGTGGGAGTAGGGGCCGGCTCGGCTTGTTGACATTTGCCGCGACTGGGGCACGAACCCTGACCCGCGCCCAGACGCCCCCGCGTCCCGAGGTCGGCAGGCGACCTGTAGCGGCGCCCGGAAGAGTTCCAGCGTGTGGCGCCGCTGGCCGCCGCCGCCGCGGTTGGACGGTCTGGCTCTGCGCCCAGTCTTACGACGAGGCTCAAGGCGACAGTGACGTCCACAAGGAAGGTGCCTCGCGGATGGATCTTGTGGTATGGTAGGTCCACTACAGGGGGAGAACTACTCAGACATGCACTCGACAGGGTATCGGCTGGCGTGATGTCAACTAACCTTGCGCTTATTTGTCTTAAGTGATTTAGGCGCGACATACATACATATTATAAAAATGTATGTACGTTTGACTCTGTATGTTCTTCATCCCCTTCTAAACCACTGATCCGATTTCAACCACACTAGGTACACAAATCGCTTAGTGTCTGGAAAGAATCGCTGCTGAGGTAAGAACCACCTACCTACAAAAGGGTGGGCGTGGGAGTGAAAAATAAGTGTACCACACGACGAGTGAATACCCAGACTTCACTCATCCAGTATTTGAGAATGAGAGCACTTGGTGACTTTCAGCAAACCTTACACATACTTTCAAATCTTTACGAAACTTTGATTTTCTCTCAAACCCAACAAAATTCTGAAGGCAAATCTGTTTATCGCTTACAACATTTTCACTGTTCATGCAGTAAAACTGCCGCGCCAAGCATGACATTTTAATTCTAACTGTATTAATTCTAATTTTATTCGAAATTCACTTTGCAGACAGTACCCACTTGTAACACTAATGCACCTGCAAAATTATATCGTTGTACGGCCTATAGTTCAGGAGATAAATGGTCACAAGCATTGAGCTGTAAGGAAAGGAAACTGCAGGGCGAAATGCACTAAAGATACAGGTGAAATATGTGTACAAAAATGAGTCAAAATTTTTAAATGTAAGTGACATAGGTGGACAATGCCACAAAAAAAGAAATCTCCTAAACTCATCGACCAAATTCAACCAAACTAAGCAAGTTAATTAATATCTGCAAATATATACTGTGGGATAAGAACCAGCGACCTCCTATTGAAGTGAGGTGATAACCTGTAGGGAGTACGAGGGAAGAGATGGAGCGACAAAGAGGGGGAAGTAGGACACAGATAGGAGGACGAGACGGACAGAGAGAGGAGAAGAAAGACTGAAAGAGGAGGTACAAGGAGATGGACAAACAGATGGTAAGGAGGAACTGGGCAGAGGTGGAGAGGAGAAAATCGACAAAGAAAGGGAGGAGGAAATGGATCGAGAGAGAAGGGAAAAGAGATGGACAGAGAGGGAGAAGAAGAGATGGACTAAGAAAGCTGAAGGAGGGGACTGTCTGACAGAGGGGAAATAGAGGAGGTGAGGAGGAGATAGTGGGCAAGAGGAAATAGAGGGGGAGTAGTAGATGGGCGGAAATGATAGAAGCAGATGGACAGGGTGGGAGGAGTAGATCGATAGAGAGATTGGGAGGAGCAGATGGACAAAGAGAGAGAAGAGTACCAGACAGAAAAAGGGGCAGGAGGAGATACACAGAGAATGAGACGGGATATGGACATGGGTAGGGAGGAGGTGCAGAGGAAACCGACTGAGAGAGGAGGAAGGAGAAGATGGACTAACAGATCTAGAGTAAATATGTCCCCGAGCAAAGCCCGGAACTAAGCCAGTGGAAAAACTAAATCAGGACGTCTGTGTGTCCTTCATTATCAATAGTGATGAAAGGATACCAGTGTTCATATTTGCTGATGATATTGCTAGCGTTAGTGAAAGTGGAGAATAATTACAGGACCAACTGAATGGAACAAAAAGTCTAATGAGTGCAGATTATGGATTGAGAGTAAATTGAAGAAGGCGAAGATAACGATAAGTAGCAGCAATGAGAACAGCGAGAAACTTAACATAGTAACTGGTGAATATGAAGTAGAAGATGTTAAGGAATTCTGCTGCCTAGGCAACGAGGAGCAAGGAAGACATAAAGTGCAGAATAGCACTAGCAGAAAGAGTGGCCGTGAGAAGTCTACTAGTTTCAAATACAGGCCTTAATTTGAGGAAGACATTTTTGAGAATGTACGTTTGGTGCACAGCTTTGTATGGCAGTGAGACATGGACTGTGAAAAAACCGGAACAGAAGAGAATAAAAGCATTTGAGATGCGGCGCTATAGAAGAATATTAAAAATTAGGTAACTGATAAGGTGAAGAATGAGGAGATTCTCCGCAGAATCGGCGAGGAAGGAATACAAGGCAGACACTGACAAAAAGAAGGGACAGGGTCATAGGACTTCTGTTAAGACTCGAGGGAACGACTTCCATGGTACTAGAGGGTGCTGTAGGGGGCAAAAACTGTAGAGGAGGACAGAGATTGGAATACAGCCATCAAATAATTGAAGACGTTGGTTGCAAGTGCTACTCAGAGATAAAAATGTTGGCACACACAGGAATTGTAGCGGGCCGCATCAAACCAGTCAGAAACGGATGACCCAAAAGAAGAAAAAAAAAAAAAGAAAGCGATTTCTGCTCCTAACTATGATTACAGTATAAAACTTCTTATATTATTTACGTATTATGTCAAGTCACATGAACATGGCAGTGTTGTTAATACAGCCCCATGCTGCCATTAGAAAACATGTTAGTAATATACAGGGTATAAACGTAGGCTTCCGCTGCCATTGAACACATTCAGTAAAATGTTTCTGGGTTTGTGACAACATAGTCAAAATATATACACTCCTGGAAATGGAAAAAAGAACATATTGACACCGGTGTGTCAGACCCACCATACTTGCTCCGGACACTGCGAGAGGGCTGTACAAGCAATGATCACACGCACGGCACAGCGGACACACCAGGAACCGCGGTGTTGGCCGTCGAATGGCGCTAGCTGCGCAGCATTTGTGCACCGCCGCCGTCAGTGTCTGCCAGTTTGCCGAGGCATACGGAGCTCCATCGCAGTCTTTAACACTGGTAGCACGCCGCGACAGCGTGGACGTGAACCGTATGTGCAGTTGACGGACTTTGAGCGAGGGCGTATAGTGGGCATGCGGGAGGCCGGGTGGACGTACCGCCGAATTGCTCAACACGTGGGGCGTGAGGTCTCCACAGTACATCGATGTTGTCGCCAGTGGTCGGCGGAAGGTGCACGTGCCCGTCGACCTGGGACCGGACCGCAGCGACGCACGGATGCACGCCAAGACCGTAGGATCCTACGCAGTGCCGTAGGGGACCGCACCGCCACTTCCCAGCAAATTAGGGACACTGTTGCTCCTGGGGTATCGGCGAGGACCATTCGCAACCGTCTCCATGAAGCTGGGCTACGGTCCCGCACACCGTTAGGCCGTCTTCCGCTCACGCCCCAACATCGTGCAGCCCGCCTCCAGTGGTGTCGCGACAGGCGTGAATGGAGGGACGAATGGAGACGTGTCGTCTTCAGCGATGAGAGTCGCTTCTGCCTTGGTGCCAATGATGGTCGCATGCGTGTTTGGCGCCGTGCAGGTGAGTGCCACAATCAGGACTGCATACGACCGAGACACACAGGGCCAACACCCGGCATCATGGTATGGGGAGCGATCTCCTACACTGGCCGTACACCACTGGTGATCGTCGAGGGGACACTGAATAGTGCGCGGTACATCCAAACCGTCATCGAATCCATCGTTCTACCATTCCTAGACCGGCAAGGGAACTTGCTGTTCCAACAGGACAATGCACGTCCGCATGTATCCCGTGCCACCCAACGTGCTCTAGAAGGTGTAAGTCAACTACCCTGGCCAGCAAGATCTCCGGATCTGTCCCCCATTGAGCATGTTTGGGACTGGATGAAGCGTCGTCTCACGCGGTCTGCACGTCCAGCACGAACGCTGGTCCAACTGAGGCGCCAGGTGGAAATGGCATGGCAAGCCGTTCCACAGGACTACATCCAGCATCTCTACGATCGTCTCCATGGGAGAATAGCAGCCTGCATTGCTGCGAAAGGTGGATATACACTGTACTAGTGCCGACATTGTGCATGCTCTGTTGCCTGTGTCTATGTGCCTGTGGTTCTGTCAGTGTGATCATGTGATGTATCTGACCCCAGGAATGTGTCAATAAAGTGTCCCCTTCCTGGGACAATGAATTCACGGTGTTCTTATTTCAATTTCCAGGAGTGTAAAACCACCGACGTTTCGGTCCCCCTGTTGCAAGCGAGCTTCATCAAGGTGTTACATGCGGTCAGAAACCCAGAAAAATTTTATTGAAAATATACAGGGTGTTTCTGTAAGAGAGTGCAAAAATGTAACACGGCATAGAGACTGCTCCACTGAACATTTGAGGTAGAGAACCTGGGGTCGGAGAAGGCAGCTTAAGAATATGGCAGTAAAACACTTATATTTTATAGCCCATTTACAACTAACATGCGTACAAGTTTATAAGTACTGTGCTATGTATTTACATGTACAATCTTCATTTCCTGCAAGGAAAAAAGGAGGAAAGCCTGATTACTATGAAATCATGATGCAAGTTTTATTTTTACTTTACTTGTCCATAAGGTGGCTCTGTTGCATCGTATTTACATTGTCCCATGACTGAACGTGTTATGAGTCAACGACAGACCCATTCATTACTCAGTGCTTTTCATAGATGTAGAGTACAATACGATAGAGCAGTACCGGTACAGTTTTTCAGAACTCACTGACATGCACGTTGTGTATGGGGAAGTACGTTGCAGTGCTCTTGCTGCTGAAAGGCTTTGAAGGGAATTATTTCCTACCAGGTGTCATCCGTCACGACTATTGTTTATTTCTCTCTATCGACAAATTCGGGAGACTGATTGATTGGAAAGATAAAACGAGGGACCTGGAAACATAAGGACCATTCGCACACCCGACTTTGAAGAAGAGATGCTGGAACGTGTTCCAGATGACCCAACAACAAGTACTCGTCGCATCGCACGTGAAATGGGCGCTTTACACACCAGCATTTGGCGAATACTCCGAGAACACCAATTACACCCGTATTACCCCTTTGAATCCATACAATGCTTGTTACTGACTGTGCACCAAGGGTCGCATGGTGTCAGTGGTTGCTCCAACAATGGACTGATTTCCTCCAAATCGTGCTGTTTACTGAGGAGACCTCATCTGATCCCTCTCGCTGCAGTAGGGTCACACCATCAAGTACGTTTTGCTGTGAATATCTGGGCCGGCACTGTAGGCGACAATCTCATTGGGCCATATCGTCTACCTGGCCGTGTGAAGGGCCACATGTACTTGAGATTTCTACAATGAGTTCTACCTGAATTGTTGGAGAACGTACCCCAGGATGTTCGTGAGAGGATGTGGATACAACATGAACTCACTTCAATGTGGATGTCCGCTACCATCTCAGTGCTATATTTCCTGGTCGCTAGATTGAAATTGGATGTCCTAATCCATGGTCTGGAGGTTACCTGACCTGAAACGCCTTGATTATTGCCTACGGAGCTATGCAAAATCACTTGTGTATGAGACCGCAGTGAATACGGAGATGGTACTAGTTGCCAGAAATGTAGCTGCCTGTGATGTGATTCGAAACACACAAGGGATATTTGCCAGGGTGCGTCAGAATCTTGTTCGCCGAAGTCTTGCTTGCATTGAGGTTGATGGCCGTCAGTTTCAGCACATTTTGTAGGATACAGTACAAATGCAACGTTCTTTGTGTCAATGATGATATTGCCAGTTAACTGCAACTAAAGTAAATAAGAAAGAACACAGTAATGCGATTTTATTCCTATTACCTTCTTAAGCTGGCTTCTCTGACATCAGGTTCTCTGCCTAAAATTGTTCAGTGGAGCATCCCCTATGTTCTGTTAAAGTTTTTCACGCTCTTATGGAAACACGCTGTATGAAATTTTATATCGTGATGGTAGTCATTAACCGAAATCGATAGTGATAATAATGGACATACAGACAGCTGCCATGAGTTTCATGAAATACTTAACAGTTTTTGCCCATCGCCTTCAAAAAATGCTACATAGAAATGGTCACATATCATTTTGGATCTCTGTTCCTCTGCATACAGTTTTAGATTGATCAATGCACCATCTAACTGTTCCCAAACGACAGGATATCCTATTCTAATCAGATATTACAGTAACGTAAGGTCAAAACCGGTTCATTTTTTGTATCAAAATTATAAATTGCTTTTCTTTAATTCTGATGCCACAGATGCTATAAATTTTTCAGTGATACGAGATACTCGCAAGTTTTAATTTTTATTTCATTTTCCTAATATTGTTCAAATTCCGCTTAGACCAGTTTCATGGTCTTTTATTTCCGTCCCGTGAGCTGAATGGCCAGCGTGACGGACTGTCGTCCTCAGGGGCCCGGGTTCGATTCCCGTCTGGGTCGAGGATTTTCTCCGCTCAGGGACTGAGTGTTGTGTTGCCTTTATCATCAGTTCATCCCCATCCGCCGCCAGGTCGCCCAATGTGGCGTCGAATGTAATAAGACCTGCACCAAGGCGGCCAATAACGCCAAACGCTCATTTCATTTCCATGGTCTTTTATTAAACCGTATTAGATCTTTAGCATATAATTTATTAACTGAGATTAAAAGCAACGACTAAACAAAATATAATTGTGGTATTAATATGGAGATATAAAAAAAAGACCCACCAGGGTAGCCGAGAGCGCCAACGCGCTGCTTCCTGGACTTGGATAGGCGCGCCGGTCCCGGATCGAATCCGCCCGGCGGATTAACGACGAGGCCAGGTGTGCCGGCCAACCTGGATGTGGTTTTCAGGCGGTTTTCCACATCCCACTAGGTGAATACCGGGCTGGTCCCCACTTTCCGCCTCAGTTACACGCGTCGCCGACATTTGAAACACGTCCGCACTATTTCACGATTTACACTAGACGCAGACAGTTGGGGTACACTGATTCCGTCCTTGGGGGTAAGGGGTGGCGGCAGGAAGGGCATCTGGCCATCCCTAAAACTAACATTGCCACATCCATTGTAACCACGCCGACCCTGTGATTGCTGCGGGACTATGGCGTAAGTGAAAGAAAGAAGAATAATATGGAGATATAAAATATTACTAGGTATTATTATGTTATTGTAGTTGTCATTCAAATTAACCACTGCTCCTAATTCATATTCACGCTATCACGCAGATATAGTACGCCTATCACACTTGTTTGTATTAATTCTGTTAATATTTAGTGTATGAGATCTATGTAGTTTATTCCTTAGAGACTTTGAGCTATGTTGTTTTTTTTTTTTTTCTTTTCTTGTGAGTGGGTAACCAGTGAGATGGACTGTGAATGGCTAATCAGCAGACAGCACAGCCCCCACCCTGGGGGATCGTGTTTAAATAACAGTGCCTTCTGCTAAGTACATTTTTGACCTGGGCTGTCGACCAGGACTTAAGAGATCTACGTCCTCTCTTCTTCTTTGTTAATTAAACCTCAACATAGAGAGTTGCAGCTTCTGCTCTTCAAGTTGTTTTACTCAGCGCCTGGTTCCACGTTACCTCGTCCACCGTTCCAGTGTTCACCGTAATCGTGGAAAGAATCCTCTGAAGGTATTATCATCCTGGCCAGATGGCAAAGATATTGAAAAGAAGATTAATAAATTTCATGCTATCTGCGGAACAATTGGAAGAACTTTGGGAAGAAAACCAAGAAAAGAAACACATGGCTGTACCTACTCGTGTGTATGGCTCCGAATCATGGGCAGAAAAAAAGTCACGTATGCAGGCAGCAAAGATGAAGTATATGAGATATGTAAGAGCTTGTAACAGAATGGATAAAATAAGGAATGAAACAAGAGATCAGATTTAAAAATCTTTTCGGTTATTGACAAGATAGAAGATGGAAGGATCATGTTAACATAATGACAGAAAAGAGATCAAACAGATTGCCAGAGAAGATCATGTATTTTCATCCTAATTGAAAGAGAGAACTAGGCTGACCTCATAAGAGATGGATGGATGGATGATAGAGACTGGAATATGTAACTGCAGCATCTAATTCTTAAAATGAGATGACGTATATTTAAAATGGAAGGATCATGTTGACATAATGACAGAAAAGAGATCAAACAGATTGCCAGAAAAGATCACTTATTTTCAGCCTAATGGAAGAAGAGAACTAGGCTGACCTCATAAGAGATGGATGGATGGATGACAGAGACTGGAATATGTAACAGCAGCATCTAATTCTTGAAATGAGATGACGAATATTTAGTGTATCTGTTGCATAAGTAATAATATTTATCTCTAAATTGGTAATATTTGTCGTGGAAACTGTTGTATGATCGAATAAACATTGCTGTTAGTTATTGCATCTAACATATCTTGCAAGCCACCGTGTAGTGCTTGGCGGAGGGCACTTCATACTAACATTATTGAATTCCTGTCCTATTCCATTTGCATACTGAGCGATAGAAAAATGACTTCAAGCGTCTATGCGAGCCCTTATCTCTCTTACATTATCTTCACGACTCCTGCGCAAGTTAAACCATGCTGGCTGCAGAATAGTTGACAGGCTTCTCCTTTAAATCTATCCACAAGGATATCCTGAGAACTACATAGTTCTTCATCTAAGGATTCCCTTTTAATTTCCTCAAGCATTTCTGCTACACTTTCGCATGAGTTGTACAGGACTGTTACGAACTTTCCAGCACGCCTCTAAATATTTTAGATGTCTGCTATCTCGCCTACTTGACAGGGGATCCTAACGCGGTAACCTATATTGTAGAACTGTTCGCCCTAACCTCTTGTGCTCTTTTGTTGTATTTTCAAAGGACCTCTCATGCTGTTGTTCTCATTATAATGCCTAAAAAAATTCTGAAATACACTCCTGGAAATTGAAATAAGAACACCGTGAATTCATTGTCCCAGGAGGGGAAACTTTATTGACACATTCCTGGGGTCAGATACATCACATGATCACACTGACAGAACCACAGGCACATAGACACAGGCAACAGAGCATGCACAATGTCGGCACTAGTACAGTGTATATCCACCTTTCGCAGCAATGCAGGCTGCTATTCTCCCATGGAGACGATCGTAGAGATGCTGGATGTAGTCCTGTGGAACGGCTTGCCATGCCATTTCCACCTGGCGCCTCAGTTAGACCAGCGTTCGTGCTGGACGTGCAGACCGCGTGAGACGACGCTTCATCCAGTCCCTAACATGCTCAATGGGGGACAGATCCGGAGATCTTGCTGGCCAGGGTAGTTGACTTACACCTTCTAGAGCACGTTGGGTGGCACGGGATACATGCGGACGTGCATTGTCCTGTTGGAACAGCAAGTTCCCTTGACGGTCTAGGAATGGTAGAACGATGGGTTCGATGACGGTTTGGATGTACCGTGCACTATTCAGTGTCCCCTCGACGATCACCAGTGGTGTACGGCCAGTGTAGGAGATCGCTCCCCACACCATGATGCCGGGTGTTGGCCCTGTGTGCCTCGGTCGTATGCAGTCCTGATTGTGGCGCTCACCTGCACGGCGCCAAACACGCATACGACCATCATTGGCACCAAGGCAGAAGCGACTCTCATCGCTGAAGACGACACGTCTCCATTCGTCCCTCCATTCACGCCTGTCGCGACACCACTGGAGGCGGGTTGCACGATGTTGGGGCGTGAGCGGAAGACGGCCTAACGGTGTGCGGGACCGTAGCCCAGCTTCATGGAGACGGTTGCGAATGGTCCTCGCCGATACCCCAGGAGCAACAGTGTCCCTAATTTGCTGGGAAGTGGCGGTGCGGTCCCCTACGGCACTGCGTAGGATCCTACGGTCTTGGCGTGCATCCGT
Source organism: Schistocerca cancellata (assembly GCF_023864275.1). Lineage (NCBI taxonomy): Eukaryota > Metazoa > Arthropoda > Insecta > Orthoptera > Acrididae > Schistocerca > Schistocerca cancellata. Next base: position 303,961,462 of record NC_064628.1, on the reverse strand, counting down.
GCGTCGCTGTGGTCCGGTCCCAGGTCGACGGGCACGTGCACCTTCCGCCGACCACTGGCGACAACATCGATGTACTGTGGAGACCTCACGCCCCACGTGTTGAGCAATTCGGCGGTACGTCCACCCGGCCTCCCGCATGCCCACTATACGCCCTCGCTCAAAGTCCGTCAACTGCACATACGGTTCACGTCCACGCTGTCGCGGCATGCTACCAGTGTTAAAGACTGCGATGGAGCTCCGTATGCCTCGGCAAACTGGCTGACACTGACGGCGGCGGTGCACAAATGCTGCGCAGCTAGCGCCATTCGACGGCCAACACCGCGGTTCCTGGTGTGTCCGCTGTGCCGTGCGTGTGATCATTGCTTGTACAGCCCTCTCGCAGTGTCCGGAGCAAGTATGGTGGGTCTGACACACCTGTGTCAATGTGTTCTTTTTTCCATTTCCAGGAGTGTATTATGGAACACTGGTTTGTAAGCCAACAAAGATACAAAAGCATTTATCGCGCACTGAAGAACTTCCAAAATCCACTAACGCATATCTAGTGACGCCACAAAGAGAAACAGCGATTCAAGATACAGCTTGAAAGCATTCCGTTCTCAATCACAAAAAGTCACCTTCTTAATGACAGAATATTTCAAAATCCTAAAAAAATTTAAAAAATGGAATAATTTCCTGTTGCATAAGTTCTATATCTACATGATTACTCTGCAATTCACATTTAAGTGTTTGGCAGAGGGTTCATCGAACCACAATCATACTATCTCTCTACCATTCCACTCACGAACAGCGCGCGGGGAAACGAACACCTAAACCTTTCTGTTCGAGCTCTGATTTCTCTAATTTTATTTTGATGATCATTCCTACCTATGTAGGTTGGGCTCAACAAAATATTTTCGCATTCGGAAGAGAAAGTTGGTGACTGAAATGTCGTAAATAGATCTCGCCGCGACGAAAAACGTCTTTGCTTTAATGACTTCCATCCCAACTCGCGTATCATATATGCCACACTCTCTCCCCTATTACGTGATACAAAACGAGCTGCCCTTTCTTGCATCCTTTCGATGTCCTCCGTCAATCCCACCTGGTAAGGATCCCACACCGCGCACCAATATTCTAACAGAGGACGAACGAGTGTAGTGTAAGCTGTCTCTTTAGTGGACTTGTTGCATCTTCTAAGTGTCCTGCCAATGAAACGCAACCTTTGGCTCGCCTTCCCCACAATATCATCTATGTGGTCTTTCCAACTGAAGTTGTTCGTAATTTTAACACCCAGGTACTTAGTTGAATTAACAGCCTTGAGAATTGTACTATTTATCGAGTAATCGAATTCCAACGGATTTCTTTTGGAATTCATGTGGATCACCTCACACTTTTCGTTATTTAGCGTCAACTGCCACCTGCCACACGATACAGCAATCTTTTCTAAATCGCTTTGCAACTGATACTGGTCTTCGGATGACCTTACTAGAGGGTAAATTACAGCATCATCTGCGAACAACCTAAGAGAACTGCTCAGATTGTCACCCAGGTCATTTATATAGATCAAGAACAGCAGAGGTCGCAGGACGCTTCCCTGGGGAACACCTGATATCACTTCAATTTTACTCGATGATTTGCCGTCTATTACTACGAACTGCGACCTTCCTGACAGAAAATCACGAATCCAGTCGCACAACTGAGATGATACCCCATAGGCCCGCAGCTTTATTAGAAGTCGCTTGTGAGGAACGGTGTCAAAAGCTTTCCGGAAATCTAGAAATACGGAATCAACTTGTGATCCCCTGTCGATAGCGGCCATTACTTCGTGCGGATAAAGAGCTAGCTGCGTTGCACAAGAACGATGTTTTCTGAAATCATGCTGATTACGTATCAATAGATCGTTCCCTTCGAGGTGATTCATAATGCTTGAATGCAATATATGCTCCAAAACCCTACTGCAAACCGACGTCAAGTTAATGCGTAGAAGGCTCGGAAACGACATGTTGCGTTGTAACTCTTTCTCACAATCACCTTAAGTTGAATAATTCTGTTTAATATTATTTGTGTATCAGGTGAAGAAATATCGCTTAAAGTTTTCTCTCACTGATTGCTTCATAACTTGAAGATTACAATACACTATTATATCAAATAACGTATTTCGTTGCCATCTTGTACGAAAATCAAACACCAATGAAAATCAAGAAAATATCATAAATACGTGACTTCAAAGAACAGATTGAAAGAAGCTGTTTTTAGATATTTTGTAAGGGAAATTCAAGTGGTCTTTTTTATTTAGTTACAAAATTCTCTTATAATTTATCCTCTCAGTTGGAAGGGAAATTATGGTTAATTTTACCACAGCTATTCAAGATAACGGAGAAATGACACCGAGACAAAATGGTTCAAATGGCTTTGAGCACTATCGGACTTAACACCTGAGGCCATCAGTCCCCTAGACTTAGAACTACTCAAACTTAACTAACCTAAGGACATCACACATCCATGCCCGAGACAGGATTCGAACCTGCTACCGTAGCAGCAGCGCGGTTCTGGACTGAAGCGCCTAGAACCTTTCTGACACAGCGGCCGACACACCGAGACACAAATGACGAACTTGTATTTGACTCCACTGTTTGCAGCCAGTAAAGCCACTGTTTTCTTTGAACCGAAATACGGTAGTGTGAACTGCAACAACATTTATTAGTAATTCCAGTGCTTAAGGCTTATATTACAATTCCTCGATATCATTTTCTTGTGAACTGTAGGTAGTGCACTGAAACAAGAAAAAAGTAATGCAGTCAGTTCTAGTAAGCATGTTGTGCTGGTACGATTATTGTAGATCTTCTTTGTCTTCTCTTTATTCTGCCAGAGTGATATGAGTTGCTGATTTACATTCATAGTAAAACATCTAAACTGTGGTCGCTGTGATGCAGTGACAGCTTAAAAATATAAAGAACGGTAAAGGAGCTTAGAGCTCTTGACAGTTCTCGTAGACACCGACAACACACGCTTTACTAACAATTTATCTGTTAACGAGAAGCATTGCCTGGCTGGCTTATGTTTTTTTGAGCACCTCCCGCCAGTAGCACCTTGACGCTAAACGTATCGTGCGAGGTGAAAGTTTGCAGCATGCATATTGTCGTAACAGCTGAGAACAGGAAAGCGCAAGCCCATTATTTCCACAGCTGCATCCGAGGTAGGATCCTGTTTGCTGTTGAATAATCGCTGTCTGCTGCAGTTTCCACACTCATGCATATATTTCGAGCTGAGGTGAAATATTATTATGCAGTACTTTATTTACAGAACTTGCATGATATTTATGGAAAGAAGAAAATAAAGAGCAATCTAACAGTGATGCCTTACTTTGGCAGAACTTTTAAAAGTCCATCACAAACGAAATGCATAACAGACAGTCAGACACTCCGACATCCCTCCGCCCTAAGATCCACATTCAACAGGTTTCGGCGAACTGTTCTGGTAGAGACGACTGCGGCTGTTGACTATCTACATTTATATTCTACTGAAGCCTGTCTGACTCTAATATGGATGAATGATGTTTTCGAGTATAATGGAGGTTGGTCTGTTATCAGAAGCGCTGGGGTGTTGTGTACCTAGCTGGTGATTTAGATTGTGGATGTCGAAGTCTTCTCATAGAGTTTTTCTGACGTTCGATTAATTTGAGTCGACGGTTGTAAGTGGTCCTTAATGTGTGTTTGGCGTGTAATGGTCTGCATCGGCGAAGACGAGGAGGATTCTGTTTCGGAGTATCTGTAGATGCCAGTCTGTTGCCGTAGACCAAACTTCAGATCCGTATAACATAGTTGGGGGGGGGGGGGGGGGGGAGATAGCCGACTTGTATAACCTTCGTTTCGTTCCATGTTGAGTCCTCCAAACTTAAGGAGCTATTATGGTTGTATAAAAGCAGTGCAATCTCTGCTCCTGAATCTATCTGCTTCGGGAAGGTCAGTCGTTTATTTAGCACAGGGCCGAGACTGTAGCTGGGTTGCTCCATTCTATTTCCTTGTCGGCTGCAGAAATCAGTCTATTTGGGAGCGTCAACTTTCTCTTGAACATAACTGTTACGGATTTCTCTGTATTTGTCCTGCTTTTCAATATGTTGCACCATTTCACAATTTTGTTGAGGTGCTCCTGTAGCTTTCGTTGTATGAAGTCGAGATTGTCGCTGCTTTTGAAAACCTAATATATATATATATATAATGTCGATGTAGAATTAATTGTTTTGTAAATATTATTTGTATTTTTACGCTGGGTCTTGCCTATAGAAAACTATGGTATCGAACGAATACATCGATAGGTCGTGTGGAGAACCAGTAGTGTTAACTCTGCCGCGTGGAGCGCGGGCAGAGCAGAGAGGGTCTGGCTGGAGTAGTGCAGTGGAGCAGGTGTGTTGTGTGACGCTCCCGCGAGTTGCCGCGCTTTCGGGGTTTGGCAGCATCTAATTGCGCTCGACTTGCTATGATAGTTTCCTTTTTCAGTTACTACAGTAATTGCCCATAGGACTGGCGACCGGAATTTTCCCAAAATCTCAAATATCTAATTACCGCTAGTTAATTGTTAACGTAACGACCCCACATTTACTTTCTTTATTAACTTTACCCTTTTTCAAAATTAATTTCCACCAGTTTCATTCGCATTTTTCCTTTCATTTAGCTGTAATCCTTTCCTCCCTCTTTACCGACAGATAAACTTCGGTGACGATTGCTTTTCCCAAATTTCCACTAGGTACACGCGGTTTAATTTTTCACTGTCATTAAGGTCGATAAGTGAGGAGGAGGTTACAATGTCTTCCAGGTGGTGTTCTACCAGGGGGTTATATTATTCCCAGTCATTCTCCGAATTCTGTCTTCGACATTGGCACATTCCAGGGTAACCGGATTGTGGTTTGAGTTCAGTTCGTAATGGACTGTTGGCGCAGCCTTCCAAGGCAAGCCCTTGCACAAGAAGGCATGTAGGATGTCTGGTGAGCGGTCAGGGTTGTAGGGGATGTGAGTAGGATACCCGGGAGCAGTAATCCCCATTTTGGGATTGCTCTCGATAAAACTCCTCAGTCTCCAACCGCTGCCATTTGTAGTGTCTCTCTCCCAGTCCACACTTTTGTCGTTCGGTTCCCCTGCTATTATAACTCTTCCGCCGATGCCGATCGAGCTCTGAATGTGCTGCGGGCCGCAGTGTTTGCTTGGGTGTTTGTATGCCAAGACTATCTTAATAATTTTATTGCCGATTTTTGGCTCTATACCGGCCGCCTAGACGGTGGCTAAGATTGTTTGGTGGCAAATTCTCCGCCTCTCAAGGACGGCGATTCCTCCGACTGCGCTGTCTTGCCTGTTGACCCTGCGGACAGAGTAGTTGCGCACCTTCAGTCGATAGATCGACAATAGATGCGTTGAAATGGTTCAAATGGCTCTGAGCAATATGGGACGTAACATCTGAGGTCATCAGTCCCCTAGAACTTAGAACTACTTAAACCTAACTAAACTAAGGACATCACACACATCCGTGCCCGAGGCAGGATTCGAACGTGCGACCGTAGCGGTCGCGCGGTTCCGAACTGAATCACCTAGAACCGCTCGGCCACAACGGCCGGCGATATATGCGTCTCCTGAATCCACGTGACATGTATGTTCTGCCGATCTATGCGGGATTTTGGCAGTTTATGGCTGTCTGCATTCCACGTTAATAATTTGAACGCTCTTGTTCTGTTAAGGTGCATTAAGGAAGAGTATCATAGCTGCTTGTGCGATTATTAGCATTTTACCGAATCTCTCTTTAGCGGCTCGGACCGCCGCTATGGTCTTTCTCACTTTCTGGATTACTGCGCCGAGGCTAAGCCGCGCAAACAGCGTCCCGTGTCTCTCAGTTCCTTCAGAGAACTTCCGAGAACCTTGTCCGTGACTGGCCCCGCCTGAGGCGGCTCCCGTGCTCGGACTTCACTTACACTCCTGGAAATTGAAATAAGAACACCGTGAATTCATTGTCCCAGGAAAGGGAAACTTTATTGACACATTCCTGGGGTCAGATACATCACATGATCACACTGACAGAACCACAGGCACATAGACACAGGCAACAGAGCATGCACAATGTCGGCACTAGTACAGTGTATATCCACCTTTCGCAGCAATGCAGGCTGCTATTCTCCCATGGAGACGATCGTAGAGATGCTGGATGTAGTCCTGTGGAACGGCTTGCCATGCCATTTCCACCTGGCGCCTCAGTTGGACCAGCGTTCGTGCTGGACGTGCAGACCGCGTGAGACGACGCTTCATCCAGTCCCAAACATGCTCAATGGGGGACAGATCCGGAGATCTTGCTGGCCAGGGTAGTTGACTTACACCTTCTAGAGCACGTTGGGTGGCACGGGATACATGCGGAAGTGCATTGTCCTGTTGGAATAGCAAGTTCCCTTGCCGGTCTAGGAATGGTAGAACGATGGGTTCGATGACGGTTTGGATGTACCGTGCACTATTCAGTGTCCCCTCGACGATCACCAGTGGTGTACGGCCAGTGTAGGAGATCGCTCCCCACACCATGATGCCGGGTGTTGGCCCTGTGTGCCTCGGTCGTATGCAGTCCTGATTGTGGCGCTCACCTGCACGGCGCCAAACACGCATACGACCATCATTGGCACCAAGGCAGAAGCGACTCTCATCGCTGAAGACGACACGTCTCCATTCGTCCCTCCATTCACGCCTGTCGCGACACCACTGGAGGCGGGCTGCACGATGTTGGGGCGTGAGCGGAAGACGGCCTAACGGTGTGCGGGACCGTAGCCCAGCTTCATGGAGACGGTTGCGAATGGCCCTCGCCGATACCCCAGGAGCAACAGTGTCCCTAATTTGCTGGGAAGTGGCGGTGCGGTCCCCTACGGCACTGCGTAGGATCCTACGGTCTTGGCGTGCTTCCGTGCGTCGCTGCGGTCCGGTCCCAGGTCGACGGGCAAGTGCACCTTCCGCCGACCACTGGTGACAACATCGATGTACTGTGGAGACCTCACGCCCCACGTGTTGAGCAATTCGGCGGTACGTCCACCCGGCCTCCCGCACGCCCACTATACGCCCTCGCTCAAAGTCCGTCAACTGCACATACGGTTCACGTCCACGCTGTCGCGGCATGCTACCAGTGTTAAAGACTGCGATGGAGCTCCGTATGCCACGGCAAACTGGCTGACACTGACGGCGGCGGTGCACAAATGCTGCGCAGCTAGCGCCATTCGACGGCCAACTCCGCGGTTCCTGGTGTGTCCGCTGTGCCGTGCGTGTGATCATTGCTTGTACAGCCCTCTCGCAGTGTCCGGAGCAAGTATGGTGGGTCTGACACACACCGGTGTCAATGTGTTCTTTTTCCATTTCCAGGAGTGTACATTAGCTGTTATAGTTGTCTCCTCCAGCCGGCCGGAGTGGCCGTGCGGTTCTAGGCACTACAGTCTGGAACCGAGCGAACGCTACGTTCGCAGGTTCGAATCCTGCCTCGAGCATGGATGTGTGTGATGTTCTTATGTTAGTTAGGTTTAATTAGTTCTAAGTTCAAAAAGTGGTTCAAGTTGCTCTGAGCACTATGCGACATAACTTCTGAGGTCATCAGTCGCCTAGAACTTAGAACTAATTAAACCTAACTAACCTAAGGACATCACACACATCCATGCCCGAGGCAGGATTCGAACCTGCGACCGTAGCGGTTGCTCGGTTCCAGACTGTAGCGCGTAGAACCGCACGTAGTTCTAAGTTCTAGGCGACTGATGACCCCAGAAGTTAAGCCGCATAGTGCTCAGAGCCACTTGAACCATTTGTCTACTCTGGAACTAGTGGTACTGATACATGGGGTGCAGGTGGGGCAGGTGTTGGTCAGGGTGGGAGGAGGGTCGTCTCCTGCACAGTCGCAGGGGCACCGCCGTTGTAGAGGGGGCGGTGGGTACGGGCATAACTGCCCTGTTTGCACGCATAACCGGGATTTTTTTCTGGTCGCAGTTCACCATTCGACTATTGGCGGGTTTGAAAACTTGAAGCGGCTGTTATTGTAGGGGCAGCTTTCCAATGCCGCACTTCACAGCCGCGGTAGTTAGCTGGGTGGGGCCTTTACAGTTGTCACAGATAGGGTTGCCTCTCCCAACTGTTTTCATAGCTTGGTGAGGTGGGGTCCGCACAAGTAAAGCATCTCGGGTGTAAGTTACAGTTGTTATGAGGCGTACGAGAAAGACAGGCCGCGTCGCGTCAGCCATGAGGGTAGCCCTGAGCTAGCTAGCTCGCAAAGCTCACCAGACGAAATGTGTTTCTCATCGTGTTAACTCGTAGCTGGGTGTTTACGTACTGACGAGAACTGCATATTCTACTGAAATCTGCTTTTAGAGAGTCTTACTGATCACTAGTACTACAACAAAATACACCAGTGTGCAGTGGCTGTAATGTAATATCTGTGCTCTGCATAAATGGTATAACAGTTAGTTTATAGCATTTAGTGTCTACTGCTTAACAGTCCGCATTTCATACAAGATGTCTTGCCTCATCCAATCAATAAAATTTTGTTATAGCCAGTACAGCCGTAACAAATTATTAGTAGGCATATGGACTTTCGATCGTTTTAGTTCTAATAAACGTTAAGACTCCATAATAGAAGAAGATGCAATTCTTATTTCTAGATAAACATGCAATTGCGAGTTAACAGGTGCAGAAGCGTAGTTTGTCTGCAGAGCTGAACGAGCGAGAGAGTCAGGCCTACCTTCGTGACTTACACGCCGCGGCCTGTCTTTCTCGTGGGCCTCGCAGTTGTTGCTAGAGTTCTGACATCTACGGCATTGGCCAGGGCGTTCAGGCTTGATGTACCGCTGTACTGTTATCCGGAAGCTCAGTAGGTATCGCAATTGAAATACGCTTTGTGTCTTCTCGTTCTTTTCTAACACCGCCAAGAACATCGGCTCCCTCTGGCAGCCGTGATTTTGCACTCCTGTCGAGGTGGATTCTGAGAACACCACGAACCCTTCCTCTGTTATCTCTTTCTTTATGTCCTCTTGCTTTGCATCGATGGGTAGATGCTTTAGCGTTACTCTCAGAACTTGTTTGGAATCTATAGAGTATGTGTAGAACTCGAATTATTTCTTTTCGTGTTCGGATTTAACTTTATTATAATCCACAACGGTCTCTGCCTGTACCTTGTTTTGTATCCCGCCTGGGAGGCGGCGCTTGGGTAGGAACGGGAAAAGGAAAATGACGTCGGTACTGCCGATACAGTTGAAGCACCTTTACTAGTGGGTAAACATATGCAAACATATTACATAACTTGCAAGGTGGTGCGAAGTTGAAGCGAAGTGTCCTGGGTGTCTGCACCTGATGAAATGGGCTGAAGCAGTCGCGGAGATCGTAGACCTCGACAGCACCGGCTAAAGGGCGCTGTCGGCGGTGTCTCTCGTAGTGCCAACTTGAGAATCTATTCCGTGGTATCGTTGCTATCGATACCACACCTTGGTTGCCATAGTGCGGTAGACCGTCGTCAGTAGAGACAACTATGGTGTCGTCGGTTTATTTATACGGCAAGCTTTTCCAGTGTTGCATGTCCGTTAACCTTCACAAAAGGCAGTAGTCAGGTTAATTCGGGATGCGGAGCTTACCAGTTTCCATGACTGTTGATTACAACACAATTCCCCGTTGGCTATACACTGTCACCTCGAGACAAACGAACAATTCACGATCTTAGATGTTCCAGAAATTGTCCTCCGTTTTCTGCCTTCCCTCCTCATCGGTAACAAAGCCGACGATATTCTTGTATGGCAGCACAGATACCGCAGTCCATGACACAATATCCTCTCGATAAATCTTAGAGGGAAGTGGCGTCTATGACAGATCACAGCAAATAGAGATGAAAAATTACCTCACGTACAAATCTCAAACTGGTTTATTTATATAACCGCCGTCATTCTCCTAGGACTTTAAAGCTGCATGGCATTTCAGCTAGACCAGAACCGAGGATTTCATAATTTCCTTTGTTAACGCCGAAAAGTGAACACTTTACGTGAGACTTACGAAAACATGACAGTCACTCTTTATTTGACCAGGGTGTAAGACTGGCGCTTGAAAATTTTCTGTGAGAATTAGCGGATTATACGAACAATGTAGGCGCTACAATTACGTCGGGCGTTCAATATGAATTGAGGGAGATTTTTTTCTCGGCCAATATCGGTTGAAAAAGTGCGGAATTTTTTGTGCGACATCTTGGAATATTCCCGCTTCATGAAGTTCCAGTAGGTGTCGGCGCTATACGTAGTCTTCAAAATGGCATTTGTAACGAAGGTGCATTTCAAGCGGAGAGCTGTTTCTGAATTTCTTTTGGTGGAAGACAAGAGCATCGCAGATATTCCTAGGCGCTTGCAGAACGCCCACGGAGACCTGGCATTGAACAAAAGATTTGTGATTCGTTGAGCGAAACGTCCGTCATCATCGTAAACGTGTCGGATCTCCCGCGTGTAGGCCGCCCACACACAGCTGTGACTCGTGCAATGTTGGAAAGTGCGGACGCTTTCATTCGTGCTGATCCACGGAATACAATCAAACACTCCTCCTGCATGACAACACGAGGCCTCACACAAGTCTGCGCACCCAAGAAGAGCTCACAAAACTTCGTTGGACTGGTCTTCCTTATCCATCCTACAGCCCGGTTCTCGCACCTTCCGACTTCCATCTGTTTGACCCAATGATGATCCACACGCCGGGAAGTAATTCTCGGATGATAGGGAGGATACTGACAACAGCAAGCAAGACCTTTGCTACGATCGACATCAACCAGTGGAGTGGTACCACGCGGGAATATAGGCTCTCCGAGTAAGGTGACGTGACGCCGTCGAATTGAACAGAGATTACGTTGAAAAAGGTGTTTTACTAGCTGAAAGAGTGGGCAATAATATGGTGTACTGGAATCCTGAATAAAACCAACCTACTGCAGGAATAAAAATATGTTGTATTACTCACTGAACGCCCCTCATAGATCGCGAGCGTGATCGTGAAATAAGACAAATATCAGCTATCCATATCTTTGGCTCTTAATTGACATTTCAGTTAGTACTCCACAGATGTTTGTGCTCTCAGTACTACGAAACTCGTCAAAACAGGTCGCATTTTTAGCTTTCACGAATTTGAATAATGGCTCGGTACAAACTGATGTTTCGACTGGAGATTTCGTCTACAGTCACGGTATTCCCTTTTGCATTAAGATATGGAATTACTGGAGGTAGTGCCACCGTAAAGAGATTGTTTGGTTCCGCATCCATTTTAAATCGCCAATACACAAAGAAAAAGCAATATCAACATTACTGATCCTAACCAATCAAGTTCGGAGAATCTGAATACACTATCGTGGAAGCGCAAGACGATCACCACCACTAGTAACATCTCGTAGCTAGTCGGCAATTACTTTCGAGACACACCTCGTGTTAACTCAAGCAAGAAAAGCGCTTGTCAGCAACGTTTCTTTTTGTACTCACTTTTGAAAAAAGTGCACCACCAAAAAAGATATGAGTAATTGAAATTAACTTCACAATCCGGATTAAGTCCATGAATGTAAAACGAAGACAATACTGCTAAAGAGCACTTTAAAATGCACAAAACACATAATAATTTTTGAAGCATTGTGATCCATAAAAGACACAATGTGGTCACGTGCTCACAACAGCGTTTAGACAGGTGTGGGGCTGGTGCGAAATACTGGAGTAGGTACAAAATACAAGAACCGAGTTGGAGCCGATTATTAGCCGTGACAAAGCACTTGGTCAGCAGCGTGAACAGGGTACAGTGGGCATAAATTTGTAGCAAAAGAATGTGAAGCATGTGTAAATTATATTCTTGGATTCAGGATACCAGACACATTTTCTCTATCTATAACACAATGAAACCTATGGTGGTGGATCGATGCTAAAAAAGGCTAGCTCCTTGGAAAAAGACGAAACAGAATCTAAATACGCAGCAGAAACTTTATTTAAGAACTTCACAGATGTATATACGACAAAAAGAAATGAATATTTGTTGCATAAAAATGTTAAGTCTTTGGCACTCAATTCGTGACGTGTTGCTTCTTCTCGCTAGTTTCACAAGTAAACATCACCAACGTGACTTCGTATTTTAAAGAAGAAAAAAGCACGCGTACAGGATATCAAACGCAAAAATCAATCCCGCTCAAAAGCTTGGGCCATAACTCTAATAGTAAGTAGTTGTGACTTTTTGAAAGTACAGCGTTGGATGTTTCTCGCACCCCGGTTGCTTATCACTCGCTCCGCCCTACTGAGTCCACCTAATGCCTCATAACAAAGTCCTACACAGTGGAGAAACTAAGAGGGTTGTGAATTACTGTTTCGACTTTGGTAAATGAACGAAACGAGTTAGTGTGTCATTAAAGAAGTAGTGTAGTGCTATTTAATTATTCACATCGCTGCTGTGCGTATTTTCTTTGGATTTTAAAGCTGGCATTATTGCAGCGAAGCACATTTGCAAGTGATTCACTAATCTTCGAAGTAATTGGCATGATAAAATTGTAAATCGAAAATTATTAATTTCAACTGTTTAGGTTTATTCATTTTGATTTTGAGGCGTGTATATATAACTGCAGAATATCATCAGAAAGTGAATATACTTAAAATAATATTGAACGGATATCTCTGTTAGGTATACATAGTGTGTAACCGCGCTGTGTAGCCGCGTAGTCTTGGGAGACTTGCCACGGTTCGCGCCGCTCACCCCGTCGGAGGTTCAAATGGCTCTGAGCACTATGGGACTCAACTGCTGAGGTCATCAGTCCCCTAGAACTTAGAATTAGTTAAACCTAACTAACCTAAGGACATCACAAACATTCATGCCCGAGGCAGGATTCGAACCTGCGACCGTAGCGGTCTTGCGGTTCCAGACTGCAGCGCCTTTAACCGCACGGCCACTTCGGCCTGCGTCCCCGTCGGAGGTTCGAGTCCTCCCTTGGGCATGGGTGCAGGGGTGTGTCTTACCGTAAGTTAGTTTTAAGTTAGATTAAGTAGTGTGTAAGCCTAGGGACCTATGACCTCAGCAGTTTGATCCCCTAGGAACTTGCCACAAATTTCCAATTTTCTCCATATTGTGTACTCACATTACTTAATACTTTTCGCGTAGTGTATCTACTCTAGAAAGCGCTTCGCACTCGAGTGTTAGGCGTCGACGATGGGACGGAGCGAGTGACAACCAGTCGATGCTACAGTTTAAAAGGTATTCTTTGCGAAGGATATAACGGCGTACAATTACAATTAAGATCCTAATTTTCGCGTGGAAATTGTTGCCGTGACTGATCTCTTGCAAGTGTGATTTTTCTTTGCAAAATGTGAGGTGAAGATAAAATATGACATCCAGTGGGTGATGTTTCCCTGTCGGAAAGGTTTGTGGTTTTTCTGACTTTTAGCCAACACGGATGACTGGCAGTGCCCGAGGTTCAGCCTGTATTGCTGGTGGCGGACTGTTCACTACTGACAGTGGACGGTGAATGGTTGACTCCACCATTCACTCGCGCTGAAGAAACATCGGGAACCAAAACACAAAATAGTTTTCTTCCGACGATACCGAGTCGATCACCAACAGGGGATGTGAATATTGTTTGATTTTCAGAACGTGTAATCCCAGGGAATATCATCGATCAATATTTCACAGATACTAGCAAACATAACAGAGATTAGCCCTCTTCGATAAGCGAACAATGCACAGAAATAGATAAATGGACCACTACATTGGTACTGTACCGGACGGAGCACCACCATAACATTGGTATATGTTGGCTTCCGCCTTAAAATTTTTCCCGCGATCACAGTCGATACTAGCTGAAAACGATATACCTCAGGAAGAGAATGAGTGAGAGAGAGAGAGAGAGAGAGAGAGAGAGAGAGAGAGAGAGAGACAGGGAGAGGGGGGCAGGGGGGGGGACGGAGGGAGGAAGAACAAGCTTATTAACCTCTTACGTGGGAATTTTTCATCCGCTCCTCTGCCTCTGCGGTAACTTACCTGAGCACACGCCTTGCTCTCTCATTAAAATATATTTTTGTTGATTTTATTTTATGTAAAAAAACTAATGTGGTTTATGCTTGACTATAAGAAATTAAAGAAGAGAATTAAATATTATTTAACATAATTAGAGGTCGTTTTAAGTGTGGAAAATTTCAAACGTGGTGATGCACAGAGACATTCTTCACATTCTGCACACCAACAAGATGTCTGTTTTACAAGACCGCTTTCAGTGAATGTTCCACACTTTTTTGTCAGTCCTTTCGTTACTGTGCTTGACAAAAACTGTACAAAGTGCGTGCCTATAAGACGAAACTCTTTTGGTGCTATGGTTGGGCATCCATTTGATGACCCTTGCTGTGAAAAGGATACGGCTACTTGTTCGTAGAGACTAATCATGAACTCCAATTTGCTTTTTTTTAATTTTTTTTAACCGCAACGTTTTTCATGCAGAACGTGTGTATGAAAGTGTGCGACGTTCAATATACGGTGAAAAATCTTCTGATAATATTTGTCCAGCCTAATCCTTGTCATCTGGTAGTTTTGCAATAGGGAATCACAGTTATCCATACCTCCTATAATTTTGTAATTTGTGGTAGCACATGGCTTTTACGCGATGGCGATTTCCAGAATTTACTTCTTGAAATATATCGTCATGGAACCAAGCAGCATAACGTGTCTCACTCGTCCTAAATCAAGATCTGCTTGTTTCTGTACGGCGTTACGTATTCGATCACCTTTTCACTTTTCATAAAGTCTGCGAACTCCTTTCTGTTTTAGCACATTCTAACAACAATATCGATGTTGTTACTCATTTGTTTGTGAACTATTCATTAGTTTGTGAACCAAATGTGGACTAATGTACCAGTTGTCGAGGTAAGTACAGTAACCCTTTCTGAACAAATAGTGAGCTAATTCCGAAACAGTTTGAAATGTTATTTTCTTTTTACGATAAGGACTGCCGTAATTTTTGTATTACCGACATAAGTAGTAGAGTGCCATAATTAGACGAGAATGTATTATCTTGACTGACTACTGGTACGGCTGAAACTTGCTTGTGACAAATCTCAAGTTTCATTCTAGTATTCTTTGCTTTCTATAAAAAGGGACAACACTGATAACATATTCGGTGCCTAGTAATCGATGCGTGACATGCAGACAGTCTTTGGTCAGTACGAACATCGAAACATCAGTAGGAGCTCAGTGCGGCGTCGTGTTGGTAACACGCATTGTTGGAATGGGATAGAGGAGAAGTGGATGAGAGAGAGACTATCTTGGTTGTGCTTCCTGTCCAACGCTGCAAGGTTCTTCTGTGTGCAGCGCTGTTATGATACGTTTTCAGTGGAGGAGATAATCCGCAAACTGCCCTGAGTTTGCTTTCTGTTACTGCTGTTGCGAGCTACGAGTTATAGTGAGATTAACCCAAGACTTGGGCAGCTTAACGTATTAATTCAGTGCAACCATTGCAGGTTTATAACGGGTCATTACAAACGATAGGATTAACGTTTACGTGACCAGTGGGACATATATGTCCCACATACAGATTAATTTCCCTGAGTTCACAGAGATATTAGCGTTCCACATCTGATGGTGCTGCGATATAGTGTTGAATGTATCAACTGTCCGAAGACCACAGTCTCTTTGTTTGGCACATAATGCACGAGAAATCAGTTGTGCATTGTGTGCCCTGCGTTTTGGCGGCTTTATGTGTTTTTTACTATCCGCAATAGATAACTTCAGTAAAGGTATCTATCGTTTTTTTATATTTTTTTTGCTTGAAATATGCACGTATTTACTGATAAAACATTTTTAAATTCAGTTAATGATTTGCCTTATAGGCAGTATGTGTCGAGAATTTCTTTTTATTTCTTTTGTTCATATTTGTGTCTAAATTTTTATGTTTACATATTTTATTCGGGAATAGAATGTTATTTTATATCCTTTGATTTTACATGAAACGGAAAACTTTACAAACTCCAGATTTTTTTTATGAATGACTGCCTTCTCCTTCTTTTTATATTTCTCCGTCCGCAGCTCGTGGTCGTGCGGTAGCGTTCACGCTTCCCGCGCCCGGGTTCCCGGGTTCGATTCCCGGCGGGGTCAGGGATTTTCTCTGCATCGTGATGACTGGGTGTTGTGTGATGTCCTTAGGTTAGTTAGGTTTAAGTAGTTCTAAGTTCTAGGGGACTGACGACCATCGATGTTAAGTCCCATAGTGCTCAGAGCCATTTTTTTATATTTCTCCCAGTTGAAACCTGTTTCGTAAGAGCAATGTGAAAGGAAATTTTGGCACATTTTTCCCCGTTATTGCAGTTCCTACTGGTGAAACAGTTTACTATTGAAGCGTCCAAAAGAAAATAAAAAAGACTATGCCACCAACTGATTGACCTACTGACCTACTACCAATACCAGCTCCCATTATAACTGTGTACTGTACTATGCATAGAGGGCAGATTATAGCTGAGATTATACCATCTCTGTTTTCTCGTGTGACGAATTTGATATCTTCGGGGGATGAGCGGTTAACAGAACTGTAACTGACTTGTTATCTTGCCATTTTACTGCACATTCATAACCTTTTTTACGGATGATAATGTGCGATTATATGCAGTTGGAAAATATTTTCCAGTAAGGAGCACAAGGAGGCTTTGCAGACAATGCAGCAAATGGAAGCAAGAGATAAAAGCTAATTTCGCATGTAGCTACTGAAAAGTACGGTTAAGTATTTAGCCGTGTTTTGAGAAATTTCATAAAAATGTTAAACAGTGAATAAATAATTTTGTTTGACATAATAATGGCACTTACTTCCTCCGTTACACAGATCCTAATCCCTAGCAAAGAATTTATTTTAAATGGAACGTATACAAGGTGATTCAGGAGGAATGTCACAGAAGTTGCGAAGTGATTCCACTCGTAAAAATAAACGGAAGAAGTCCGATGAACATGTGTCCGATTTTCGATCATTACACACATCCATGAATGAATATGAAGACAAGTGGGAATGTTACTTCCCGAAATGGTTTGTAGGAACTGTGAACTGTGATGGATAGAATAATAGTGGGACAGATGATTGACCTATCCTACAAGAAGTACGGGGGTTCTTCGACAGATGGCAGCACTGTGACGACGTCGCACCGAGGCAACAGCTGCAAGCGTACTCAGTGTGCAATCGTGGCTTGGATTAGTGAACAGTCGTGAGGCCGAGAGCACGTCGTGCTTGACCGTTGTTTAATGAAACAAGTCCTTATGCTGTTAATACCAACATGCTGCGTTAAGTCCACCCTTGCAGAATATGCAGACATATTATTTGTATATGGGTACTGTAATAGTAGTACCCATGCGGCTCTGACAATACCAGAGACTTAAAATCCGAACGTGAGGAAATCCAGTCAGTTGAGGAGAAGGAAGAAATTGTTGCAATGGTACAGTGGAGTCCCACCTCCAGTACACAAGGGTTAGCCATCAGCTTGACATTCTAAAAATGCGAGTGTGTGATACATTATATTCTGACGTCTTGTATCCATTCCATGTGCAGCCCGTGTAACATCTGCTTTCGGGTCACTCAGTAAGCGGACACAAATTTTGTGAATGGTTGGCTGTAAGTAGAGACTTCATGCAGTACACTCTATTTCGAGATGAAGCTACATTTACTTGCAGTAGCATCATGAAAACCTGCAATTCTCATACAGGGGCGATGGAGAACCCACTTGATACTAGGGAAACAAGATTCCACGTTAGGCTCTCAGTGAACGTCTGGTGTGGTATGGTTGATAACCTGTTGATAGGGCCTGTGTTCCTGCCAAATTGCATGACATTAGTAGCAGCCGCACATTTCCTGATATAAGACCTATCTGCACCTTTGTAAGATTGGACATTAGACCAACAACAGCAAATATACCTCCAAAATGATGGATCACTAAATCGTTGTACCATACAAGTATCCCAGACAAGTTTCCTCAACGGTGGATTGGCTATGGGGGATCAATTCACTGATCCATGAGCACTCGTATTTCTCGTACACAGGCTGTGGAGAACCGCATGACACAAGGGAAACGAGATTCCAAGTTAGGTTCTCGGAGAACGTCTAGTGTTGTATAGTTAATAAATTGGTGATAGGGCCTGTGTCCCTGACATTAGTAGCATCCGCACATTTCCTGATATTAGACCTACCTGCACTTTCGGAAGATCTGACATTAAACCAACAACAACAAATGTACTTCCGTCATATCGGTTTACCGATTAACGACACCAGACATGTATCCCAGTATTTGAATAACGCATTCCTCAACGGTGGATTGGCCACGGAATATCCATTCATTCTCCTGTCAGATCACCCGACCTAACCCCATTAGACTTCTTTAGTAGGGCTGTTTAGAGGGGGATGTGTACGCTACGAAGATGGATACAGATGAAGAACTTATGGCTCGCATCACCGATGCTGTTGCCCGCATTAAGGTCTGCCGAGATGGTGTTGGACGAGCAGCACATCACACCCTCCAGTTCATTGACAAAAGCACTGAGATGGCTGGGGGACCTTTCGAACACCTCATGTTCGATAGATCAGATATCTGTCCCGCCATCAATCTGTCCACCTCAGCGGTTACACAGCATTTCGGTAAGTAATGTTCACGCTTATCTTCACAATCATTCATGGATTTGTGTCGTCTTCAACCTCTTGTGTTCCACAACGATAGAAAATCGGTTACATATTCATAGGACTTTTTCGGTTTATTTTCACATGTTAAATCACCTTACAAATTGTGTAATTTTCCTCGTGAATCACCCTTTGGACTCCAGGAGGTTTTTTTTTTTTTTTTTTTTTTTTGTGGGACCATTTATTCCTCCTCGAATGCAGCGAGACGCATGCGTCGCACTTAAAATAGTTATGAAAATGTAAACTTCAATCGAAATTTAGAAATGTGGTCTGATCTGTGTACCCAT
The DNA here is from genome assembly GCF_023864275.1 of Schistocerca cancellata. Classification (NCBI taxonomy): domain Eukaryota; kingdom Metazoa; phylum Arthropoda; class Insecta; order Orthoptera; family Acrididae; genus Schistocerca; species Schistocerca cancellata. The sequence continues at coordinate 303,942,533 of NC_064628.1, read as the reverse complement.
TCCAAAAGCAGGAAACCAATTTTTACAATAACAGCCGAAACGCTAGCCAATATAGACACAGAAGAGTTAATTTGTTAAATGAAACAGCAAATTTTAGTCAGATGAAGAAAAAAATGTTCAATTGTGTGTGAAATCTTATGGGACTTAACTGCTAAGGTCATCAGTCCCTGAGCTTACACACCACTTAACCTAAATTAACTTAAAGACAAACACACACACACCCATGCCCGAGGGAGTACTCGAACGTCCGCCGGGACCAGTCGCACAGTCCATGACTGCAGCGCCCTAGACTGCTCGGCTAACCCCGCGCGGCTCAGATGAAGAAAGAAACGAAACAGTATCCTTTTATACTGTCCTAGATGTACTCCTAAAGTGCGCGTCATTTATGACGGCGGCCGAGTTTAGGTTCGTTCTGCTCATCTGACATCACAAAACACAATGAGCCAATGAACAGAGAACAACGTTGCCAAAGCTCGACTGCAGCACAGAGCACGGACGAGTGTCTTCAGTTTTAGAAACGTTCAGTCATAAATAAAGTAATTGAACAAAAGCAATGTCTTGGTAGCAGAACTTCTTTTATAGAAAGTTTGGAAAAAGCATTCTTTATACCAATTGCTTCATATTCTATTAATTAATTAAACCAAACAAGCAGTAAGCCTCCTAATCCAGGTCATAGCAAGGAAAGGTGTTTGTATCATTCTCACTAACCACTTTTTCGCAATAAAGAACAGCGGTAATTGTTTATTTCCTATTGTACTTCGACGAAACGTGACTAATTCATACCAACAATGTTTGTCGGTATTTTGCGTGATATTTTAAAGCCCTCTGGGGGATATATTGAACGACGAGCTGCCTTAGCGTTAGCCGGCACGGTAACTCAGCGTGTTTGGTCAGAGGGCTAGCTGCCCTCTGTAATAAAAAAAAACTGAGTTAATGGATCAACTGACATGGGTGTCTTTCGACGTCCGCCCCGAGCAGATACAACGAATATAACGAACAAAATGAGATTAAAAAAAATAAATAAATAAAAAATAGTGTAATGGTTAAAGCTTATGACTACTAAGCGAAAGGTTCTGAGTTCAAACCTTGTTTGGTGCTTAATATTTTCTTTATTTAAAAACAATATCGAAGTGTCTTACTTCATGAATTTTATTCGTTTGAATGCTATGGACTTTTACATCTGCAAACTCTTCAAAATTTCGTGCAATGGTTTACTACATCTAATGCTGCACAATAACTGCGTTGAACATCGAAACAAAATTAAGTCATTTATGGGGGGAAGGTAACAGTCATGAGTCTGCAGAGGCGAGCAGTGCAATGATGACAAAATAGCGCACATCGCGGAATGCGGGGAGCACGTCTCTGTAGCAGCGAAAGGGTTAATGCGGCCGTGGTGGCTTTACTTCATAAACTGCGCGCTCCCCCCTAAACGTAAGTTTGCGAACTATACTATGGCGCTGCTTCTCTTGGCGGGTACAACTGGCAACGCAGCAATCTCCCTCGTCTGGGCGGGCATGCGCGAACCGCCAAGATAAAAGAATTGAACTATAGTTCGGAAGCATTAGAGGTATTCACTCCGAGCGTTGCCAACTTGCACAGAGGTTGGTGTGGGCGACGCCCGTGAGCAGTGTGAAGTGTGTGCGGGCGCGGTGGTGGACGCCCGCCTCCCACGCAAGCCGGCAGCGCCAGTTGACAGCAGTGGTTCCCACGGCCCGGCCTGTGCTAGCCACCCACATAGGGCGCGCACACCCAGCTGCGTAGCCAGGCCCAGCCGGCGCACTTTGCCGCTCTTCGGAGCGTCACCGGCTTGGCTGGCTGGTTGGTCCGCTGGCGCAACTTGCCCGCGCGCCTGGCAGGTAGTGCCGATCCGTGTCCCCTATCGAAGTTCTCCGTCTGGCACGGCAGAAGCAGCGTAAATTTGGACTCACTCGTTGGCGGGACGGCTTTAATTCTTTATGCTAACGAACTTAATGGCTGATTTAAATGCCCGAGAGTGTTGTCATTAACGCGTTTACATTGCGAGTAGCTTAGGAACATTTCGGAGCCCGGTTGTTTCTTTGTAGGCATGGCGCGATTTATTTCATTGCCATTTATACGAACTTCGTTACGTAAGCGAATCAGACACGACCTTCAAACTTATAGAGAAGGTATCTATAAGCCTTCAACAGCACTGTATCATGTTCCAAGTTTATCAAACGTATTTTTAGATAATGTTAAGTTAGAGGAAGAAGCCTTTCTTTGTTAATAATTCTTGAGCTCTGTGTTTATGGATGTAATTACTTGGGGAAATACAGCAACCAGGCATTTCTATACACCTTTATTTGTGCCAAACACGTTTTGGGTTTTCGCCCATCTGCAGGTGATATAGTATATTTACATCCCCATTAGCTGTAAATTTATATGCACTGTATTTTGAACACTGTTTCTGCCCTGAGCAAAATAACAATCCCTGTAAGTACCATGTTTCCATAACTTATAGTTACGTTTAGTTAACAGTGATAATTATATTTACTGCTGTTCTGTAACCTGTAGCGCCTTATTTCGGATTTATATGCAGAACACATACATTCAGCTTCACTGATGTGCCGATGCAGCGCACCATTCGCCATGTCGCTGACTTACGTGTTTGTTTCAGTAATTACTTCTCAAAGTCAAGGTTCCTGAGGCGTGGCCGGCTCGCGTTGATGCCGTTTGTTCTTTGGCATTTTGTCGCATTCGAGTGGCGTCTTATTTCTCCCTGAGTTACTACCATAACGAGTTGCTGACTTGCCTCCGTCAGTGGCAGCAGCTGCGCTTATCGACACTAGTACTGCTGTGCCATCTTCTGCGTGACCGTTGTACTTCTGTGTTGTGATGTGTGTGGCAGTCAGTGGGTTGGGACAGGGCAGCGAGGAAGTCTCCGTGGTTCGCGGTCAGGCCAGGACCGCTAGCAGCGTGCACGCGCGGTCGGATTGTGAGGCGCCAGCTGCGAGAGCTACAAGTTCGTTGCCCACCGAACCTGGACACTGAACTTGAGTGATCGGTTAACCTGTTATCAAACCTCAACTGCTGTGATACGTCTCAGTTCATTGCCAGTTATTGCTTCCTGGGCCGTTGCGGCTAGCTGCAACGTATGGTGTGTTGGAGTCGGTGAAAATTTGCAGCCGTCTTCCTGTATGGTCTTTAACTGCTACATTGGTTGTTACTTATCAGTGAGATGCACCAGCGGTATTTTCTGCGTTGTGGCCGTTAGCGCCCAAGTTACCTGCCCTGGTCGTTAGCATAGTTTCACGGTAGTGTGACCGGCCGTGGTGGCCGAGCGGTTCTAGGCGCTACAGTCTGGAACCGCGCGACCGCTACGGTCGCAGGTTCGAATCCTTCCTTGGGCATGGATGTATGTGATGTCCTTAGGTTAGTTAGGTTTAAGTAGTTCTAGGGGACTGATGACTTCAGAAGTTAAGTCCCATAGTGCTCAGAGCCATTTGAACCATTTAAAGCGGTAGTGTGTTTTTCCTCGCCGTGTTGATGCTGTCCGGCACAGCGTGTAGTTCGACAGCCTTTTAGTTGTTTGTTCATATTTTTTTCTTGAGAGTGGTTATTGTGCTTTGGCTGTTTTTAGACGCCAATTTTGAGGACGTAGTGCGGCTGGTATCTTCGTCCTTGGCTGATATTTTCCGTTGTCGTTCCGTTGGTCGCGCGGAAGGGAATTGATTAGGTTATTGGTCGGTCCTTCAGCCGTCCGTGGGTCGGGTTGCCATCCTATTAATTAACCTTACTCTACATCTACATCTACATTTATACTCCGCAAGCCACCCAACGGTGTGTGGCGGAGGGCACTTTACGTGCTACTGTCATTACCTCCCTTTCCTGTTCCAGTCGCGTATGATTCGCGGGAAGATCGACTGTCTGAAAGCCTCCGTGCGCGCTCTAATCTCTCTAATTTTACATTCGTGATCTCCTCGGGGGGTATAAGTAGGGGGAAGCAATATATTCGATACCTCATCCAGAAACGCACCCTCTCGAAACCTGGCGAGCAAGCTACACCGCGATGCCTGCCTGCCTCACCTCACCTTACGTTAGAGCTACCTCCTCAGGCCGACCCTTGAAACACTTCTCAGCACCACTGTTCTGTTGGTTTTAGATTGTGATTTTCATTTTAGTCTGATGTACTATGCGAGGTCTTCAGGCGTCTATTAATTTAGTTTGTTTTAATTTTAAAATAAGGCCTACAGCAGACTTAAATTAAAATTTGAAGACTGATTTGTTTAGAAACTAAATTTTGAAAGTTTGTCTACCTCCAATTTTTGCTATCCAGGCTGTAAGCCCTGAGTTGTTCAATGTCTTGTGTGTGGCCTTCAGCGGAGTATTTACGTGAAATATTTTTTTTAGTAGGACCTTCAGCCGCGTGTATTCTTTAAAGCAATTTTTAGAATCTGTGTTCAGGCCTTCAACCGTTCTTGTTTTTGGTGTGGTTGTGGACCTTCAGCCCAGGAGGTATTGCAAGTTTTCTTAACTAGGCCTTCAGTCGTATTGTTTTAATTTGACCCTTTTAAGGCAATATGTAATTAAGTGATTCTTAGGAAAATAAAATTTTGTGTGTTTTGTGCAACTAACAGTAACTGATTACGGCCCCCTCCACAATCATAACCTGATCCGCTCTATCCTGCGAAACCAGATTTCACTTCCATTTTGTTATACACCGAGGTATCATGGGATACCTCCTGATGTCGCATCAGACCTCCTTTTGCCCGGCGTAGTGCGGGAACTCGACGTGTCAGGGGCTCGACAAGTCGTTGAAAGTCCCCTGCAGAAATACCAAGCCGTGCTGCCTCTATAGCGAAGCGAAAGTGTTGACGGTGCAGCATTATGTCCAATAAATGTTCTATGAGATTCATGTCGGATGATGTTCGCCCCCGGTTGCTGAGTGGTGCCGGCACGGTAGCTCAGCGTGTTCGGTCAGAGGGCTGTGTGTGCTCTCTGTAATAAAAAAACTGAGTCAAGGAACCAACGATCAATTTGAACGGATGTCTTGTGACGTCCGCCCCGACCAAACGCAACGAACTATATCGAACAAAATGAGTAAAAAAGCCGCCACGGTAGCTCAGCGTGTTCGGTCAGAGGGTTACGTCCCCTCTGCAAAAAAAAAAAAAAAAAAAAAAAAAAAAAAAAAAAAAAAAATGAGTTAATCGATCATCAACGAATTATTTAAACGGATGTCTTACGACGTCCGCCCCGAGCAGACGCAACGAACAAATGCGAATAAAATGAGATTAAAAAAAAAAAAGTGGTCAGCGCGACAGAGTGTCAATCCTAAGGGCCCGGGTTCGATTCCCGGCTGGGTCGGAGATTTTTTTTCCCCTCATGGAATGGGTGTTGTTTTGTCCTAATCATCATCTTTTCATCCCCATCGACGCGCAAGTCGCCGAAGATGCGTCAAATCGAAAGACTTGCACCCGGCGAACGGTCTACCCGACGGGAGGCCCTAGTCACAGGACGTTATTATTATATGTCGGATGATCTTGGTGGCCAAACAATTCGATCGAATTGTCCAGAATGTTCTTCAAACCAATCACAAACATCTGTGGCCCGGTGTCGTGGCGCATTGTCATCTATAAAAGTTCCATCGTTCTTTGGGAACATGACATTCATGGATAACTGCAAATGGTCTCCAAGTAGCCGAAGAAAACCGAGGACCCATCCCGTGTACATACAGCCCACACTGTTATGGAGCCACCACCAGCTTGCGTAGTGCCTTGTTGACAACTTGGGTCTATGGTTTCGTGGGGTCTGCACCACACTCAAGGCAAGCAATCAGCTCTTACCAACTGAAATCGGAACTCATCTGACGAGGTTACGGTTTTCCATTCGTCAAGCTTCAAACTGATATGCCTACGAGCCCAGGAGAGGCGCTGTAGGCGGTCTCGTGCTGCTAGTAAAGACATCCGCGTCGGTCGTCTGTTGCCATAGCTTATTAACGCAAAATTTTGCCACACTGTCGAAACTGTCCTTCATGGAACGTCGCATATTGAATTCTGTGACTATTTCACTCAGTGTTGCATGTCTTTTAGCAATTACACCTCCACGAAGACGCCGGTGCTCTCAGTCGTTTAGTATAGACAGTCGCCCACTACGATGTTCGTGGTGAGAGGAAATGAGCTTTTATTCGATGTGTACGCGATACTACTACCATCTGTATATGTGCATATCGCTATCCCATGACTTTGCCACCATCGTGTGTATTCAGAAACTGTTTCTCAAGGCGGTTGATGATATAGCCTCTCTTTGATAATGCATACCTGAGTATTACTAAAAAAATGAATGGTGGTGTACTCTTTGCTTAGCATACAATGAGGTGCTGTAACGACAACACTAGGGCATTTTACAGATATAAGTTCTAGGGAATTTATGATACAAAACTGACTGCATTACGAAAAATTGTGTGTGCGTTCACATCAAACTATCAAGACGTTTCGGATCTCCTCATCACACTGCGCAACTGGCAGACAACAAGTCTCCAACAGTCAGTAATAAATGTCACCAAATTCTAAACTAACTCTTTTTGCTTCCAATTGTCTCTAGATCACTTATTTTGCAACAGCCTTATTACATCACCTGTTGCTTCTGCCACTTTTTCACTTTGCTTTTTATTTGAGAACTTACCCATGAATTACAGTCCTGTGATTTATTAGAAGTTACTGAATACTCTTCTGGAACCCTTAGTGAGAACTAAAGGTTTGGTGTTCAAAAGGGAAATATTATCAAGATAATCGAGAATGCATTAACAAATCGGCCAAAAATCGTCTTTACAGGCATTCTATTTACCGTTTTAAAACCTTCGCATGTTAGTATATTGACAACAATTAAAAATTTCACTAGTAACTACAGTAATAATAATAATAATAATAATAATGACAGTAATAATGATGATGATATGATGAAAAGAGCTTACGGTCTGACAAAGAAAAACAACAAAAAGTATGTAGCTAAAAAAACAAAACCAAAACTCTATACCACAGTGGTAAGACCAAAATGATTATGTGCATGTGACTGCTTGATGATGAGCTATAGTTTGGAAAGAATAGAGGTACTTGGAAGATGGATTATTAAAAAGAATTATGAGTGCAATAAAACTAAAAATGTTCAGAAAGTGAGAAGTAACGAGATCTACGAAAGTTTGGAGAAAATCAATGTGCTTTGGACATCTCTATCGAATGAATGAGAACAGTCTCACGAGCAAATATTCCAGTATTTCTGGAAAAAGTGATACACAATAGCGTGAATTAGAGAAATAAGAAAGTAACTAGAAGAAAACAATGTCAAAGATTCGGAAGTAAGGACAATAAAGTTTTTTAAGAATAAATTCCAAAATTTAGAAGGCTTTTAAGTCAAAGAAATAAGAAATCGAGAACAACATGGGCAAAAGAAAGGCAAAGGAAACAGGAAGAAAAATGGAGTAAATAATAATTTTTTAAATTTATTACTTTTATTTTTTATTCTTTTAATAATGATAATAATAATAATAATGATAATAATAATAACTTCAGTTACTATAAAGCAACAATACTCTCTGTTAGTACAGGTTTATTTTATGATAATTTTGTTTGTTTATGACATTTTCATTGCAGGGTTCGTCGCATATTTGCTATCTTCAGGTTTCTTAGTTATATAATTAAAGATTATCTTTTCACAAATTATGCATACCAAATGAATGCCAGAGTACTTTCAATGGATTGATAAATCCATCCGTGACTTGCCGAGGCCTTCCAGATGCACATCGTATGCTGAGAATCAAGACGAAATTATGTGTAGTAAAATTAAAAGAACTGGAGATGCTAATCATAACCAGAAACCGATAATTAAAAAAGTACTAGGAAATATTAGTAGTAAGCTTCAAGACTATTATCGCATTTATTGTAATTCCAGTGAACTTCACCACTGAGGAGGCGAACTTAGGTCGCTTTTGTCCGAAGGAGCTGCTTGTGGCACAATCTCATATGATACCCGACAACTTCCCAAAATACCAAAGATGTAGGAAGGTTGGGAAGGAATATAGGTATAGACTGTTGTGTTCCTTTCGTTTTATTGTCATCTGATACTTGACATTTTTCTGCTTTCCCGCACATGGTGTGTATTGTGCCACCCAGAATTTAGTAATTATATCTAGGATGCCGTTTCAATCGCCACGTCGTCGTGCTGCTGTTTCAAGAACAACAAGAAATTCTAAAATTAAAATTTCAGTTGTAAATCGTGAAATCTTGTCATATCTACAAAAATCAGTGTATTTTTCTGGTGAACATCTTCCATTATGGAACAAGAAACTAAAGAGGAACAGATTCATTTCGAGAAACAAAATAGATATCTTTATTTTTATGGTTGATCAGAAAACTATTCAGAGATAATTTTATGATGCTCCCGAAACTGTTATTTTAACTGACCAAAATAATTGACGTTTATGTGATACCGGCATCTAGTTCCATACTCTGTAAATTACTAGCAGAGGGAAAATCAGTAGAGAAAAACATAGATCGGAAAGTATCCAACACAAAATCGACGACGTGGGAGCAAAATGTACTCGGAGACGAAGTTTAGCACAGAAAAGGAAGTCGTGGCCGGCCGCATGATACCAATCTGGAGACTGATGAAAAACTATAATTCCATTAATAAGGCTCGATTAATAGTGAGTTCCCCCCCGTGAACCATGGACCTTGCCGTTGGTGGGGAGGCTTGCCGTATCGTAGGTGCAACCACAATGGAGGGGTATCTGTTGAGAGGCCAGACAAACGTCTGGTTCCTGAACAGGGGCAGCAGCCTTTTCAGTAGTTGCAAGGGCAACAGTCTGGATGATTGACTGATCTGGCCTTGTAACAATAACCAAAACGGCCTTTCTGTGCTGGTACTGCGAACGGCTGAAAGCAAGGGAAACTACAGCCGTAATTTTTCCCGAGGGCATGCAGCTTTACTGTATAGTTAAATGATGGCGTCCTCTTGGGTAAAATATTCCGGGGGTAAAAGTGTCCCCCATTCGTATCTCCGGGCGGGGACTCCTCAGGAGGACGTCGTTATCAGGAGAAAGAAAACTGGCGTTCTACGGATCGGAGCGTGGAATGTCAGATCTCTTAATCGGGCAGGTAGGTTAGAAAATTTAAAAAGGGAAATGGATAGGTCAGATATAGTGGGAATTAGTAAAGTTCGGTGGCAGGAGGAACAAGACTTTTGGTCAGATGAATACAGGGTTATAAATACAAAATCAAATAGGGGTAATGCAGGAGTAGGTAATAATAATGAATAAAAAATAGAAGTGCGGGTAAGCTACTACAAACAGCATAGTGAACGTATTATTGTGGCCAAGATAGACACGAAGCCCACGCCTACTACAGTAGTACAAGTTTATATGCCAACTAGCTCTGCAGATGATTAAGAAATTGATGATATGTATGATGAGATAAAAGAAATTATTCAGATAGTGAAAGGAGACGAAAATTTAATAGTCATGGGTGACAGGAATTCGAGAGTAGGAAAAGGGACAGAAGAAAACATAGTAAGTGAATATAGATTGGGGGTAAGAAATGAAAGAGGAAGCCGTCTGGTAGAATTTTGCACAGAGCGTAAATTAATCATAGCTAACACTTGGTTCAAGAATCATGAAAGAAGGTTGTATACATGGAAGAACTCTGGAGATACTAAAAGGTATCAGATAGATTATACACTCCTGGAAATTGAAATAAGAACACCGTGAATTCATTGTCCCAGGAAGGGGAAACTTTATTGACACATTCCTGGGGTCAGATACATCACATGATCACACTGACAGAACCACAGGCACATAGACACAGGCAACAGAGTATGCACAATGTCGGCACTAGTACAGTGTATATCCACCTTTCGCAGCAATGCAGGCTGCTATTCTCCCATGGAGACGATCGTAGAGATGCTGGATGTAGTCCTGTGGAAAGGCTTGCCATGCCATTTCCACCTGGTATCAGATAGATTATACACTCCTGGAAATTGAAATAAGAACACCGTGAATTCATTGTCCCAGGAAGGGGAAACTTTATTGACACATTCCTGGGGTCAGATACATCAGTAAATTCAGTTGGACCAGCGTTCGTGCTGGACGTGCAGACCGCGTGAGACGACGCTTCATCCATTCCCAAACATGCTCAATGGGGGACAGATCCGGAGATCTTGCTGGCCAGGGTAGTTGACTTACACCTTCTAGAGCACGTTGGGTGGCACGGGATACATGCGGACGTGCATTGTCCTGTTGGAACAGCAAGTTCCCTTGCCGGTCTAGGAATGGTAGAACGATGGGTTCGATGGCGGTTTGGATGTACCGTGCACTATTCAGTGTCCCCTCGACGATCACCAGTGGTGTACGGCCAGTGTAGGAGATCTCTCCCCACACCATGATGCCCGGTGTTGGCCCAGTGTGCCTCGGTCGTATGCAGTCCTGATTGTGGCGCTCACCTGCACGGCGCCAAACACGCATACGACCATCATTGGCACCAAGGCAGAAGCAACTCTCATCGCTGAAGACGACACGTCTCCATTCGTCCCTCCATTCACGCCTGTCGCGACACCACTGGAGGCGGGCTGCGCGATATTGGGGCGTGAGCGGAAGACGGCCTAACGGTGTGCGGGACCGTAGCCCAGCTTCATGGAGACGGTTGCGAATGGTCCTCGCCGATACCCCAGGAGCAACAGTGTCCCTAATTTGCTGGGAAGTGGCGGTGCGGTCCCCTACGGCACTGCGTAGGATCCTACGGTCTTGGCGTGCATCCGTGCGTCGCTGCGGTCCGGTCCCAGGTCGACGGGCACGTGCACCTTCCGCCGACCACTGGCGACAACATCGATGTACTGTGGAGACCTCACGCCCCACGTGTTGAGCAATTCGGCGGTACGTCCACCCGGCCTCCCGCATGCCCACTATACGCCCTCGCTCAAAGTCCGTCAACTGCACATACGGTTCACGTCCACGCTGTCGCGGCATGCTACCAGTGTTAAAGACTGCGATGGAGCTCCGTATGCCACGGCAAACTGGCTGACACTGACGGCGGCGGTGCACAAATGCTGGGCAGCTAGCGCCATTCGACGGCCAACACCGCGGTTCCTGGTGTGTCCGCTGTGCCGTGCGTGTGATCATTGCTTGTACAGCCCTCTCGCAGTGTCCGGAGCAAGTATAGTGGGTCTGACACACCAGTGTCAATGTGTTCTTTTTTCCATGTCCAGGAGTGTATAACGGTAAGACAGAGATTTAGGAACCAGGTTTTAAATTGTAAGACATTTCCAGGACCAGATGTGGACTCTGACCACAATCTACTGGTTATGAACTGTAGATTGAAACTGAAGAAACTGCAAACAGGTGGGAATGTAAGGAGATGGGACCTGGATAAAATGAAAGAACCAGAGGTTGTACAGAGTTTCAGGGAGAGCATAAGGGAACAATTGACAGGAATGGGGGAAAGAAATACAGTAGAAGAAGAATGGGTAGCTTTGAGGGATGAAATAGTGAAGGCAGCAGAGGATCAAGAAGGTAAAAAGACGAGGGCTAGTAGAAACCCTTGGGTAACAGAAGAATTATTGAATTTAATTGATGAAAAGAGAAAATATAAAAATGCAGTAAATGAAGCAGGCAAAAAGGAATACAAACGTCTCAAAAGTGAGATCGACAGGAAGTGCAAAACTGCTAAACAGGGATGGCTAGAGGACAAATGTAAGGATGTAGAGGCGTATCTCACTAGGGGTAAGATATATACTGAATACAGGAAAATTAAAGACACCTTTGGAGAAAAGAGAACCACTTGTATGAATATCAAGAGCTCAGATGAAAACCCAGTTCTAAGCAAAGAAGGGAAAGGAGAAAAGTGGAAGGAGTATATAGATGGTCTATACAAGGGCGATGTACTTGAGGACAATATTATGGAAATGGAAGAGGATGTAGATGAAGATGAAATGGGAGATATGATACTGCGTCAAGAGTTTGACAGAGCACTGAAAGACCTGAGTGGAAACAAGGCCCCGGGAGTAGACAACATTCCATTAGAACTACTGACGGCCTTGGGAGAGCCAGTCCTGACAAAACTTTACCATCTGGTGAGCAAGATGTATGAGACAGGTGAAATACCCTCAGACTTCAAGAAGAATATAATAATTCCAATCCCAAAGAATGCAGGTGTTGACAGATGCGAAAAACGCCGAACTATCAGTTTAATACGTCACAGCTGCAAAATACTAACGCGAATTCTTTACAGACGAACGGAGAAACTGGTAGAAGCCGACCTCGGAGAAGATATGTTGGAACACGTGAGGCAATACTGACCTTACGACTTATCTTAGACGAATGATTAAGGAAAGGAAAACCTACGTTTCTAGCATTTGTAGACTTAGAGAAAGCTTTTGACAATGTTGACTGGAATACTCTCTTCCAGATTCTAAAGGTGTCAGGAGTAAAATAAAGGGAGCGAAAGGCTATTTACAATTTGTACAGAAACCAGATGGCAGTTATAAGAGTCGAGGGGCATGAAAGGCAAGCAGTGGTTGGGAAAGGAGTGAGACAGGGTTGTAGCCTCTCCTCGATTTTATTCAATCTGTATATTGATCAAGTAGTAAAGGAAACAAAAGAAAAATTTGGAGTAGGTATTAAAGTCCATGGAGAAGAAATAAAAACTTTGATGTTCGCCGATGACATTGTAATTCTGTCAGAGACAGCAAAGGACTTGGAAGAGCATTTGAATGGAATGGTCAGTGTCTTGAAAAGAGGATATAAGGTGAACGTCAACAAAAGCAAAACGAGGATAATGGAATGTAGTCGAATTATATCGGGTGATGCTGAGGGAATGTGATTAGGAAATGAGACACTTAAAGTAGACTGGCAATGGCAAGGAAAGCGTTTCTCAAGAAGAGTAATTTGTTAACATCGAGTATAGATTTGAGTGTCAGAAAGTCGTTTCTGAAAGTATTTGTATGGATGTAGCCGTGTATGGAAGTGAAACGTGGACGATATATAGTTTGGACAAGAAGAGAATAGAAGCTTTCGAAATTTGGTGCTACAGAAGAATGCTGAAGATAATATGGGTTGATCACATAACTAATGAGGAGGTATCGAATAGAATTAGGGAGTAGAAGAGTTTGTGACACAACTTGACAAGAAGAAGGGACCGATTGGTAGTACATGTTCTGAGGCATTAACGGATCAAAATTTAGCATAGGAGGGCAGCGTGGAGCGAAAAAATCGCAGAAGGAGACCAAGAGATGAATACACTAAGCAGATTCAGAAGGATGTAGGTTGCAGTAGGTACTGGGAGATGAAGAAGCTTGCACAGGAAGAGTAGCATGGAGAGCAGCATCAAACCAGTCTCAGGACTGAAGACCACAACAACAACAACAACAACGACAATAGTGAGTTAAGTGCTTTTCGGAAGTAAAGAAATACTCCATGTATCTCCTAGCGCTATCCATGGTTTTCAGGCTACCTGCAAGATAAGCGCTAGGTCGGTTGAACATGACCGACTGTTTCAGACTCCACGTTGGTTGGCATGGAGAACATTTGTTCGAGATATCTCATCTGAGATGAATAACTGTTTAGAAGATACAAACCATCAAAACTTGAAAGTAACCACAAAAATAGAAAAATGAATGACTTTAAGTTGTAAGACATTAGTAACTTTATCGGTCAAAATTATGCTGTCTTTAATTAGTTTAACTTTATTACTTGAATTATAATATTTTTGTGTGATTTCCTGTGTATCCTATTTTGACGGCACATTGAGACACAGAAGAAGTGACAGAAGTATTACAAGTCGGAATCGAATGCGAAAAACATTCAATAAATTTTTTTTATCTGGTTTGCTGATAGTCCATGTCAAACGCTCTGAAATTCGTGTATTCAGAATACAGAATCTCTCCATACGGCTGCAGCGCTTTTCGTTCGTCTTGACCCTGGGCACATGTAACACATATTAAAATAATTGCGATGTTCCGGAAATTACTTCGTCAGCGGAGAGATTAAATGACTATCCTCGTTCGTGTTGCAGGTGGAGCCCGACGCGTGCCGCCTGCGCCTGCTGTGCCATCTGGCGGCTGACCCGCAATACTACTTCCCCGTCGCTGATATATTCAGCGAACAGATGAGGTAAATCGATAGAGGTGTTCCATTCAGTTGAAAGATACAAGACGATTTATGTGAACATACGCCCGTAGTAAATTAATTTTTAGATGCAAAATTAAGTATTTCCACACTTAAGTACGACGTCCCTTACGAAGTCTGTAACAGGGTACTTCGTCCTACAGAAATACTAATTTCTCTCACGTGAAACGATGCGCCCTTACAAGACTCGGATCATGTTTCTCATTCAGATACGTGAACCGGCTAATAACAGCGAACGATTCGAACCGGAACGTTAATAACATGAAATAACATGAAATTTAACGTAAGCACACGAACTGTCCCTATTTTTGAACGGAAGAAACTACGGAACAAAACCCCTAGTAAAGCTGAATTCCATATTTTAACTTGTTTGTAATGACCTCACTTTTTTCTAGGTTTCTCGTTTAAGACGATAATCTTTAGAAGACAAACGGACATTCCCACTGGAAGAAAAAAAATTGTAGTGGGAATAATCGCAGTACCAAGATAGATTTGTACATGGGTACCTATATTAAACTCTTTGATCTCCCAACTCTATGAGGTTCGACTCTTATTGAATTGCTTCCACATTTCGTGCTACGCTGCCGACGGTCGCTGCAAATCCTTCGTCTTGAAGCATGGACGTTGCTGATCAGTGACATAATCTATCATCAGTGACGAAGTTCTGACAGCAGAGACTTAGAAAGGACGCGTTAATCTTCGTTCGCGTTATTGGCAGAGAACGTCAGTGTCCACATTACTGTAACCTATAAAATTTATTTCAATCGATGTTCGCATAAACTGTATAATAGTTATACCAGTTTCGAGTGACTAGTAATTATTAACAGCCTGTAAATATTTCTTGGCCTATAGCTGCGTCAAGCGCGTGGTGAAAGTCAAAATTTCCATGAGACTTCACGCGTCTAGTAGGAGTCCATTGGAAATCTTGACTACTTAATAGTTATTATAATGACTAGTCAGTCGAACGCGGTATGTTCATTAACTCAGTGGCTCGTGCAGCCTGTTCGCAGAGGGTCTCAGATTTCAAGAACGTTTTTACACTGCCGCTTGTGAGACGAACTGAGCAGCTATAACTTCTGGTTAGTATTTTCTCTTCTCTGTTAATAGACATTGGAAAGCTGAGAAATCGTTATATTTAGTGATGTAAAACATACTGTATTTCTTTCGATATTTTGCGAGTTATAAGCAACCATTTTCAGGTTTTGTTAGGTTTATCCTCTCAACTTGCATTAAGAAAGCACTCTCCTGGTACTGTGTAGTGTGCAAAGCAAGAAAGATGAAAAGTGATACACCGTTTGAGTGTGCGAAATGTCTAGTGGCGTTGCCCTTGTCTTTTTTTTTTCAGGAATACTACACCAACAAAAACTTCGAAACAGTATTATCTTCACTCCTTCAATAAATAGTAAAGATAAATTTATAAATAATTCCTATCACAAAAATTACAGGGTTATTACAAATGATTGAAGCGATTTCACAGCTCTACAATAACTTTATTATTTGAGATATTTTCACAATGCTTTGCGCACACGTACAAAATCTCAAAAAGTTTTTTTAGGCATTCACAAATGTTCGATATGTGCCCCTTTAGTGATTCGGCAAACATCAAGCCGATAATCAAGTTCCTCCCACACTCGGCGCAGCATGTCCCCATCAATGAGTTCGAAAGCATCGTTGATGCGAGCTCGCAGTTCTGGCACGTTTCTTGGTAGAGGAGGCTTAAACACTGAATCTTTCACGTACCGCACAGAAAGAAATCGCATGGGGTTAAGTCGGTTGAGCGTGGAGGCCATGGCATGAATTGCTGATCATGATCTCTACCACGACCGATCCATCGGTTTTCCAATCTCCTGTTTAAGAAATGCCGAACATCATGATGGAAGTGCGGTGGAGCACCATCCTGTTGACCGTCGGCTGTGGTACGTTTAGCTCCCTGCTTGCTTTATTCGTCGACTTCCGCGGGCTACGCGTGAAACTTGCCCGCACGCGTTCAACCGTTTCCTCGCTCACTGCAGGCCGACCCGTTGATTTCCCCTTACAGAGGCATCCAGAAGCTTTAAACTGCGCGTACCATCGCCGAATGGAGTTAGCAGTTGGTGGATCTTTGTTGAACTTCGTCCTGAAGTGTCGGTGCACTGTTATGACTGACTGATGTGAGTGCATTTCAAGCACGACATACGCTTTCTCGGCTCCTGTCGCCATTTTGTCTCACTGCGCTCTCAAGCGCTCTGGCGGCAGAAACCTGAAGTGCGGCTTCAGCCGAACAAAACTTTATGAGTTTTTCTACGTATCTGTAGTGTGTCGTGACCATATGTCAATGAATGGAGCTACAGTGAATTTATGAAATCGCTTCAATCATTTGTAATAGCCCTGTATATAACCTTGAGAAAAGTGTGTAAGACAAAATATGCTGACCTTCGTAAATTTTAACGTAAATATAGGGTCGTCTGTGAGGTTAAACTACACTGCGCAAAAGAATTGTAGGATCACTTTTTGAGACCTGGACTTTTTCCCCTATTGTTAGGCAGAAGTTTGAAATTTGGCCCACAGGTGCCTGCAGCCTTTCTCTGTAATGGTGTCAAAGCGTGCCACTCAGTGACGTCATCCATGCAGCCAGCTAGGCTCCAGACAGCAAGGTATCGCCACAAGCGAGAAAAAAAGGCGAGAACGCAGAAGTTCATGTGGTGAGGTGTAAGGTGAGTTACCGATGTCACATTTGAACCAAACTCCATCTGCCCAGTGCCACCGTGGGCGTGTCACACGATTAGATGGTTGTCCACTCTCCCTTCTATTCACGCTTCTGCGATGAAGATCAGAACAATGACGTCTACCGTTAACAACCCGATGTGTCCTTATTGGTGGCCGAAGAAAACATTTTAGACCCACCTCAGCTCAGAATCGACCGAAAAGGCATCGGGAGGTGACGTAAAAGGCGCCCATGAACCCACCCCTTCCCTTGTAGCGTTTATTTGCACACATTTCATGGTCGAAAACGACGGTTTGCTGTGTGATGTTGAACAGAACGACGATCTTAACAATATCTGACACTGATGAACCCCTTTCCCCCCCCCACCCCCACTCCTAGCCTGGATGCTTCATTCCGAGGATACCGTGGGGCTGCAATACCACCATAACCTTTGCAGCATAGCGCGACCACAATTTTTGTTGCATTATACATAGTGGAACCACCGGGGACTGTTCAAAACCATTCGATAAAATCTGAACGTCATTGGAAGCATTGACACGTTCGTGAATAAAATGGCAAAAGGGTTTTCTAAGACCTCCACCGGTAGTTGGGCAACACCCAAGGTGCCAGTTGACCACCTCTGTCGAGCATTTAAAAAATGTAGATGTATAGAAGCGATCCTTGAGCGAGTACTAGGCGCATGCGGTCAGGAATCCCCTTCGACACCCCTCAAACTCCGCATGACTGCAAACATGCGTTAGAGCAGTACTATAGCGCCACCGCCACTCAGTTCTAGGGTGCTGTAGGGGTGAACGCACCGAGGAAATAGGTAGGTTCATTGGGGCTGTTATGGTCATCCTGAGGACTTTTCAGGTCGATTCTGAGAGGTGGTTGTCTAAAGTAGTTTCCTCAACCACCCACGAGAAAATCGCGAAATTTAATCACTGGGCGTCGTGGTTCTGACCTTCATTGCAGAGGTGTAGTGAGAAAGGGTGAGATGCGAAGAAAGGATGGGGGGCGTAACGACCTTACCATCGTGAGATACGTCCACTTGGTGCTGGGCGAAACTGTAGAGAAATTGGTGCCAATGTGACGTCAATAACCCACTTACTCTTCATAGGAACTTCTGGGCTTTGCCGCCGTTTTCGCACCTTGCTGACTAAAGCGTCGCCGAACGCAATGTTGACGTCTCGTGGCGCCACACTTTTTCAGTATTGAGTTACAGAGGAAGGTTGTAGGCACCTTGGAGACAAATTTCACACTCCTATGTCGCAACAGGGGAAAATGATGGGGTTTAGAAATGTTTCCCTGCAATTATTTTGCGCAGTGTATTTACATCTACATCTACATTTATACTACGCAAACCACCCAACGGTGTGTGGCGGAAGGTACTTTACGTGCCACTGTCATTACCTCCCTTTTCTGTTCCAGTCGCTTATGGTTCGCGGGAAGAACGACTGCCGGAAAGCCTCCGTGAGCGCTCGAATGTCTCTAATTTTACATTCGTGATCTCCTCTGGAGGTATAAGTAGGGGAAAGCAATATATTCGATACCTCATCCAGAAACGCACCCTCTCGAAACCTGGACAGCAAGCTACACCGCGATGCAGAGCGCCTCACTTGAAGAGTATGCCACTTGAGTTTGCTGAACATCTCTGTAAAGCTATCACGCTTACCAAATAACCCTGTGACGAAACGCGCCGCTCTTCTTTGGATCTTCTCTATCTCCTCCGTCAACCTGACCGGGTACGGATCCTACACTGATGAGCCATACTCAAGTATAGGTCGATCGAGTGTTTTGTAAGCCACCTCCTGTGTTGATGGACTACATTTCCTAAGGACTCTCCCAATGTATCTCAACCTGGTACCCGCCTTACCAACAATTAATTTTACATGATCATTCCACTTCAGATCGTTCCGCACGCATACTCCCAGGTGTCTAAAGCCATTCTCTGTAATGGAGTCAAAGCGTGGCACCCAATGACGTCATCCACGCACCCGGATAGGCTTCAGACAGGGAGGGAAGGAGGAAAATCCACCCTGGGAGAAGGAGGGGAGGTTTTAAAGAGAAGACCGCAGGTGTGAACGTTGACTGCTTGACGGGCAGTGTCCTTTCCGACTGCTCATGACGTTTCAAGAGCGCCGCTATATAGGGAGCCGAGTAAGATAATTGCAGATCGGCTGCCTGCGAGCGTTACTCTAGCTCCATATTCTCCATCACTCGCCGCGAGATTGTTTGGCGGCGTCAGATACTAAGACAGAGGTCGCTGCGAATGACCGCGCCCACAACACAGCAGTTAGTACACTTCCGGAACTCCACATGAAACGGCGCGTGCAGAGACCCGGCAGAAGACAGGGGAAAGATACGCCGATGGTACGACGAACCTGGAGCACCAGGGCTACTATCATCACATACTAAAAGCGACCATTCAGAACCGAGGACAATATTCCCTGAGACTAACTAATGTAAATCCAACAGAACAGCTTTGCCTGCATCTAAACATTGTAAAAGTTAATAAATTTTCCCCTTGCAACCAGCAGGAATCCGATGCCGGCCGGTGTGGCCGAGTGGTTATTGGCGCTTCAGTTTGGAACCGCGCGACCGCTACGGTCGCAGGTTCGAATCCTGCCTCGGACATGGATGTGTGTGATGTCCTTAGGTTAGTAGTTCTAAGTTCTAGGGGACTGATGATCTCAGCTGGTAAGTCCCATTGTGCTCAGAGCCATTTGAGCCATTTTTGAGGAATCCGCCGCCTACAACTACAGATGCAACACTGAGTGAAATAAATTTTATAGTTACGAACAGTTAATGTCTTTTTCACTTCCCAGCCATAATTGTTTTGAGTTACAGTCGCTGGCTGTTAAACATTTTTTTTCCTTTATTGTAATTTCCATTCCCCATCAGGGGTGGGCTGGCAACATCATTAGCGCTGCTCTTCAGCCGAGAGACATAAATAGACTGGAAGACATGTAAAACAATATAAAGAAGAAAACATGGCGGAATATAGAAGCAAAAATGGCGGAACAGAAGAAAAGAAAGCAAACAAAGCAGTGACTGGAAATCTAAAAAAAGTATGTTACACAAAAAACACACACTAGATTAAAAGGCACCAGGCAAAGTACGGCCGGAGCATAAAAATCATAGAACGATGAAAACAGCCACGTGATGGACGGCGTAGAATGGTACAGTCATGGACGAAAAACAGGTCGAGCACACAATGAAAACCACGTCACTAGATGACACTGTATAACGTCACCGAAACACAACACTAACGTAGCACACTGATTTATTTATTTATTTAAATGTCACGTGCCGTAGGACCAAATTGAGGAGCAAATCTCCAAGGTCATGGAACGTGTCAGTACATGAACTTACAACATAAAAAGAAATAAAAAATAAAAAAAATGTTAAAGAACCTGAAAGAAAATCAGTCCATAAGTTTAAGCAAACGCTATCAGCAATACAATGAGAATCATCTTCATTTTTCAAGGAAATCCTCGACAGAATAGAAGGAGTGACTCATGAGGAAACTCTTCAGTTTCGATTTGAAAGAGCGTGGATTACTGCTAAGATTTTTGAATTCGAGTGGCAGCTTATTGAAAATGGATGCAGCAGTATACTGCACACCTTTTTGCACAAGAGTTAAGTAAGTCCGATCCAAATGGAGGTTTGATTTCTGCCGAGTATTAACCGAGTGAAAGCTGCTTACTCTTGGAAATAAACTAATATTGGTAACAATAAACGACAATAAGGAATATACATATTGAGAGGCCAATGTCAAAATACACAGACTCGTGAAAAGAGGTCGACAAGAGGTTCGTGAACTCACACCACTTATTGCCCGAACCGCCCGTTTCTGAGCCAAAACTATCCTTCTAGAATGGGAAGAGTTACCCTAAAACATAATACCATATGACATAAGTAATGAAAATAAGCAAAGCAGACTAATTCACGTGTCGAAATATCACTCACTTTCGATACCGTTCGAATAATGAAAATGGTAGTATTAAGTGTTTGAACGAGATCCTGAACGTGGGCTTTCCACGACAGCTTACTATCTATCTGAACACCCAGGAATTTGAACTGTTCAGCTTCACTAATCATATGCCCGTACTGTGAGATTAAAACGTCAGGTTTTGTTGAATTGTGTGTTAGGAACTGTAAAAACTGAGTCTTACTGTGATTTAACGTTAGTTTATTTTCTACAAACCATGAACTGAGGTCATGTACTGCTCTACTTGAAACCGAGTCAATGTTGCAGACAACATCCTTTACTACCAAGCTAGTGTCATCAGCAAACGGAAATATTTTAGAGTTACCCATAATACTAGAGGGCATATCATTTATATAAATAAGGAACAGGAGAGACCCCAACACTGATCCCTGGGGCACCCCCCACTTGACAGTACCCCTCTCAGATGCCACATCACAGCCGTTATCAACATTGTGAATAGTGACCTTTTGCTCCCTGTTGCTAAAGTAAGAGGTGAACCAATTGTGAGCTACTCCCCTTATTCCGTAATGGTCCAACTTCTGGAGCAATATTGTGTGATCAACACAGTCAAATGCCTTTGTTAAATCAAAAAATACGCCAAGCGTTCGAAACTTTTTGTTTAGCCCATCCAGTACCTCACAGAGAAAAGAGAATATAGCATTTTCAGTTGTCAAACGACTTCTAAAGCCGAACTGTACATTTGATAGCAAATCGTGTGATATAAAATGATCAGTTAACCTTACATACACAGCCTTTTAGATAACTTTTGCAAACACTGATGGCATAGAAATAGATCTAAAATTATTTACATTATTCCTTTCTCCCTTTTTATAAAGCGGCTTTACTACTGAGTACTTTAATCGGTCAGGAAACTGACCATTCCTAAAGGAAAAATTACAAATATGGCTAAATACAGGGCTAACATGTGCAGCACAGTACTTTAATGTTCTGGTAGACACTCAATCATAACCATGAGAGTCCTTAGTCTTCAGTGATTTGATTATTTTCTCAATCTCCCTTTTGTCTGTATCACAGAGGAGTATTTCAGACGTCAATCTCGGAAAGGCATTTGCTAATAAATTTATATGATTTCCTGTAGATACTACATTTTTATTTAATTCACCAGCAGTTCTCAGAAAATGGTTGTTAAATACTGTACATATATCTGATTTATCAGTAACAGAAATATTATTACTGCAAACTGACTTTATATCGTCAACCTTGTGCTGCCGACCAGACACTTCCTTCACAACTGACCATATGGCTTTAATTTTATCCTGTGAATTAGCTATTCTATTTGCATACCACATACTTTTTGCCTTGGTAATAACATTTTTAAGCACCTTACAATACTGTTTGTAATGGGCTACTGTAGCTTGATTGTGACTACTTCTAGCATTTTGATATAATTTCCGCTTTGTTCTACATGATATCCTTATCCCACTAGTCAGCCAACCGGGCTGTCCATTACTGCTAGTACCCCGTTTAGAATGTTCTAATGGAAAGCAACTCTCAAAGAGCAAGAGAAATGTGTTATGGAAAGCATTGTATTTATCATCTATATTATCGGCACTATAAACAGCTTGCCACTCTTGCTCCTTGACAAGTTTTGAGAAACTCTCTATTGCTGTTGGATTAACTTTCCTACGTAGTTTGTAATTAAATACGACATTGGTTAGAGTACAAAAACCTTTTAGTGTTGAAATTTGTGCATCATGGTCTGAAAGGCCACTCACCCTTTTACTAACAGAATGCTCATCTAGTAATGAAGAATGAATAAAAATTTTGTCTATCACTGTGCTACTGTTCCACTTCACCCTAGTTGGAAAAAACACAGTTTGCATCAGATCATATGAATTTAGGAGATCTGCCAACATCCTTTTCCTTGCACAATCATGTACAAAATTAATATTGAAGTCACCACATAGAACTACTTTCTGGTACTTCCTACAAAGTGAATCAAGAACCCTCTCTGTTGTTGTCGTGGTCTTCAGTCCTGAGACTGGTTTGATGCAGCTCTCCATGCTGCTCTATCCTGTGCAAGCTTCTTCATCTCCCAGTACTTACTGCAACCTACATCCTTCTGAATCTGCTTAGTGTATTCATATCTTGGTTTCCCTCTACGATTTTTACTCTCCACGCTGCCCTCCAGTACTAAACTGGTGATCCCTTGATGCCTCAGAACATGTCCTACCAATCGATCCCTTCTTCTGGTCAAGTTGTGCCACAAACTTCTCCCCAACCCTATTCAATACTTCCTCATTAGTTATGTGATCTACCCATCTAATCTTCAGCATTCTTCTGTAGCACCACATTTCGAAAGCTTCTGTTCTCTTCTCGTCCAAACTATTTACTGTACATGTTTCACTTCCATACATGGCTACACTCCATACAAATACTTTCAGAAATGTCTTCCTGACACTTAAATCTATACTCGATGTTAACAAATTTCTCTTCTTCAGAAACGCTTTCCTTGCCATTGCCAGTCTACATTTTATATCCTCTCTACTTCGACCATCATGAGTTATTTTGCTCCCCAAATAGCAAAACTCATTTACAACTTTAAGTGCCCCATTTCCTAATCTAATACGCTCAGCATCGCCCGAATTCGACTACAGCTTAAGCAAAAATGCTCTCTGAAGCCTGTGAGGAAATACCAGGGGGGGGGGGGGACAAGGGAAAAGGGAAAAAGGGGAAAAAGGAGGCGAGGGGAAGGGGAGAGAAAGGGGGATGAGGTGGGGGGCGCGCCGAAGGAAGTCCGGGAACGGAAGGGACGAGTGAGGAAAACAACTGATGAGTGGGTGCAGGGATTCAGGGAGGGAAGGAGGAAAATCCGCTCTGGGAGAAGAAGGGGACCTGTTGAACAGGAGACCACAAGTTTAAATTCCTTCTTCAGGGACAGTTGTGGTTTTGAGTGTGTCGTTGTTGTGTGTGGGCTCCTTAGATGTGGGGTACAAACGTCTTCATGAAGATTCAGAAAAGTGCAAGATAAATCCAATGATACAGATGTATCACTCTTTCCTATCATTTTTCCCGTCGTAGGGGTTGCGCTGTTGTCAAGATTTGGTAAAACTGTTTCATTTTAACTTTAAGACTGGATACTCCTCCTGTCGTCACAGTCACCAATTAACCAAACGATGCTCTATGCCGTCTGTCTTTGATTCGTGTAAATTTGTGTTGTTTGTATTATCTTTTCTTAAGAGTTCGTGTAACGTATCTTGTCAAGTGGAAATTTGGGACCAGCCCAGCATTGACCTAAAAGAGCATGGAAGACTGAATAAAGACCACATTCATCCTGCCTGGTGTACCAGACCAAAGTTCGTTAATCTGCAACGAGGTCCCGCTTCGGATATGTCTCTTCTATTTGTGTCGTTAACGAGCGCGGCTCGTTGAGCTATACGGACAAGTCATCAAAATCATGTAACATTGGCATGTGAGAAGAGCAAAGACTTCAAAACGGGTCTTTCTGAACGTGGTTACACATTGCACAAATTCCTTTCCATATTTATGCATAAATTCATCATGGTCCGTCTATATTGCCTTCTATGCTTTGAGTCCCAAGTTATCAAACTTCTTATATACACTGAAGTGCCAAAGAAATTGTAATACGCATGCGTATTCAATTACAGAGATATCAGACAAGTGTTTGGCGCAGTTCTTAGGTCGGTTACTGCTACTACAATGGCAGGTTAATAAAGAATTAAGTGAGTTTGAACGTCATGTAATAGTAGGCGCACGAGTGATGGGACACAGCATTTCCGAGGTAGCGATGAAGTGGGGATTTTCCCGTACGACCATTTCACTAGTGTACCGTGAATATCAGGAATCCGGTAAACCAACAAATCTCCTACATCGCTGCAGCCGAAAAAAGATCCTGCAAGAACGGGACTAACGACGACTGAAGAGAATCAATAGTTCAACATGACGGAAGTACAACCCTTCCGCAAACTGCTGCAGATTTCAATGCTGGACCAACAACAAGCGTCAGCGTGAGAACCATTCAATGAAACATCATCAGTATGGGCTTTTGGAGCCGAAGGACCACTCGTGTACCCCTGGTGACTGGCCGGACGAGTCTCGATTCAAATTGCATCGAGCGGATGAACGTGTACGGGTATAGAGACAACCTCATGAATCCTGGACCCTGCATATCATCAGGGGACTGTTTAAGCTGGAGGAGGTTCTGTAATTGTGTGGGGCGTGTGCAGTTGGAGTGATATTGGACCCCTGATAAGTCTAGATACGACTCTGACAAGTGACACGTACGTAAAAATCCTGTCTGATCATCTGCATCTATTGATATACATTGTGCATTCCGACGGACGTGGCCAATTCCAGCAGGACAGTGCGACACCCCACACGTGCATAATTGCTACAGAAAGGCTCCAGGAACATACTTCTGAGTTTAAACACTTCCGATGGCCACGAAACTCCACAAAAATTAACATTATTGATCATATTTGGGATGCCTTGCAACGTGCTGTGCAGAAGAGGTCTCCATCCCCTTGCATTGTTACGGATTTATGGACACCCTGCAGGAATCATGGTGTCATCTCCCTCCAGCACTACTTCAGACAATAGTCAAGTCCATGCCACTTCGTACTGCGGTGCTTCTGCATGCTTGCGGATGCCCTACACAATATTAAGCAAGTGTATCAGTTTCCTTGGCTCTTCAGTGTATAAGAGATGATTTTTTACAGATTGAAGCACGGAACACTAAAGAAAAAGAACGTGACGTTTATTTGTCATTCTCAATTCATCGAAAATTAAAGGCTGGGCTCATGCTGGTAAACGGACAGAAAACAATTAATGTTTTGTTATATGTCATATTCGTCATTCTTGTACATCTCTTCGGTTGATCCCATATATTTAATAGACTCGAGGAAAACATATTGACTAGAAACCCTGCGGTGACTCTGGCCGACTAAAAATGGTCTCCTGTCTCCGTCTGAAACTCTTACCAATGCACAGCAGTGAAAAGAACGAATAAAGCTGAAAGTATTATGAAGAAATATTCTTTACCCATAACCACGTTTGACCTTATAAAGAATGACACTTTTAGGCCAACGTCGACAAATATGAATCAGAATGATCGTTTCCATCAACTGGGAGACGATGTCAACAGCGGGCGTAAAGGGGTCCCCGTGTGTGCCATTCTACAGTTCATATCGTTCAAGACCAAGACTCAGTAACATTGTGCATTCTGAGTAAAATCCGATTTGAGAAACAAGTTTGCGTGAAACTGAATATATTTCGGGAAAGTGGACGATGGAGATATTT
Organism: Schistocerca cancellata; assembly: GCF_023864275.1. Lineage (NCBI taxonomy): Eukaryota > Metazoa > Arthropoda > Insecta > Orthoptera > Acrididae > Schistocerca > Schistocerca cancellata. Next base: position 303,916,451 of record NC_064628.1, on the reverse strand, counting down.
GAGGCATGGTTACGTAGAACGGGGGATGTAATACTTGGAGAAGTAGTGTCGGCTGCACAGTGGGAAAGAAGACGACGGGCGGGACATGCCCCTCGTCCGCCTTGACATTACGCTTTATGTATATAAGCCAGTGCCGTAATATTCTGGCATTTCAGAAGTCGCGCACACTGCTTCAATTAAGTCGATGGTTCCGCCGCGGCGTGTCTGTTCTTCAGCCCGGTGCGCTTGCGGCGGGCGTGAGGTCAGAGATCTTATTTTCACCATCCGCCGTCACTGTTGTTACAACACAACTTCGAAGCGCCCGCTGCGCCTTCCCTGCGATACTTCGCAGCCGCAGAAACCAGTAAACCACTGCACGTGTTTGCGACGCACCTCGTTGTCTTTCAGGATCACCATTTGGCCCACTTTTGAATGGAATGGCCTGCCGCAAGTCTCCTGACGGGACGTCGTTATTCTTGTTGAGGTATTTCGCAATAAGGCTGGTTTGATGCAACTCAACACGCCAGTCTATCACGTGCGGATCTCTTTATCTCTGAATGACTATTGCTACCTACATCCACTTGAACCACAGTTCTTTCCGTTATATACCTTAGCCTTTTCTCCCTCCTTCAGAACACTGCGACCTTATTAGTTATTCGCATACAACCTTCAGCTCTCTCCCGTATCACCATGTTTCAAAAGCTTCTATCCCGGTCTTCTTTATACTGCATATCGTTCACGTTTCACTGTCACACAACGCTACATTCTGGACAGATCTTCTCGGAAGAGACTTTCTAAGACTTAAATTTATATTAGATGTTATCAAATTTTTTAGTACATTGAAACTGTGTGCCAGATCTGGAGCAAAAGCCTTAACCTCGCCTCTTGTGGGCAACGCCTTTTATTTTGTTCCAGAAAATCTTTCCTTACGATCTGCACACATCATGGTTGTAAATTTTGATTGTATTTATTACAGAATAATGCAATAATAACTAGTCAGCTACCAGTTTCCGTTGATTGGCAACAATCTCCAGATTTACTGAAGTAAACTGAAAAATAACCTTCCAGGTAATTTGAAAATATCCTAAAAATACTTCAAAACGTACATTTTTATAAAAAATAAAAATATTAATAAACCTGCCATATTTACGCTATAACTACACCCAAGTGCAGTGTTAACGACAACAACATCGATGTAAGGGTAGTTTGTTATCATCCAAAAGTTGCTCAAAGCATGACTGTTAGCGCGTGAAACGAGCAAGAGACAATCGCTCAACGTACCTGCTCGCGACCACCGCCATTTGGTAGTTGTAACTGACAGGTGGGGCATGATGGCACACAGTTACAGTCTTCAGAAACAAACAGAAAAGAAACTGAAGTTGCGATACCACCTATAATATTATGGAGACATGAACAAAAACGTACATGACGTTGTTAATTGAAATACAAGTACAATATCACAAAACCGTGCCAAGATAAATACAATCAGAAAACAATTGAAGGCTTTGGTACAATAACGGGGCAAGTCACGTTTACATAAGTAAGAGTAGAACTGAAGAAACTGTCCACAGATTAGAACAAAATTTTAATTGTTCTTATCTTTTCCCCATCTTTATTTAGACCACTAACACACCGTAATATCCTATGATATAAGCGGAAAAAGATGTATTATGATAGTTATTGAATCTCATATACGTGGAGTTGTCTCGCTCTTACATCAAACAACTTTGTTTCTTTGAATATGGTAGCAACTAAAAAATATGGTAATAACTAAAGAAACAACAATTATTAGCACATACAGATTATTGAATGTTATCAGGAGTTCGAGAATTAAAACAAAGATATCCTGACAACAGTCATAACCATGTCTAAGGCTGTCACATATTTCTTGGGAACTATCAGGGCATCTTTACATTTTTAAGCTATAACTGACAGATGCACTTTATTAAGTTTTCCCATAGAAAAATTCAATGTATTTGTGGATATCTGAGTGACGAATTCATGATAAATAAATTGTGATAATGACGCACTACAGCGAACTACATGCTTCTATGCGTTGGAATACTCAAAGAACCTGCACTGTGAACCAGTAAACTTCTCAACATCGGCACCATTAATATTCGATCGAAACATTCTTTTAGGCGGTATGAGAAGTCTAAATATAGATCTTTTGTAACATCAGTGAAGTTCTTGGGCGTATTTTGCATACCATAATCTGTCTACGCTTTGGTGCAATGAGAAGGCAAGCCCTGGACATATCCGTTTCTTGCCCCAAACACCCCACATTGACAGGTCCATTCCCTATGTTATTCGAATTCGTCTTATGGGCCGGTCTTTTTCTTGCGCCAGACTTCCGACGAAATTTCAGACTCCACAATTGGTGTAAAATCATATTTCTGGTCAGAACTTGACATACCTGGTTACTGTACCAATGCCTTCAATCCTCGGGAAACGAAAGGAAGTGAAAATCCCTCGATCAGGCCCTAAAGAACACGCGATAGTTGATCGACCGCCGTGTCATCCTCATTCATCATCGGAAGCGGTGTGAAGGGTCAAGGGGTCAGCACACCGGACTCCCGTCCGTTGCCGACATTCCGACTTTAGAGCCGCTACCTCTAAATCTAGTAGCTCGTCAGCTGACATAACGAGGCTGAATGCACCCAGATCCATTCCTCCCTCCAAGGTAATCAGTTATCAGACGGTAGTTATTTAAAACGAAACGTAAGCTAAGAAATCAAATTTCTACATTCTGAAGAAATGAGAAATAAGGGCATTATTTCAACATAGTTGAACTTTTGTAGTCTCGTCGTCAGTTGTGTATAATATCACGGTAAATGTAAACCAAGCAGTATTAAAAAAAAAATTCCATTGAAGATGTCTTCCAAAGAATAAAGGAGAAAAGCGTATGGCAAAAAAATTCTGTTTCACTCAGTTATGATTAGACGGTCCCTATGTAAAAATGAGCAATATACCATAACAGTGCTTCAATGTAATACGGTCACTTTTCCTGCATATCTCAAAACAAGTCTACTGCTTCGAATATTTTATTTTTCCTTGTCTACTTTCCTCAGCATCACCTGATTCAATTCGACTACACTACATCACCGTTGTTTCACTTTTGTTCGTATTCATACTGCAGCCCTTTTGAGAAACTATCCATTCCGTTCAACTGATCTTTGGAGTTCTTGAAACATCCCCTTAGAAACATTTATGAATTACTGTGCTGATAAACCTCTTACGTTATTTGATTTTCAAACAGCTGAACAGAACTGAACGAACTCAGACATTTCTCTCTTTACTTATTCTGATCAATACCAAACTGACACACAATATTTTTAGAGCAACACAATCTGACTTCCAATAATCCCTACAAAAGAATGGCCCTGACTAACATTAACCTATACCTTTCATGAATCACTTACCTCACAAAAATCTTCGTTACTCAAACTACTGCAATACAACGTGCGCCAGTACTGCCAGCTGAATAAAAGATTCTAACTACTGAAGGCACTAACTACTGATAGGCATATTTAGCAAATGAAAGATTTTGATAGAGAACAAACAATGTATTTACCTTAATAATGTTCAAGAGTCATCATGTATATATCAGTTCATGATATTCAATATTACAAATTTACTCTTTCTGATGGACATATATCCAGATCGTCCGCTCTCAAAATTCTGCCATGTCTCTCCCCACATCCACCACTGCTGGCGGCTCACCTCCAACTGCGCAACGCTACACGCTGTTCGCATCCAACTGCCCAACACTACAATAGCAAATATTCCAACAATGCAAACAAGCCACAGACTTTACACAGCACAGTCAGTGATTTTCATCTACGCTACGTGGCGTTACCAACATAAAAACCTAAACAGCCTACTTACATCCTTTGCCACCTGACACAATTACAAAGACGCCGAAAGACGATAAAATTTTCATTTCGTCTGCCTGAACCTAAATTCTCTTTCCAGATATCTCTATGGTATTCTTTACTGCTTGCTCGTTATACAGGTTGACTAACTTAAGGGATAGGTTACAGCCCTGTCACCGCTTCTTTCTTATTCCCCGCATATCTTTAGACACTTACGACTGCATTCTGTTTTCCGTACAAACAGAAGATGACATTTGCTTTTCTGTGTTATGCGTGCTATCCTACTTAGAAGTTCTCCAAAAAAGAACATTAACAACTCAGTAATTGTGCTTCGTTCGATCAGAGACGCCATTGAATGGTAACGCTGCGTGCATCGCAGTTTCAGGTACTGCATAATGAAGATGCAGATGTGCAAATTGAGACCTGATGAAGAAAACTCCATGTTGTGTAGTTAAATAAAAGTGTGTAAAATCATTGTAAATTAACTAAGCATTGTTTCACATATACTTGGGGTCAGATTATTAAACAATATTAAGATCTATATAAGCAGTTTCAAATAAATTGTTCTGTGACCTAAGGATTGGTCTTACTGAATTTCCCATAACACAAAGCATTTTGGTTACTCTTTAGAATACCCCTATTGTGGCTCTTTCTGTTACTGATCTCTGTTTTTCGAAAAGAACAGCTAGCAGCCAAAGAGCTTTGAGGCGTAGCGAATGGAAGCGCAGAAGAGGGTCTCGAGAGACGAGGATGGACTTGAGATATCAGTTACAGCGGAAACAAGTGATTTTCTGTAATACCTGTTTTTTCGTCTCCGTTTTAACCCAAATGTAAAAACCGTTCAAAATAATCCGTTTCTGAAATAACCGATTGGCGGTTTTTTATTGCTGTTATTTCCGATAGTAATGATAGGCTTAGGACAGAGGCTGAAAAATTCTAATAAAGGTGGAGAAGCAGGAGACTTCGATTGATATGGGCTGTGGCAGAAACCGATCTCATAGTCTCCAAAAACACAGGCGAACGTGAAGGAGGCGGGATGGCGACCTGGAGAGAGAAATGTCACAGGTAGATGACTTTTGGATAGTTTCTCATCGCCGGCCGGTGTGCCCGAGCGGTTCTAGGTACTTCAGTCTGGAACCACGCAACCGCTACGGTCGCAGGTTCGAATCCTGCCTTGAGCATGGATGTGTGTGATGTCCTTAGGTTAGTTAGGTTTAAGTAGTTCTAAGTTCTAGGGGACTGATGACCTCAGATGTTAAGTCCCGTAGTGCTCAGAGCCATTTGAACCTTTTTTTTTAGTTTCTCATCCTACAGCAACCACAAAATTAAGGTTTTAGTTATTGTCACACGTTTATAGTACCACAATAAAATAATGGATATGTCAGTCAAATGTCAGTCTTTTCCAAAGAATATTGAGGGCGTTTTCTCCTTGTATCACGTCACAATTTTGTTTGTGCTTTCCCCTTTCTTTAATCTTTTAAAGCAAAGATTGCACTTCATTGCTACTGCACTTCGTAAAATACTCTTATACTAGTTATGGTACCATTGTGCAACACAGCCGGTGTCCAAAGACTACACCGAGTAACTACCGTATAGACCAGCTGGGGGGGTAAGTTTTGCACAATGCACGTACATGCGTGGCGGAACTATAACGGGCCACGCCATACGGAAACAGGTACAATACTTTCTTTAGCAATTCTATAACGATTCTTATATCACGAGTTTGTTGCTAGTCTCCAACAGTCGGCGTTTTAACTAAAAGACTGCTGATAGCTTTTCCCGTGTCCTATAATAACAATATTTGAAAGCAATGGAAATTTTACCAATAAGCTTTACTGGTTTTTTTAAAAAAAGTTTCATTCATTTAAAAACCAGAAATATTAGTATTGCTAGTGTAGAAAATTCTTAGGTCGGTTAAGTCTGGTTATTACCAAAGAAAAAAGAAAAAAAATCATAACCGAGACCAAACAAATACCGAAAAATATCGGTTAGTCAGAACTAAATACAAGCATCGGTTTTAATCGTTTGGTTTTTCCCATCCCTAAGAAGGATCACGGTAAGTGTCAGACGCGTTATCTTTTCACTGACACGTTGTTGAGAAACACGTAAAGGCTTATGGCATCGTTGGATCGAAGACCCCGAGGGGAAGGTTCAGCAATCAAGTAGGAAACGTTTCTCTTTTTGAGAGTGTGAGTTTCTTGTTTCTGTTGAATGTAGGTGATTGTAATTTGCGCGCGCGCACGCGCGCGCGTGTGTGTGTGTGTGTGTGTGTGTGTGTGTGTGATCTTGATGAGATTTCAAAGTGCTGCAAAGATTGGAAACTTGCATTAAATGTTCAGAAACGTAGTATGTCATAACTACAACAACAGTGAGTCACAAATGGGATCGGCCAACTCCTACAAATACCATTTAACAGTTTGTAGGGATATGAACTGACATGATCACCTAAGCACTGTCTCGGGTAGAGCAGGTGGCAGACTTCGATTTAGTGGTAGAATACTAGGAAAATGAAGTCTGTCTACAAAGGAGACTGTTCACAAATAGCACGTGTGACCCTATCTGGATTATTGTTCAAGTGTGTGGTACCCTTATCAAATAGGACTATCAGGAAGTATTGAACATATATAAAGAGGAACAGCACGAATGGTCACAGGTTTGATTGACCCAAGGGAACGTGTCACGGAAACGCTGAATAAATTGAAATAGAAGACTCTTGGAGATAGACGTAAGCGATGCTGAGAAAGTCTTCTTGCAAAGTTTCAAAAGCCCACTTTAAATAATGGTTTAGGAATCTACTACGACTCCCAGATATCGCTTACATAAGGATCGTGAGGGCAGGATTAGTTAGATTAATTACATGGAAATAAAAGAATCATTAAGAGTGGAATTAAATTCAAAGAGAAAGGATATGAATGATAAAATTCGCTGATAACATTCCTATCCTCAGTGAAAGTGAAGAAGAATTACAGGATCTGTTAAATGGATGAACACTCCAATGAGTACAGAATATGGATTGAGATTAGTCGAAGAAATACAGAAGTAATAAGAAGAATGATGAATGAGAACAGCAAGAAACTTAACATCAGGATTGATAGTCTAGGCAGCAAATTACCCATGACGGATGGGGCAAGGAGGACATCAAAAGCAGACTAGCACTGGCAAATAGGGGATTCCTGGCCAAGAGAAGTCTACTAGCTTCAATTATAGGGCTTAATTTGAGGAAGAAATTTCTGAGAATGTACATTTGGAGCACAGCACTGTATGGTAGTGAAACATGGACTCTGCGAAAACTGGAAAAGAAGAGAATCGAGGTGTTTGAGATGTGGTGCTACAGACGGATGTTGAAAATTAGGTGGACTGATAAGGTAAGGAATGAGAGGGTTCTGCGCAGAAGTGGAAAGGAAAGGAATATGTAGAAAACACTGACAAGAAGAAGGGACAGAATGTCCTCTGTTAAGACATCAGGGAATAAGTTCCGTGGTACTACAGGGAGCTGTAGAGGGTAAAATCTGTAGAGGAAAACAGAGATTGGAAAACATCCAGGAAATAACTGAGAAAGGTTGCATGTTCTTCCCACACGCAATACGTGAATGTAATGGGAAGAAGTCGTAATAACCGGCAGAACGTGACGTACCCTCTGCCATGCACGTCACAGTGGTCTGCAGAGTATAGGTGTAGATGTATATGTGGATGTAGATGTAACAGTAGCTCGTCGTTTAATATGCTCTTGGTGACGGAAGCATAATTTGTAGTACGCCATAATACGCCACGTTGCTATACACATATGTCAATTTCAGCAGAGACTCAGTTAATAAACTTTAGATAAAATGTCACCTCGCTCTTCAGTTGCATCCATCTCAGACTACTACTCGTCCTAGTGTTGGCACACTAACTTCGCGCCCTTCCGCTTTTACCATTGGTGCGTCCACCTACCACCCACTGGAACTTCCTTTACTTTCTCCTACCAGTTGCAATTTTAAGATCCCTTTACATGAAACAGCGTAGTTGCATACAAAACAAAATAAATTTCGTAACTAAAATACACAAATATGAATGCATACAAATTTCTTTTAAAAAACAGAAATATTTACACATATGATATGAAGTGTCAGTAATGTTACAGCATAGATATGTTATGCAGGTGTTACAAGTTGGTTTGTTCGCTTTCACTTGCGGTTTGTTGTACAAGAATCAGTTCGACACCAGAGCTAATGCTTCCTGAAACAAGAAAGAATAAACAAGTAACTCAAAACAACATTTTCTACCAACGATAAAACTGTATAATATATTGTCCAAGGAGATTAAAGAGATTACTGCAATGAACTTAGGAAGAATACAGTTGAAAAGTAGCTTTCATCTGTTATTTTTATTCTAACTATTTATTTCCCTTACTGCACCTCAGACGTCGAGCCCTTTGGAATCACCAAATAAACAAGTTTCTTGTCTTCGGGGAAGACGCTCAAAACTTTTTTTTGCACTAACGACCTGCGGTTTCATAGTTTTAAAAGAAACTAATGGTGAGTTTGGACTAAGAATTCCAGAATCCGTGTTCGAAGTCAGAAATGTGCTTGTGACACCATCGACCATGAGAAAAGATACATGAAAAATATTTTCTTTCCAAGTGATGGAGAAAAATCTGTGTTATTGTTACACTTCGACTGGTCAGTGAGGAAGAACCGTTAAGAGCATGGCACCTGAGGACGCAGAACTTGTCCGTCTGGTGATCTCAAAGTCCTCAGGGGCATAGCTACAACTGTGGGACGTATATGTATGTATACGATTTTCGGTGTAGGAAAAACCGTATGAGAAAATTTTTCAAATGTAGTTCTTTTGAATGATTATGATGTCAAACTCCACTTGAGAAACAGTAATATCGATTTGCAGTCACTACTACACAATCAGTTCTCTTCTCCAAGCCTTACTAACATGCTGAAGCCTGCCTGATACAAATCACGATGTTTAGAGAATCAGCAGTGACAATTTGTAATCCTGCTGAATTGTATTTTATATTGAGTTCTCCCCCATGTGCACTATGTGATCAAAACTATCCGGGCAACCCCAAAAACATGAATTTTCCATATTAGGTGCATTGTGCTGCCACCTATTGCCACGTACTCCATATCAGCGACATCGTGAGAGAGCAGAAAGGGGCGCTCCGCGGAACTCATGGTCTTCGAACCTGGTTAGGTGATTGGTGCCACTTGTGTCACCCGTATGTATGCTAGATTTCCACACTCCTAAATATCCATAGGTCCACTGTTTCCGATGTGATAGTGAAGTGGAAACGTGAAGGGACACGTACAGCACAAAAGCGTACAGGCCGACCTCGTCTGTTGACTGACGGAGACCGCCGACAGTTGGAGAGGGTCACATCGTGTAATACGCAGACATTGTATCCACACCATCACACAGGAATTCCAAACTGCATTAGGATCTACCGCAAGTACTATGACAGTTAGGTGAGATAACTTGGATTTCATGGTCGAACGGCTGCTCGTAAGCCACACATCGAGCAGGTAAATGCCAAACGACGCCTCGCTTGGTGTAAGGAGCGTAAACATTGGACGATTGAACAGTGGAAAAGCGTTGTGTGGAGTGACGAATCGCGGCCCACAATGTGGCGATCCGATGGCAGGGTGTGGGTATGGCGAATGCCCGGTGAACGTCATCTGCCAGCGTGTGTAGTGCCAACAGTAAAATTCGGAGACGGTGATGTTATGATGTGGTCATATTTTTCATGGAGGGGGCTTGCACTCTTTGTTGTTTTGCGTGGCACTATCACAGCACTGGCCTACATTGTTTTAAGCACCTTCTTGCTTCTCACTGTTGAAGATCAATTCGGGGATGGCGTTTGGATCTTTCAACACTGTCGAACACCTGTTGATAATGCGCGGCCTATGGCGAAGTAGTTACACGACAATAACATCCTTGTAATGGATTGGCCTGCACAGAATACTGTAGAACACTTTTAGGGTGTTTTGGAATACCGACTTCGATCCAGGCCTCACCGGCCGATGTCGATACCTCTCCTCAGTGCAGCACTCCGTGAAGAATGGGCTGCCATTTCCCAAGAAACCTTCCAGCACCTGATTGAACGAATGCCAGCGAGAGTGGAAGCTGTCATCTACGCAAAGGGTGGGCCAACACTATACTGAATTCCAGCACTACCGATGGAGGGGGCCACGAAATTGTAAGTCATTTTCAGGCAGGTGTCCGTATATTTTTGATCACGTGGTGTATATTATTTGAAGAAATTTCTTTCATTTTACGTGCGTGATGTAAGAGAAAGTGATGTCTTAAGCATTTCCTTACAAACTATCATTATTGTAACGATTTTGTATCACAATAGTGAGTTACTTACTATTTTCAATATACAAAGTACACGTAGCCTATTTGAAACGGTAAAAAAATATGTATGTAAATCGTAAAATCAATTTAGAACAGAAAACAAATATATGTAAAATTAATAATTACAAAAATAATGAATGTTTAGGTATTTTAATTACGCATGCCGAAAATACTCTGACAGCACGTTGTGCACGTATTATTTTCAAAAAATGTGTTTCAGAAACCAGCTTTACTATACATCGGTGCATGCATCTTGAAAGCTTCTTTAATTTATCTTGCAACAAATGTTTTCATTTTTTTAAATTAATTAATTGTGGTGGGGTGTTTTGTTAAATTTCTAATAACTGCCTAAACTGATTACAGAGTTATCGAGAAGGTTAATTACGTATGAACTTTCATATGAAAAACGTTTTGTAGGTATCATCGGTTCCAAGGTATTCCCTCTGAACCTAGGATGCCAATTACCTTTCGAGGTGTGGTTTACCCCTTAAAAGTGAAATTCGGCACAAACAAAAAAATATATATTGTATTGTTTTGCCCCCTCTACACACGTGCCAAGTTTCATCAGCATCATTCTTCTACACTTGGGAAAGTTCTCTTGCCAGCTGGACTCACGCAACAGTGCCACTATCTTTATTTCTTCACACTGACTTTTTAAGACGAATATCCCGGGGTTCCCTATAACAGAGCTAGCGCCGCCATTTTCAACAGTCGTTTACTTCCCTTTCTAGTCCGTACCGGAAGCGGAAGTCGAGACTAGCGCTTGAGCTGACAATGCGCTAGGCGGACCTGGCGAGCCCTCTCGCTTTTACGGAAGCTGCGCGGTCCGCGGCGGCCGTTGCGCCATCTGTGGCATTGTGTGCGGCGCTACAAGCAGCAGCAGTCACCAGTTGCGGGTGGATGACATCACTCCCGGACTCTGTGTATTAGAAAGTCGTTCCCAACCTGTAATTTCGGATGAGTTCTTCATTATGAAGTCTACTGCGCCGCGTAGTCCGGTATATTCATTTTTGCGTGGCTCTCCAGCTGCCTTGCCACATTTCGTACTGCCGATCTCTCAACAGTTGTAATATGGTACAAAGTATAAGCAGACCTCTCGATTTTGTGAATTTTCCAGGCGATCATCATAGTCCGCACCACCCGCTCCTTACGCCTCCATGATTTCTACCTCACCATTTATGGCCGTCCTATCCACCTCACTCCTACCCTCAAATACCTTGGCCTCACACTCGACCGCCACCTCACCTTGACTCCCCATCTCCTTACCATCCAAAACAAAGCTCACAACCGCCTCCGCTTCCTGAAACTCCTGTCTGGCCGGACGTGGGGTCTGCATCCTTCCACCATCCTTCACACCTACAAATCCATGATCCGCCTCAACCTTTGTTATGCCAGCATCGCTTGGATTTCCGCCCCTCCCCGGTTCTATAAAGCCCTCCAAATCCTCGAACGCCATGCACTCCGCCTCGCCTTCCGCATCCGCCTTCTGTCCCCCACGCGCATCCTCTGTGACCTCATCCCCTTCCCCCACCTTCCTCTCCACTCCCACCCAGTTGCTGCACCTTTACCGTTGTGTCCCTCCCTCTCTCCATCTCCACACCCTCCATCTCCTTTCCCAACACAACTTCCACCGTCTACCCCTCCCGGATGATGAGCTTCGCCCTGACATCTACCCTTCCTACCAACTCTAACCCCCTCTTCCTGCCTCCTCCTCCGGGCTCCCTCTCCTCCTCCTCCCTCCTTCTGAGCAGATTTCCCCTCCTACTCCCCCTCCATCTCTCGTGCCTTCTTTCAGTTTCTCTGCGCTCCCTCCTGCCCTGTCTTCCCTTTTCCTCTCCCGCGCCATGTGTCTCCTGCCTCTTCGTGAACCCACGGTTGCCCCTCCTCTCTTCATCCTGCCGCTTCCCCAGCTGCCCCATGCTCTCCCCTCCTTTTCCATCCTCTCTGACCTTTCCCTCGGCAGGTCCCACCTGGTAGTTTTATTCTTTGTTGTGTGTGCTCCAAGTGGGTTTTAAGTGTGTTATTTCAGAGTGTTTTTAATACTGTGGCCAAATTTTAACCTGTGCATGAGCATCCAGTGTCTTCTCTGTGTTTTAAGAATCGCCAACTGTGTTTTTTAACTTTCTGGTGACTTTTTTACCTGTCCCCCATGAACGTCTACATGTCCATGTCTTTTTACCTCCATTTTCTCCACTTACTCTGTTTTATGTTCCACTTTTTTAATTACTTTTGAATGCATTACGGGAACAGCAGTGATTAATGTCTTGTAAATAATTACTATTAAAAACAGTCTTGATCACGATTTATTTAACAAGGTGACCGGTTTCGACCACTACTGTGCTCATCTTCAGACCATTGAGTAGGAACCTCTTTCTGTTGGAGAATCACTACTCAAACAGAAAGAGGTTCCTACTCAATGGTCTGAAGATGACCACAGTAGTGGTCGAAACCGGTCACCTTGTTAAATAAATCGTGATCAAGACTGTTTTTAATAGTAATTATTCCCCTTTTTTATCTCCTTATGTATGTATTATTTTATTCTTGTTTTAGTTGTCGTGTCACTCGGCTGAAGAGCGCCGGATTGTGCTGCTGACAGCCCTCCCCTGCCGATATGGGGCAGGGGAATGAAATCACAATAAAGAAAAAAAATTGTGAATTTTCGTAACTAATTTGCAGCTCAATTAAATAAATGGTTAAGCTGAACTCTGACATATTTTCTGTGGTTTCAGAATATTTTGGTAGACCGGACGCGCAGTCTCCAGTGGATCTCAATAGAGTAGTTGCATTTCGTTTGATTCCTTACCCCAGTTTACCTTTCTGTAAGTATTGCACTGAAAATATCTGAACAACATTGCAGGTTTCTACGGTACTAGCTGTCTCAGTTGTGTGGAAACAATCTTGTTACATTCACTCGCGATACTTGCTCTTGATAACAGTAGGCCAAATGCCTACTTTACTTGTCGCTCTCAAGCATCGATTAAATGCAGTGGTATGGCAGGTCGTTATCATCCAACGGCGTCTCACAGTTGCCAACAGAAACGCACCTTTCCGACCGACGATAGCGGTCGCCTGGGGACCCGGCGGATCCAACGATGCGCGCCCGTTCAGCCACTCCTTCAGCGGCTCCAACTGTGAGCGCCGTCTGCCGCTGAGAAACGGGATGGCCAGCCCAGTCTCAGTCGGAGTCTTAGTCGCCTTCAACATTTCGATCGTGCATTAGTAGCGGGATGCTCAAGCTGCCCGACGCTTTTCAGTTTGCTTCTTGTAATAGCTGGACTTTATTGCTGTTTGAAACTTCCCGGCAGATTAAAACTCTGTGCCGGACCGAGACTCGAACTCGGGACCTTTGCCTTTCGCGGGCAAGCGCTCTACCGACTGAGCTACCCAAGCACGATTCAAGCCCCGTCCTCACAGCTTTAATTCCGCCAGTACCTCGTCTCCTACCTTCCTTATTGCTGTTTGTTCTTTTGTAAAGTTTCCTCACAACGCTTGGAGAAAGATACAAATTAAGTAAAACTTGTGCTTCATGCATTTACGTGTTCGCTAATCATTTCTTCTCCTGTCCAACTTTCCTTCGACGAGCTGCACCACTCCGTAGTCCACTGCTCCTTATCGTGAAATACAAGTCTTTCTTTCTTTCGCTTATGCCATAGTCCCGCAGCGATCGCAGGGTTGGCGTGGTTACAAGAGATTTGGCAATGTTAGCTTTAGGGATGGCCGGATGCCCCCCCCCCCCCCAAGAACAGAATCAGTGTAACCAAATGTCTGCGTATAGTGTAAATCGTGTGGAAGCGTTGCAAATGTCTGCGATGTGTGTAACTGAGGCGGAACGTGAGGACCAGCCCCAGTATTCACCTAGTGGGATGTGGAAAACCGCCTAAAAACCACATTCAGGCTGGCCGGCACACCAGCCCTCGTCGTTAATCAGCCGGGCGGATTCGATCCGGGGCCGGTGCGCCTATCTGATACCAGGAAGCAGCGCGTTAGCGCGCTCGGCTACCCTGGCGGGTTGTGAAATACGAATAGTACACAACAAATACTGCTCGGTTCGGTCTCGCATTTGTCTTACGACAATGGTAGTGATAGTGAGCAGTATCGATAGGTTTATTGATGCAGAGTTGACCCATATGCACGTAGCGTATGGTTAAACTACCTCTTTAATTATTTCTTTTTATTAACCACCTACCTACAGAATTTTCCCCGACAAACACAACTTAAACTTAACCTATTCATTTATTACCCACAATATACAAGCCCAACGCAATCTGACTGCTATAAATTGACAACACGACTTCCAATATTTAACACAAAAGGATGGCCCTGAATTGCAAGAAATCCTAAGAATAATAAAAATCCAAAACACATTAAATTAATGAAATATGAAACTACTTCCAACTCTGCTAATTGCCTAAACTCACTTCAGTCACGAATCTCGATAGTGGAAAACCCATTATTTTTCACAAGTCACTTACCTCTACCAAAATCTTCATAACACGGACTACAACAACTACAGCAAATAGCAACAGCAGCCAGCAGCCAGGAACCTAAACTTGGTCGGTGACGTTCATCGTATACCGAATACACACTAACTAAAAACACGTCTCCGTTAGAAACGCTGCGTACGCTCAGAATCGCGTAATCCACGTTGAGGTTACAGATTTTCATAAATCTGATTTCACCAGCAAAGAGACGGGGCACTTGCAAAAAGGAAGGCGGCAGCATACGTCTCTTAAGCGCCACATAGTGATAATGTTGAGTTATAGGCAGTAAGTGCCAGCTGCGTCACGGCTGTGACTATGAAATATATAAGTCCTCAATTATGTTCACAAAACCAGTATGTTTATTCAAAATAGTCTCCTCCTGAAACAATAAACAGCTGAAATAGCTTTAAAAGTGTCTTGAGACACTCACCCTAGTCGCATTCTGGAATTGCATTTACTGCTGCAGTACAACTTTCTTGGCTGTCGTCAAATGCGTCTAAACAGTATCTTTTCGTTGCCAACTTCAATTTGGGGAGCAGGCAGAATTCCACCGGAGCCAAATCCGAGGAATACGGCCGCTCATCCAGGACTGTGATCCCTTTGCTGGCCAAAACCTCGCGCAAGATCTTCACTCCGTGGGCTGGGGCGCTGTCGTGGAGGGCGATCAGGAACCTGCCTCTCGGTATTTCGGTTAAACTTGACGAATTCTCGCTCACAAACACAAAACTTGATGTTGCCTCGCTGGCTGCTCCACCGCCGTTTCACGGCGAGTGTCAGACGCTAGTGTTATATTCACGACCAAGATGCCTGCTGCAGGGATGCTAGGCTCTTTGTGATCTTCCACACGGCTGTTATTGAAACTTCAAGGATCGCAGAGCCACAACGCGCCGCGAGACAGCGCTCCAGTTTGGAGTTTCACAAAAGCAGCTATAACGGACCTGTGATACACTGCATAAATCTCATGGCTCCCGAATGTAGTAAAGAATAGAAACACAACATCAAATGGAGCACATACAGTAACCCGCGGTTCAGGTACCGTCTTATCCTCAAATCGTGCAAGACACATGGCAGCATCTTTAAGTTATCGCACTGCATTTCATTTTTCAAGAGCTATTTAATGGCGATAAAAGCCGTATATTGCTATATTAAAAAAAAAGGTTATCAACATCTTTAGTATGTCGATAGATAACAGAAACCTTCAGAGCAGAACTATACAATAAAATACTCAGATATTTTAGTATTTTCAGTTGTCCAAGGCCTTGCTCCAGCATGTTGACGTGTCTGTTATTGTGTCATAATATGATAGATGTTCACGTTACGCGGGAAACACTGCAACCAGATAAGACTTTGCTGAGTCATCTCAAGCTATTATGGATTGCTACTTCAGTTTTCACGGCCTTGCTTCCACAAGCTGACGTGTCTGAATAGCATACTCAAGGACGGAAGAGAAACTATCTTCTGCTGTATGCCACGGAGCGAGGTTAATCTGCACTGTTCTTACTGATTCATGTGTTAGAGACATCTATGTTCAGAGATCTCTTTTAAAGGGTTCTTTGCTCTGAAACGATCATATTGGCAACGGTCGTGCGCACTTCTGGTTTGTAGTGGCCAGTTCGGATTTACACCTTCCTAACGCAATGCAGCTTTAATAGCCCAAGAGTAGAGAATATTTTCCCGCCGTGGTGCAGCTAATTAAATTTGCTTCCAATTGTTTCGTAAGGGCCGTTACATCGGAAGTTACGAAAAGAAAGACATCATTATGGAGAAGATAGACACAAGGCGACTTCTGAAACACGTAACGTTTTCTCATGTTAATCTTTCATATTGCAAAATAGGACAGGTTTAACTTGCTGGGACGAAAAGGCGTTCTTTATGTTGCTGCGGTATATAACACCATATATAAGGAGAAGTGACACGTAAATGAGCAAATCAGTAAGTGCTTATGGAAGACTTACAGTAACATTGAGGTACTTGGCAAATGGTAGAAGTTAAGCTTATCTGAAATTTTCTGCTGTTCTTTCAGCTTCATCTTTGAGTCACAGCATTCCGGAAACATGCCGTGCCATTCATGAAGTAGTAAAGGACTTCATCTGGTCTGCACGTCTGACCGGCTTCAATTTAAGCGCCGCCACAGTTCGCACAAGCCGAAAACATAGTGACACAACGATCTTTTCAGTCGAGGCTCCGTTCACATGCAACGATTTGTCTGTTCGAGCTCTGTGCAGATTAGTCAGTGCAAGCATCTGAGGATGTAAAGGGCTGTTAACGAGCTATTCGAGAGGACAAGGCTAGCAGAGGGCATTGGCTTAACCTTCTCCTTTCTTTCGTCTGTTATACCTTGAGCGCTTCAGTAGCTGTAAGCGTGCGTTGTTACTCGAGTATTAAGCAAGTCACTCTTCAAAAATCGTATTGACGAATAAGGAATGGAAAACAAATAAATGTTTCCTTGAATGCATATAAAGCTGTTAATTTTATTGTAGAAAAATTGGAGGTGGGGATAATGTATCCATAAAAATCGGAGGAAATTACTTGATCTTGGGGGCTTAGACTAAGTTCTGTGTTTTAAACGTGGTACGAAATTAACAGTAAGAAATAAGGAAAACAAAGCTCTATTTAGTCTGCATTTTATTCTTGGTCACGTCTCCACTTTCCAGCTTTTGTTCTTGCTTTCTACGTTTCTCTTTTATATTTTAATTTGGATTGCATTTTTCTCTCTTGATTTCCTTTGTCCCTTTATTTCTTCTCCTTTACATTGATTATCGCAAGAATCTAAGACAAGTAAGTTATTTCGTTCACTTACAATGAATTGAAATTTCTACCAGTCTTCTGGCTTTGTCTGCCGTGTGACAGCCTTTCAAATACTTGCATTCCCGTTCTTTTACGGATGTTTACGTGTTCCGTCAGCGAACACTAGCTTACGGCGTAATAAAATAGTATACATTAAGTGTAGACGATGCTTATCTTCCTTTTACAACAGTAATTACGCATTCACTGCCACTGACAATCAAGTAGGCGTTGCGTTCCAACTTTCCATCCCAAGGTCGCATTCATTGACGCTGCCAAATACGGTGGACATTTCTCGGATAACTCATGCATGGAAAAACAAATGAATGGTTTGGTATGAAACCATAATTAGGATGTTCTTGAAATGAGAACTTTTGCTGTATGTTAGTCGGGACGAAAGGCATTATCACCCACTTCTTTCGCCTCTCCATATCTTCCTTCTCTTGCTCCGTACTGCCCGCATCTCGTGGTCGTGCGGTAGCGTTCTCGCTTCCCACGCCCGGGTTCCCGGGTTCGATTCCCGGCGGGGTCAGGGATTTTCTCTGCCTCGTGATGGCTGGGTGTTGTGTGCTGTCCTTAGGTTAGTTAGGTTTAAGTAGTTCTAAGTTCTAGGGGACTGATGACCATAGTTGTTAAGTCCCATAGTGCTCAGAGCCATTTGCTCCGTACTTTCCCCTACTTCTCCTCACCCGCCCCCCCCTCTCTCTCACACACACAAATACACACAAACACACACACACACAACAATACATCTTTCTCTCTCGCCGGCCTGTGTTGCCGAGCGGTTCTAGGCGTTTCAGTCTGGAACCGCGCGACCGCTACAGTCGCAGGTTCGAATCCTGCCTCGGGCATAGATGTGTGTGATGTCCTTAGGTTTAAGTAGTTCTAAGTTCTAGAGGACTGATGACCTCAGTTGTTAAGTCCCATAGTTCTCAGAGCCATTTTTTTCTTTCTCTCTTTCTCTCTCTCTCTCTCTCTCTCTCTCACACACACACGCACATACACACACATTTTGTTTCTAGTTTAACCTCTCTCCCTTTTTATGCATTTTCTCTTTCTATTTGCCTCCCTGTCCGTCTGTCTGTCAGTCTCTGCCTCTCTGTCTACTTTCCAATACTACTTTAGTTCCTTCGCATCCCTTTCCACATTTCCATGCTCCCCCCACCCCTCATACTCCCCACCACCGGATCCTTGGTCTGTGTGCGTAATTGTCTTTCTGTCTACCGCTATGTTCAGGAGGAGCAAGATTGAAATTTCTGTCTGGTCTCTTTGATTAACTTGGAGAAATACGTGACACACATTTTGCTGTCGTACAATATATTTATTCACAACCGGTTTACATCACTGATCATCTTCACAGTTATGGCACAAGAATGGAGACAAAGTCATATGAATATCAACAAAAATTACACTTTCATGAGAGCTATTTGTGGTGTCACCGCCAGACACCACACTTGCTAGGTGGTAGCCTTAAATCGGCCGCGGTCCGGTAGTATACGTCGGACCCGCGTCACGCGCCACTATCAGTGATTGCAGACCGAGCGCCGCCACACGGCAGGTCTAGAGAGACTTCCTAGCACTCGCCCCAGTTGTACAGCCGACTTTGCTAGCGATGGTTCACTGACAAATTACGCTCTCATTTGCCGAGACGATAGTTAGCATAGCTTTCAGCTACGTCATGTGCTACGACCTAGCAAGGCGCCATTACCAGTTACTATTGATGCTGTAAAACATGTACCGTCAAGAGCGATGTTCACCAATTATGGATTAAAGTTAAGTATTCCAGCAGCTACGTATGTTTTGTGCTAAAGTCTAACTTCCTTACTGTTCCAGACCTCACGCCAGCCTGCGTGAGCTTAAACGCGTGCCTTTCGGCTTCCTGTCATAGTGGATTGGCTGTCTTGCCAGTCCACAACACTATTAGTCGGAATCATTGAGTGTACTTACGAAAAATATCTATTGTGACACTTTCACATGTCGTACATGCTATTTAGCCAGAAGAGTATACTCTACAACTGACTTGCAAACGTCAGACAGAGATACTTAACACCATAATACCGACTTCTTCTTCTTAAGTTGCCAATCCTAAGATTGATTTGCAGCAGCTCTCCATTCAGTGCGATTGTCGGCCAGCCTCTTCAATTCCGTGAAACTTCCGCATCCTAGGTCCTGCATTATCTGGCTTATGTACTTTCTTCTAGGTCTGCCTTTTGCCCTTTTGCCCTCCACAAGGCCTTCCGTTATAGTGTGGAGAAGACTTTCATGTCTCAGAATGTGTCCCATCCATATATCTTTCCTCTTCTTGACCGTCTTCCAAAGAACTGGAACTTCCTCCGCTCTCTGCAGGACTTCTTCATTTGTCATCCTGGCCGTCCATGGAATTTTTAACATCCTTCGCAGACACCACATTTCGAATCCTTCAATCCTTCTTCTTTCGTCCTCTCCAAGTGTCCAGGTTTCGCTGCTGTAGAGAAGCACACTTCCAACAAAGGTCTTTATTAACCGCTTCCTTAACGACAGACTTATCATATTTGATGTGAGGAGTCCTTTCCTTTTATAGAATGCAATCTTTGCCTGATTTATTCTACTTATTACATCTTTCCTACTACGACCATCTGATGTTATTCTGCTTCCCAAGTAGACAAAGTCTTGTATTTCTTTCAGCTTCTCTCCATTCAGCCTTATATTCGTAATTGCTTGATTATTTTGTTTGCTTGCAACTAAGATTTTTGTTTTTGACTTATTAATTTTCATGTTGTACCGTGTAGCAAGAGTGTTTTCCATTTCCTCCAACACTACTTGTAATTCTTCCTCATTTTCCGCTAGGACAGCAATGTCATCCGCAAAACGCAGCATATCAACTATTTTTCCCTGGATCCTGATTCCATTAGCTTGTCCTAACTTTTCTCTGACCTCGTCCATTGCTTTCTGTATGTACATATTAAAGAGGACAGGGGAGAGTGCACATCCCTGTCTCACACCCTGTTTAATTTTTGCTTGTTGTTGATGTTCCCCACATCTCACTATTGCCACCTCTTCTTTGTATATGTTCCATATCGTTCTCCTGTCCTTATACTTAGCTCCAGTTTCCCTCAATATCTGGAATAGCTTTTTCCATTCAACCTTATCAAAGGCTTTTTCGAGGTCAATAAATGCTATGTAGGTGTCCTTTCCTTTTTCCATTCTTTTTTCTATTATTAGCCTTAGGGCCATAATGGCTTCTCGCGTACCTCTCCCTCTTCTAAAGCCAAACTGGTCTTCTGTGAGCATGCATTCCACGTTCCCTTCAATTCTTCTGAGGAGGATGGTCGTCAAAATTTTTGATGCATGTGATGTTAGGCTGAGGGTTCTGTATTGTGCACACGATTTTGCTGGCATTTTCTTTGGTAATGGAACAATAATATACTTTTTGAAGTCCTCAGGCAGCTCTCCAGTATCATATATTTGGCAGATTAATTTATACAATTTATCTTTTATTTCTGTTCCAGCTGCTTTGATGATTTCTGCAGGCAATGAGTCAATTCCTGGCACTTTTCCGTGCTTAAGTGCCTGTAGTGCCTGATCAAATTCAGACCTTAGTATGCTGTCTCCTAGTTCATCTTTATCTACTTCGTCCTCACTTTCAATCATGTCATCTT
Organism: Schistocerca cancellata; assembly: GCF_023864275.1. Taxonomy (NCBI): domain Eukaryota; kingdom Metazoa; phylum Arthropoda; class Insecta; order Orthoptera; family Acrididae; genus Schistocerca; species Schistocerca cancellata. Next base: position 303,895,346 of record NC_064628.1, on the reverse strand, counting down.
GTACGTTGCCTCCATATAATTTCTCTAGGTATTCCTTCCACGTAAGTGCTATATCTTCATGATTATACACCATCTTATTATCCTCTCTTTTTAGGGCATTACATCTAATCCTTTGTCCTCCTGAGAAGAAGCGTTTCACTGTTTTGTATGCTAATTCAAGGTTCCCTTTCTTCAGAAGGTCTTCAACTTCTTTGCATCTGTCTTCAAGGAATCTTTCTTTTACTTGCTTCAACTTCCTGTTGATTTTGTTCCTAAGCACTCGGTATGCCGTTTTCCCTTCTTCCGTTTCATTATTTTTGAGCTTCCTTCTTTCCTCAAACATAAGTATTATTTCATCAGTTATCCACTCCTTCCTCTTTTCAGGTTTTTGTTTTCCAATTATCTCTTCAGCTGCTTTTATCAGGCCATCTCTCATATTTTCCCAATGTTGTTCTACATTCTCTATAGGATGCTGTTGAATCAGATCCTTAGCCCTTTCTTGGAACTCCTTCTGCGTCTCACGGTTTCCAAGCTTCCCTATATCCAGTTTTCCATTTCCTATTTTCTTCCTTATGCATTTGAACTTGAGTCGGCATTCCGCAACAACCATGTTGTGATCACTCACAATATCTGGGCTTGCGTATGCTCTAGAGTCTTTTAGTTGATTTCTAAATCTATTTTTGACTAGAATGTAATCAATTTGGTATCGTTCTCTATCCCCTGGTGACTTCCAGGTGTATCTTCTACGGGGGTGATGTCGAAACCACGTGTTCGATATTATCAGTTGATTCCTGTTACAAAATTCTATAAGTCGGTCTCCTCTATCATTCCTTTTACCAAGGCCGTAGCGTCCAACAGCTGGCTGTACCTCTTTATCTCCTACTATTGCGTTCCAGTCTCCCATAATTACCGACTTAAGCAAGCAGAAAACATTGAAAACGTGAAAACATGCAACAGCAGCAAGCGCACAGCACACCCAACACGCAAGTGCTGACCAAAGAAGCTACAAGCCAAATTCAAAAATCAAGATCAAATATCAAGGACAAAGATCAAGGTCAAAGAACAAATTCCAAAATATGAGTACTCTATAATGAGTCACAGGGAGATAGACATGCTCTAAAATTACAATAAAAGAAATACAATTAAAACATGTACAAAACAGGTATAAAAATATTTTTTCCTCTAATTTTATTTATTGTTTCCTGTTTTCCTTTGTTACACCACTTCAATTCAATATTATGTATTGCAATAGTCACACGATGTTACATGATATAATGTCACATGATAAAAGCAAACCATTTGGTGAAAACCGCCACATAAGAAAAAATACGATGGCATATACAATAATATCCAATACAAGAGTCACATAATGCTACTGCAGTATTCTTTCAACTCGATCTTCGACCTTGTTCTTTGACTTTGGCTTGTAGCTTCTTTGATCAACACTTGTATGTTAATCCATTGTGTGTCATTGCGCATGAACAATGGTGCCGTACACTTACTGCTATTACATGTTTCCAATGTTTTCTGCTTGCTTAAGCCGGTATTATGGTGTTAAGTGTCATTGTCTGACGTTATCAAGTCAGCTGTGTCACACACTTTTCCGACTATGTAGCGCATATGATACGTGAAGTCAAAATATATGATTTTCGTAAGTACACTCAGTTTTTCCTACTAATAATCCTCATGAAGTTGTAATTTGTATTGATATTCGTAATTTTAACTCTGTTTCAGTTTTGTGCCAGCATTGTAAAGATGATCACTGATTGAAACCGGTTGAGAATAAATATTTTGTCAAATAGCAAAAATGTGTGTCATGCATTCACGAAGTATCTCAAGGCTGTTGACTGTCGGGGAAAAAGTTTTTGCTCTTTGATAAAAGTTTGCCTCAGTTTCTTTAAATCATTTCAGGCGAATACTTTTTTTTCTGTTCTGATAATGATCTAGATACCTCACCAGAATATATGGATACGTATTATGTTGGAGGTGTCACAGATCCTCATACACTCTTGGAAGGTACTTTAGTCTCACGTTTCGAACCGTCTGTTTTCCTGAAGCTGAAACTACTTTGGTACCGAGTCATTCTGTACTTACTGTTCACATTTGTCTATTATTCTTTGCACAGTGTTGTGGTATTCTTATTTCTTTGACTGAGTAGTTTATAAGGTATTTTTAAAAATCTCTTGGTAGTAATGTATAATTGGAAATAGTGTCTGTGCTTTGTTATACATCATTCTAATGATTGAGGAAGTTAAAGAGTTGGGGTATGGATACCTTTTCGTTATTATGATTCGCCTAAGACTTCCGTAACCCGTATGCGTGTTGTATATTGTTCCATGCCTGGTATGCTCAAGGTTGTACTCTTTTAATCGTTACTGCTTTATGAGTTGTGTGTGTGTGTGTGTGTGTGTGTGTGAGAGAGAGAGAGAGAGAGAGAGAGAGAGAGAAAGAGAGAGAGATCTCCGATCTGTACCGGATTTTGGGATATGTAACCTGTATATAACTTGTGTACTTGGTTACACAAATTTTTCTTGAATTCTACTGGTAACTCCATATGTTTAGAAAGTGGATGCATACAGTAAGAAACAGTACATCATTTACTGGAAGCTGTTTTAGTTTGCAATCTCCCATGTAGTATGATTAGTTGCAAAATCACTTTGTTCCATGTCCTGTCAGTATTTTCTGTCTAGAACCAACGTCTAAACTATCTCATCCAATTTGCACCTTTTTTTGAGTAATCAGTTTTCTGGTTGGTTTGATGGGGCCCATTACGAATTCCTCTCCTGAGCTAACTATTTCATAGGCAAGTAGCACTTGTATCCTACGTCTTCAGTTATATGCTGGATGTATTCAGATCTCTCTCTTTTTCTACAGCTTTTATCCTTTGCAGTTTCCTGTAGTACCATGGATGTTAATCCCTGATGTATGACTGATTTCCTAACATCCCATCCCTTCTTCTTGTCAGTGTTTCCCTTCCTTCGCCCGCTCTGCCGACAGCCTCTTCATTCCTTATCTGATCGCTCCACCAAATTTTCAACGTTCTTGTACAGTACCACATCATAAGTGCTTGGATTTTCTTCTGAGTTTCGGCAGTCCGTGACTCACTAACATACAACGCTGTGCTCATAACGTACATTCTCAGTCAGTTTTTCTTCAAATCAAGGCGTATGTTTGATACCTGCAGACTTCTCTTGGCCAGAAGCGCCCTGTGTGCCTGTGCTAGTCTGCTTTTGAAGTCCACCTTACTTCGTCCCTCATGGGATATTTCGATTTCAAGGTATCAAAATGGTTCAAATGGCTCTAAGCGCTATGGGACTTAACATCTGTCATCAGTCCCCTAGAACTTAGAACTACTTAAACCTAACAAACCTAAGGACATCACACCCATCCATGCCCGAGGCAGGATTCGAACTAAGGACATCACACCCATCCATGCCCGAGGCAGGATTCGAACCTGCGACCGTAGCGGTCTCGCGGTTCCAGATTGAAGCGCCTAGAACTGCTCGGCCACCCCGGCCGGCTTCAAGGTATCAGGATTCCTTAAGTTCGTCTACTTTGTGATCACATTCGTTAGATGTTAAATGTATTCGCAGTTGCGAATGTGAATCACCTTTAGCTCTGTAACGCATACATGCATACATGTGCGAAAGAACATTGCATCGTACTTTACCACAATACAGGCAGTGCAGTTTCGTATAGTTTGAATTTTGTTGCTAAATTTCTCGGTTTTCCAATTTATGTTACCTCTCACTTCTTTTGTTCTTTTCCGGTTTCCTCTTTCTGTTCTCTCTGAGACTGTTCATTGCATTCTATTCCATTTTATAATTCTTCTACACCTCCACTGAGGATGGCAATGTTATCACCGAATCTTCTCACTGATCACCTTCCACCGTGAATTTTAATCCCACTATTGAACATTTCTTAATGCCGTCATTGCTTCTTCGACTCACAGATTGGACAATAGAGGTGAGAGACTACGTCCCTGTGTTACATCCTTTTTAATTCGAACACTTCGTTCTTGCACTTCTAATCTTATTGTTCGCATTTGGTTCTTGTACATGTTACATATGACCCTTGTGTACCTATAGCTTACTCCTGTTTTCCAACATCTTGCACCATTTTAAATTTTCTGGCGCTTTTTATGGGTTGACAAATCCTATGAGCGTGTCTTAATTTTTCCTCAGTGTTGCTTGCATTGTGAAGAGCAACTTGAGGGCTGCTTTTACCTTTCCTGAAACGATATTGATTGATATATAATAGATACTCAATTTTCTTTTTTACCTTATGGTTTATGAAATTGAGTGAAGTGTGCAATACGGTTTTATGCAGTTTGGCGTAGTGGAGCAGGATTGCTGATTTGAGGCTGCACGAGACACAAGCTGTTAAAAGTACCAGCAAAGATTTTTTAAAACTGTCAGGTGTCAGAACGGGAACAAGTTCAATCACACACAAGTAAATTACTCCCAAAACCATCTACATACACTACTGGCCATTAAAATTGCTACACCACGAAGATGACGTGCTACAGACGCGTAATTTAACCGACAGGACGAAGATGCTGTGATATGCAAATGATTAGCTTTTCAGAGTATTCACACAAGGTTGGCGCTGGTGGCGACACCTACAACGTGCTGACATGAGGAAAGTTTCCAACCGATTTCTCACACTTAAACAGCAGTTGAAGGCGTTGCCTGGTGAAACATTGTAGTGATGCTTCGTGTAAGGAGGAGAAATACGTACCATCACGTTTCCCACTTTGATAAAGGTCGGATTGTAGCCTATCGCGATTTCGATTTAGCGTATCGCGACATTGCTGCTCGTGATGGTCGAGATCCAATGACTGTTAGCAAAATATGGAATCGGTGGGTTCAGGAGGGTAATACGGAACGCAGTGCTGGATCCCAACGGCCTCGTGTCACTAGCAGCGGAGATGACCGGCATCTTATCCGCATGGCTGTAACGGGTCGTGCAGCCACGTCTCGATCCCTGACTCAACAGATGGGGACGTTTGTAACACAACAACCATCTGCACGAACAGTTCGACGACGTCTGCAGCAGCTTGGACTATCAGCTCGGAGACCATGGCTGCAGTTATCCTTGACGTTGCATCACAAACAGGAGCGCCTGCGATGGTGTACTCAACGACGAACCTGGGTGCACGAATGGCAAAACGTCATTTTTTCGGATGAATCCAGGTTCTGTTTACAGCATCATGATGGTCACATCCGTGTTTGGGGACATCGCGATAAACGCACATTGGAAGCGTGTATTCATCATCGGCATACTGGCGTATCACCCTGGGAGATGGTATGGGGTGCCATTGGTTACACGTCTCGGTCACCTCTTGTTCGCATTGTCGGCACTTTGAACACTGGACGTTACATTGCAGATGTGCTACGACCCGTGGCTCTACTCATCACTCGGTCCCTGCGAAACCCTACATTTCAGCAGGATAATGCACGACGGTATGTTGCAGGTCCTGTACGGGCCTTTCTGGACACAGAAAATGTTCGACTGCTGTCGTGGCCAGCACATTCTCCAGATCTCTCACCAATTGAAAACGTCTGGTCAATGGTGGCCGAGCAACTGGCTCGTCACAATACGCTAGTCACTACTCTTGATGAACTGTGGTATCGTGTTGAAGCTGCATGGGCAGCTGTACCTGTACACGCCATCCAAGCTCTGTTTGACTCAATGCCCAGGCGTATCAAGGCCGTTATTACTGCCAGAGGTGGTTGTTCTGGGTACTGATTTCTCAGGATCTATGCACCCAAAAAGCGTGAAAATGTAACCACACATGCCCGCATCTCGTGGTCGTGCGGTAGCGTTCTCGCTTCCCACGCACGGGTTCCCGGGTTCGATTCCCGGCGGGGTCAGGGATTTTCTCTGCCTCGTGATGGCTGGGTGTTGTGTGCTGTCCTTAGGTTAGTTAGGTTTAAGTAGTTCTAAGTTCTAGGGGACTGATGACCATAGATGTTAAGTCCCATAGTACTCAGAGGCATTTGAACCATTTTTTGTAACCACATGTCAGTTCTAGTATAATATATTTGTCCAATGAATACCCGTTTATCATCTGCATTTCATCTTGGCGTAGCGATTTCAATGGCCAGTAGAGTACGTCCATCAGAAATATTTCTAGGGCATATCCAAGAAATGGCCCGTAACCTTCTCCTAATGTGGATGTCGTGTAGTGAGCTGACGTAGCATTTTCTGACTGTCGGTAGCGCGTTGTGTAACTACTCGCTAAGTTTCCACTCTTAATCTTCTCCGCAGAGAAAGGCCTTAATAAAGCACGATGTACGACTGCGCCACAGGCGACAGCATGTAGTTGCGAGCTAATGTCAGGTCCGCAGCACCTTCACCGGCTAATATCAAGGGGCTCCGGTCGTCACTCGCACGAGGAACGTCAGGCGGGGCACGTTCGCGTGACGCCGGGTCGTGTGGTGGGGCGAGGCGGGGGAGGTGTCGAGAGCTAATCTGGCGAGTCACAGCCGTGGCAGCGTCATTACCTCGCGGATTACCGTAATCTGCCCGTCAGCGGAACGCGGTACCCACTCCCAGCAGTCGCCCGCACGCGAGTCCAACCACTTCCCACCTTCGCTCTTCTCCCTGCCGTGATGTCGCCTAGCACGACTCACACCAGCTTTCACTGAAAACAGCTAGTCTCTCTCTTTCTCTCTCTCGCTCTTTCTCTCTCTCTCTCTCTCTTTCTCCCTCTCTCTCTCCCTCACACGCACACACACACACACACACACACACACACACACACACACATACACTCCTCTTTTTTTTCCCCCTCATCCATTAGTTTACGAGTCCACCTAATTTTCAACATTTTTCTGTAGCTATACATCACCCTCCGTGTTTCACTACGTACAATGCTATGTTCGAAACGTATATTCTCAAAAATATACGCCCTCAGGAGCTCAGTTCGTCAGCGCACCTGACGATGGCGACATGTCTGATCGCCGAAATATTGTGCCCGTTGGACACTATGAACCGGCAGTATACCCGTGGACTGTTCGAGCAACAATAATGAGGTACAATGGTGAAGCAGCTTCTCACAAGAAACTCAGTCCTGCAGTCAGTGCCAAGTGATGCTTGAAGGGGTGTAAAGAACGACTCCACTAGAGAGTACATGACTGGAAACGAGAGATGTGGAGAGACGAATCGCGCTACACACTGTGGGGTTTGGATTTTGCTAGTCGCTGGAGAACGTTACCTGCCATCGCGTGTAGTGCCAACAGTGAAGTACGAGGGTCGTCGTTGAACCGTGTATTTAGCTTTTTAAATCTTTTCTTAAAGAATTTACTTTAATTACTAGCGATTCATCAAGAACATTACCACATTTAATCACACTATGTGAGCGTGGAAGTAGTTGCCAAAGGGTAACTGATGAAATAAATTAATATTTTTGTTTTAATAAATGGAAATTTATTCCTAAAAGCCCCTTTTTTTGTTTGAAACAGATTTAAAATTATAATCAGAAAGCACCCTGTAAATATCAAGCTACAACTTATTCAGAGGCAGAAATAACAATTTTTTTTTGAAACAGTATGAGCTTTTGGCTGAGAACCTTGACACTCCCTTTTAACACGGCCATAGTCACAACCGCTCACAGAAACCTCTGAAAGACCACACTGGTGCAAATCTGCAACACACCACATTACTTTAAACTAAAAAGTTTAACAACTCACACAAACAATCAAATTATGCACCCCGTAAGAGGGATGGAAATGGTACAAAACACTCACATTAAAAATTATTTGCCACCAAAAGTGCAACTTGTTTTTGAAAGAACTGCTACGGTGGAAGGGTGGCAACTTTATATACTAAAATCACAATTTAAATAAAATCCATGACATGCAGTTTTACATAAAATGTACCAAAAATCCCTACGTTACACATATATGACCTCACAAGATGATAGGCAAGACAAAAACATATTTAAGTTATTCGGACTTTATACCTTAAGCAATAAATTCGTTAACAACCGAATCCGACAAACATGACAGAGGCAGCTATTAATGTATGGCAGATTGACAGGGGGATCACTGAACAACCCGAACCGCAGGTTGCTCTAACCCGCCCCAACTCCACAAGGGAAAACGGACCACCCAATTCATAAGTAACCACCTTCCCGCAGGTGGGCAAACGGAGAAGAATGGTGGGACGACCCCAAAACAAAGCGGCTGGTGACTTCACCAAGAAAACAAGTATAATTTAACAAGTAAATGAAACAACACATCTCCAGTCACTTAACTTCAAATAAACTGCGGTTTCTGGCGAAGACCTGGCGCAGCACCCGCAACGCTCTCCCGAACCGTCCGCTGCCAGCCGCTTCAACGGACGCAGGAACTCGTGCCTATCTCCCGTCCACGATGTCGCAGCTCGTGCTGGCCAGCCCGTGTCGTGGTTTGACACCTGTTGCTCTCGTGTCGACCGCGAAGCCACTACCCCTTTCTATACGGCGCGGCCCACTGGACTCGTGGGGAACTCACATGCGCCGACGCTCAAGGCGGACCAGTCATCTTGTGTCTCAGTGCGCGACCGACCAACCGACCGATCCAACCGCCAATAACCGTTGCCCAAGCAACTCGAGCAGACTGGCGGCCTAACGCGTACTAGCACTCCGGACGACAGACGGACACTGACTGCCCCACACTGAACCGGCTGACCAACTGACCAGACTCGCCGAGACTGACAGACTGCCCTTGCCGAGTTTTTCTTTTCTTTATTGAATTTCAATTCCCCCCGAAGGGGGCGGGCTGGCAGCAGCTTAATATGCCACTCTTCAGCCTACAGACTTTGTTAATAAGAGGAAGAGAATAAGTAATAAAAACAGGCGATAAAATCGGAGACTTAAAGAGTAACATGCCGAAAAAAATTCGTGGAACTTAAACAAAGAACAGAGGGATGATGATGCTAATAAGAGACATACGAAGCAGTCCTGTAAAACAATAGACAGACAATTAAAAAAACACGGCGACAGTCTGGTTTCTGTTCCCAAAAGACATAAAATTCACACCTAGCGACAGCATGGTTTCTGTTCGCAACATGAGAAAGACGAACAACACTGAACAGTCACTGGAACCCTGCACTAAAAAGTTGGCAAATGTGACATACCACAGCCGAGAGCAGGTGGGGGGAAACTGGACAGATGATGGGAAAATAAGAAAGGGGGGAAGGAGAGGAAAAACGAAGGGGGGAGGTGGGAAAGGAGCCGATGAAGGATAAGGACCCATAAGAGGGGTGGGGGGGTGCTGGGCAGACGCGACAGGGAGTGGGGAAAGCAGAGGAGGGGAATACAAAAGGACTCAGGGGGGGGGAGAAGGGAGGTAGGGAGAGGTTTGGTGGGGAGAAAACAGGATGGAAGGGGGGGGGAGAGGGAGCCCAGGGAAAGGATGGAGGAAAGGAGGGGGGGTGGGGAACAGAGTTGATAGGAGGGATAGATGGAGGGAGAGAGGGCATCATCTGGGATGGGGAGTTGATGGCAGCCACCTTGGGAAGGGAGATGAAGGGTGTAGAGATGGAGGGTAGGGGGGACACAACAGTGAACGCGTGGCAGGGGTCGGGGACGGGAGAGGAGAGAGCAACCAGGGGGTGAGGGGGATCAAGGCGGCGGGAGGTGTAGAGTATGCGGATATGTTCGAGGAACAGGAGCAGATGGGGGAAAGGAATGAGGTCATAGAGGATCCGCGTGGGGAACGGAAGGCATATACGGAAGGCGAGGTGGAGTGCATGACACTCAAGGATCTGGAGGGACTTATAGATTTTGGGGGGGGGGGGCAGATATCCAGGCAGGACTGGCATAACAGAGGATGGGACGGATTAAGGATTTGTAGGTGTGGAGGATGGTAGAGGGGTGCAACCCCCATGTCCGGCCAGAGCCGGAAGGAGTGAGTGGTATGACCTATGATGATTGCCTGGGTCTTGGAAGGATTGATTTTCAGGAGCCACTGGTTACACCATCCGGCAAAAAAGGTCAAGGTGATTCTGGAGAAGGCGTTGGGGCCGTGGGAGGGTAGGAGCGAGGGCGAGGAATGCAGTGTCATTGGCATATTGCAAGAGATGTACTGGAGGGGGGGGGGGTTGGGGCATATCTGCCGTGTACAGGAGGTAGAGGAGAGGGGAGAGGACAAAGCCCTGGGGCACACCTGCAGAGGAGTAGAAGGTGTGGGAATTGGCATTATGGATGGTAACATAGGAGGGGCGGCCCCTTGCCGAGCTCATAACGCCCCATAAATGCATGTGAACAGGCAACTTCTCCCCTTTCCCACCAGAGGGAGGCACGAAAGCTGCGATTGCCACAGTGGCACCACCGTCAGAAACGGAGGGCGACTGCTTTACACTACGCGCTGCGGCGCGCTCTTCAAAACAGCAATTTTTCCACGGCTCAGTCATTCTTTCGAGGTAAGAATGTAGCCCCTTTATACGCTTAAGAGGAAGTTGAATGCTGAAAGAACATAGTTTACAAAATTGTTTACTGCGTTCAGCAGAGGAACATTTCAGAGACAATTATTGTATGAGTACGGAAAAACACCTATTATAAAGCAGCATCTGTAAAACAGTGGTTTGAAGACAGTGGTTTGAAGACAGTGGTTTGTGAACAATAACATTCCTGAATTGGAATGGCCTGCCCAGATAATAAGGTGTAGTACTGAAGTGGACCAGGCTGAATAGCCACTTCTGTGCAAGGCTGGGTTGCCTTAATAGCTCGTGGAAAGGTTGTAGGGTGTTGGCAGTTCAGAGAAACAACATCAGAAGGTCAAACGTTTTATTAAGGTTCATGCTGCTGCTCTCATAGCGCTGCACACACCCACTGACGCGTGGCGTGGTTGACTTGTGGTGCACTGTGTTGTTCCAGGTGGTGGTCCAGTAGGTGGTCGTGACGCCTGCGCCCAGCAGTGTTGACACCCCAAAGATCCCGCTCAGCAGCATTCGCTCCAATTAGTTGTGGCGAGCCTGATCTCAGAAGGTGTCTGCAGCGCAGAGGATTGCCAAATACTTGCAGAGAAGGCAGCCTCTGAATGTGGACGTTCTCCTGTAGGTGAAGGCGCTTGGCACCAGGACTCCAGCACCAGTGTAGGAAGGCTAGTAGCTGCGCTACCCTGGTCACGATATGCTGCTGGAGTGAGCTTGGAGGTGGCCCTCTAGTAGGAAAGCACAAAGTCCAGAGCGGAGAGCTTGGCGCTCGAATATGGTCCGGCGGTACCCTAAGCCCAATTTTTTGATGGCTGCTTGGTGGCCCATATCGCTCCAGCATCCGGCGAAATCTTTTAGTCGCCGTATGTGATTCCAGACTGCAAACACCTCTGCTAAAAGTGACGGTTATTTATACTGGTTAGAAGCACCGACGCATTGCTTCCAGCGACGCACAGAACAACGTACGTGTCCCGACGGTATAGAAACCTCTTGGGCACCCCCGTCTGCCCTCTGCGTTGACAGGATTGCGGTACTCTGGCTTGTCTGCCTCCTCGCAATACACAAGCAGTTCTGTTGCTGCAACTGCCATGCTGTGGCAGTGGTACCTGGAGGCTGCTTATGGACTCTTTTTTTATACTGTGGCTCAGATATTGTTTTCCAAAGTAACGCCCAAAAAATAGCGATGGCGCTACAATACCAAAAGTGAACCATAGAAGAGATGGTTTTGCGGTATGTGGGGGGCTTTTAGTGGGTAGAGTGTGGTCCGTTTATTGCGATTAAGAAGCTACAGCCCATAAATAATTGTGATAAACGGGAGCAAGTGCTATTCTGAGATGAAGAGCTTGACATGGAAGAGGAATTCTTGCCGGGTAGCATCAAGCTAGTGAGGAGACTGATGACAAAAACACGTCTAGAAGCGACGTTGACATGATCAACATCTAAATCTGCATGCATATTCTGCAAGCCAACGTGCAGTGCGTGGGTGGTTGTACGATATACCACCACTAGTCATTTCCTTTCCTCTTCCCTCGCAAACAGAGGGAGGGATAAACGACTGTTATAAGCCTCCGCACAAGCCTTAATTTCTCTCATTTTATCTTCGTGCTCCTTGCGCGAAATGCATGTTGGCGGTACTTGAACTGAACTGCAGTTGGCCTCAAATTACGGTTCTCTAAATTTTCGGCATCGTAAAAGAAGCGTCGTCTTTCCTTCAGGGATTCCTGTTTGTGTTTGCAAAGTTTTTCCGTAACACTTGAGTGCTGCTCAAACCTATCTATCAAATGTATCTCCACACCTCTGGATTGCTTCGATGTCTCCCTTTAATTTGGCCTGACGGGCATCCAAAACTCGCAAACGGTACTCAAGAATGAGTAGCAGTAGCGCTCTATACGCCGTCCCGTCTCCTTTAAGGACGAGGTATGCTTCCCCAAAGTACGCCCAATAAAACGAAGTCGAGCATTTGCCTTCGTGACTATCAATCTGACGTGCATTCCATTTCATATCGCTTCGCAGCGTTACTTCCGGATATTTAATCTATATGAATGTGTCAGGCAGCACATTACTAAAGCTGTATTCGAACGTCACAGAAATGATTTCCCTACCCACCTGCGTTGTATTACATTTTTCTATATTTAGAGCTAGCTGCCACCAACTAGACATTCTGTCTAAGTCCTCTTGTACCCCTTACAGTCACTTAAGGGCGACGCCCTCCCGTACACTGCATCTCCATCAGCAAACAGCCTTAGTCCCGTCCGCCAAATCCTTTATGCATGCGCTGAGAAAGAGCGATCCTATCACATTTCCCTGGTGCATCCTGTCGATACCCTTGCTCTGATGAACACCCGCCGTCGAGGACAACGTAATGGGTCTTTTTTTTTTGTCATCAGTCTACTGACTGGTTTGATGCGGCCCGCCACGAATTCCTTTCCTGTGCTAACCTCTTCATCTCAGAGTAGCACTTTCAACCTACGTCCTCAATTATTTGCTTGACGTATTCCAATCTCTGTCTTCCTCTACAGTTTTTGCCCTCTACAGCTCCCTCTAGTACCATGGAAGTCATTCCCTCATGTCTTAGCAGATGTCCTATCATCCTGTCCCTTCTCCCTACCAGTGTTTTCCACATATTCCTTTCCTCTCCGATTCTGCGTAGAACCTCCTAATTCCTTACCTTATCAGTCCACCTAATTTTCAACATTCGTCTATAGCACCACATCTCAAATGCTTCGATTCTCTTCTGTTCCGGTTTTCCCGCAGTCAATGTTTCACTACCATACAATGCTGTACTCCAGACGTACATCCTCAGAAATTTCTTCCTCAAATTAGGGCCGGTATTTGATATTAGTAGACTTCTCTTGGCCAGAAATGGCTTTTTTGCCATAGCGAGTTATTTTACTGCCTAGGTAGCAGAATTCCTTAACTTCATTAACTTCGTGACCATCAATCCTGATATTAAGTTTCTCGCTGTTTTCATTTCTCCTACTTTTCATTACCTTCGTCTTTCTCCGATTTACTCTCAAACCATACTGTGTACTCATTAGACTGTTCATTCCGTTCAGCAGATCATTTAGTTCTTCTTCACTTTCCCTCAGGATAGCAATGTCATCAGCGAATCGTATCATTGATATCCTTTCACCTTCTACACTCCTGGAAATGGAAAAAAGAACACATCGACACCGGTGTGTCAGACCCACCATACTTGCTCCGGACACTGCGAGAGGGCTGTACAAGCAATGATCACACGCACGGCACAGCGGACACACCAGGAACCGCGGTGTTGGCCGTCGAATGGCGCTAGCTGTGCAGCATTTGTGCACCGCCGCCGTCAGTGTCAGACAGTTTGCCGTGGCATACGGAGCTCCATCGCAGTCTTTAACACTGGTAGCATGCCGCGGCAGCGTGGACGTGAACCGTATGTGCAGTTGACGGACTTTGAGCGAGGGCGTATAGTGGGCATGCGGAAGGCCGGGTGGACGTACCGCCGAATTGTTCAACACGTGGGGCGTGAGGTCTCCACAGTACATCGATGTTGTCGCCAGTGGTCGGCGGAAGGTGCACGTGCCCGTCGACCTGGAACCGGACCGCAGCGACGCACGGATGCACGCCAAGACCGTAGGATCCTACGCAGTGCCGTAGGGGACCGCACCGCCACTTCCCAGCAAATTAGCAACACTGTTGCTCCTGGGGTATCGGCGAGGACCATTCGCAACCGTCTCCATGAAGCTGGGCTACGGTCCCGCACACCGTTAGGCCGTCTTCCTCTCACGCCCCAACATCGTGCAGCCCGCCTCCAGTGGTGTCGCGACAGGCGTGAATGGAGGGACGAATGGAGACGTGTCGTCTTCAGCGATGAGAGTCGCTTCTGCCTTGGTGCCAATGATGGTCGTATGCGTGTTTGGCACCGCGCAGGTGAGCGCCACAATCAGGACTGCATACGACCGAGGCACACAGGGCCAACACCCGGCATTATGGTGTGGGGAGCGATCTCCTACACTGGCCGTACACCACTGGTGATCGTCGAGGGGACACTGAATAGTGCACGGTACATCCAAACCGTCATCGAACCCATCATTCTACCATTCCTAGACCGGCAAGGGAACTTGCTGTTCCAACAGGACAATGCACGTCCGCATGTATCCCGTGCCACCCAACGTGCTCTAGAAGGTGTAAGTCAACTACACTGGCCAGCAAGATCTCCGGATCTGTCCCCCATTGAGCATGTTTGGGACTGGATGAAGCGTCGTCTCACGCGGTCTGCACATCCAGCACGAACGCTGGTCCAACTGAGGCGCCATGTGGAAATGGCATGGCAAGCCGTTCCACAGGACTACATCCACCATCTCTACGATCGTCCCCATGGGAGAATAGCAGCCTGCATTGCTGCGAAAGGTGGATATACACTGTACTAGTGCCGACATTGTGCATACTCTGTTGCCTGTGTCTATGTGCCTGTGGTTCTGTCAGTGTGATCATGTGATGTATCTGAACCCAGGAATGTGTCAATAAAGTTTCCCCTTCCTGGGACAATGAATTCACGGTGTTCTTATTTCAATTTCCAGGAGTGTATTTTAATTCCACTCCAGAACCTTTGTTTTATTTCCATCATTGCTTCCTCGATGTACAGATTGAAGAGTAGGGGCGAAAGGCTACAGGGTCTTATTACTTAAAAACTGTTCGAGCCATTCAGATATCTAGGAACCTAACCTGTAAGCTCAAATCTTCGTCAGTGGCCTGCAGTGAGGCAACGTGCCAAACACTTTCTGTAAATCTCGGAGTATGTAACCCGTTTGTTGCCCTTCGCCCATAGTTCACTGTGTATCATGTGAGAAAAGGGCATACTGAGTTTCGTACTAGCGTTGGTTTCGAAATCTGTGCTGGTCTGGGGAGAGAATCTTTTCCAAGGAAATTTATTACATTCGAACTCAGAATGTATTCAATAATTCTGCAGCAAACCGATGTTACGGGTATTTGCCTTTAATTATCCTGTCCGTTCTTTTACCTTTCTTACGCACAAGTGGTCCATCGATCGTGACCGGGCCAAATATCTCACGAAATAAGTGTCAAACGAAAAAAACGACAAAGAACGAAACTTGTCTAGCTTGAAGGGGGAAACCAGATGGCGCTATGGTTGGAACGCTAGATGGCGCTGCCATAGGTGAAACGGATATCAACTGCGTCTTTTTAAATAGGAACCCCCACTTTTATTACATATTCGTGTAGTACGTGAAGAAATATGAATGTTTTAGTTGGACCACTTTTTTCGCTTTGTGATAGTTGGCGCTGTAATAGTCACAAACATATGGCTCACATTTTTAGACTAACAGTTGGTAACAGGTAGGTTTTTTAAATTAAAATACAGAACGTAGGTACGTTTGAACATTTTATTTCAGTTGTTTCAATGTGATACATGTACTTTGTCAACTTATCATTTCTGAGAACGCATGCTGTTACAGCGTGATTACCTGTAAATACCACATTAATGCAATAAGTGCTCAAAATGACATCCGTGAACCTCAGTGCATTTGGAAATACCTGTAACGACATTCCTCTCAACAGCGAGTAGTTCGCCTTCCGTAATATTCGCACATGCATTGACAATGCGCTGACGCATGTTGCCAGGCGTTGTAGGTGGGTCGCGATAGCAAATATCCTTCAACTTTCCCCACAGAAAGAAATTCGGAGACGACACATCCGGTGAACGTGCGAGCCATGGTGTGGTGCTTCGATGAACAATCTACCTGTCACGAAATATGCTATTCAATACCGCTTCAACTGCACGCCAGCTATGTGCCGGACATCCATAATGTCGGAAGGACATCGCCATTTGTCATGCATCGAAACATCTTGTAGTAAAATCGGTAGAACATTACGTAGGAAATCAGCAGACCTTGCACCATTTAGATTGCCATCAATTAAATGGGGGCCAATTATCCTTCCTCCCATAATGCCGCACCATACATTAACCCACCAAGGTAGCTGATGTTGCACTTGTCGCAGCCATCGTGGATTTTCCGTTGCCCAATAGTGCATATTATGCCGGTTTGCGTTACCGCTGTTGGGGAATGACGCTTCGTCGCTAAGTAGAACGTGTGCAAAAAATCTGTCATCGTCCCGTAATTTCTCTTGTGCTCAGTGGCAGAACTGTACAAGACGTTCAAAGTCGTCGCCATGCAATTCCTGGTGCATAGAAATATGGTACGGGTGCAATCGATGTTGATGTAGCATTCTCAACGCCGACGTTTTTGAGATTCCCTATTCTCACGCAATTTGTTTGCTACTGATGTGCGGATTAGCCGCGACAGCAGCTAAAACAGCTACTTGGGCATCATCATTTGTTGCAGGTCGTGGCTGACGTTTCACATGCGGCTGAACACTTCCTGTTTCCTTAAATAACGTAACTATCCGGCGAACGGTCCGGACACTTGGACGATGTCGTCCAGGATACCGAGCAGCATACATAGCACACGCATTTTGATAAGAATAGCCGTACATCAACACGATATCGACCTTTTCCACAATTGGTAAACGGTCCATTTTAACACGGGTAATGTATCACGAAGCAACTACCGTCCGCACTGGCGGAATGTTACGTGATACCACGTACTTACACGTTCGTGACTATTACAGCTCCATCTGTCGCAAAGCGAAAAAAGTTGTCCAACTAAGACATTCAGATTTATTTACGTACACGAATATGTAATAAAAATGGGGGTTCCTATTTAAAAAAAAAATGCAGTTGATATCCGTTTGACCTATGGAAGCGCCATCTAGCGGGCCAACCATAGCGCCATCTGGTTTCCCCCTTCAAGCTAGATGAGTTTCGTTCTCTGCAGTTTTTTCGTTTGATGCTTATTTCGTGAGATATTTGGCCCGGTCACTATCAATGGACCACCCTGTAACGGGAGTCATCTGCGCTTTTCTCTAGCCCCTTGGGACTAAGCCCTCGGCGAGAGATTCGCAAGCTAAGTAAGGGGCGAAACCATAGAGTATTCTCTTGTCGGCTTGTTTGTGCACAACTCTTTCGTTTTTTCCCTACGCCAGGGGTGGCTATTTCTACGTCCTCCTTACGGGAGTCTCTGCGGCCTTCAAACAACTGCACATGTGTGATGCCCTCTGAGGATGACTAAATATCAATCCCACATTATTGTTTAAATGTAATTAGTACCCTGGAATCAGTTAAGCCGCTTTGGACGTGACTGGCTTGCGGCCTCGGGTTCGTCGGCGAGTGTGGGCCAGACACGGACAGTGGTTGTGCGTGGCCTGTATTGTGGCGCCCCCGCAGAAGAGCGGCTCGCGCGCCGCCCTGCCGGAATACTTGCGGTCGGCGGCTGCAGCAGCGGCGCCGCCCACCGCACCTGGCCGACCGGGCGCAGCGGCGAAAGTAGCGTGCGGCCGCGGGGTCGACAAATGTCACGGCCGAGACGGCCATGCCCCAGCACTGCCGCCGCCGCCGTAGCCACAGCCCTAGCCGCGGGCACACACGGCGCGGCCTCTGCCCGAGGCACTTCCTCGTCGGCCGGCATGACCGCGACACGTGACACGTCTCTGGCCGGTGGTCCGATGCTCCTTGACTCTCTCGAGGAAAGTACACACCCGCTTGGTCCAGAAGCGGTTTAACTACGTTGTAATTTCTGTGGGTTCCACGCTGTCAGAGATCCCGCACGCAATTGCCCTGTCGGATCTGAACACACAGTACTTCAGGTGCCTTCTGGCTGCCGTCTTACCAGAGAATGTTGTTGGCTAAACTTCCCGGGACCTATGGTGTAACACCCCACCCGTCACTTATCTGGTTTTGGTGTGTGTTCACTCCAGGTAATTGACTAACAGATCAACAGAGAGTGCAAAACTGCCGCAATGTCGGATAACGCAAAGAAAGTAATAAGGCCCTGTGACTCCTGATTGAACTGCGGTGGCAGTGTTGACATTAATTGGTTCAGAATTGATCCCTTTTAATTAAAAAGGGGTGCACATTGATGTTATATTCAGCTATCAAACACCAGATGCAAATGTTGAACATAAAATTAATTAAGAAAGTGACTTGGGATTTCAACTACTTCATTGAAAACAGATGCAGTCGATTAGCACAGATTTATTGTAACTCACGACCTTCAATCATCATATTACATGACTCTCCTAACAGGCAGTGGTAATAAATTGCGTTTGCGTGGAGTAAAGTGCGATAAATCAAAAGTAATTCCTATCGACTGACCCAGGCGTAATGCGAAGTGCGAGAAGAATTCTACAATACGCGGCCCATGAAAACCTCGTGGAAACTTTGCCGACGTGATCCAACAAATTAATCAGTGGCTGGAGCGGGCGCAATATCACCGAATTCAGTGTGGCGGAGCGGTGTCGTTGGGCGGACGTCGGCCGACCTCATGGTGCTGCAAGGCTGCGCTCGTCTATTCACTTCTAGCTATCTTGCTCAGTACATAGCTGAAGGAAAACTTTCTATATCCAAGCTCAATCGTTCCATTTGCTAAGTCCTAAACTGCAGAGATGCTCAATCTCGAAAGTAAAGGACGCCACATCTGCACTCTAGGCAAGCTGGGAACGGAAGACCACTACGGAGACTTCTCACAGTCCACTCTTCGTCTCGGTTTCCCCTGCAGCAAAATCACCTACGCCAATTGTAGCGCAAGTTGCGTTAATTGTGCGTTGCTTCCCAGCGCTGACCAATACCTGCTCCGGGAAGTGAACAAATTGCCACAAAATTTCCCTTTCTCTCAACTTCTGCTATTTAGCTCCTCCCAGGCCACCCATCACGGTTAGCATCTGCACAAACACCAATTTCTTCGGAATTCTGACTCCCAGGAGAGTACTTCAAATTCCTTGGTCCTACTTTCCCATCTGAGGCCGGCGTATTTCATTCTGTCGCTCTTCACCTGATTTACTTCAGACTCTGTGGACCGTGAATTCAGTGTGAAGTTGCTATAGTCACGAACATGCATATTTTAACCTCTGTTGACCTCTCCACCATAGCTTTGCGCGGCTTTCTCACATGTTTCACTGAAAACGGGACAACGGACATTTATCAACAGGTGTACAAGTTCTCTGTCTGCTTCCTAATACACCACCATGGGGTCAACAACCCCCCCCCCTCACTGTCACTCATCTTATGGCAGCTGGAGGCCGTGCCCCATTACCGCTTTCTCAAGAGTTTGAGCCACCCTAAGCTGCATATTGTCGCTTCCGTTCGCCGCTCCCCAGCCAGCCACGGTCAACTCGAATACTTCCCTGGGGTAAACTAGCCTCCAGTAAATCGATGCGTTTCCACAAAGTTTTCATGTCATGTGAATTACTTTGAAACCATCACCCGACATTAATTATTCCAATACGTCCATACTATACCCTCTACAAGATGCATTGTGCCTTGTCAGTCATTTCTGTTAAGCCCTACTGTTCGCTCAACGTGAGTTAGGTGCTCTTTAATGACTTCATGTAAGGGGCATAGTTCTTGCCATGTTATAATGGAACTATATCTGTCTTGTGATTCTTCAACTTCTCCCGGCGTATTTCTTGCTCGAACAGTCCACGGGTGTACTGCCGGTCCATAGTGTCCAACGGGCACAATATTTCGGCGATCAGACATGCCGCCATCGTCAGGTGCGCTGACGGACTGAGTTCCTGAGGGCGGGCGCCCATCCTAAATCCCCTTCCCCCGCAAGGCGTTCCCTCCACGGTCCGCGCCCTCGACCACGCGTCGGCAGTCTTTTCTTCTGGGCCGGCCGGGGTGGCCGAGAGGTTCTAAGCGATACAGTCGGAAATAGCGCGACCGCTACGGTCGCAGGTTCGAATCCTGCCTCGGGCATGGATGTGTGTGATGTCCTTAGGTTAGTTAGGTTTAAGTAGTTCTAAGTTCTAGGGGACTGATGACCTCAGAAGTTAAGTCCCATAGTGCTCAGAGCCGTTTTTTTTTTCTTCTCCTGCTCCAAGGAGCAATGCAGTCTTTTTGAGATCCGGCCCATTAGATACCTTTTCTTTGTGTGTTGTCGCCTCTGAGTTGTTCTTGTGGCTTGACAGATTAGTGCGGGGCCAGTCACAGTGTCCAATACTCCATGCGAGCCCGAAGTGCGAGCTCCAACTGATTTATTCCGTTCTTATCGCAAGTATTCGGTAGAGGGAGACGTTTCACTTAGTGCTGTGGTTCAGAATGTTTCGGTCGGAACGACATTCTTCACTGCCGCAGAATCGTGGCAGTAGCCCTATGGAAATGGAAATGAGCGTTTGGCGTCATTGGCCGGGAGGTCCCCTTCCGGGGCAGGTCCGGCCGCCTTGGTGCAGTTCTTATTATATTCGACGCCACATTCGGCGACCTGCGCGCCGGATTGGGATGAAATGATGATGAAGACAGTACAACACCCAGTCCCTGAGCGTAGAAAATCCCCGACCCAGCCGGGAATCGAACCCGGCCCCGGAGGACGGAAATCCGTCGCGCTGATCAGTCAGCTATCGGGGTGGACATTAGCGCTATATATTCGTGTTACAAGGGAAGTTCACAGGTCCAATGGCTTTTTGCACAAAACGAGGCAGTCCAGCGGTCTATCACAAGACTGTAAAAATGAGTGCAAGTGATAGAACAGAATGTTGAGAATTCTTAATATCTATTATACTGTATCATAATCTACGGGCATCGAATTTGCTTTGGAACGACACTGCAACACCATACAGAAGGAATTGGAAGACATAACTAAGAATGAAAGACCAAACTATTACTCCGATCGACGGACGGGACTCATTCTTCTGTAAATCAAGAAGTACTTTGTGATAAATTTGCTGGAATGGAGCACGTGATGAAATTGGTGATACGAATAATAACTGTCTGAAGTAGCACACATTACTACCCTGTAAGCTGTAACAGTTTTCGATGGAATTGAACGAACAGTATGGAGACTACATATATATAGAAGAGTACTTTTGTTAAGTCACAGGTTCATGCCTCGTACAATTACTCGGCTTTAAACCCGGTAGTGTTGGATTTATGAAGGAAAAAGGAACACAAGAACGAAAATTAGAACATTTGGGATGGATTTCCGATCTCACATTTTAAGTGAGTGTCAAAGAAAACGCGGGTTCTGAAGACTTCGTTGTGGTTTTGAAAGAATTGCAAGAACAGCATCCTAAACTTACATCTGTTTTCAATTAAAAGTGTTTCTGTGCATGTCCAGATTGCGATCTTTCGGTGGCAATCTCCTTTACGTTAAAACTTTCCAGTTGGTCTACGGTTTTTCCCTCAGTAAGGGTTTGCACATGTCCGTAATAAGGTTGCAAATGTGATAAAGCCGCCCGGCGTGGCCGAGCGGTTAAAGGCGCTACAGTCTGGATCCGCACGACCGCTACGGTCGTAGGTTCGAATCCTGCCTCGGGCATGGATGTGTGTGATGTCCTTAGGTTAGTTAGGTTTAAGTAGTTCTAAGTTCTAGGGGACTTACGACAACAGCAGTTGAGTCCCATAGTGCTCAGTGCCATTTGAACCATTTGAAATGTGATAAAAATATTTATATCAACAAATGTCTTTTTTTATCATGAAACTGAATAAGTCACTGTTCTGTGGCAACATGAATGCGAAATTCAGCGAAATTATCTGCGTCTGTCCACATGTCGACAGATTGGGCCGGATAAAAATTAAATAATACGGAAAATTTATTCATTTTGTGATCTATGCTGTTGAGAAATATGAAATATAAAACCAAGACGTATGCAGTGTGACTGCTTTGCAATTTAAATGCGGAACATTTTCAGTTTCCCTCCTCATGCTCAGAGAACGTGGCGTTTTGGCGTGGCAAGTGCACAGTCAGGCTATAGAGCAGTGGTACTTGTGCCAGGACATGGCTCACGTGAAGAATTCCGAGTCTTTGCTGCCACTGGGTTAATGGGTAGGTTATCTCTCTATCACTTCCACAGGAGCGCTGGCCACAATATTTGGGCTCTCTGTCTTCTGGTTTGGTGGAACTCTCTTCTTTATCATAGAATGAAGACTTTCAAGACCGTATGACACTGCTACTGGTAAACCTTAGGGGTCAAAGGTCGTGGTCCACGAAATTCTTCTGTTCCTAACGTTTCTCCCTGAACTGCGCTGTACATCTTCAGAGGCGCTGCTCATCCGTTTTTAGACCAACATAGCAAATAGGTCAAGCACTCCGATCTCTGAAGGATAAACTCCCTCCTCTGTCAGCATGTGGAGTATATAAAATTCTGCGTACGTGTGTAAAGTTTATATTGGAACAACCAAGAGAAGTTTGAATACACGGCCAAAGGAACACGAAAGTTTTTGTCGACTAGGGAAAATAAACAAATTGGCTGTAGCTGAGCATGCCTTTCAACGAGGAAGTCACGAACCAAAGTTTTCTGAAACAAAAATTTTACCTATGACCACGAACTATTAGTCACGGCTATGCAGAGAAGCCATTGAAATATATAAACATAGAGATAATGATAATAGGAAACAAGGGACCACGAAACCTAGCGACATATGGATAGTAGCTCTGCAAAACCGCTAAACAGCTTTCTGTCTTTGACAAGACGACAATGGACAGTAAAATTTTATCTTTAACATGGATCGTCTCTGTTTGTCACGTTTAACTCCGGCCACGCCCCTTTTTCTACATTATTCTGGATCACGACCTCATACCCGAAAAGGTTTACCAGCAGCAATCTGCTCTCTTTGGTGAATAGTCCCATTTATGCTATCTAGTTCTTTTAATAGATGTGTAGTAATTTTAACTTGGAGTCTCCAATAACTGCTCTTGGTTCTCAGTGGCCTGGCTCTTCCTACTTTTCACAGCTAATGTACAAAGTCTCTGCTTGCGGCTACGTTGTCGAAAATTCTTTACCTTTTCTCTGATCTTTTCGTTGAGATATTTCAATTTAGTTCTTAGTGGAGACCATCCATATGTGAGCTCCTAGACATTACATTATGCATTTGTTCTATAGAGGATGTAATTTTCTGATGATGGAAGTACAGTTCGATCCCCATGAAGTCATGTACAACTGTTGGCTGTGTTGTAACTATGCAAAACCTTAGCTTCGTGACAGTGCTCAAGACCATACCGACGAAGAAAGTTATCAGTGTTCTGAGCATCTTAGTCAAAATTTTCTTTCGTTGCTGGTCTTGTGTGGTGTGTGTAAGCACAATCCATAGATATTTGACGTTATTACATCGGACCACAACTTCAGCGTCATCCACAAACAGCATTAACCGTCCCTGTATTGACCGACCAAGTGCAACAGGCATGCAACTCTGTCGCACAAACTGATATCCGGCACCTGTAAAACTTCCATTCAACATTCTGGCGGATATACCGATTATTAATGTACCAGCATTTCACATTTTCTGAGGCTTATCCCGCGCTTACATTAACCTGTGATCTTGCAATACTAATCACTTAAACATGTCACCTAGAAAATATATTCCAGAAATTTTATTCATCCACGTTAATTATTTTTTGGTGTTGCCATTGTTTTCGGTTCGTGTATGTTAGAATGTAGAGTCGATATCGCAGGTCCATGCGGTGTGGCCGCCGTCGTAATTTTTAGGTCTGAGCTTCTGTATTAGATTTGTACAAGAAGTTTCCTGTCCTGCAGAAAGCTGTAAATGGTTTTTATACAATACATAGGGTGTACATTAATAAAACCGACACTCTGCAGGGATGAATTCCGGAATAGAAATGAAGGAAAAAAAGTCCAATTAACATGTGTCCGGAAATTGACAGTGTAAATGCAACAACAACAAATCGTTCCGGAGCACATTACAGAGCTGCATCGTATCCACGTCACAATAGACGATCAAAGCGTCCTCCAGGGGACTGCAGGTGATAGGGATAGTAGCGGTTGTCATACAAGATACACATAATCGTACACTGGCTTACGCCATGCTGGCAGGCCGCTTGCCTGGAGCTTGCACTAGGGCTCGTCTCAATAACGTGTAAAACTCGGTCCACTAAATCTGGTGAGCGCACCGTCCGCCGCCTCCTTGCACGTTCGTCATCCGAAAGGACCGAAAAAGAAGCTTTAAATGTTGTGTGATGTGGTTGTTGTCTGTGAGGCTATTTGTTTTGGTATAACCGTGCTGCCTCTCGACCGTTTCCATCCGCTTGGCTGTACACAAAGACCATCTAGGCTTGTTCCCAACGTGAAAACCGGATCACGCTGCTACTTACAGTACACTGCGTCAATTATACAGCCTGCAACAAACAAGGAACACAGTGCTCAAGGTCTGAGGAACTGTCGTTCTTCAGCACCGTCTGCCGTGGCTACGATTCAATTCCGGATATATGTTATCTATGCTCATAGGGCCATTTTCCCCCCCATTTCGTCAGGAATCCGTCCCTCCAGTTTGTCGCTTTTATTAATATTCTCCCTTTGATGTTAATGTTAATGTTAGGGATCTGGCAGCTTAATCTTACTGCCATATTCTGTCTTCATATTCTATCGTATACTTCTTCCTACATCTAATAATACTCCTATCGCGGAGTTGAGTGTGTTCAAGTTTATTTGTATATGTTCGAAGATTCGTAAAAGTTGTAATTATGGTCTTGGAATCCGAACTCTTCCGGCCTGATGGTGCTTCCTTCTTTTATGCGTCTCTTAATTCGTACAGTAGCACTCTTTCTCGTATTTTACAAGCAAAACAAACAGTTGTGCTACTTGAGAAGTTATTTTATTGTAATTTGACAACCACTTTTGCAGTTCAATATGCCATTCTCGGGCCCAATATATACTTCATGAGATGCATATGGGGCCTGAAGGTGGAAAGAGAACTGCCGAAACAGGTAATCATAATAAAATAACTTCTCAAAAGGCGCGGCTGTTTGGTAGCTTGCCTTGTTAAATACACCACTGGGCATTAAAATTGCTGCTCGAAGAAGAAATGCAGATGATAATCAGATACTCATTGGACAAGTACATAATACTAGAACTGAAATGTGATTACATTTTCACGCTATTTGGGTGCATAGATCCTGAGAAATCAGTACCCAGAACAACCACCTCTCGCAGTAATAACGGCCTTGATACGCCTGGGTATTGAGCCCAACAGAGCTTGGATGGCGTGTACAGGTACAGCTGCCCATGCAGCTTCAACACGATACCACAGTTCATCAAGAGTAGTGACTGGCGTATTGTGACGAGCCAGTTGCTCGGCCACCATTGACCAGACGTTTTCAGATGGTAAGAGATCTGCAGAATGTGCTGGCCAAGGTAGCAGTCGAACATTTTCTGTATCCAGAAAGGCCTGTACAGGACCTGCAACATGCGCTCGTGCATTATCCTGCTGAAATGTAGGGTTTCGCTGGAATCGAATGAAGGGTAGAGCCACGGGTCGTAACACATCTGAAACGTAACGTCCACTGTTCAAAGTACCGTCAATGCGAACAAGAGGTGACCGAGACGTGTAACCAATGGCACCCCATACTATCACGCCGGGTGATACGTCAGTATGGCGATGACGAATACACGCTTCCAATTTGCGTTCACCGCGATGTGGCCAAGCACGGATGCGACCATTATGATGCTGTAAACATAACTTGGATTCATCCGAAAAAATGACGTTTCGCCATTCGTGCACCCAGGTTCGTCGTTGAGTACACCATGGCAGGCGCTCCTGTCTGTGATGCAGCGTGCCGGCCGCGGTGGTCTAGTGGTTCTAGGCGCTCAGTCCGGAGCAGGTCACAGGTTCGAATCCTGCCTCGGGCATGGATGTGTGTGATGTCCTTAGGTTAGTTAGGTTTAAGTAGTTCTAAGTTCTAGGGGACTGATGACCACAGATGTTGAGTCCCATAGTGCTCAGAGCCATTTGAACCATTTTGTGATGCAGCGTCAAAGCCAGCCGCAGCAATGGACTCCGAGCTGATAGTCCATGCTGCTGCGAACGTCGTCGAACTTTTCGTGCAGATGGTTGCTGTCTTGCAAACGTCCCCATCTGTTGACTCAGGGATCGAGACGTGGCTGCACGATCCGTTTCAGCCACGCGGATAAGATGCCTGTTATCTCGCCTGCTAGGGATACGAGGCCGTTGGGATCCAGCACGACGTTCCGTATTACCCTCGTGAACCCACCGATTCCATATTCTGCTAACACTCATTGGATCTCGACCAACGCGAGCAGCAGTGTCGCGATACGATAAACCGCAATCGCGATAGGCTACAATCCGACTTTTATGAAAGTCGTAAACGTGATGTTACGCATTTCTCCTCCTTACACAAGCCATCACAACAACGTTTCACCAGGCAACGCCGGTGAACTGCTGTTTGTGTATGAGAAATCGGTTGGAAACTGTCCTTGTGTCAACACGTTGTAGGTGTCGCCACCGGCGCCAACCTTGTGTGAATGCTCTGAAAAGCTAATCATTTGCATATCACAACATCTTCTTCCTGTCGGTTAAATTTCGCGTCTGTAGCACGTCATCTTCGTGGTGTAGCAATTTTAATGGCCAGAAGTGTATTTGACCAGCCGCTGTCTCTCGCCCACAATCGATCAACAGAATTCTTCGTATTTTCCAAGAAGCAGAAAGCCGGGTGATCTGTCTGTCGTTGCTAGGTAACTTCAGGTCCTTTCCTTTCTAGGGGGTGACTGTGGTTTTACTGACTTACAAGAAGTCGTAAAACATTAATTAACAAAGCTTCTGCTTCTTAGAAATCTGTTAACTTTCCTTGGTAGACATTTTCGTTTTGCTTTGGAGATGTAGTTCTTTCCTTGGGGTTGAGTTGTTGGTATATTTAACCTTCTTACTTATCCCTGCGGGAGTGGTTAAAATCGGTCTCGTTTAAGGCGAAGTTCAGAATTTCTTCTATGTGATAGCAAAATCTGTTGTCTTCTTGTACGACGTCTTGGTTTTGGTTCTGTGCGTAGTAATTTTATTCTCTTAGACGGGGACGAGACGGGGCGTGTCGGAAGTTAGAACGTGATAGTGAAGCTAAGAAACCCTAAATGACAAATTAAAAATCCCAATCTAGATATAGAGGGAAGGATTACTGGACAGATGAATGTAAGGCAATATCAACAGCGGCAGAAAATGGTGTAACGGGAGTAGGATTCGTTATTAACAGGAAGGTAGGGCAGAGAGTGTTTTACTGTGAACAGTTCGTGATATGGTTATTCTTATCAGATTCGGCAGCAAACCAACACCGACAACGATAGTTCAGGTTTATAAGTCACCGTCGCAAGCAGGAAATGAAGAGATAGAGGAAGTATATGAGAATATTGAACAGGTAATTCAGTATTTAAAGTGAGATCAAAATGTAATAGTCGTGGTGTACTGGAATTCTGTTGTGGGGGAAGGAGTAGCAGAAAGGATTACGGGAGAATATACGCTTGGTTCTAAGAATAAGAGAGGAGAAAGGCTAATTGAGTTCTGCAATAAATTTCTGCTAGTAATAGTGAATACTCTGTTCAGGAATCACAAGAGGGAGTGGTATACTCGGAAAAGGCCGGGAGGCACGGGGAGATTTCAGTTAGATTACATCGTCGTCAGACAGAGATTCCGAAATCAGATGCTGGATTATAAATCGTACAGAGCAGCAGATATAGACTCAGATCACAATTTAGTAGTGTTGAAGAGTAGGCTGATTAGTCAGGAAGAATCAATACGTAAAGAAGTGATATACAGAAGTACTAAGGGATGAAGACATACCCTTAAAGTTCTCTAAGGCTATGGATACTGCAACAATTAATAGCTCAGGAGGCAGTCAGTCAAAGAGGAATGGATATATCTATAGAGGGCAATTCAAAAACTAGAGAAAAGCATAGGTGCAAAGATGGTAACTGAGAAGTCACTATATGTAACAGAAGAAATATTTCAGTTGATCGATGAAAGAAGGAAATACAAATATGTTCTGGGAAATTCAGGAGTACAGAAATAAAATTCGCTGAGGAATGAAATAAACTGGAAATACAGGGTACCTAAGACCAAATGGTTGCATCAAAAAAGTGAAGAAATCGAAAAAAAACAAGTTTGTTGGAAGAACTCAGTTAGCATATAGAAAAGTCAAAACTACATTTGATGAAGTTGAAAGCAAAGCTGGTAACATAAAGAGTGCAATGTCAGTTCCACTGTTAAATGTAGAGGAGAGAGCCGATAGGTGAAAAGAGTACTGTGTAGTCCTTTACGCGGAGGAAGGTTCACCCGATGTGATAGAAGAAGAAACTGGAGGCGATATAAAAGAAATAGGGGACTCAGTATTAGAATCCGAATTCAAAAGACCTTTCTAAGACTCATGATCAAATAAGGCAGAAAGGATACATAACATTCCACCAGGATTTCTAAAATCGTTCGGGGAAGTGGCAGCAAAATGACTATTCACGTTGTTGAGTAGAAAGTATGAATCTCTAGATACACCACAGGGTTTTCGGAAAAAAATCATCCACACAATTCCGAAAACTGCAAGAGCTGACAAGTCCGCGAGTAATCGCTCGATCAACTTAACAGCTCGCGCATCCAAGTTGCTAACAAAAAAAGGTTCAAATGGCTCTGAGCACTATGGGACTTAACTTCTGAGGTCATCAGTCCCCTAGAACTTAGAACTACTTAAACCCAACTAACCTAAGGACGGCACACACATCCATGCCCGAGGCAGGATTCGAACCTGCGACCGTAGCGTTCGCGCGGTTCCAGACTGTAGCGTCTAGAACCGCTCGGCCACCCCGGCCAGCAGTTGCTAACAAGAATAATATATATAAGAATGTAGAAGAAAATTGAGGATCTGTTAGATGGCGATTAGCTTGGCTTCAGGAAAGGTAACGACACCAGAGCAGCAGTTCTGACGTTGCGGCTGATGATGGAAGCAGGACTAAAGAAAAATAAAGACACTTTCATAGGGTTTGTCGACCTGGAAAAAGTGTTCGAAAATGTAAAATGGTGCAAGATGTTCGAAATTCTGGGGAAAATAGTGGTAATGTATAGCAAGAGACACGTAATATACAATATGTACAAGAGCCAAGAAGGAATAAGACCAAGAGCAAAGTGCTCGGATTAAAAAAATTGTGTACGACAGGGGTGTAATCTGCCGCCCTACTGTTTAATCGCCCGCATCTCGTGGTCGTGCGGTAGCGTTCTCGTTTTCCACGCCGGGGTTCCCGGGTTCGATTCCCGGTGGGGTCAGGGATTTTCTCTGCGTCGTGATGGCTGGGTGTTGTGTGCTGTCCTTAGGTTAGTTGGGTTTAAGTAGTTCTAAGTTCTAGGGGACTGATGACCATAGATGTTAAGTCCCATAGTGCTCAGAGCCATTTGAACCATTTTGAACTGTTTAATCTATACATCGAAGGAGCAATGATGGACATTAAAGAAAGTTTCAAGAGTGTAACTAAATTCAAGGTGAAAGAATATCAGTGATAATATTCGCTGATGACATTGCTGTCCTCAGTGGAGGTGAAAAAGAATTACAGTATCTGCTGAGTGGAATGAACAGTCTAATGGGTACAAAATATAGACTGCGAGTAAATAGAAGAGAGACGAAAGTAATGAGAAGTAGCAGAATTGAGAACTGCGAAAGTCTTAACATCAGGATCGATGGACACGACGTAGATGTATTTAAGGAATTCTGCTATCTAGGCAGGAAAATAACCAGTTACGGAGGACATCAAGAGCAGACTAGTAGTGGCAAAAATGGTCTTCCTGACCAACAGCATTCTACTAGTATTAAACGTAGGCCTTAATTTGAGGATGATATTTCTGAGAATGTACTTTTTGAGTATGGCATTGTATTGGAGTGAAAGATGAACTTTGAGAAAACCGGATCACAAGAGAATCGAAGAATTAGTGATGTGATGCTACAGACGAATGTTGAAAGTTCTGCACAGATGGCTATTTTTGGTGGTCATAAATTTCTATTTTTCACTCTTCTTTCATATTATTTATTTAGTTCACTTGATTTGATTAGGGAAATCGGGCCCTCTATTACATCGGCCCGGGGTTTCGCACACACAGTACATTTTTAACATCATGGTTTCCATAGAATTAACAATTTTAATATCACAAATAGTAATAAAATGATTTTACTCTTTGAAGTTGCAATGGGAGTAAATATTATTATGAACTAATAAAGTTAAATCTGGCAGTACTTGCACTGCTGCAGCTGATGCCACTAATAGTGATGATAATAATAATAATGACAATAACAGCAGTAATCATGCTGGAATGTATAAAAGGGCTTTATAGATGTACGTGATAGAAGTTTCCTGATAAAGCTAGCTCTGGGAAAGCAAATTTAAGGTGACTGCACCAACTAAGAACACTGGGAAAAGAGGTGATCTGGTGGGAAAGAAGGCTGAATGAGGGCAACGAAAGGGTACAGGGAAATGGTAATCCTTATGATTACTTTAGTAGATAAGTCATTAGCTATTTTCTGAAGTAGGAAATGTTACTCAGTTCTCTAATATATTGTGGAAAGTTATTCCAGAGTCAGGTTTCTGCTACTGAGAAGAACTTCGAGAAAGTGGCAGAACGATGGAATGGGACAGAAAGAATTTGCTCTGATGGAAACGGGTGGTTCTGCCATGTTGTTCAGATAATGACATTAAGATCGAGGAAAGGTATGAGGGACGGCGTTCATTGGTAAGACAGTAGAGATACAGAGAATATGGAACTCCCTGTGCTTGTCTACATGCAGCCAGGATAGCTGTACATGTGATGGTAAAAATGTGATCAATGACTTGAGCATTACCGATGCAGTGAATGCAGACACTCATAGCCAGACCAGGTGCCGTGGGTTCTCCTCAGAAATGTCTTGCGAGACAACATGGCTGTGATCAGTAATTGGAAGTATAGGTGTTTTTACAACTTTTCAGATCAAGAGGGAATAGCTATTTATATTTTTATAGGACATAGAGAGATGCTGATGCCTTCTTGCGCATTGCAGTTACGTTCTCGGCCCAATTTAGATTTTCTTCCGTTCTACTCCTTGACTCTTTGCTGAAGGAGTGGAGTTGATATTTGTCCCATTTAGGCTTGAAGATATTACTGATTCCTGATACTTCGGGTTAGTGAGCCTAGAATGGTCACCCAGTAATGGGTGGACTTCAGATGGGCTGTGCTTTAACTATATATCCTGCGCCCATTTTGATAGAGCACGCAGGTCTGTACTGAGATTCTCGATAGCCGTCTTCAGGTTAGTTGGTTTTGCACTTAGGTACAACTGGAGGTCATGAGCTTACGTGTGGTATTTGCAATAGGACAAAACTGATGACACATAATTCACAATGTAAAGAGTATAGGACTAGGGGACGCCTAATACTGTCTGCATTGTGACTTTATGGTGCCGAACATAATTGATAAGACGTCATTTATGAGCGAAACCACTGCACTGTACTTAAACAGAAATTTAAAGTGCTAAATTTGGCAAGTAAAATGTCGAATTCGACAGCGTCAAAGACGTTTCTTTCGCCTACCAAAACCTTTCTTTTTCAGTACATAATTACTTCTGATTTCCTACCCTAAAACTAGAGCGAACTCTTCAAATGATGAGCGATTGAACAGTCAGGGATTGCTCAGCCAAAAACCAGAAAAATTTGTAATAGGGCATATAGAATATAAATCACATACGTTTGGGAGGGGATCGGCAGTTGCAGCATCTGTATTACAATCAAGGAAAACCTCTCGAAAACCTTGATCAGAAAATGATGGTGGCAACTTTTTAATTTAATTCTGCGACGAAGTATTGGTCAGGGATTTGTAGTTTCAAAAAAGGGAAATCTGAAACATGGAACAAATTTGTTGAGGAAAATAGATGAAGATGTACTGGGAAACACGATACTACGAGAAGAATTTCACAGACACTGAGGGACCTAACTCAAAAACGGTCCCTGGTACAGACGACATTCCGTCAGAGTTATTGAGCTCCTTGGGAGAGCCAGCTGTGACAAAACTGTTCCAAGTGGTGTGTCAGACGTTCAGACAGGGGAAAATCTTCTTACTTCTCGAGGAATGTAATAATTCCAATTCCTAGAAGTCCAGGTCTGTCAAACGTACTACCGAACAATCAGATTAATAAGCCATGGTTGTAAAATATTGACTCGAATTTTTTACAGAGACTGTGAAAACTTGTAAAAGCCGACGTCGGAAGTCAGTTTTGGCTCCAGGCAAGTGTAGGACCACGCGAGGCAGTTCTAGCCTTAAGACGTATCTTACACGGTGCAACATCGTTAAAGTATCACTTTTTCGAAACCCCGTAATTGTCTCCTTTTGCGACGTGTAAGTTTAAAATTTGGCTCAGAGATGTCTACAGCCTTCCTCTGTAACGATGCAAAAGCGTGCTGCCCTGCGACGTCGACCTCGGGCTCGGCGGTGCTTCATTAAGCAAGGTACGGACGCTCTGAACTTCATGTGTCTGGTTAACAATGTCATATTGGGACCGAAAACCTCCCCAAAGCTGCCATGAACGTGTTGCACGATGGGAAGGTCGTCACAGCCCCTCTTGCTCACATTTCACGCCTTCTTTTGACTCGTCTGGGGTGGAGATCAGTGCCGCGGGGTGCAGCATTGAAATCACGCGGTTTTCTTATGGATAGCAGAGGAAAATATTTCAAATACAGCGCTGTTCAGTACCGACAAGTAAAGTCCTAAGGAGATGAGAAAAGGGCGTCTGTGAAACTAACATTCACTTGGGGCACAGATTCACACGAATTTGGCGATCGAAGAAGACAGTTCGCAGTGTAATGAGCAGAAGGACGGCGTTCTTGACCATCTTTGACACTGCTGACATCCAACGGACGATTCAACCTTACTCTAAGGATATGGTGCGCCAACGACCCCATTGAATGTGATCGCACTCCGTTGCATTGCAGCTCGACCGCAATTCTTGCTCTGGTGTACACAGATTTGAACCACTAGATACCGTTCAAAACCATTCGAATAAATTTGAACATGATCCCAAGCAGCAAAGAGTATTTATTTATTTTCAGCCGTCCTGTTCCACGCTGTCCTGTGGCGTGATCATGGAGGGATGGGACACGAACCTCCGACTCCCCTCCCATCCCCGCCACCCACCAGTTCAGTAGAGAAATCAGAAATCTAAAAATGTGCCTTTGCAGAGAAAACCCGCGATTAGCCAACTGGAGACGGAGGAGTGTCCTTTGGTTGCATGCCTAAAGATGGCTAGGGCTGATTCGCAGGTTTCTCTCTCTAAACGCAAAATTTTTAAAATTCTCAATTAATGTGGAAAGTTGCTACCGAGGGGAGGCTGTTACAGAACTGGGAGGTGGGGGGCGGGGTCTTAGACGGGTCCCTTGGCCATTGTATTCATACATTTTTCAATGTGGCAATGCCACACCTCTCCATGATCTTGCCACAAGAGAGAATGGAACAGGAGGGCTGACAATGTACAAGCACCCTTTGCTGCTACAGCTCAGCTTCAGATTTCTTCGAATGTTTTTTAACCTCGTGGATCCACCCTGTATATCAAAGTAAAAATTACTGCTGCACTGTGCTCCAAAAGGGAGCGACCAAGTTCAGTCGGGTGCTGGGCGACGATACTCTTAGAAAAATGTCGAAGCGTTCGTGAGGTGTCAGCAGTGTCAACAATTGACGAGAACGTCGACCTGTTGCTTATAGCACTGCGATCGTTTTCGACTGCGAAGTGTGAGGGAATCAACGCCCCCAAGAAAAGCGGTGGTTTCACTAATGCCCTTTATACCACCTCCTGAGACCATTTCTTGTCGATATTGAGCAGCGGTGTGGCCGAAATATTTTCCTCGGCCAGCCGTAGCAAAATCGCGTGATTGGAACTCTGGGCGTTATGGTGTTAACCTCCTTCGCATTCCATCACACAGGGTGAACTGTTGGTAAGGGATGGAGGAGGGGGGGGAATGCCGATATTCCCATCGTGCGACACGTCCATGGTGCCGTTGAGACGAACTGTGGTCAAATTTGGTGCTCATATGCCATCATTAACCCACGTTACACCACACGATGAACTTCTGAGTTCTGGCCTTTTTTTCGCATATGATGATACCTTGCAGTTTGAATCGACACCGAGCCCAATGGTAACGTCGCAGGGCGCATGCTACTGCACAATTACAAAGGAAGGTTGTAGGCATTTTTGATCAACTGGAGACGATCACGGGGTTTTGAAACAGGGATCCTTTAACTGTGTTAGGCAGCGTTAGAAGACAGACCTGGGGAAGATAAACCTATATTTATAGCACTCGTAGATTCAGAAAAAGCTTGTGTTGACTGAAGTACATTCTTTAAATGCGAACATTTTTAGGTTAGGCTTTACCGTGACTGTTATTGACATTAAATCATACAACAAGTTTACTGTTACCAGTCACCGTTAAACGGTGACTGGTAACAGTAAACTTGTTGTTTCATTTAACTGAAGTACATTCTTTGAAGTTCTGAAGGTAGCAGGTGTAAAATAAAGTATATTTATGAGTTGTACAGAAGGCAGGGGTGAGGCA
Source organism: Schistocerca cancellata (assembly GCF_023864275.1). Taxonomy (NCBI): domain Eukaryota; kingdom Metazoa; phylum Arthropoda; class Insecta; order Orthoptera; family Acrididae; genus Schistocerca; species Schistocerca cancellata. Next base: position 303,860,555 of record NC_064628.1, on the reverse strand, counting down.
GGTTTCTAGCCTATTCGCGACGTGATGAATTTGTGCACTGAATAAGCAGTAAAAGAAAGCAAGGAGATATCTGTAGAAGGAAGTAAAGTTCAGGGAGAAGAGATAGTAGTTGAAGTTCGCTCTTACCATTGTTATTCTGTCAATGAAGCTAAGGACTCGGAAGCTGATGGAATTCATAGTGTTTTGAAAAGAGATTATAAGAAGGACATCAATAAAGGTAAAATGAAGGCAATGCAGTCTACTTGAATTACATAAGGTGATACTAAGAGAATTGGATTAGGAAATGAGACGCTAAAAGTAGTAGACGAGTCTTGCTATTTGAGCAGCAAAATAATCTATGATGATAGAAGTAGAGAGTGAAATGCTAACTGGCTTTTCTGAAAAAGAAAGAGGAGTTTCTTAACGTCTAATACAAGTTTGTTGCGAGATCTATTTAGAATATATTTTATAGGTCTGGTGTCTGTTCTTTCGTAGACGCATGTCCGGAAAAACAGACAACATACCTACACAATTTATGCACCTGACAGTATCGCTATTTCAATCCAGAATCACAATAATGTCCGACCCCTCGCGGGTAACAGCAGGGCTGGGAGTGAAGGGAAATAATGGACTGGGGGCACTCATCTGTAGTGTCCAGCGTGTGGAGATTTGCTCCATGTTGATCCATTGTGGACGTAGGACAGCGGCTGATCAAATATTTAACGCAGAAATCCATGAAACAGCCGTGCAAATTGGGAAGTTATTTTACTTTATTTTATTTTCGCTACCAGTTCCGGCAATTCAATATGCCATCTTCAGGCCTCACATACAACTCTAAAAAATAATCGATGTTCTCATTCTGCGGCCATATGTTACTGGATGACGTTAATTCTCAAGTGCTTCCTTCGAAGACTTGACTGTAACTGTGATTTAAATTGGTGGTTTATGTAGGTATGACAGGTAGTCCACCGGTCTTCGAATTTGGAACGACTTATTGTAGCACTTGCTAAGTTTCCTGGTTATCTGTTTATTGCAGTCTTCTATCAGTGCATCTCCTCCACCTCCTCTGGCTAGTCTCTCTGTCCATCTGTTCCTCTCCCCTTTCTCTGTCCATCTGCTTCTCCCCCACCCCTCTCTGTCACCACCCATCTGCTACTTCCACATCTGTCCAGCTTCCCCTCTTAGTCTATATCCTCCTCCCCAATCCTTCTCCTCCTGACCCCATCGAAGTCCATATCCTTTTTCCACACCTCTTTGTCCATCTGCTCCTCACCCCTCCATCTTCACCTCCTCCATCCTCTTTCTGTCCATCAGCCCCTCTCCGCTTTCTCTGTTCATTTCGTCCTCCCATCTTGTTCTCCCTCTCTGCCCATTTCCACCTCCCCATTCTCTCTCCACATTATCACCCCCGCTCTAATAGGAGGTTGCTGGTTCTTACCGCCACAGTATTTCTTTCCGGATCGTAAGTAATATTCGTACCAAGTTTCGTTGAAATCCATCCAGGGGTTTGGGAGGAGATTTTTAGCCATGGCTTTGCCAGCGTATCGCATTTCGCATACATATCATATATATTTAACGTATTTCACACATATTTGTACACAAATTTCTCCTTCATCTCTAGCAAACTTCACCCTGCAGTTTTCGATGTTTACGAATTATGTGTCGTACAATGATATAATTTTATAGCCACACCCAGAGGTATATGTGGATACTGGTTATGAAATGTGGTACACGAATAATATTAGTAGTAAATAAGTAATAAAATGTCGTGCATGTTGCGGCAGTTTTTGACCCACCTCAGTGATTATGACTTCATAGCTCTTGAACTGTGTGTCGTATAGTGATATATTATTGCAAGTATATTCAGTGGTACGTTTAAGTACTGTCTGTAAAATGTGTTACAAGTGAAGTTGATAGTAAAGAAGTAATGAATTAAAGGGTCATGGCGGATGCGGCAGTTTCATAATTTTGCGACGGCTGTCAGCGAAAAAAGGTTTCATAAAGGTTTGAAATAATGTGTAAAGTTTGTTGCAACTTGCAAGTCTCTGAGTGTTCCTATTCTCAAATACTTGATGGATGTAATCTGACAATTTGCGCGTCGTGTGCTATGCTTTTTTATCACTTTATCACCCCTGGCCTTCCCCCCCCCCCCCCCGACCACACACACACACCTTTGAGAGGAAGATGGTTCTTTGCCCCACTGTGGTTCATTCTGTATACTGATACGTGCGTCAAGTGTGGTTGAAATCGATCCAGCGGTTTAGGAAGAGATTTGGAACGTTCATACAGACATACATGCAACCTGTGGCTGTACAGGTATGAGCAGCCCTTAGAGGCTCGCCTTCACACATTCCTTTTAAATATTTTGTGACTAAAGCCCTTCTGGCCTCTTGTTTATTTTATACGTGACATATAAGTACTACCTCTGTCTTTTACTGTTATTCAGTACTTACACTTTTTATATAAAAATTTTTTTCTTCCCACAAATTTGTTATTATGTTATAGACCACTTTAAATGTCTAAATTCTGATGAAGGCACTCTTAGAAGTGTTGAAACCTGGTTAACAAGACTAAAAAATTGTGACGGAGGGCTCATTTGTTTGAGTTTTAATTTATAAACGGTCACTGAACCAAGCAGCCATGTTCAAAACTTTGCGACTCTTTCACGATATGTATAGGTGTTTGGATTAACTAGTTTTCGAGCCCCTGCGGAGTCACGATCAAATTGTACTATTATAGAAGCATTATTTTCTGGACCATGTGCAGCTAGACTTTCGGGTCGTCGTGCTGGTGAAGACAATGCAAATTTATGTATAAGTTAACGAAACGCTTGCGGCAGGAAAATATCGCGCTGGAGAGGAAAATATTGTTACGTATTTGAATACTTACTTTATATGGCATCTTGGTGTCCATGTGAAATTCACTTCAATAACTACATTTTAGACAGCTCTCAGGCATACTCACAGTATTTAGGAGCACTTCGTTTTACAGTAACAAACACCGAAAGTAAATAGAAAGAGTAGGGAGGACGTTAGTTGCTACACTTTGACATGACATGCATTAAATTAAGAATAAAAATTTACAATCATAGATAATGTACGCAATTGAACATTAAAAAAGTGCAAGTATGTCCATATATTGGAATTATGTATGTTACATGGATCAAATCAATGATCCGTGATGTAGGGTTAGTATTTTTGTTTAATGAAGACGTGCGACGATTGCAACCAATGCTTAAATCTTCAATAAACGTTACCAGGAACGGCGACCAAAGACTAAGTAAATCTGCCAACGGCCTTATCAAAAAGTGAAACGGACAGAGTTTCAAGACAACCTATTGTCCCTGAGGTGGGAAACTGCCCCTAAAATGCGAAGGAATCAGTAACGATTAACACAGTGAGTATTGTAAGGCCTACCCAGGGGGAGATACAGACTCAGAGCGCAGTTTGGAACGAAGAAGAGTAGGCTGAAGTTTAATAGACTAGTTAGGAAAAAGCAGTGCACAAAGAAGTGGGACGCAGAAGTACTAAGGAATGAAGAGACACGCTTGAAGTTCTCTAAGGCAGTACATTCTGGGATAACGAATATCTCAGTAGGCAGTACAGCTGAAGAGGAATGGATACTTCCAAAATGGGCAGTCACAGAAGATGGGAAGAAACACATACTGGGTGATCAAAAAGTCAGTATAAATTTGAAAACTTAATAAACCACGGAATAATGTAGATAGAGAGGTAAAAATTAACACACATGCTTGGAATGACATGGGATTTTATTAGAACCATAAAAAAATAAAGTTCATAGAATGTCCGACAGATGACGCTGGACAGCAAAACGTCAGTGACTGCGCATGACAATCGAGTATAAAAGGAGCTGTGATGAGAGAGAGAATCAGATGCGCCAGCAGACGCAGCATGTTGACATTACCTGAAAAGGCGCTTTTAGTGAAGCTGTATTATCAGAATGGGGAATGTGCTAGTTCAGCGTTACGGTCCTATCGCCATAGGAAGGGGACTCGAACGGGTAAAGGTCCGTTGACAAATGAAGCTGTGGCAAGAATGATTTCGAAGTTCGATGCCACGGGTTGTTTAGACGATAGACCCCGTAGTGGCCGACCGAGCACAAGGCGTAATGCTGCCGAGACAGTTCAGGAAGAAATGGAGACTGTAGCGGGTTCGTCTATGCATGCGGAAGTCTGCGCTCGTGCAGTCGCACGTAGCACCGGCATTCCATACACTACTCTTTGGTTCAAATGGCTCTGAGCACTATAGGACTTAACATCTGAACTACTTAAACCTAACTGACCTGAGGACATCACACACATCCATGCCCGACGCAGGATTCGAACCTGCGACCGTAGCAGTCGCGCGGTTCCGGACTGAAGCGCGTAGAACCGCTCGGCCACAATGGCCGGCACTACTGTTTGGTTGGCACTTAGGCGTACCCTCCGATGCTATCCTTACAAAATCCATCGGCATCATGAACTGTTACCTGGCGATTTAGTGAATCGGAGGGCATTTGCGGTGTGGGCGTTTCAAAAGATGGCGGAAGATGACGATTGGCTGGGTAACGTGTTGTGGACCGACGAAGCTCATTTCACGTTCCGGGGGTCTGTCAACGCCCACAACAGCAGAATTTGGGCTACCGAAAATTCTAGAACTGTCGTGGAAACTCCATTTCACGACGAGAAAGTCACGGTATGGGTTGGATTTAACACATCTACCGTTATCGGGCCTTTTTTCTTCGAGGAAAAGCGTGATTCTGGTTTTGTAACTGCTACCGTGACGGGTGAGAGGTACGCCGATATGTTACAGAATCGCATCATCCCCAGCCTGGCTGATAAACGCTGCTGGAACGTACGTCGTTTATGCAGGATGGCAATCCACCCCATATTGCTAGACGCGTGAAAGATCTCTTGCGCGCGTCGTTTGGTGATGATCGTGTGCTCAGCCGCCACTTTCGTCATGCTTGGCCTCCCAGGTCCCCAGACCTCAGTCCGTGCGATTATGGGCTTTGGGGTTACCTGAAGTCGCAAGTGTATCATGATCGACCGACATCTCTAGGGAAGCTGAAAGACAACATTCGACGCCAATGCCTCACCATAACTCCGGACATGCTTTACAGTGCTGTTCACAACATTATTCCTCGACTACAGCTGTTGTTGATGAATGATGGTGGACATATTGAGCATTTCCTGTAAAGAACATCAACTATGCTTTGTCTTACTTTGTTATGCTAATTATTGCTATTCTGATCAGATGAAGCGCCATCTGTCGGACATTTTTTGAACTTTTGTATTTTTTTCGTTCTAATGAAACCCCAAGTCATTCCAAGCATGTGTGTGAATTTGTACCTCTCTATCTACATTATTCCTTGATTTATTCAGTTTTCAAATTTATACTGACTTTTTGATCACCGGGTAGATACAAGGAAGGTCATTGCTAAGAAGCCATGGGTAACAGAGGAAAAACTTCAGTTGATCGACAAAAGAAGAAAGTACAAAAAAGTACTTCCGAAATCTTGGTTGCGGGACTGATCTAGAGCGTAGGCTGAGGTCTATGTTAGATGTGACCCATAAATGTCGAAGTGTTCCTTAGTGTGGAATCCACGAGTCGTTGCTGACACGTCGTAATTTTAAGAAAACAACACAAGCAATGAAAAAGAAATTTCCAGACCATGTACAAACTGTTCGTGCACCAGCCGTTCCAGCTGTTGTCATAAGAAGCCCACATCGTTCAATGAGTCATCGTTTTTACAGTAACATAGTTCTACAAATATTACCATTCACTTAAGTTGCAGATCGTCCAGCAACCCAACAGTAGTGGGGCAACCTTCGTGCCAGGCCACACTTCATTGTTGCCAAATTTATTCAAGATGGCGGCGATGACGTCATCCAAGATGGCGGCATGTAGACTTGGCAACATCGCATGACGTCATCCAAAATGGCGGATTTTGGTGGGAGAATAGTCCAATTGTGCTACGTCCACTAACCTAACCTCAAGAAAAAATGGCGGGAAGTTTGAATTTTGGCGGGAAAATAGTCCAATTGTGCTACGTCCACTAACTAAAGCCTCCAGAAGAAAAAAAAATGGCAGGAAGTTTGAATTCCAACATATTGAATAAATAATAATAAATAAATATAAATGCTAATAAAAAATAGTAAATGGTAATAATAATAAATAGAAGCACGGTTTTCCAGAGATTATGGAGTGTGAATTTGAAAATGACGTGAGTTTCTATGTTAGTGGAGGTACGCCAATAATAATAAATAATAATAAATAATAATAACTAATAATAAATAATAAATGATAATAAACAATGATAATGAATAATAATAAAGACAAGTATGATTTTGAAGCCATTACTGTATTGGAATTTGAATTTGGGGTGAATTTTCTCGTGGAGGTAGGCCAATAATAATAAATAATAATAAATGATAATGAATGATAATGAATGATAATAAATGATAATGAATAATAATGAATAATAATAAAGACATGTACGGTTTTGCATGCATTATCCTGTTGTAATTCAAACTTCCCGCCTATTTTTTTCTGGAGGCTTAGGTTAGTGGATGTAGCCCAATTTGTCTATTTTAACGCCAAAATTCAAAATTCCCATCATTTTTTCTGCAGGTTAGGGTGTAGTGCACTACTGGAGTTCAGAAACTGCCTTATGTCAGCCTTACATATCGAAACCTATGAGATGCAAAAGTTTCAAAAAGATATGCGGCAGATAAATAAAATACACTCGTTCCTCCTTCCATCAGCCTATGCACTGAAATTATTGCGGAAAATTAGCAGTTGTTTGGCTATTTGGAGGTAAATGTTTTGCATTATTTACGAGCGGTTCCCATGTCTGTAGGCTGTGCTATGAGTTATTTTTAACTGTTTACAATTAGCAAGTGTGTGTCTAGAGCATTATAAATGAATTATGTAGGAGTGTTTTGCAGGTCTGTATGGTGTGGAACTTGTCGGTGTGATACATATACTCCATTCCTAAATAAAGTAAATTGGTTCCTCCATCCATAGGCCTAGTGGAGGGTGAATCCTTTTAGCCGAAACGTGTAGGAAGAGGTTGAGTGCTGGCGGCTTAGTTTAGTGGTGATGAGCTTCGTTGGCAACAATTTTCTTAGGTTGGTGGCGGGAGCGCAAGTGAGCTTTGTTTACTGACAGATTTCAAACTTGGCGCTGATTCCTAGGAGGAGGCGGAGGTGGCGGTCTGGTCCTCGAAAAGTAGTTGATATTAGGGAGTTGAACATGTTTGGATATGTATATGAAATTGTAAATGGAATTATTTAATATAGTGGAGTGGTGAGAGTAAATTAGCGAGCGTTCTCGCGACGAGCAAACGCGCTGTTATACGGTCATGGTGGATTCCACTGTCGGTCAAACGCTGGCGCCAAATGTGTCCTTTGTACGGCACGGGGTCGACAGGTTCCATCGTGTCCGGCGTTAAGTGCTCGCAGGCGCGGCCGACCGTTTGTGGTGGGGCCCTCAGGTGCCGCTCGCCGCCGCCTACCTGGCTGTGGGGTGTGCTTGATGTCAGCGGGCCAGGGAGCGGGCTCAGCCGGCCGCGCGTACGTGAGCTGCGCTCTGGAGTTTCGCTATGTGAGCATGGAGAAGTCAGTTGGGACACACCTGCATGACCGTAATGTCCGAAATAAAGAGTCATTTTCCAGGTATTTACAGAAGGCTATGTGCGTCGCGTGTATAGAGGGTGTGTGACGTAAGCGGGGCGGCGGCGCAGCGATTGTACCGTTATTACACGCATGCGAGAGTGAGTCCATTAGGGGGCGTTCTAGTGCGGTCCAAACGTGCTGTTATATACTCATGGCGGATTCCACTGTCGAGCAAACTTTGCCACCAGATGTGTAGCACTGCATTCTCGCTCGCACAGGGACACATGGCGAACAGCTGTGTGAGGTCGGCATCGACAGGATTGAACGTGGCGCCGAAAGTGTTGCAGGGAAAAGGCCGACTGTTGTGTGATTCAGCTCCGAAGGAGACAATTTTGGCGGGAAATGTGTGGAGGTGGCGAACACATGTGGTGAGCGGACAAGGGGCCGCTGTGACATCAAACTCGACAAGTTCCAGCGTGTCCAGTGAAAACATGTTTTTGACGCGGGAGCAATCGCTGGGCTCGCCCCCCGCGCTAGTGGCCGGCCGCCTCACGTGCCAGTGTCTTCGCGCACTGGCCAGGGGGTGGCGAGGATTTGAACTAATTCAGTTGGGGCGCGGACGTCGTGGTGACTGCACTGCGATATCAAAGATGTGTGTGCTGACTGTGTTTTAGAACATGTGATGACCGTACTGCTTGAAAAAAGCTCTTCAGTCCCTTCCCCCCCCCCCCCCCCCTGCAAAATCAAAGGACGTGAATTACGTTACTGTAAGTGCAGTTTATTATTTGACGCGATTATGATAGGCTACCAGTGGAAAAAAAAGATAAGTGATGGAGAAAGCTCGTACATGTGATCAATTATGGTGTTGGGGATTTGAACTTGTGATAGATTTTTGTTATGGATGTAACGAGAATGGCTTTCTCACCGACAAAATCGGACATCTTGAATAAAATATAAATGATAATAATATATAGAAGTACAGTTTTCGAGAGAATATCGTGTTGGAATTAGAATTTGGCGCAATTTTCTAGTGGAGGTAGGTCTATAATAATAAATGATAATGAATGACAATGAATGATAATGAATGTTAATAAATGATAATGAATAATAATAGACAAAAGTAAGGTTTTGCAGCCATTATCGTGTAGGAATTTGAATTTGGAGGGGATTTTGTAGTGGAGGCAGGTCAATAATAATAAATAGTAATAAATATTAATAAATGATAATAAATGAAAATGAATGATAATGATTGATAATAAATGACAATGAATGATAATGAATGTTAATAAATGATAATGAATGATAATGAATGATAATCAATGATAATAATAAAGACAAGTATGGTCTTTGCATGCATTATCCTGTTGGAATTCAAACATCCCGCCATTTTTTTCTTCTGGAGGCTTAGATTAGTAGACATAGCACAATTGGACTATTTTCCCACCACAATTCAAACTTCCCGCCATTTTTTCTTGAGGTTAGGTTAGTGGATGTAGCACAATTGGACTATTCTCCTGCCAAAATCCGCCATCTTGGATGACGTCATGCCATGTTGCCAAGTCTACATGCCGCCATCTTGGATGACGTCATCACCGCCATCTTGAGTAAATTTGGCAACAATGCAGCGTGGCCTGGCACGAAGGTTGCCCCACTACTGCCAATGATCATCTAATGCGACGACAGATCGGAGAACGAATGCTTGGTAAGATACACGTGAGTATGTTAACAATCTGCACCCATCGGACGAAGCTCATTTGCATCGTAATAGCTTTGTTAATACATAAAACACGGCACAGTAAAATCGTCCTCGGTCACAGCAATGTCTACTGCACAAAAAAGAAATTACTACTTGGTCCAGTGTCTATCATATGGTATAATAGGCCCTTATATTTTTGAGAACTATAATTGACTTGCAAACTACTGCGGCATCGCGTACTTCGACATGCTCATAATTTTGTGGCGCAAAAACTACAGATATTTCCACAAATTATTGGAAATTGCTGGTTTCAGCAAGATTAATAAACGTCACACAAGCACGAATACCGATGGCTGCTACACGTCGGTTGTCGACCCCACCCCCCACCTCCCCATACGTCCTGATCTGTCAGCATGCGATTTCTTCTTGTGACGTCACCTTATAAGAAAAATATATCGTACTAAAGAAGAAAGGTAACATCCGAGAAACCATTACCGAAATTCCTGTTGAAATGTTACTTCAATCAAATAGTTCAAATGGCACTGAGCACTATGGGACTTAACATCTGAGGTGAGCAGTCCCCTAGAACTTAGAATTATTTAAACCTAACTAACCTAAGGACATCACACACATCCATGCCCGAGGCAGGATTCGAAACTGTGACCGTAGCAGTCGTGCGTTTCCGGACTGAAGCGCCTAGAACCGCTGGGCCACCGCGGCCGGCTTACTTCAATCATGACCAGTTTATCTAAGACACTGGATGAATATTTGCGCGAAAATGGAGCTAATCTGCGATGTGATCTTCAAGAAATAAATTTACTCTATTTTTCTTATACTGCACGTTTTTACTACTAAATGAGATGAATAAATGTATTTATATACTTTTTTCATAACAATGGTTATTACAGTTTCCCAACTTTTTTACACCAATAATTATTTCTATCTACCATTTATTTGAATCGCCATGTACAAAAATTTTCAGGGAAAGACGGGAATACTATCGTACAGGGCATCGAAAAAAAAATCACTGCAACTCTTAGAAAGTTGTGCGGGCAGGTAAACTGATCGGTTTTCAAGAAGGAACCAATATCTGGAAACGCACGGTTTGGACGATGGAGAACGTGGAAGTCTGAGGACGAACAGTTGTTCCGATTAGTTTTGGTGTCTGAATACGGAACGTATGCAACCCATTAGCCATCTGTTTACTGTAGACGGACGACTTGAGCTTAACAACATACCTGCGCACGCACTACCTTCTTCCATACACCGTTGCGCGCATCCTACTGCGGACCTTATGTGGTCAGCCAGTATAGTAACGTTGTTGAGAGAAGTGCGAGATGTACCAGTATACAGCTGCAGAAACGACTGACCTGGTGCTTGCACACGGCAAAGCGGATTGGAGTAAGAGAGCTACTGCAAGGTCGTGTGCAGAACGTTTTCTAAACAAACGTAGCCTACATCGCCGGCCGCGGTGGTCTAGCGGTTCTGGCGCTGCAGTCCGGAACCGCGCGACTGCTACGGTCGCAGGTTCGAATCCTGCCTCGGGCATGGGTGTGTGTGATGTCCTTAGGTTAGTTAGATTTAAGTAGTTCTAAGTTCTAGGGGACTTATGACCTAAGATGTTGAGTCCCATAGTGCTCGGAGCCATTTGAACCATTTGTAGCCTACATCATTCAACGTTGGCGGACATCGAGAGGCGCCTCAGAGAAGCCGGAAAGTTGCACGTAGGTATTTTCTGTCTGAGGTGTCTCCATTGTATATTAAAGTAGTAGCACTTTGCACTTGGTACTTGCGAATAATATCTCCAGTCTACTGTTGGTCCTCTGGCAGGTGCGAAAGACGTGATGTGGACAGTTCTCGCTCAGTTCGAACAATGCAGTTGGAGGAGGACGTGCTGACAGTGTTCGAAGGGCACAGCCACCCGCACTCGGCAGGCAGCACAGGCGCTGCACACGGGTAAATGTGACCTCTGGCCTGTTAGCCATGAACACCTTCCCCACATGTATCGTCTGAAGGAAATCCAGGCATTACGGGAGGAGGACTACCCACAACGGGTGCAACTTGCGCAGTAGTATTTACAACCATACTCCAGCCATAATTCACGAGCTTCATGCTATTCACGGATGATCGCAGTTTTACTAGAGGCAGCATATTGAAGTTGCACAAAATGTATGTTTGGGCGGAAGAAAATCCGTGTGTGAGGGCGATTCAGAATCATCAACACCGGGTCTGTATTGACATCTGGCCCAGGATAATTGGTGACCATATCATTGGGCTGTATCTACTGCCAAACAGCCTAACAGGACCGCTATACCTCAGGTATTTGTTAGAGATACATCAAATGTATTAGCGATTGCGAATATGGACAACATCAGCTGTGTGATGAAATAACGACAGGCCGGGACTCGCAAGTGGATTTCCCGCTTATCGCGAGCTGTCGCCTTACAATGTGGCCATCACACCAGGACCCACGGCCATACCCAAACTTCCATGTCTTCAACTGTGTAGGGTGTGTGTTAGGACTCTCCATTACATTGGAAACAATATAGCCAACTTAACGCTATTCTTTGAATTGTGTAAGCACTCAGATATCGATACTAACAATCTGAGGGCGAGACATGAGAGCGCGATTCCAAGCATTGTTGTGTGACGAGGTCTGTCTCCGAAAGTGGAGGTAGTAGTGTGGGTCGCCGCGCGGGATTAGCCGAGCGGTCAGGGGCGCTGCAGTCATGGACTGTGCGGCTGGTGCCGGCGGAGGTTCGAGTCCTCCCTCGGGCATGTGTGTGTGTGTTTGTCCTTAGGACAATTTAGGTTAGCAGTTAAGTCCCATAAGATTTCACACACATTTGAACATTTTGAGTAGTGCAGGTCGAGAGCTCGGAGACGGAAGACGTGTCACGCTGCCCTCAAGTCGGTGATGGCAGCACTTACAACACTCAAGGCCTGATTTAATTTATATAGCCAGAAGAGATTTAGATGGCTTAACTACACTTGAAGCTGGAAGTTGAGGTAAAATTCGCAAGCGTAGCGCAAAAGTAATTGCAGGGTTAGGCTCGTGATTGTTAGACCGAGTTCGCAATAATCCCATGTTTTGCACGTCATTTAAAGAAGCCTCCTTATCCTCCAAATGATAATAATTATTCTCCACATCTAAATAATATGCTATGGCTATTAAACGTTATTGTAGCTTGGAAATTGAAATAGTTTGTTAATCTGGCACTCTGCCATTATTAATACTTGTATAATTGTCATTGCCTACTATTGGTCATGAGATTTCTGAAGTTTTTAAATAGACTTAATTTATGAAATCCCTTCTTACAAGTTATTTACTGGTTAACAGGGACCCAAAAAAACTCCTTTTTATTAAATTCATTCTTAGTAGCAGCAAGCTTTAGCCGTTGCTGCTACATTCTGCTACGAATTGCTGCAAACCACATGGAAAAAGGCAGTCATCGGGAGAGGTGAGGGCAAAACTTAGGGTCAAAGCAGAGACACTAGCACACTACAACATGTCATGTTCTCTAATCCAGTAAATTTCATGCACAAGCCAGCTTCTGTATCACTTGTAAATTTTTGTTCAAAAACGCAGTCATATAGCTTAGGTATTCATTGTTACAGGTTCATTTGTTCCTATAGTTTTTCATATTCAAATACGTAGACAGATACCTTATCCAAATGTTAGTTTTAAGTTTTTCATGTAACGCTCTGTTGAGGGCTTAAATGACAGTGAAGCTTACACTCATACAACACGCACACAGTATTATGCAGGTTAGATTCCGATTACTGATAGGTTGCTTATCGTGTCCATTTTCACAGACGAACATGGGCTTAGCCCGCATCTCGTGGTAGTGCGGTAGCGTTCTCGCTTCCTACGCCCGGGTTCCCGGGTTCGATTCCCGGCGAGGTCAGGGATTTTCTCTGCCTCGTGATGGCAGGGTGTTGTGTGATGTCCTTAGGTTAGTTAGGTTTAAGTAGTTCTAAGTTCTAGGGGACTGATGACCATAGATGTTAAGTCCCATAGTGCTCAGAGCCATTTGAACCAATTTGAACATGGGCTTATTTGTTGCATACATGTTACATTGTTGCAGGTACGTTACAACTGTCGCTTTTATTAGAGATTTTTGGCCTTCCCTATTGAATGCAGTGACACTAAATGATCGGATGGAAATGTGGCTGCAGTACGAAGGAGCCCTGGCACACTTTGATGTAGATATGTGGAATTACCTCAACATGACATATACCAGTATATGATCTGGTGGGGATGGAGCAGTTCCATGGCCATCACTGTCGATCTTACACCTCTCGTCTGTTTCCTGTGGGGTGGTTTGGTATGAAGAGTATGGTGAATGGCACACTTGTTACGTGAGTGGACGACACGATGCTCGAATCCACGGAGTGACTGAAATACTTCAAAGACAACCGCACGTATTCCCTTATGTGCGAGAGACTCAGCAGTGCCAATGTAGGCTGTGCGTTGCCGTAGGAGGCACGCAGTTCGAAGCCCGTTTGTAACGTTGACAGTGAGATGTGTTACTCTTGTTGGGTTTATTGACGTAATGTGGAACGCACACACATCTCAGACTGCGACACTCTCTAGCGCCCAAGCCGTGCCTTTCTGGTTATGGGTTCCTACTTGAAAACCGATCATTGTGCATTCTTGCTGAACATACTAAGTGTTGTCGGTGTGTTTTTGGAACACCCTTTATATGTCACTTAGGAAAGAAGTAAGTAGGAAGTGCAGGGAAACCAGGTTCAACGGCTGCAACGAAGATTTGAAAAAACAAAAAAAAGGGTCGTCGCATGGACTGATTCAGCTTGTAAAAAACATTCCTTGAAATTAAAAGTAAAGACGGCAACATTAAGAATGCATTGAGCATTCAATTGTCAAATGCAGAGGAGAGCGGGTATAAGGAAAGAGTACACTGAATGCTAGTCTGATGACGTGATAGAAGACTAAATGGGAGTTCATGCGGAAGACATACGGGATCAAGTTCAAATGGTAGGCAGGTGGGTAGTGGACTGGTAAGATGCTGGGCTTTAATAAAAATCCACAATAATTTAAGCAAATTTACTGAAATATTGAAAAACCCAGAGTGTAGACACAGCTTTAATCTTTCCTATTACAATACAGTACGATCGCAATGGACGATAGGAAATAATAATTTTGATCAGAATGAGTTTAATTTAGACAACGACAACCAAAAGCAATTACTGAATTCACAATTAAAAACTTTAAGCAATTTTAATAATTTCTTCAGCCAATAAAATCTCGTATAATTCAATGAGGATGTTTGAACTTTAAGACAGTAAATCATTAATGTTTAGAATACGTTCTTTAAAAAAAAGAACATACAAAGTTTACGACTGTAATTTCCAGAAATGGCGGCTTGCATGCTCTGCCGTACAAATTGTTCAAAAGGCTCTGACCACTATGTGACTCAACTTCTCAGGTCATTGGTCCCCTAGAACTTAGTTCTAGTTAAACCTAACTAACCTAAGGACATCATACACATCCATGCCCGAGGCAGGATTCGAACCTGCTACCGTAGCGGTCTCGCGGTTCCAGACTGCAGCGCCCAGAACCGCACGGCCACTTCGGCCGGCTATGCCGTACAAATTGTAGGAGGGTCACAACGAATCCCATTTGTTCAGTATATGTATGCCACGACCTTCATGTAAACTTTTATAGTTTCAAGGTTTTTACAATAGAACAGATAAGTTATCTTTAACACACTAAATACACAGAAACATAAACACAGTTAATACAGCACATACAACAAATAACTTCAACAGCCGGAAGTACATAAAACTTGAACACAAAGTTATTACACAACGGACACAGCTGAGTGAGCTACCAGCTTTAAAGTACTTTATTTGAAATAATTTTCCAACGGCTCAGGAAGTTTATAGGCCACAAACAGAGACATTATGATTAACCGCTGCCATAAATTGAATAACAGTACCCGCTCTTCAGTCGGGTCAGAATTACGCAGGAACCTTTGGTAACCGGTAAAACGCCCCTCCATGCAAGGCAACGGGACACATATGAGTATTACTTGATGTCGCACGCTATTCTGAATGCATCTCAGATTACAATGCACTCTCACTGAACTCTTAATGAAACCACCGTGCGACAGATCGGATGACCGTTAGCTCCCTAGACGAAGCGGCAAATTCTTGAAGGAACTTAGTGAAGGAAGCGCTCACCATTCTAATACAGACGCAGTCCGCTCGAAGTAAGGTGGTCGAACAACATAGTACGAACCACGGCATGACCGAATGCTACTATACTGCAGGCTTTCAAAACAGCTTGCCGTAACTTAACAAAACTTAATGCAATAATCTGCAGTAGCTACAACTTCTGTTAGCTGCACTGGGACATTACGCAGAAATGTGTACCGGATCGGGATTCGAATCTGCGATCTCCTGCTTGCTAGGCGCGAGCGGTAACAACTGCGCCGTCCGCGACACGTTGTTATCGCAGCTGCAAGGACCATCTCGGCACTCTTCGCGGCCAATTCACACTCCCATCGAGTGCCATCTACCCGCAGCCGCTGTCCATTTACTCCATATTCGCTCTTCCGAGATCCCCACACGAGGTCGGACGTTCCGAAAGAACAGACACCACACATTCCTATAATTAGAAAGACATAGCCAGGCAATGAATCCACCTTCTTCGGTGCAGATGCACAAACACGTTCGACGTCCCGTGGGAATCTCGGAAGAGCGAATATGAAGGAAGTGGACAGGTGCTGAGGAAGCGTATTGTATGTGCTATGCGTATTGTCAGTAGACCTGTAAGCGTCTAACCTGTTGCGAAAGAATTTTCTGCCTGTGCCTCTGTTCCATGCTCTTGCCCCAACGCTGCGTGCATCTTCTTCGCCGTTTATCATAATTTGTAGCCTGGCTTTCATGAGTTTATCGGGCGCACAATGACACTATATTTCGCGCTAATAAGGTCAGACTGACTGCAGCAAACGAAATTAAAAAAAAAAAAAAGGTTCAAATGGCTCTGAGCACTATGGGACTTAACTGCTGTGGTCATCAGTCCCCTAGAACTTAGAACTACTTAAACCTAACTAACCTAAGGACATCACACACATACATGCCCGATGCAGGCTTCGAACCTGCGACCGCAGCGGTCGCGCGGTTCCAGACTGTAGCGCCTAGAACCTCTCGGCCACTCCGTCTGGCTACGAAATTTCATGTTTAGTGTGTTCGACATTACGTGGCGATTTTTGAAAAATGGTTCAAATGGCTCTGAGCACTATGCGGCTTAACTTATGAGGTCATCAGTCGCCTAGAACTTAAACCTAACTAACCTAAGGACATCACACACATCCATGCCCGAGGCAGGGTTCGAAGCTGCGATCGGAGCGGTCGCTCGGTCAAGACTGTAGCACCTAGAATCACACGGCCACTCCGTCCGGCGCTTTTTGACACATGTGTCCATAAACAGGGGGAAACTGGTATAAAAGGGTTCATGATTAACAAGACATCTGGCCGAGCGACGTATAGAAGTTGGTCGTACGCAAAGAATCAAGCCCAAAGGAACTGTTGAGTAAACTGCATGGGAACACCGAGAAACGACTTCTAATTGAAGAAAGTTCATCGTTCGCTTCAGGCTCCTGTCCACTGCTCTTAGTTTCCGTCTCGGTCTCTCTGGGTCATTCTCATAATTTGTCGGGTGATCACTAGTTCCTAGTTCCAGTTTTGACGTTCTTTGTTCAGTACAGAGTTACACTTCCTTTCGTTCATTGTGTTTGTCCATTTTCTGTCAGTTTCAAACCTTTCTGGAAATCTAGACTTATAGTCCTTTGCGTGTGAGCACAGTGTGATGACCCCATTCCCCTCCACACATCAAACATTGACGCCACATGGCAGAGGATGACACGACGGCCGGTTGACATCGAATTAAAATAAGGAATCCCAATTACCTGGAACTCTCTTTTTGACATACTAGCCTGTATTTTTGGAAACAAAGCACCCATAATTTCCATTTAGTTTTCACAAATGACGTATCTCAGTCGTAATGTTTACATTTGTATGTATATATGTTCTACGAGTTGTTAAAAATTAAATTGTAAAATTAAATTAAATGAACTTGTTAGAACAGTTCCACGAATCATTTTCACCTGCCAGCTTTTTTAGCACAGCTGGTAATCATTTGAAAATATTGAAGGACATTCGGACTGCCTAGAGGCCATTATAATCTAAGATTCATTCAAGTTACCAACAGCTTTACTTCGAATTTTTAAAATTTTAGATTTCATTTGAGTTTGATATCTACCGGTATACAACACTCGTCCAGATAATTCCTTGTCTTGCCTTCTATTCTAATGGTGTGCTTGTCATAAGAGTAAGGGTTTTCATTGGAAAATTTTATGAATTCTCATTTTAAAAAATTGTGCGCCGACGTACCTAGAGGGGAACCGATATTCGTTAAATTACGTCGCATCGTGCCCATCAACACGGACGGATGTACAGCAGCAATCTGAAGTAAGACAGAAATTGTAATTGACGCTGACTAATAGCAAGAGTACCCAGAACGGCAGGGAGCGAAGTCTCAAAAATACTTCACCGTTAACTGACAAAAGTAACATACGTCACCCCCCCCCCACCCACCCTCACACACACACACACACACACACACACACCGATCACCCCTATCCTCCCTCTTCCCCCGTCCACACATGGTACTCCCCCAGCTAAAATTCTATGTCGTTATTGGGCACAGTACTTCTGTTGTTGTTGTGGTCTTCAGTCCTGAGACTGGTTTGATGCAGCTCTCCATGCTACTCTCTCCTGTGCAAGCTTCTTCATCGCCCAGTACCTACTGCAACCTACATCCTTCTGAATCTGCTTGATGTATTCTTCTCTTGGTCTCCCTCTACGATTTTTACGCTCCACGCTGCCCTCCAATACTAAATTGGTGATCCCTTGATGTCTCAGAACATGTCCTACCAACCGATCCCTTCTTCTAGTCAAGTTGTGCCACAAACTTCTCTTCTCCCCAATCCTATTCAATACCTCCTCATTAGTCATGTGATCTACCCATCTAATCTTCAGCATTCTTCTGTAGCACCACATTTCGAAAGCTTCTATTCTCTTCTTGTCTAAACTATTTATCATCCATATTTCACTTCCATACATGGCTACACTCCATACAAATACTTTCAGAAAAGACTTCCTGACACTTCAATCTGTACTCGATGTTAACAAATTTCTTCTTCTAGCTTCCCCATTTTGAGATTTTTTTTTAGTTCGTTTATCAATGATCAGTTATATGAAAGATTCGCCAGGTGCAGGATCCGCACACTGAAAGCCCCGTAATAACTTAATTATGTATATAGGAAGTTTGTCCCTTCCGGAAATCGAGGATAATTACAATTTTCACCTGTCGCCGACGTTGATACTGGAAAGATATCAGCCCCAGGTATTCCGAGGCTTTTGGGAAAGTTGTAATTTCATGTTTGAAGTTGGATAACCTGTGACAAAAGAAATATTTTTTCTTGTGAGGTAATTACAAATTAACAATCTTGGACTTTTCCCTTTACATGTACTGTAAAAGCTTGATTATCGCCAAATGTCATGATACTAGGGAAATACACTACAGGTTGTGATGGGCGACGTTTCGAATATCAAAATGGGTGGCATAAATAGCCATATCTTTCGACTGAATTGACTAAGAAGTGCAAAATTTTTACACCGCCAATAGCCTACTCAGATTAGTACGTGACATAGATTTCAACCTGATACACCTTAACAGACGGACAGACAAAAGAAGGACAGTTAAAAATGACAAAAAAATTTTCATGTTATATAACTACAATTTAAGAATTTTCGGATACTTTCCTTTGCTTTTACTGTGAAACTGTGCTTCGTGACAAATTTCATGGTACTACGTCAACGGAAAGCACCCTATAAGTTTTGATAAGTGGTTTTCGAGTATCAGTACATGAGACGTAAATGGCTGTGTCTTTTGATTGCATTGGCTTAGACGCTTAAACTTTTTACACCACCAAAGACTATAGATCTTAGTATGTGACACAAATTTCAAACTGATACGTCAAATAGATTCAGGCAAAAAGGGTCTTAGTAGACGGACAGACAAACAGACAGACGGATAAAAAATGACAAGAAATATTTTTTCGTGGTCTTACAGATTAAGAATTTTCCGATTTTTTCCTTTCCTTGTACTGTGAAACCTTGCTTCATGCCAAATTTCATGATTCTAGGTCAACGGGAGTACCCTATACGTTGCCCGCCCGTTTGCCCGTGCGGTCTTACGCACGGCTTTACGGGCGGGAAGGAACGACTGGTCTCCAGCACGAATCGGCCTGCGGATTTGTGTCGAGGTCCGGTGAGCCGACCAGTCTGTGGATGGTTTTTAGGCAGTTTTCCATCTGCCTCGGCAAATGCGGGTTGGTTCCCCTTATTCCGCCTCGGCTACACTGTGTCGGCGATTGCTGCGCAAATATGTTCTCCACGTACGCTTACACCACCATTACTCTACCGCGGAAACATAGGAGTTACACTCGTCTGGTGTGAGACGTTCCCTGGGGGGTCCACCGGGGGCCGAACCACACAATAACCCTGGGTTCGGTGTGGGACGGCGGAGGGATGAAGTGGACTGCGGTAGTCGTCGTGGGGTTGCGGACCACTGCGGCTGCGGCGGGGACGGAGCCTCGCCGTCGTTTATAGGTCCCCGGTTAACATAACATGACCCTATAGGTTTTGATGAGTGAGTTTTCGAGTATCAGAATATGTGACAGAAATGGCCGTATCTTTTGACTGAACTGACTTGGAAGTTTAAAATTTTTACACCACAAAGGGATCATAGACCTTAATATGTTGCATAAATTTTAACTTGACAGTCTGCTTGTCCCTGAGAAAAAAAGTTCCCAAGAGTCGAACAGACAGATACACAGGCAGTCTGACGGACAACAAAGTGATCCTATAAGAGTTACGCTTTCACATACTGAGGCACGGCACTCTAAAGAAGGCGAACGAGTGAAAATGAATGTACCTACTCAGAAAGAAATGTTCTAAATTCACTACTTCCAGAAGAGAGTAGCACACATGTTCTGACCGGATTTTCAGTCTTAGGTTCCCCAGTTACTCCAAGTCGCAATAGGAAAACGACGAAATTGACCCTTTGGTTGCTCCATGTAATGTTTTATGGGGTATGCGATTTTGTTTCACCACTTCATACTTTTGTGTGACTGGCATCCTATGATATTGCAATTTTTACGGCGTGGGGTTTCTATTCGATCATATACAGAGAGTTAAAAAAAATGTTTCAAATATTTTGAGAGCTGATAGTACCAGTTGAAACAAGAAAAATAATCCAGTAAACATGGGTCCGGAAATGATTACTTTTTGCGATAAACAGTGTTTACAGGAAGTGTTCGACGTAGCGTCCATTCATGACAACGCACACCTCTGCCTTCCGTCGTACAGAATGACGCACCCTTTGACGTATACCCTATTGCTTTTGTACCTGCTGGAGTGCATTTTGAGGATGCGTTTCTTTAGTGTCCGCATATCGTTGATTGGCGTGGCGTAGACCAATTCCTTCAAGCGTTCGCGTAGCCAAAAGTCTAGGAGATTGAGGTCAGGGTAACGAAGAGGCCAAGATATGCGACACGCCCCCCCCCCTGCCCCCCCCCCCTCCCTCGCCGACCAATCCTGAGATTCTGAAAAGTCTACGGCGATGCTCGCTTACATTATGAAACGTCCCCTTAGAAAAATTATACATGACTGTGCTTAAACTGACACACAATATTTTTAGCGCAACGCAATCTGACTTTCAAAAATCCCTACAAAAGAATGGCCCTGACTAACATCAACCTATACGTTTCACAAATCACTTACCTCACAAAAATCTTCGTTACTCGAACTACTGCAATACAGCGAGCGCCACTACTGCCAGCTACATAAAAGATTCAAACTACGGAAGGCACTAACTACTGATAGGCATAGTTAGCAAAAGAAAGATTTTAATAGAGAACAAACAATGTATTTACCTTAATAGTCATAATATATATAGCAATTCATGATATCCATTCTTACAAATGTAGTTTCTGATGGACACACCTCCAGATTATCCATTCTCAAAAATTCGCCATCTCACATCCCCGCATTCACCACTGCTGGCGGCTCACCTCCAACTGCTGCAACGCTACGCGCTGTTAACAGCCAACTGCCCAACAATAAACACTACAATGGCGAATATTACAACAATGCTAACCAGCCACAGACTGCACACAGCACAGCCAGTGATTTTCATACAGAGAGCTATGTGGCGGCGGCATTACGAATATAAGAACCTAAACAGCCTACTTACATAGCCCCCATGCTCCCCACAAAAAATTTTACAAATTGTTTTGGGCAGTGGCCAATAATGATTTGATAAAATTTTTCATAATTACAACAACAAAGCTATCAAATGCACAATTTATTGATACAATGTTGGTCGAAAGCTAAAATTCTCTCACAGTCCATAAAGACAGTCCTGATCATTCATCACAGTAAAATTGCAGTTTTTCTCAAAGTCTCAGGAGTAAAAAGAAAATGCACATGGAAGTAGTGGATTTCCATGCAGTCTTGAAGTAGTAGTGTTGTCCTTCCAACGGAAAGACACTGCTGACTCTTGACATGCAAACAGGTAATAGACCACAACAGAGCAAACCCACAGCAGAGTCAGTCGAAGTTTTGAAGAATATTGGTAGGTAGGTCGTCACAGAGCAGACCCACTGTATTCGTGGTAGAGGTTACGGTATTGGTGGGCCACCACAGGTGCAGACCCACTGTAGTCCTTGTAGAAATAATGGTATTGGTGTGGCATCAAAGGTGCAGACCCACTGTAGTCCTTGTAGAGACGGCCAGCAGTCATCTGTTGCGACTGTACAGGTGCACAATCACCATCGAAGAGTATAGCAAGTCCATAAACCACCACTTGTCCACTCACAAAAAATTTGTTCGAAATGTCCTTAGAACCAGCATTGCTGTTATCCAGTCCCTTGCTGAATTATTAACACATGTCCAACACTATCAGTCCCTACTTCTCACATATTGTCCATATACTACGACCAACAGAAACGTGTGCAGTGAAATGAATGCTCACAAGTTACTTAATCTGATGAACTGGTGTCCATTACAATTATAAATTTACAACATAAGACTACAATTACAATGGTACAAAATACATCATTAAAGAACATAACAGTACAGATAACATTTGTAGTAACACAGGCTTTACAAAAGAATAGAAATGAACATATACATCAGTGTTACAGGAATTAAGACATAATCAAATATATAAAATAATGAGAATAGTTTTCGAAACATTAATTTCACACATGAGCATTGAAACAGAACAGAATTAATAATGTCTAAACATATTTACAAAGTAAATAACATATTATTAGAAAAATTCCACAAGAAAACTCATATCAGCTAAACACAAAGACAGGAAAAACACAAATATACAAGAGTACATAAACACATAGCAGAATAACACAAGAGGAAAGGGCAGGATTTGTATCTAGTGTAACATTTGGTACTGCAGTCTTTTGCAAACAAAACTTCCTTTACTTCTCGGAGATCTCCCTTTGTTCTTCATTATTTCCAAAAAGCACTATCTATACCTGCTTTCTGTACTTTTTTCAAATAACTTCTCAATGCATTTCCTCCAATTCATCACAACTCATTCTCTTATATAGTCCACCCCCTCTTAAGCTAACTTAAATCTACTGAGCTCAGATGCTAAACTAAGGGACGAGGCAATACAGCAGCACAAAACAATTAACACAAACAGCAATGACAAAAAATGCAAATTGGCAAAGCTAGCAGCAGTAAATGTAATAACTTATATCTAACACTGACAAACCCACAAGCAGAAAAAATAGTACACTAAAGACAACAGTGCAGATAAGGGAAATGTATAATCACATCTTAATATCCATGTAATTAAAATGGTGCACCACAAAAACCTATTCTATGAAATAAATTACCAAGTTCTTGAAAAGAAAATTATGTATGCAGTTCCTGTGAAGGGCAATGTCTGTTTGTGCTCCCCCATTTTTTGGAAGTATATGACAAAATTATTATTTACTGGATCAGTAGACAGAAAATATTTATATTAGTACCTCAACAAAATTTTATTTTAACCAATGCTGCAGTGCAGCTAGAAACTAGATATTAAACAAAATGAGTAATCTGTCAACTAGAAAGACAATAGATGTAAAATGTTTCTGATCATTTCATTAGCCATTTTAGAAAATATCATAAATTAAGAACTCCACATGTTTTCAAGTTTCAGCATGTCGTATTTGCGATGCTTTCTACAAAGGAATGTCAATAGTGAGGATAATGGCCTCTTTTTTTTTCCACCTGTGCCTCTGAATGGCACGCACTAATGGCTTTTTTCCAGGCGACTGTCGTGCAGCTGGGTGCCCATGACGTATTATGTGAAGGTGGCCACTTAACTTTCTTACCGAAATATTTACGACACAGTTTGCACTACAGTGACAGTCTCATATAAAAATTTCACAGGTCGAGAATTTGCGTTGCAAATCTGTAGAATCAAAATCCTGTAAATATAACAGTGTCCAAAAAATTTTCGCCAGCATAGTGATACATTCACGCATATACACATATTTCATAACTCTTAAAGTATGATTCTCGGTTTCCAACATCCTTTTTCACAAACCAGAGTCCCTAACCACTACTCATTATTCCTTGCCTTATTACACATATACATATTCATAGACACTTCTTCAATATTTCATCTTAATAAATATGTAGCATAATCAAATTCCTCATATAGCATCAGCTTATTGATCATAAACATACCGCAACAGCGTAATACACATCGTCATCATAACATCATAAAACCTCAGCCAAATCTCAAAATCGTCGTAGCTTCCTCCAATAATGTCAAAACCTAACAAAAATTCTCTGCTCATGTCAAAAGTGTCATCTACCTGAAACGTACTTTAAAAATCTTGATCCCATACCAAATACATCATTCAAAGCTCTCATAGTATCACAATGGTTCCAAAAAAAGTATGAACAGTTCACAAAGTAAATACAAAATACAATTTCATAAGTGTGAAGTTATCTAACTGTGTAATTGCTTAAACATCTGTCACTAACGTAGTAAAAAAAAAATGTTTGTTTCTCTGTTAAATAATCAGGTAGCTGTGTAATTCTGTGTTGGAGAAATATGGTACCGATGTGTAAAGTTGTATAAGCAAACACCATATTAGCTAGGGCTCCTTGTGCTTGCCATACACATGGTACACAAAGTAAGCGTGTACCCCCCTGAGGATTAATGTAATTATACCATCAGGTGTTACAGATTACAGCAATGGAATGAAATGTATCACTGAAAACTTTCTTTGTAATTCAAAAATCTTGAAAATTAAATGGTTCAAGTACAAAATTAATCACTCAAATGTGTGTCGTGTAGCGCTAAATGTGCGTCTTGCTGTAAGATAATTCTGTGGAAGTGTCGTAGTTATCGTCCTCTGTAAGCAAAGTTCTGCTGAAGTCAATGTACTTACCTCATCATAAACGAAAGTGAAATGCTTTGCGTATAGATATCGTAGTTATTACGTACCTTACCGTGATCAAGAAAGTACTATAACGTAACGTATTGTTGTGCTAGGGAAAAGGCTGTCTCATTGTAGCTATACCAGAAAAGTTACTACTAAAACATGTTTTGCTTTCCGGAACAATACAGAAAAACTGTGCAGATATAAAACAGATACACAGCAAAAGCAACAATGTAAATTGTGCTACATATTAGTATCGTCGTGATATAATCGTGTAGCTATCAAAGAAACCAAATGCTAAGTCATCTTTAATCTCACCGAATTTACTTCAAATAAAGATTATCTTTTCAAGTAAACCAAAATGTTGCATTAAAACCTCATTAGCAGTATATGTTCTAAGTATGTAAGCCTGATAGTCGTTACGTAATCGTGCAATTAACAAGCAAGTATGTACACACACAATAACACTGTGATGTCTGTTCACTATAACAATACATTCGTAATTTCTGTTTAAATAAGTTCTCTTGGTTCTTGACTGGATATTTAACTTCAAACACTATTGCATGTGAACAGTTTCTAAGTGTAACAAAGCGTACTAGTAGCGTCAAGTGAAAAATGGCAAAGACTAAGTTAAAAGGCAATTTATCTTTCAATAAACGGTTTAACATGTGAAATGTGGTGCAATCCTTTACTCTTCCTAGTGCACAGAGTTTCAACATTAAAGCAATTATCATGTTGTATATGTCGGTAAGGAATGCTAAAATTTTTCTCAAGATTAGCGTCTATGTTATTTATCTCTGAGCCAGCCGGCGCACGTAGCTGCCTGCGATGTGAGTGATTGTCTGTCTCTTTGTTGGCACGTGTCGTTATTCGGAATTGGAGATCTAACTTCTACAAATTCACATTGTCGAGAGGGCCCAGCCCTGTTTGAAACCCACCAGTTCTGATGCAATTCAGGTCTGTCGTTATGATTATATCGTATGTCGTCATATCGGTAGATTCCATAATTTCTTTCTTGTCGGTCACGTGGTGGAGAATTTCTCCCTGAATCGTAACTGCGCGCTGAACTGTTGCGTCTGAAGTTATTCTGTCTCCCTTGATAATAATTGTTTTGGTTCCCATATTGTCTGTTTCTATGGTTATCTCTGTCATATTCATCACTACGGAAGTGCGATCTTTCTCTGTAACTATTATTCTGCCAACGGTTGTCATACGGGTGGTGTCTGTTTTGGTCACGATTTCCGTTGTAAGAATAGCCTTGTCGTGTCCAGTTATTATTTCTTTCGTTGTGGAATTGCGACGGATGTGACCTATAATTGTTGTGTTCCTGTTTTTGCATTCTGCGATTGTCAGTGTCAATTTCTAATTCTTGTAAGAGTCCCTGAAAAGCTTCAATGTCGTCTTTGCAACGTCCCGCCAAAATAATATGTCGTAATTGTTCACATAATTTGATTAAGCAAATGTGGGTGACTTCTGAGAGGCTGTATGGGTTTGACAGGTACTGATTCTTGTGCAACATGTCTTCAAAATATTTCACAAGACTGGAAAATTCAGATTGTTCGAAATGTTTCATCATTATGATGCTATGTTTTACTCGGTCTTGTGTAGCTTGAGACCAATATGCTGAGAGGAAGGCATGATAAAATTCTACTTCACTGTGGCAATCGTGAATGACCGATTGCATTCTTACAGCTGGTTCATTCTCTAAATAGCCACACACAAATTCTAATCTGTGCTCCAATGACCAGTTGGGAGGAAAACAATGAGATAATTGATGAAGCCACGCTTGTGAATGAATGTCGTTGCCAGAATTCTTAAATGTTTTGAATTTACGTGTAGTAATAAACAGCTTATAGTCAAATTCATCATGTCGGCGAGTCGCATGTCGGTCATTGATATGTCGTTTCGGCGGTTCCATCTCAAAATTCGGTGTACCATTCCAATTTCTTTCATAATTTCCGAAGTGGCCTGTGTTATTATTTTGTGGCTGTTCCGTATTTCTATGTCCCTCTTCCCGTATTGGAGCGCGAGTGTCCTCTGAAATACGTAATTCTTGTATTGCCTGTGTCAGCTGACCTTGTACTTCTCGGATTTCTCTTTGGTGTTGTGTATTAATTTGATTCTGATTTTGTTTGAATTTCCTAATTTGTTCGCACTCTTCTGTGACTACCGGTTTTGTGTCATTCAGATTATCATCTACCTTCGTAGATAAATTATTTAGCTGATCCGAAAGTTCAACTACTTTCTCTGATAATGAACTAATTTCCTCCATGTGTCTTTCTGAACTAATTTTCAGAGTATCTACTGTGTCCTTTACGTTTTCCTTAGTTTTTGCAAGTTGCGTAACCAAATCGGTAGATGCAACTGAGTCAATTTTTAGCATGCAAGGTCTCATGATTTTCATGTACAATAGTTTTCAGTTCTTTTATAGCTGCTTCGTGATTCTGTAATGCATTTTCATGCCGCGAAAAAATAGGTTGAAAATGCTCACAAATTTGTGTTTTTACGTCATTACAGACTTTTTGACGTTTCTATTCAATGTTATGTAACTCAATAGTTAAATCTTCACGTGTTTGTTCAAGCATGGTGTGTAACTTATGAAGCTTTTGCTGTGTTTGTCTCTGATTTTGTTCCATTGTGTCTGACTTTTGAAGCTTTTGCTGTGTTTGTCTCTGATTTTGTTCCATTTGTTGTATTAATTGCAATAATAATGTATTAGTGTCTGGAATCTGTTTCTCTATGCTTTTTGGCAGTGCATTTTCACTGGCAACATTCACATTTTGACAAGCAGAAAATGTGTCTTGACTTATTTGAGAAAACGGTGAGGACCCAACACCTGAGTCTACAGTATTTGCAATATTGAGTCCTGTCATTCCCGATTCCTGAGGCGAGCTGTTGCCCACCGATCGATCGATAATGCTTCCCTGTTCACTACTTGTTTCACTGTCTACACCATTATTTGCCGCCCGCTCCATTTCCCTATGCACAATTACCAAATTACTACTTTGAATGTCTGTTAATTCATTACACAGTGGTGCTGATAAGCAACGCTCGTCGTCACTATTATTTCTCAGTTTACTTTGGAGCCTAGTGTTACGTTTTTCACACGCCATTATTGTCACAATATTTCACACGATAACACAGAAATGCACAATTTGAAGAGCAAAAATAAGAGAACACATTAACATAGCGCTGAAAATAATATCTCGTTAATTGCTAATGCAGCTACGAAATACTTGGTGCAAATCTACCTGCCATCGACGACTGTTTTACTGTACAACAATGAAAGACTGCAACTACAGAGGAGATTTTCTCCACAATTACGCGCTAGCAATAAACAATAGCTACACTAATTACACAAACTACAAGAAAAAAGTCTGAAGATTCCAGTGAGGTATCCTCTGCTAAGGGTCGACATATGAAACGTCCCCTGAGAAAAATTATACATGACTGTGCTTAAACTGACACACAATATTTTTAGCGCAACACAATCTGACTTTCACAAATCCCTACAAAAGAATGGCCCTGACTAACATTAACCTATACGTTTCACAAATCACTTACCTCACAAAAAGCTTCGTTACTCGAACTACTGAAATACAGTGAGCGCCACTACTGCCAGCTAAATAAAAGATTCAAACTACGGAAGGCACTAACTACTGATAGGCATAGTTAGCAAATGAAAGATTTTAATATAGAACAAACAATGTATTTACCTTAATAGTCATAATATATATAGCATTTCGTGACATCCATTCTTACAAATGTACTGTTTCTGATGGACACACCTCCAGATTATCCATTCTCAAAAATCCGCCATCTCACTTCCCCACATCCACCACTGCTGGCGGCTCACCTCCAACTGCCGCAACGCTACGCGCTGTTAACAGCCAACTGCCCAACACTAAACACTACAATGGCGAATATTACAACAATCCTAACCAGCCACAGACTGCACACAGCACAGCCAGTGATTTTCATACAGAGAGCTATGTGGCGGTGGGATTACGAATATAAGAACCTAGACAACCTACTTACAATTATGACGAATGCGTGCTGGTGCTCCTTCGTATATAGAGCACATTTGTAATCGTCGCTGCAATGCACAGCCTCTGTCAAGCAGGCAATACATAAAGAGGAAGTCAACATAATGCGTCCAGTTAATCTTTGTAGTAGCACGTGTGGCCCTATTAGTCAGTCGCCAAGTTCGCCTGCCCATACGTGGATTGAGAATCAGTGTTGGTGCCCTCTTCCCTGAATTGCATGGGCTTTACATCTGCGAATACATGCTGGTTGCGGAAATTCACAACACAATCTCTTGTGGACCCTGCCTCATCGATAAATAAAATCTTGGATCAGAACACTGGATCTGCGGCAAACTTCTGCTACAGCCACTGACCGAACCACCATTTTCCATAACGATCCTGTGGCCTTACGGTCCGAAAGCGCCGTAGATGACAAGGGTACAGACAACAACTGTGAGTGCGGTGAGCTGCAGCCCCCCCCCCCCCTTCGTTCCACCAGATAAGAGAGTCAGACACACATCCTGCTGCTGTTAATCGTCGCACACTGGTCTCAGGGATTTCTTCCACTGAACTGGCCCACGCTCCTCCAGTCTTCCAAGGTTCAAGCATAAATGTACCCGTCAGACACTGGAAAAGTCTGCCGAACAGCTAATCAGAGGGCACTCTCTGCTGTGGATGTTTTTCAGCGCACTGGCTTGCTGGCTACGTTGTTAGCTAAACCATAGCACAATATCGTATCTACCATTTCACTTGTCGAATTCGCCGGCCGGGGTGTCCCAGCGGTTCTAGGCGCTTCAGTCCGGAACCGCGCGACTGCTACCGTCGCAGGTTCGAATCCTGCCTCGGGCATGGATGTGTTTCTGATGTTCTTAGGTTAGCTAACACTTGGTTCAACAATCATAAAAGAAGGTTGTATACATGGAAGAATCCTGAAGATACTAGAAGGTATCAGATAGATTATATTAAGACAGAGATTTAGGAACCACGTTTTAAATTGTAAGACATTTCCAGGGGCAGATGTGAACTCTGACCACAATCTATTGATTATGAACTGTAGATTAAAACTGAAGAAACTGCAAAAAGGTGGTAATTTAAGGCGATGGGACCTGGATAAACTGAATAAACCAGTGGTTGTACAGAATTTCAGGGAGAACATAAGGGAACAATTGCCAGGAATGGGGGAAAGAAATACAGTAGAACAGGAATGGGTAGCTCTGGGTGATGAAGTAGTGAAGGCAGCACGGGATCCAGTAGGTAAAAAGACGAGGGCTAGTAGAAATCCATGGGTAACAGAAGAAATATTAAATTTAATTGATGAAAGAAGAAAATATAAAAATACAGTAAATGAAGCAGGCAAAAAGGAATACAAACGTCTCAAAAATGAGATCGACAGGAAATGCAAAATGGCTAATCAGGGATGGCTAGAGGACAAATGTAAGGATGTAGAGGCTTATCTCACTAGGGGTAAGATAGATACTGCCTACAGGAAAATTAAAGAGACCTTTGGAGAAAATAGAACCACTTGCATGAATATCAAGAGCTCAGATGGAAACCCAGTTTTAAGCAAAGAAGGGAAAGCGGAAAGGTGTAAGGAGTATATAGAGGGTCTATACAAGGGCGATGTACTTAAGGACAATATTATTGAAATGGAAGAGGATGTAGATGAAGACGAAATGGAAGATACGATACTGAGTGAAGAGTTTGACAGAGCACTAAAAGACCTAAGTCGAAACAAGGCCCCGGGAGTAGAACTACTGACGGCCTTAGGAGAGCCAGTCCTGACAAAATTCTACCATCTGGTGAGCAGGATGTATGAGACAGGCGAAATACCCTCAGACTTCAAGAATAATATAATCATTCCAATCCCAAAGAAATCAGGTGTTGATAGATGTGAAAATTACTGAACTATCAGTTTAGTACGTCACAGCTGTAAAATACTAACGCGAATTCTTTACAGACAAATGAAAAAACTGGTAGAAACCGGCCTCTGTGAAGATCAGTTTGTATTCCATAGAAATGTTGGAACACGTGAGGCAATACTGGCCTTACCACTGGCGGCCCGTGTGGCCGATTGGTTCTAGGCGCTTCAGTCTGTAGCCACGCGACCACTACAGTCGCAGGTTCGAATCCTGTCTCGGGCATGGATGTGTGTGATGTCTTTAGGTTAGTTTGGTTTAAGTAATTCTAAGTTCTAGGGGACTGATGACCTCAGTTGTTAAGTCCCATAGTGCTCAGAGCCATTTTTTGACCTTACGACTTATCTTAGAAGAAAGATTTAGGAAAGGCAAACCTACGTTCTAGCATTTGTAGACTTAGGGAAAGCTTTTGACAGTGTTGACTGGAATACTCTCTTTCAAATTCTAAAGGTGGTAGGGGTAAAATACAGTGAGCGAAAGGCTATTTACAATTTGTACAGAAACCAGATGGCAGTTGAAAGAGTCGAGTGGCATGAAAGGGAAGCAGTGGTTGGGAAGGGAGTGAGACAGGGTTGTAGCCTCTCCCCGATGTTATTCAATCTGTACCTTGAGCAAGCAGTAAAGGAAACAAAAGAAAAATTCGGAATAGGTATTAAAATCCGTGGAGAAGAAATAAAATTGTAATTCTGTGAGAGACAGCAAAGGACTTGGAAGAGCAGTTGAACGGAATGGACAGTGTCTAGAAAGGAGAATATAAGATGAACATCAACAAAAGGAAAACGAGGATAGTGGAATGTAGTCGAATTAAGTCGGGTGATGCTGAGGGAATTAGACTAGGAAATGAGACGCTTCAAGTAGGAAAGGAGTTTTGCTATTTGGGGAGCAAAATAACTGATGATTGTCAAATTAGAGAGGATATAAAATGTAGACTGGCAATGACAAGGAAAGCGTTTCTGAAGAAGAGAAATTTGTTAACATCGAGTATAGATTTAAGTGTCAGGAAGTCGTTTATGAAATTATTTGTATGGAGTGTAGTCATGTACGGTAGTGAAAGGACGATAAATAGTTTGGACAAGAAGAGAATAGAAGCTTTCGAAATATGGTGCTACAGAAGAATGCTGAAGATTAGATGGGTAGATCACATAACTAATGAGGTATTAAATAGAATTGGGGAGAAGAGGAGTTTTTGTCACGACTTGACAAGAGGAAGGGACCGGTTGGAGGGACATGTTCTAAGGCATCAATGGATCACAAATTTAGCATTGGAGGGCAGCGTGGAGGGTAAAAATCGTAGAGGGAGACCAAGAGATGAATACACTAAGCAGATTCAGAAGGACGTAGGCTGCAGTAAGTACTGGGAGATGAAGAACTTTGCACAGGATAGAGTAGCATGGAGAGCTGCATCAAACCAGTCTCAGGACTGAAGACCACAACAACAACAACAGGTTAGTTAGGTTTTAGTTCTACGTTCTAGGGGACTGATGACCTCAGATGTTGAGTCCCATAGTGCTCAGAGCCATTTGAACCATTTTGAACTTGTCGAATAGTAGACTTCTATTGCTAACAAGTGGTGGAATAGAGATAATACATAATTTGTATGTACAAACAGCGCAATAACGGTAAACATGTAAGTGAATTCGCGTTTGCAAAAAGGTAAAACGCCATGATATATGCCCGGCATTGACAGTACTGTACAATAAGGCACACAAACACGACGAAAATTAACGTTGCCTACAACACGACTCGAACCAAACAACTACCTGCAGACCATCTAGTGATGGGTAGCGTACTTTGAGGAAGACACGATTATACTTATGTGCTCAAAAGTATCCGTACTCCCCCAGAAACATACGTTTTTCATATTAGGTGTTTCGTGCTGCCACCTACTGCCAGGTACTCCACATCAGCGACCTCAGTAGTCATTCGGCATCGTGAGAGAGCAGAATGGGGTGCTTCGCTGAACTCACGGACTTCGAAGGTGGTCATGTGATTGGGAGTCACTTGTGTCATACGTCTGTACGCGAGATTTCTACACTCCTAAACATCCCAAGGTCCATTGATTCAGACATGATAAAATGGAAATGAAGGGATACGAACAGCACAAAAGCGTACAGACCGACCTCGTCTGTTGACAGACAGAGACCGCCGACAATTGCAGAGGGTCGTAATGTGCAATACGCAGACATCTATCCAGACCATCACACAAGAATTCCATACTGCATCAGGATCCACTGCAAGTTCTATGACAGTTAGGCGGGAGGTGAGAAAACGTGGATCTCATGGTCGAGCGGCTGCTCATAAGCCACACATCACGCCGGTAAATGCCAAACGACATCTGGCTTGATGTAAGGAGCGTAAACATTGGACGATTGAACAGTGGAAAAACGTCTGTGTGTAGTGACGAATCACGGCACATAATATGGCGATCCGATGGCAGGATGTAGGTTTGGCGAATGCCCGGTGAACGTCATCTGCCAGCGCGTGTAGTGCCAACAATAAAATTCCGAAGTGGTGGTGTTATGGTGTGGTCGTGTTTTTCATTGAGGGGGCTTGCATCCCTAGTTGTTTTGCGTGGCACTATCACAGCATAGGCCCACATTGATGTTTTAATCACCTTCTTGCTTACCACTCTTTAAGAGCAATTCGGGGATGGCGATTGCATTTTTCAACAGTAACGGGCACCTGTTCATAATGCACGGCCTGTGGCGGAGTGGTTACACGACAATAACATCCCTGTAATGGTCTAGCCTGGACAGAATCCTGGCCTGAATCCTGTAGAACACGTTTGGGATGTTTTGTAGCGCCAGGCCTCACCGACCGAAATCGATACTGATCCTCAGTGCAGCATTCCGTGAAGAATGGGCTACCATTCCCAAAGAAACCTTCCAGCACCTGATTGAACGTATGCCTGCGAGAGTGGAAGCTGTCATCAAGGCTAAGGGTGGGCCAACACCGTACTGAATTCCAGCATTACCGATGGAGGGCGCCACGGACTTGTAAGTCAGTTTGAGCCAAGTGTCCGTATACTTTTGATCACATAGTGTACCTCACCGACACAAAACCATCAACTCTGGCCTCAAAACATTTATTTCCCACGAAATAAAGGGGTTTTCCTTCTGTTAGCTTTATTTTATGAAGCAATTCCTCGAGCGGTGTATACACACTGTGTGTGTACAGTTCAGAAAAGTCAAAAAGAAGAATATAAAAGTGTATAAAACGTTCTCGGTATCCTTAATACGTATATCACGAAATCAATCCTTTAGAGTGTAAATTGTGATTATGATGGCAGTGGTTATCATTTAATGAGACATGAGACTTGTTTTCAAAAAGGCATAGTCTGGAGACAGTCTTATATGTAAACCCACACCCCTCTTTTGTGATGAATGCTACACTGGTAAACATAATTGATTTACTCTTTCATTCAGCTATATATATATATATATATATATACATATACACTCCTGGAAATTGAAATAAGAACACCGTGAATTCATTGTCCCAGGAAGAGGTCACTTTATTGACACATTCCTGGGGTCAGATACATCACATGATCACACTGACAGAACCACAGGCACATAGACACAGGCAACAGAGCATGCACAATGTCGGCACTAGTACAGTGTATATCCACCTTTCGCAGCAATGCAGGCTGCTATTCTCCCATGGAGACGATCGTAGAGATGCTGGATGTAGTCCTGTGGAACGGCTTGCCATGCCATTTCCACCTGGCGCCTCAGTTGGACCAGCGTTCGTGCTGGACGTGCAGACCGCGTGAGACGACGCTTCATCCAGTCCCAAACATGCTCAATGGGGGACAGATCCGGAGATCTTGCTGGCCAGGGTAGTTGACTTACACCTTCTAGAGCACGTTGGGTGGCACGGGATACATGCGGACGTGCATTGTCCTGTTGGAACAGCAAGTTCCCTTGCCTGTCTAGGAATGGTAGAACGATGGGTTCGATGACGGTTTGGATGTACCGTGCACTATTCAGTGTCCCCTCGACGATCACCAGTGGTGTACGGCCAGTGTAGGAGATCGCTCCCCACACGATGATGCCGGGTGTTGGCCCTGTGTGCCTCGGTCGTATGCAGTCCTGATTGTGGCGCTCACTTGCACGGCGCCGAACACGCATACGACCATCATTGGCACCAAGGCAGAAGCGACTCTCATCGCTGAAGACGACACGTCTCCATTCGTCCCTCCATTCACGCTTGTCGCGACACCACTGGAGGCGGGCTGCACGATGTTGGGGCGTGAGTGGAAGACGGCCTAACGGTGTGCGGGACCGTAGCCCAGCTTCATGGAGACGGTTGCGAATGGTCCTCGCCGATACCCCAGGAGCAACAGTGTCCCTAATTTGCTGGGAAGTGGCGGTGCGGTCCCCTACGGCACTGCGTAGGATGCTACGGTCTTGGCGTGCATCCGTGCGTCGCTGCGGTCCGGTCCCAGGTCGACGGGCACGTGCACCTTCTGCCGACCACTGGCGACAACATCGACGTACTGTGGAGACCTCACGCCCCACGTGTTGAGCA
Source organism: Schistocerca cancellata (assembly GCF_023864275.1). Taxonomy (NCBI): domain Eukaryota; kingdom Metazoa; phylum Arthropoda; class Insecta; order Orthoptera; family Acrididae; genus Schistocerca; species Schistocerca cancellata. The sequence continues at coordinate 303,825,225 of NC_064628.1, read as the reverse complement.
ATTCGGCGGTACGTCCACCCGGCCTCCCGCATGCCCACTATACGCCCTCGCTCAAAGTCCGTCAACTGCACATACGGTTCACGTCCACGCTGTCGCGGCATGCTACCAGTGTTAAAGACTGCGATGGAGCTCCGTATGCCACGGCAAACTGGCTGACACTGACGGCGGCGGTGCACAAATGCTACGCAGCTAGCGCCATTCGACGGCCAACACCGCGGTTCCTGGTGTGTCCGCTGTGCCGTGCGTGTGATCATTGCTTGTACAGCCCTCTCGCAGTGTCCGGAGCAAGTATGGTCGGTCTGACACACCGGTGTCAATGTGTTCTTTTTTCCATTTCCAGGAGTATATATATATGACCCAACTATTTTCCTTGCAAGTCATCCTTTTGCATCTCCGCCTCCTGCTCCCTTCCCTTCCAGTTACTACAGCCATCGAGTAGTTTCGTCTGTATGTGACGAATGGAAGAAGAATGCTACTGCTTGTGCTTGCCTAATACCAGGCTCACGTGCACGTTGGTAGACTTCTGCTGTCTGCTGTAATCATAGCAACTGTTACACACATCATGCCTTAGGAGAAAAAAAAAAAAGCAGCCGATTGCTATCCCCTTGTGTAAATCAGACATGGTGCAGTAGGTTTTAAATTTAACAGGAATGTGTGGAATTGTTAAATTATTAGCCGTTATCTGTGTTCATTATTCAAATTTCTATTGCTGTTGACTTCTAAAAGCCAGCCGCGGTGGCCGAGCGGTTCTAGGCACTTCAGTCCGGAACCGCGCGACTTCTACGGTCGCCGGTTCGAATCCTGCCTCGGGCATGGATGTGTGTGATGTCCTTAGTTTAGTTAGGTTTAAGTAGTTCTAAGTTATAGGGGACTGATGAACTGAGATGTAAAGTCCCGTAGTGCCCAGAGCCGTTTTTTGACTTCTAAAGATTTCTCATTTTTTAAAGATTATTCACAACCCAAATAAATACATACAAACTGTAACTTCACCATGTCACATGGTATTAATTGTGCACTGATTTCTTATCGGTGTGTTTCAGAATGAACTGGTCGAGAAGATGACTGACGCAGTATTTTTGCACGGTTTGAATACTCTTACGGAACAGATGGTGTATGTCGTTTATCACGAGTAATCTGAAATATGCAGCAATTGACTAATACACATACAGTTGTGCAGTAGCTCTACAACATCACATGAAGTAATCAGTAGGACTGAGACAGCTGTCAGTATTATCACCCGACTCATTCTTACCACCACTCAATGCTTGTTGGTGTATCTCTTACGGGGGTAGATCTAAAATTCTTCGTGAACTCCTCGTCTGAATAATTCCTGTGCTGCTGTAAAGAGATATCTCCCCATGACAACGCACAAATGCATCGGTATATTCATCAAATCATTGTAGTGCTCTTTTGAAATACTGTGATCGTAAATTCTGTATTCAGTTGGGAAGATAGCTACGACGACACATTACCTGTTCCAGTTGGAATTGCTGTACATCAGCAATGATGCGCACGCTAATATACTGCGCAGCAGAGTTAAAGGCTCACTTCTTTGAAACTCCGTAACTGCCTCCCACTGCGACGCATAAGTTTGATACTTGGCTCTAAGGTACCTACAGCCTTCCTCTGTAATGGTGCAAAAAGCGCGGCTCGGTGGCTCTTCAAACAGCAAGGAAAGACAACAGTTCCTAAGACCATGTTAGCTGTAGGTGTTAACGGTGTCACATTGGCATAAAATTTCACAACTGTGCGCGATTCTGTCGTGGACAGGTCAAAAGTTAGGAACGCCGGCACAGCTCCTGTTACACACATTTCACCCTTTCTTTTGACACCTCTGCGATGGTGGCCAGACCTACGAGTCCTAAACGTTGAAATGATGCGGTTTTCTAACGGATAGCCGAGGAAAACATTTCAGGTTCACCGCTACTCGGAATCGACATGAAAAAGCCTCAGCGTATAGCATGAAAGAGCGTCAATGAAACCACCTCTTTCCTTCGGACGTTGATTCCCACACATTTCACGGTAAAAAACGACAACAGGCAGTGCGATAAGCAACAGGATGATATTATTGACACTGCTTCCAACCCCTGGGCGTTTCAACCCTATTCTAAGGAAATAGTGGGACTGCAACACCACTGAAAGTCAGCTGAGGCTTTTAGAGTACAGTGCTCTGTTTTATAGGGTGTAACCAACTGGAGCGGTTCAAAACCATTCGACGAAATATGAACGTAATCTGAAGCAGAAGAAGGTACTTATGCTTTTTCAAACCTCCTCTCTCGCGCCCTGCTGTGGTGTGATCACGGGGGAGTGAAATTTCAATACGTGTGTGAATGAAACGGCATCACTCAATCACGATCGCCAGCGTCAAGCTTCAGTTCTCCCGGTAAACGACATACTCTGATTTGCTCTCTACCGTGATGAAGGAAAAACTGTTCCTGCAAGAGGAAACAGTCAGCTGTTGAACTTCTATGTCTGTGACGGATTATAAAGTAACTTAGACTCTCACATATCTTACGAAAGCGATATAAAGGCGTAACAGGTACGTGAAATGAGAGTGCAACATTCCAATCGTTAAAATGAAAAAAAATCTACATTTGTGATGAGGCACAGATGATAAATTCTTTTTCATCCAGTAGAGCCTTTACTTTTATATGAATAGATGAAGATAGTATCTGTTCTTTCGGTGACCGTGCAGCTCTCTAGAACGAAATTATCTATATTTACGCCTGTCGGCAGCTTAGGGTCTTCATTTAATTATCATTTCACTTACTGTTACTCGTCCTCTTTCAGGAGAGACGAGTGAAGGTACGACGTGGTCTGCCAACGAGCATCGGTGTTTCCATGATACTTGTGGCCAGCACGCATGCCATAACCATTTCTCAAAGACATTTAAATAATATTTTTCTTTTTTCAATTCTCTGCGTGTAGAGTTAATCGAATGGTTTGTTTGAAAACTCTGCAGCAGTTGCAGATCCTCCATAGCGGTGCAGCTGTGCTCTGCTCTGCAGTTAGTTAAATGTTCTGCAAGTGCTATAAAATTACGGAGAAACGCCACAAGAAGCCGCATAATACATAGCATTAAAACGTATGAAAACGCTTGTCTTGAAGCGAAAAAACGGAACCGACCATGTGGCTCACCTTGTTGTTGTTGTTGTTGTTGTTGTTGATGATGATGACACCTTAGAACCTTTCGGCATTCTGTCTACTGTGTAAAGTTTCGGTCAGTCATGGGCTGCCAAAAGACTGCAAATGTAAAAGCAGATTTTAACCAGTACGTTAACTTGTTGTGGGTTTCGTGAATATCTGTATCGTTCTTCGACGACACGAAATAGCTTGTGGTGTAGTCATGTACCCACGTTCGTATTGATGCAAAGCCTGCCGACCTTGGTTATTACTGCGTAGCGTCCTTTTGCTTTGATCTCTGTGTTGGGAACTGGAGGAGTGTTTTGCAGTCTTCAGGTGGTCGCGTTACAAGGCCACACAAGCGACGCATGCGTTATTGCGAACAGCGTTTTGCCAGAATGGCCGTCACCGGACGACCTTTGGAAGTTGCGGAAAGGAGGACCTCAGAGTAGCCTCTGACGTTTGCTTCCTTTGGTTTAACTGCCCTGCTGTTCCTAAACACTGAGAGCGTTCTTGCCGTATTACAGGTCTTAAATTACTTATTTAACACGTTATTGTGATATAGATGCTCAACGTAATATATGGTGTAGCTAGAAGGCATGGCCAACCTTTCGCGAAACATTCCTCGCGCACAGAGGAATAAAACATTTTAGACGGTCTTAGGTCCGGGAATGCTTTATTTCTACGTTAGAGTTCGTTTCTTCTTTTCTATTAACTTGTAATAATCATGGGAAACGCACAGAAACAGAATGCAGCAGCATGACATGAAACCTTTTCTTACATGAAATATTCAAAGTGCCTTCTTGGTTACGATTGGTTATCATGTACGATGTAATTCTTACGTTCATCGCCAGTGTTTCCTGTTTCAATTGAACTAAGGCAATGTTGACATGCGATTTACTTCGTTGCGTGTGTTGACAAGCGATTACCCGTATTTTTCTACTAACATGAAGGGCACAGCATCAACAGTTTACTGTTCATCACGTTCTTGGTTTTTGGTACAGTCCAGTGGAGCGATGTCGGTGATGACCGTTTGCTCTACAGATAAGCAGATGGTAACGGCCAGAGAGATTTCGAGAATGGTGGTGCCTCCACGGGAGGAAGTTTGAAGCAACTGAACGTCGTCTTAGAGCCCGCTGGACGTTTAAACCTACTACTTGCGACTGGAGGAAGCCTATAAGGACACTTCACCTAGAGTTATTGCAGTTGACGACATCCCTAGTGCCGGCCGGGATTGGCGAGCCGTTCTAGGCGCTACAGTCTGGAACCGAGCGACCGCTACGGTCGCAGGTTCGAATCCTGCCTCGGACATGGATGAGTGTGATGTCCTTAGGTTAGTTAGGTTTAGGTAGTTCTAAGTTCTATGGGACTGATGACCTCAGAAGTCCCATAGTGCTCAGATCCATTTGGACATCCTTAGTGTCGGCGTGAGACAACAGCTGCAACAACTGACGTTGACAAGATGACTGTCCGGAGAGTGCTACGTAAGGAATTGTTGTTATCCGTAACTTGTACAGCGTGTCCAAACACTATCAGCGGCTAATTTTCCTGCAGTGTTATACTCTAGCAGATGGATCTTTCCGCAGTGTTTCAGATCTCACTTTAATGCAAAAATGCTGTTTCAAAGTGGGCTTCGTTTCAAAGTAGATGATTATTATGCTGAGTTACTGAAACCGAGCTGTAACATGGAAATAAAACATAACCGGATCAATCTTCTTATAACATAATTTTTTATTCAACGTATGAGAATGTTTCCTGATAGTTTGGCCATAACTTTTTCTTACAGCCAATGTACAAGTAAATAAACTATCAACTTGGTTACGATTATCAGATTACCACTACCGGTAACTTTCAACTGTGCTAGACTCAGTAGCGTCGACTATAACCCGTTACGGTTCAATCCCGCGTCCGGCCATCCTGATTTAGGTTTTCCGTGATTTCCCTAAATCACTCCAGGCAAATGCTGGGATGGTTCCTCTGAAAGGGCACGGCCGCCTTCCTTTCCCATCCTTCCCTAATCCGATGAGACCGATGACCACGCTGTCTGGTCTCCTTCCCCAAACCAACCAACCAACCAATAACCCGTTACTGGCCATCCGCTGCCCTAGCCCATGGAATTTTTTTTTCTGCCTGATTCGATGTGGACGCTGCGAATTTAATGCAATAACTTACATAGTACCAGAGGAAGCTGCAGAGTTTAAAAACTGTAGCGGATGAATGATATTGGATCACATGTATTTGAGTACGTAGTTTACAAGTGATGCTCTGAGATTTAGAGGTTGGCACAGGAGTGAAATTCGTGGCAGACGCATCAAACCGGTCAGAATAAAAAAAATTCTGTGGGCGTGGGCAGCAGATGGCGTATGCGAGTGTCTTTGATAACAACACGACATCACTTGCAGCTCCTCTCCTGGGACCCAAACCGTATTGATTGGACCCTAGACGAATGGAAAGCCATGGCCGGGCCAGATGAGTTCCGATTAAAGTTGATAAGAGCTGACGGTAGGATTCATGTGAGTTGCAGACCTCACGAAGCCATAGACCCAAGTTGCCAACAAGATACTGTGCAAGCTGGTGGTGGCTCCATAATGGTGTGGGCTGTGTTTACATGGAATCGACTGGGTCCTTTGCTATGTTCAAAGTGCTTGGAGACCATTTTCAGCCATTAAGGGATAATTTTTATGGATGGAAATATGCCTTGTCAGCGAACCATAGTTCTTTGAGAATGGTTTGAGGAACATTCTGCACAAGTCGATCGAACGATTTGGCCAACTAGATCGCCCAACATGAACCACACTGAACATTTATGGGACATAAACGAGAGGTCGGTTCGAGCAGATTTCCTGTCATCTTGTACCTTCTTCTTGTCAGTGTTTTTCACATATTCCTTTCCTCTCCGATTCAACGCAGAACCTCCTCATTTCTTACCTTATTAGTCCATCTAGTTTTCAACATTCGTCTGTAGCATCACAGCTCAAATGCATCGATTCCGTTCTGTTTCGATTTTCCCGCATCCCATGTTTCCCTACCATAGAATGCTGTGCACCAAACGAACATTCTCAGAAATTTCTTTGTCAAATGAAGGCCTATGTTTAATCTCAGTAGACTTCTCTTGGCCGGGAATACCCTTTTTTCTGGCTAGTCTGCTTTTGATGTCCTCCTTGCTCCGTCATGAGTTATTTTGCTGCACAGGTAGCAGAATACTGTACCTTAAATTCATCTACTAGTGATAACCAATTATGAAGCTAAGTTTCTACTGCTTCTCATTACTTTCGTCTTTCTTCGATTTACTGGTTCAAATGGCTCTGAGAACCATGGGATTTAACATCTGAGGTCATCAGTCCTCTTGAACTTAGAACTACTTAAACCTAACTAGCCTAAGGACATCATACACATCCATGCCTGAGGCAGGATTCGAACCTGCGACCGTAGCGGTCGCGCGGTTCCAGACTGAAGCGCCAAGAACCGCTCTGCCACACCGGCCGGCGTCTTCGATTTACTCTCAATCCGTATTTTGTACTTATTACACTGTTCATTCCATTCAGCAGATCATGTAATTCTTCTTCACTTTCACTGAGAATAGCAGCATCATCAGCAAATCGTATCAATGACATCCTTTCACCATGAATTTTAATGCCATTCCTGAACCTTTCTTTTATTTTCGTTATTCCTTTCTCGATGTATAGATTGAACAGTAGGGGCGAAAGATAATGTCCCTGTCTTATACCCTTGTTAAATCGAACACTTCGTTCTTGGTTTTCAACTCTTATTATCCACTCTTGGTTCTTGTACATATTGTATATTACCTATCGCTCCCTATAGCTTACCCCTACGTTCGTCGGAATTTCGAACGTCTTGCACTATTTGATCATTTGAAATTGTCGGACGCTTTTTCTAGGTCGACAAATATTTAGTCTGGCTTCCATTATCAATAGCAACGACAAAATTGCCATTACATTTCCTGAAGTCAAACTGATCCCCATGTAAAACATTCTCAATTTTTTCTCCACCCTTCTGTACATTACTCCTATCAGCAACATGGATACATGAGCTTTAAGCTGATTGTTCGATAATTCTCGCTCTTGTCAGCTCTTGCAGCCTTCGGAACTGTGTGGATGATATTTTTCCGGAAGTCAGATGATAGACCACCAGACTCATACATTCTGCATACGAACGTGAATAGTCGTTTTGTTGATTTTAGAAATTCTGATGGTATGTTAGCTATCCCTTCTGTATTAATTGATGTTAAGTCCTCCAAAGCTCTTTTAAAGTCTGAATCTAATACTGGATCCCCTATCTCTTCTATATCGACTACTGTTTCTTCTTCTATCACATCAAGCGATTCATCCCTTTCACAGCGCCTTCATTGCACTGTTTCCACCTATCGGCTTTCTTCTCTGCATTTAACATTGGTATTTCCATTGTACTGTTTATATTACGACCCTTTATTTTAATTTCACCGAAGAGTATTTTGACTTTTCTGCATGCTGAGTCAGTCCTGCTGATAATCATTTCTTTTTCGATATCTTCACATTTCTCATGCAGCTATTTCGTCTTACCATCTTTGCATTTCCTGTTTATTGCATTCCTCAGAGATTTGTATTTCTGTATTTCTGAATTTCACTGAACGTTTTTGTGCGTCCTTCTTTCATCAATCAACTGAAATATTTCTTCTGTTACCCATGGATGTTTTGCAGCTACCTTCTTTGTACTTACTTTTCTTTCATTTTTGTGATTGACCTTTTGAGAGATGTCCATTCCTCTTCAATTGTACTGTCTACTGAGCCATTCCGTATTGCAGTATCTATACCCTTGGATGACTTCAAGCGTATCTCTTCATTCCTTAGTACTTCCGAGACTCACTTCTTCGCGTATTGATTCTTCCTGGCTAACCTCTTGAACTTCAGCCTACTCATCATGACAGCTAGATTCTGATCTGAGTCTACAGGGCGATTCGCGAAGATACGCAAATATTTTAACATGCTATTCTTTAAGTAAAACTAAAGAAAAAGTTCATATAAATGTAGATCCGCAAATTCTTAGTTACGGAGTTACGGCTAATAAAAGATTTTGTCTGGAATTTACCAACTTCGCTTACATGAAGCCATCGCAAAACTGTACGAGGTTAAATAAAGCACGTTTTATATTTATTTAGTTATTTATTTTGTTATTGATCTGGTGAATCGAATAAAACATGTCCCAGAGTTGTATCTGCAGTAGTTTTCTAAAATAACCAGAGAAGCAAAGAAGTAATTTCGTAATTTTTTAAATTTATTAACTACTTGGCCCAATTAGTTTTTTAAATTCCAGAAAATTGCACGAAGTTTTCAATAGAAGTTGTAGAAAATTTAATACATTTGCAATAAATGTTCAAAAATGTCTCCACCGAGTTCAAAGCATTTAGCTGCGGGTGTACGAACAGAATTTGTTGCTCGTTTCAGTTTCGCAGTGTTGTTCTTAATTTCATCTATTGCATTCATAATGCGAGCAAGTAATGCCTCACGTATATTGACTTTGTTCTCATAAACTACGTCTTTCACCCATCCCTATCCAGAAAAATCTATTGGTGTTAAATCGGGCGATCTGGGTGGCCACAAACGTGTAGCACCTCGACCAATCCATTTCTAGGGAAAATGTTCATTTAAATGTGTGGTTACGGCGTTGTGGAGGCACGCCGTCATGTTGAAAATACATTTGCAACCGCGTAGCAAATGGAACATCTTCGAGCTAGCGGGGCATTTCTTCTTGCAGAAATTGTAAGTATGTCATGCCCGTTAGACGCCCTGGGAAATGAATGGTCCAATAAAGTGTGTGTTGATTATACCACGCCACACATTTATGCTAAATCGCTGTTAGAAATTGCTTTGCAATGTTGCATGTGGGTTTACTTCAGATCATACGTGCTCGTTATGTAAATTGTTTATACCATCTCGAGTAAACTGTGCCTCATCAGTAAATAAAGAGCAGGATCTCCCGGATGTAAATGATGCACTTTTTCTTTACGGTAAGGATACAGATTATTGAAGTTCAGTGTACGCCGCACCTTAGATTGTGAAATGCCTAATCGTTGAGAGATACGTCGTGTACTGGTACCCGGGTTACGTTGAACAACATCCATAATATCCTTATCGTCGTCTTCACGTATCGAGTGCTCGTACTGATTATCAACCATGGGTAGAGAACTTGTCTCCCGTAACATTCGAAATACTCCACTAATGCTTCGTGCATTCGGAATCCTCCGAGTTGGATAACTTACGCGATATTCGTTAACTGCAGCCGTAGCATTGTCATCATATTTGCCACAAATAAACACCATTTCGGTGTATTCCTCTGTTGGAAATTTGAAAGGCATCCCTATTTCATAAATAATCTACAAACTACAAGAGTCCCTATGTGCTTTCACTTAAATATACTATTGTTATTATGTTCTTTCACGGAACAATACAGAAAACTTACTCGTTTCGAGGTTAGGAAACGACTGAAACAACTCACTAACGGTTGCCAAGAGTGACATAAACGTTTCTACATTCTTAATAGCAAGTAAACCAATTTACTTGTATAATAATTTTTGCTTTCTGGATGTTCTGGAAAACTACTGCAGATACACATCTGGGACATGTTTTATTAGATTCACCAGACCAATAACAACAAAATAAATAGAAATCGAGCTTTACTTTAACCTCGTACAGTTTTGCGATGGCTTCAAATAAGCGAATTTGCTAAATTTCAGCCAAAATCTTTTTTTAGCCGTAACTCCGTAACGAAACATGTGCGGACCTATGTTCATCTAAACTTTCTTCTTCAGTTTTACTTGTAGAATAACATACTAAAGTATTTGCATATCTTCGTGAATGACCCTGTATATCTGCTCCTGTGTACGTCTTACAATCCAGTATTTGATTTCGGAATCTCTGTCTGACCGTCATGTAGTCTATCTTAAATCTTCCCGTAACCACCCGGCATTTTCCAAGTATACCTCCTTCTCTTGTGATTCTTGAACAGAGTATTCGCTATTGCTAGATGAAATTTGTAACAGTACTCAGTTAGTCTTTCTCCTCTTTCATTCCTAGTACCAAGCCCAATTTCTCCCGTAACCCATTCTTCTACTTCTTCCCCTGCAACCGCATTCCAGTCCCCCAAGACTACTAGAATTTTATCTCCCTTTACGTACTCAACTACCCCCCCCCCTCCCAATATCCTTATATACTTTCTCTATCTCTTCAATTCCTGCTTGTGGTGTCGGCATGTACCCTGAACTACCGTTGATTGCTGTCGACTCCGATGAGAATAACACTATAATTGAACTGTTCACAGTAACATACTCTCTGCCCTACCCTCCAATTAATAAAGAATGCTACTCCCGTTATACCATTTTCTGTGCTGCTGATATTACGTTATACTCATCTGACCAGAAATCCTTGTCTTCTTTCCATTTCACTTTACTGATCCCCACTATTTCTAGATTGAGCCTTTGCGTTTCCCTTTTCAGATCTTCTAGTTTCACTACCATGTTCAAACTTCTGACATTCTGCGTGCCGACTTGTAAAACTTTATCTATTCGTTGGTTCTTTTTCTCATGGTCTTCTCCACCTTGACACTCCCCTCCCAGAGATCCGAATAGGGGAATATTCTTGAATCTTCTGAAACTGGAGATATTTTGAACAGCACAGTAATCGTGTAGACATATCATCATGATACTTTTTCAGTTACGTGCCGCATGTCCTGTGGATCCACATTATGTGTCTTTAATGCAGTGGTCCCTGTTGCCTTCTGCATTTTCATGCCGTTGATCATTGCTGATTCTTATGCCTTTAGGGGTACCTTACCACCCAAAGGACAAGAGAGTGCCCTGGACATCTGTCCACTCCTCCGCCCTCTTTGACGTGGCCGTTGGCTGAAATGAGGGTAACTGTTTATGCCGGAAGTCTTCAGCCGTCATTGCTGATGATTTTTATTAAAAATTTAATCGGTGGTATGGTTCAAACCCGGGACCGAAGACGCAGATCTTCCGGTTTTTTTATTTTATTTTTTTTATTGCACCTACACCACGGTTTCTGTAGCCCATTAACGCTTGACATCGCCACATCGTCGTACGTCCTACATTGATTTCTTCGGTTATTTCACTGATGTTGGTTGTCTGTTAGCACCGACAACTCTACGCAAACGCCGCTGCTCTCTGACGTTAAGTGAAGGCCGTCGGCCACTGCGTTGTCCGTGATGAGGTAATGCCTGGAGTGTGGTATTCTTGGCACACTCTTGATACTGTGGATCACGGACAATTGAATTCCCTACAGATTTTCGAAATGGAATGTCCCATTTGTCCAGCTCCATGCGGCCATAATCACGTCTGAAACCTTTCCACATGAATCAACTGAGTACAAATGATAGTTCCGCCAGTGCACAGCGCTTTTATATCTTGTGTACGTAATATTACTGCCATCTGTATATGTGCGTATCCCTATCCCAATGTTTTTGCCACCACAATGTAGTACCAGGAATTCTTCTCTTTGTAATCGAAAAAAACTCTTTGAACGCTATAAACATTAGAAAATAGTCCCAGAGGAACTTATTGTTTCTAACAACAATTTTGGCTACTTGGAAATCAACATTAGAATGACAACAGTGTGCAAACATTTTAAACATACAAAAATCATTACATCATTATTTGCTCCTTCTATGCCAGCCCTAAAATTAGAAAATAAGCATTAGGACATTGATAAGCTTAAGCCGTTATTCATAAAAGCAACCAATGGCAAACCCGAAGTAAATAAAGTCTCAGATGCATTAATCAACGCATGGTAACCGACTTGAGCTTAGTCCGCACACCGAATGGTTGCTCGATTCAGTACAGATTCTAAAGCAATACCACGAAAATACATTAAATTTACATAACATATAAATAACATACAAGCATCCAAACATGAGAGAGAAAATGGTGAGAAAGCAGTGAGTTCTATTTGACCACCAAGTACTTGCGTTTATATAGCACAACGTACATAATTAAATGAATTACAGCACACACATGGTCCTTTAAATCATGATTGGTCAATAAAAAATACTTAAGACACCTTAACCCGGACAGTACATGCATCATAATTACTGTTAAACGCAAATCCTTCTAAATCAGAATTAAGTGACAACAAAAAATTTGAAAGATACCTAAATCCAGAAAGTATGTGCACCAGTAGCGCACTTAGAGACATATATTTCTAGATTACAGTGAAAAAAGTTCAAAGATACGTAAACAAATCGTGCATAATGTTCGAAATTCTGTGGCAAATATGGGTAAGCTATAGGGAGAGACGTGTAATATACAGCATCTACAAAAGCCAAAAGAGAATAATGAGAGTGGAAGACCAAGAGCGAAGTGCTCGGATTGAAAAGGGCGTAAGACAGGGATGTAGCCTTTCGTGTCTGTTGTTAAATTTATACACCGAAGACTCTGTGATGGGAATAAAGTTAGGAGCGGAATTAAAATTCAACGTGAATGGATATCAATGACAAGCTTCGCTGATGACATTGCTATTATCAGTGAAATTAAAAAAGAATTACATGGTACGTTCAATGAAATGAATATTCTAATTAGTACAGAATATGGATTGAGAGTAAATCGAAGAAAGACGAAAGTAATGAAAAGTACCAGAAACAAGAACAGTGAGAAACTTAACATCGGGATTGATGTTCACGAAGTAGATGAAGTTAAGGAAATCTGCTACCTAGGCAGCTAAACATCCCATGACGGACAGTGCAAGTGATACACTGGGATGAATCTTGAGAAATTCATGGCGGACTGCATCAAACTTGTCAGAAGACAGATGAGTAAAAGGACCAGAAAACACTCGCAGCAGTAGCGTCGGTAAAAGGCAGAACAAGGTAAACTGAGTAACTGTTTAACTCAATCATGTTTTTATCATTGGGATGCTGACGACGTTAAGTGTTTCACCCAAAACAATGGCCAGCAGTATTAGTCATATTAGTTTTCGAAAGAACATCAAGCTAAATTCAGGAGCCAAAGCACAAGGGTTTTCACGAACAGCGGCAGACACTTTACTGCTCACAAGAAATGGTGCTGACTGTTTACTGCGTGAGTCCTAGAAGAATTAGACAGTAAGAAACATGTCTAGTCACATTCCAGAGTACGCTCCGCGACCGCACGAGCTGTGGGAAGTAGCGACTTTCCAGTAGCTGTAGGTGCACTCCTCAAAGTGAACATCCGCCACCCGAACGCTGTGAGTGGACCTCCACGGCTAGCAACCTCAGGCCGCAATCCGTACTCTTTCTCAGACAGTGGACCCTCAGCACACTGGTCTCTATTGTGAGCAGCGCGCATTCTGAAATCCCACTCGAGACGTCAGAGAAAGTGTAGCTGGTAACGAAACCGAAAGATATTCCAGAAGCAAAGATGTTGATATGAGCGCCCGCACGGCTCAATGATCTTTTGGTCGATTTCCTGGAACGTCGTGAAACAATAAATAATTACAGATATTGTGAAACATGGAAGACATTGTGGGTGTTGTGTGATGTCCTTAGGTTAGTTAGGTTTAAGTAGTTCTAAGTTCTAGGGGACTGATTGACCATAGATGTTAAGTCCCATAGTTCTCAGAGCCATTTGAACCATTTGGAAGAAATTAAGGAGAGTGATACAAAAAAAAAAAAGCGTCAAGGGAAGTTGAAAGGTGGCTACACTGAGTCACAGCGCCAGAGATTGCGCCAAAGAGTATTATTCAGCCGCCTCCACTGGCAGTGCTTGTCGTGAAGTCGTCGTGGAGAATGCTTATTGAGAAGTAGCAGTAAGCAGTGCTTGTTGAGATGTAGCAGTGGTGAGTCGTTGTTGAGAAGTTCCCATGGAGAGTGCTTGTTCAGATGTTGTCACATTGTTTGATGGGCTAGACACCAGATATTGTTGGATTGGGGATGCTGTAATGATCAGAGTGTGCTTTTCGTCAGTATATATGAAGGTAAAAAATTCATTTTTTTTAATTATTTCAATGTCTTAAACAATAATGCCTCTTGGTCACAGGTTCAGTCAACAAAGCATCTGGCTCGTGTTCTTGTATTAGTCTGTATTTGTGGTTTCTATGTGCAATTATAGTATTTCTGTTTTTTTTTTTTTTTTTTTTTACCTTCATAGATATTGACGAAAAGCACACTCTGATCATTACAGCATCCCCAATCCAACAATATCTGGTGTCTAGCCCATCAAACAATATGACAACATCTGGACAAGCACTCTCCATGGGAACTTCTCAACAACGACTCACCACTGCTACATCTCAACAAGCACTGCCTACTGCTACTTCTCAATGAGCACTCTCCACGACGACTTCATGACAAGCACTGCCGGTGGAGGCGGCTGTATAATACTCTTTGGCGCAATCTCTGGCGCTGTGACTCAGTGTAGCCACCTTTCAAAGTCTAGTGCAAAGCTTTTTCGTTTGTGTCAATGCATAACCCCACAATGCTATCTGAACTGAATGGATCTTGAATGGTTCGGGTGGAGCGTTTTGTTCAACCACCATACAGTCCCGACTTTTCTCTGAGAAATTTTCATGTATACCACATATTAAGATCTGGCTCGAAACGCGGCTCATCAATGATGATGAACTGCAAGCAGGCGTTCATGCATGGTTGAGGTCTAAGGCGACGCCATTCTGAGTCGATGGAACTACAAGTTGGAGTATCGTTATATGTGTATTTACTTATATGATGATTACGTTGCAAAATAGCTGAGCAATGTGCATTTGAATGTAAATCATAAAAAAATACTACTTCCGTTATACGGTAGTTTCAGTTCATAAGTGTAACTCGTCCAGGTCTGCTGAGGGAAAGAGAAAAGTCTCAGATTCACCTGTCCTGGTATACAATAAGGTTATGCAATAGAGAAGACAGGATGACGTGTACTACTGATTGTAGGGCCGTATGCATACTTCAATTTACGAGACTCTTGTGAAGACAGGGGAAGATCTGGTGGCAAGAGCTCTGGCCGCAGCACTAAAAAGAGACAGCAGGTGGGATTGAGAGAGAACAAGCTTCGTAGGTACAATGTCTGTAACAACGTTGGTGGTCGCCACATCGAGCCGCTGTTGTAATGATTAGATTAGATTAGTTTTTCGTTCCATAGATCCGTGCTGAGGAGATCCTCGTGGATGTGGAACATGTCAATTTTTTTAAGCTGAAATAACGATACTAATGGTATGAATATATACAATACATCATTTGTTTCTATTAAAAAATTCGTCAATGGATTAGAAGGAGTTGGCCACTAGTAAGTCTTTCAGGCTCCTTTTAAACTGATCTTTATTTGTAACTAAATTTTTTATGTTTGCTGGCAAATTATTGAAGATGAGTGTTCCTGAGTAGTGGACCCCTTTTTGAACTAAAGTAGGTGCTTTTAAGTCCTTGTGCAGATCATTTTTGTTCCTGGTATTGTATATATGAAACGAGCTGTTTGTTGGAAAAAGAGATATGTTATTTAGGACAAATATCATTAAGAAGTAAATGTACTGAGAGGCAGTAGTTAGTATACCCAGTTTTTTTGAAGAGGTTTCTACAGGACGTCCGTGAATTTACTCCACAAATAATACGTATCACACGGTTTTGGACTATGGAAACTTTTGTTTGACTTGAAGAGTTACCCCAAAATATTATACCATATGACATTAAGGAATGAAAGTAGGCAAAGTATGCAAGCTTTTTCATTTTTATGTCGCCTATGTCAGCTAACACTCGAATTGCAAATACAGATTTGTTAAGGCGTTTCTACGGTTCTGTGGTGTGCTCCTCCCAACTGAATTTATTATCAAGTTGTAATCCCAGGAATTTAAGACTGTCAACCTCTTCTATCTGCTCTTCTTTATACTTTATGCATATGCTGGGTGGAAACCTCTTACAGGTTCTGAATTGCATATAGTGAGTCTTTTCGAAGTTTAATGTCAGTGAGTTGGCTTTAAACCATTTATTAATATCCATGAAAATATCATTAGCAGATCTTTCTAGAACTACACTCGACATACTATTTATTGCAATACATGTGTCACCTGCAAACAGAACGAACTCTGCTTCTGGGAGTATAACTGATGAGAGATCGTTAATGTATACAAGAAAAAGCAATGGCCCTATGATGGATCGTTGTGGGACACCACATGTAATTTCTTCCCATTCTGATGATGACTGATGACTTAATTCACTAGTCCCTTGCACTGACACCCTTTGTTTTCTGTCAGCGAGGTATGACTTGAACCATTTTGCTGCACTGCCCGTGACACCATAGAATTCTAATTTATTTAAAAGGATGTTGTGGTTCACACAATCAAATGCCTTTGACAAATCACAGAAAATACCTGCTGCTTGTAATTTGTTATTTAATGAATTAAGTACATTTTCACTGTAGGTGTAAATAGCCTTCTCGATAACAGAACCCTTCAGAAATCCAGACTGTGTTCTTGAGAGTGTTATTTGTGGTCAGATGGTTGAGAAGCTGCCTGTACATTACTTAATGCATCAGTACTGCTCTGTACGTTTAGTATTCTGGTTCTTTTTTTGTTTTCTAACAATGTAAACACGTAGCTTTTAAATGCTATAACAAACAAATGTGTCTCAGTGATAAAGGGATGTATCATTTTGTTTCCCTTAGAACTGTTGACTAATAATCGTACTGCGTCATACCTAATTCAATTCCTCAAGCAGAGATGGATGAGTTGAACATTTGAACTGAAACCGTAAAGGAATGGAATCGGTACGTTTACGGACATGGATTACTATTCAAAATATGATGCACTCACTCTCCTCAACAAGTCGTAGAAGTCTGTAACGGGAATTTCCGAACAACCTGTATATTTCTTTCTTGATGCCTTTTCTCGCTGATATACTCCACCAGAGATCCTTTAGTAGCTGCATAACTTTTTTTTCTTTGTGAGACTTTTCATCTCTGTTATTTATTAAATACTAAAAAACTGAACTCCACCCTAACAAGCCATGAAGGCCCAACGGTACCGAACGGCCACCGTGTCATCCTCAGGCCACAGTCATCACTGGATACGCATATGGGGGAGAGATCTGGTCTGCACCTCGCTCTACCGGCTGTACGTCAGTTCACGAGACCGGAGCCGCTACTTCTCAATCAAGCAGCTCCTCATTTTGCCCCACAATCGCTGAGTCCATCCCGCTTGCCAACAGCGCTAGACAGGTGGGATGGTCATCCATCCCAGTACTAGCCCAACCTGACAGCGCTTAACTACGGTGATCTGACGCAAACCGACGTTACTACAGCGCCAAGGCCGTTGACATTTATTCGATATGGATCGAAGTTATTTTAATATCTTTAACTCTGCTCCATCAAGTCTCACGACCGAAGTTTCTATGTTTTCGTTTAGTGTAGTCGTAGCACATTTTCCTCATTCTTCTTCACGTTCCTGTGTTATGAGGTAGCATAGCAAAAACCATATGTGACTGGTATCTGACCGTCAGTAAACAGAAGTTTGTGAAGATATTATCCGCCAATTTCCAAAGATATAGTTTCCTCTGGTCTACGGGTTGCGTCTTTGATTCCAATCAGAACATCTTCGGTCCCGGGTTCTAAACTCTCCGCAGCTCAAATTTTGTTTAATAATCAACATTGGCTGCCGAAGACTTCCGGCATAAGGAGTCACCCTCATTCACCCAACGGCCAGTAGTGAGCGCAGGAGTGGACGGAGGGTCAGGGCACACACTATCCTTGGGATGGGAAACTGCCTCTAAAGGCGGAAGAATCAGCAATGGCCAATGGCATGAGAATGCAGAAGGCAATTGAAATCACTGCATTAAAGACACATAACGTGTATCCACAGGACATGTGATCTGCAATTGAAAATGATTTCTCTGTTTTCAAACGATTCCTGAATAGTCCCCCATTCGGATCTCCGGGAGTGGACTGTCTAGGTGGAGGTGACCATAAGAAAAAGAATCAACTGAAGGATAACGTTCTACAAGTCAGGAAGTAGAATGTCAGAAGTCTGAACATGGTAGTCAAGCTAGAAGTCTGGAACGAGAAACGCAAAGGCTCAGTCTAGGTGTAGTGGGGGTCAGTGAAGTGAAATCGAAAGAAGAGAAGGATTTCTAGTCAGATGAGTATAGGGAAATATCAACAGCAACAGAGAATGGAGTAACGAGAGAATGTGTTACTGTGAACGGTTCGGCAGTAGGGTTGTTCTTATTAGAATCGACAGCAACACAACACCGGCAACGATAGTTCAGGTATACATGCCGATGTCGCAAGCTGAAGATCAAAAGATACAGAAAGTATATGAGGATACTTAAAGGGTAATACAGTACGTAAAAGGAGATGAAAATCTAATGGTAACCGGGTTCAGGACTGCATTTGTAGGGGAAAAAACAGAAGATCGGTTACACAAGAATATGGAATTGGGAAAAGGAATGAGAGAGGAGAAACACTAATTCAGTTCTGTAATAAATTTCAGCTAGTAACGGCGAATACTCTGTACAAGAATCACTAGGAGGTAAACTTGAAAAGACTGGGTGATACTGGAAGATTTCAGTTACGTTACATCATGGTGAGACAGAGGTCCAGAAATCAGATACTGGAGTGTAAGGCATATCCAGGGGCAGATTTAGATTCAGATCACAATTTAGTAGTGATGAAGAGTAGGCTGAAGTTTAAGGGATTAGTCAGGAAGAATCAGTATGCAAAGAAGTGGAATACGGTACTATTAAGGAGTGAAGAGATACGCTTGATGCTCGTCAAGGCTATAGATACAGCAATAAGGAATAGCTCAGTATGCAATAGAGTTGAAGAGGAAGGGACTGCTCTAAAAAGGGCAGCCACAGAAGTTGGAAAGAGAAACATAGGTACAAAGAAGGCAACTGCGAAGAATCCATAGATAACATAAGAAATTCTTCAGCTGATCGATGAAAGAAGGAAGTACAAAAATATTCAGCGAAATTCACGAATACAGAAACAATAGTCGCTGATGAATGAAATATATAGGAAGTGCAAGAAAGCTAAGACGAAATGGCTGCATGAAAAATATGAAGAAATCGAGAAAGATATGATTGACGCAAGGACTGACTCAGCATATAGGGACGTCAAAACAACCTTTGGTAAAATTTAAAGAAGGATTGTAACAGTAAGAGTGGAACGGGAATTCCACTGTTAAATGCTGTGGAGAGAGCGGCTGGGTAGAAAGAGTACGTTGAAGGCCTCTATGAGGGGGAGAGACATGTCTGATGTGATGGAAGAAGAAACAGGAGTCGATTTAGAAAAGATAGGGGATCCAGTATTAGAATCAGAAATTAAGAGAGCTTTGGAGGACTTATGATAAAATAAGGCAGTAGGGATAGATAACATTCCATCAGAACATGTTTGGCGGCATACGATCTGATTTTCGGAAAAATACAATCGACACAATTCCGGATACTGCAAGAGCTGACAAGTGTGAGAATTATCGTACAATCAGCTTAACAGATGATGCATCCAAGTCGCTGATAAGAATAATATACAGAAGAATGGAAAAGGTAAATGAGGATGTTTTAGATGGCGACCAGTTTGGCTTTAGGAAAGGTAAAGGCACCAGAGAGGCAATATTGACGTTGCTAATGGAAGCCAGACTAAAGACTTGTCGATCTGGATAAAGCATTCGACAATGTTAAATGGTGCAAGGTGTTCGAAATTCTGAAGAAAATAGGGGTGAGCTACAGGGAGAGACGTTGAACATACAGTATGGACAAGAGCCAAGAGGGGATAATAAGACTGGACGACCAAGAACAAAGTGCTCGGATTAAGAAGGGTGTAAGACAAGGGTGCAGTTTTCCACCCCTACTATTCAATCTGTAAATCGAAGAAGCAGTGATGGAAATAAAAGACAGGTTCAGGAGTGGAATTAAAATTCAAGGTGAAAGGACATCAATGATAGAATTCTTTGATGGCATTGCTGTCCTGAGTGAAAGTGAAGAAGAATTACATAAACTGCTGAACGGCATGAGCAGTCTAATAAGCACAGAATAAGGATTGACAATAAATCGAAGAAAGAAAAGTAATGAGAAGTATAGAAATGAGAACAGCGAGAAACTTAACATCCGGATTGATGTCCAGTTTCAAAGTT